>NC_087373.1:12211587-13411587 GCF_031761385.1 Necator americanus | reverse complement strand
CAGCACCGCTAACAAGCCACACTCAGACCACGGCGAACTAACGAAATCTGTGGGTGAAAGCTGATTTGAAGCGATACACATTGATCACACAAATTTGTAAGATAACGTTATTCCTGAGAGTGCGCTTCGTTTCTCATTGCATCAGGTACCGGGGGAGGAGTGGATAACTCGTCAATAACTGGTGCAGATTCTCCTCGAAACATTAGTGCAACCATAGCGGGAGTTTGTGCCTGGAAGTGATGATTTCCGAATACTGGTCTAGCCCTACAAAAATAAAGATAAGATAAAAATCCAAATACAACGTTTCGTCGTCCAGACTTGGAATGTCACGACGATAATGGAATGGTTTCAAAAAAAGGAAATTTCAACTCTCTAGCAATCTTAATAGGCAAGTTCCGAATGAGAAATAAGTTAGTTACATATCTGTTGATAGAAAAAAACAACACTAATACTTGCAGAGGACAATATCAAGCAAGATATCTTTAGTAATCACCTTTGCGTTATTGACAGTGAAACCACTCTCTGCCAACGTTTTCTTGTCATCTAGAGGTTGAAAATTCGTCGTGCTATCATCAAGTAAGCGGACAAGTACCTGATCGGTGACGGGAATCTGAAAAAAAAACACCTTTAAAATGAAGTCTAAAAAAGAAAGGGAGAGAATTCCAAAGAAAAGCGAAAGAAGAGAATTACCATTATGTTATGCATACAACTGATTTCTCTGGACAACTGTATCCTACATCGAAAAAGTGCATCTCAAAGTCACTTCAAAGAATTCAAATTGGGGTTATTTTACATGCACCTCAGAACCACCATCTTAACTTGCGAAATTTAAACTCCAAACAAATATAAAAACGAAACCCGTCATGTTTATTCCAAATAAGGTACTATCTTGCCCAAAAAACCTTGTGGAGGAGAAAACCAATGTTCAGACATGTGTGATATTTTGAGCATGAACAAACTATTCCCATGTACAAGGTATTTTTGAGAAGTTAACGTATGTCGCAGATAGAAATCACATTTTCTCTACCTGTTGCAAATGGAGATAATTTAATGTGCAGGTCACGATTATTAACTCAATATTTCACGACAGAGATATTCTTGAACTAAAACCTACAACCCAACTGCACAAAAAAAAACACTGCAAAGGTTGACTTAGAAAAGAAAATCGCAATCGGCCGCAAGATTGCATCGTAAACTGCGGCTCAATAATAAAATTAGATAAGCATGAAGAATATCATTCGCACTTAGAATTCTACGTAGCCTTTTTGAAGGAGGCTCAGTGAGAAGAAAAAAGTACTGAAACATTGTTTGGAAAAGGAAGAAATACCAATTTCCTAAGGAAGTTTTGAAAAATGGGAGTAAGGCACAAACAACTCATAAAATACATTAGGAATCAGTACACCAGTACACCGGAACTTGGCAAAAGACAGAAAATAATCTCTAAACGAGTATATTCTTTTTTTCCTACTTAATTCACAGAAGTTTATGAGCAATGGTGGATAGGACCTTAATGCTTGAAGTTGCTGTTGACTCTCCACGAATCTGTTTTTCATAGAATAAAAATTAAATCTCAGTAAGTCAAAAGCAGGGCGTAATCTGGAAGCAGAGAACAAGATGACGTGAAGGCTGCTTCGCAAAGCATTCGGGAAAAAGAAGCAGAAGAAGGCACAAAATCAAAGGAAGTCAGCATTTTCGTTCTTACCACACAAGAAAACTACTACAAAAGAACCTGATTAGCTGTAGCATTGCAAATCACGCAAGAATTACAAAAATGCAAGAACACAAAGTACACAAGTTCATGACGTACCTTTAACACACCTTCCACGATCCTTTTCAACTCTAAAACAGGAGCAGTGTCTTTAGCGTCGCAAAATACATGTTGCTTTTCTCGTACAATCTCGAAAAACAACTCGTGAACCTAAATTTCACATATAAAACGGGTGCGAATACCATACAAATAACTGCAAAACCAACCATTATCTGTAAGATACGATGCGACCCTGTTAGACTTCCCGCTGAAGAAGACAAACGCCGATACCCAGTGACTCTGTAATTTTTGTAGTTATTTCCACATCAGTATCAGTGGTTAATTATTGCATGTTGAGATGAGAGGACTCAAGGTCAACACCACCACTCCATCCGTTCCTCAATTTTATTCACAGTGCTAAGTTAGTTGGAGACAGGGGGAGCACTCAACCACGCTCTTCCTTCAGGAAGGGAATAACTAAGTTAGTCGGTTCCCTAAACCTAAGCATTAGTCTTAGAGGATCTATGACATGAAGAATAAAGCTACATAGAGAACAAGGTAGAGCTTCCAGAAACAAGAATTTGGTTGACTGACCTCCTAAATCATCACCTTATTTACAATTGAGCAAAAAGAACTGAGCAACAAAAATTGTCACTTATTAGAACAAAAATATGAATGGGATGGTAGAACACAACCAAATAAGATAAGCAGAGGAATAATACCACAGTTAAAGAAGTACAAACATTCGGAAAAGGCAAGCAAACAATCTGAACACCGACAAACCCCCGCTGATATAAAACTTTCTGAAGTACAAAAATACAAAAGGGCAACTCATCTTGACGTGTGAGCCGTGTCATTAACTGTTAACTGTGTGTTTCAAGCCCATATGTTATACTCGACGCCGAAATAGAGCTGTATTTTCGTGGGTTCCTACCTGTATGGTCGTTGGAGTGCGCGGGTTTTATTTGCGTTGTAGATGGGAGAATAGTAAGCGCAGAGCAGATGTGGAGAATGTTCACCAAATTCTTTTCGTTGTCGAGGTTGTAGGACCACAAGGAGACGATTGAAGAGCCTAAAGGGCCTTCGTTGGTGGTTTCACGTTGATGAATCCTATGCGAAAGGTTGGTCGACCACTGCAGCAGTGCTTTTTCTTCGCAGTTTAGAGGGCCATAAATAGCTAGGTTCGGAAGACAACAAACGTCTGAGATATGATCACCGGAATTTTTACTTTAAGAGTTCTCACCTCGAGGGGAGCGCTGGAGATCCTTGGACGAAGTGTGCAGTTACATGGAGTTTGGAAAAGACGTTGCAAGGCAACGAAGGAGTGACTACGATAACTGCACTGTGCTCCACTGTGATTTTTCAAGTGAGGCAATATAATTCTAGCTAATTGAACTAATTATGCGAACCACAGACAAGTAGTGGGTGCCGGATGTGTTCAACTGGGTGGCCGTGCAGCGTGCCGTGCTGCAACGCATTCCGTTTCTCTGCTTTTCGCACAATATCGCTTCCCTGTAAAGATGAAGAGAACTGAGATGTTTCTGTCGGTTAATGTTATGGCTGTATTGTGGCAATTCTACTGCTATGATCATTTTAACTAAAGGTCCTTTGGCGACACAAAATTGTCCCAAGGTAGGCGCTAGCTGAACGGCGCATTATATTAACGTTGGAGCTGTACATCTATGTAGAAAACAATTCCAGAACAACTGTAAATTGCTACTGCGTATCAACTCATAGGACATACCACTTGACAAGTTTGTTGGAAAAAAAGGAATGGTTCAGTCAGTCTTTTATACGTAAAGCGGACATTTTTCATTGAAACAAGTGCATGAAATTGTACAGTATACGTATATTCAGTAGAAACAGTCGAAATGAAAAATGAAAAGCGGTTATGCTTTCAGAACGGACAGTTGAGCGGGTGATGCAGCAGACTTCAAGGAAATTCTGACTGTCATAAACTGGTCAGTGACCGCCGCTGAACCGCTAGGAGTGTGACGACGTGGAGCACTAAAGGATGGAATGACGTTCTTGACAGTGTGGTGAACGCAAGCAAAGATGGTATGTCTGAATACGAACCGAGTATAAATAACTTCATTTCCCAGCAAAAAAAAAACGTACAAGCAACACCTGTCAGGTAAAGGAATGAGGGGGATTGTTTTGGGTATATAAGAATAGTAAAAGATCGGATAACTCGAAGAATTGGTTTCTTTTTTATATCTTAGAAAAGAACAAACGTGTTGGTTACTCGTACTATGGCCTGTACATTGCAAACAAATTGTGCTCAATACATAGATCTTTTGTGAAAAATTAAAGAGAAGAGGTTAGAAGAAAAGAAAACAGAATCGCGGTTTATGAAGTTTGTTTCGAAGAGAAAAGAAACAACACTGCACAATTAAAGAAACAGCTGATCATTCATTACACGAGTAGGTCGTTTTGCCGTCTATCTTCAGCTTCACACATTTTTCTGCGTCACAAAATGTTTCTCCACACGACACTGAAAAAAAAAACAATACGTTCGTGTTCATTGTACGCAACCAAAGCAAACTGCCGGCATTGCCGGCCTCTTGCGCTGGTATATAACATAGTCGGGCCACATGATAATCATGTATTATCATATTTATAGTATTATTTTACATATTATTTCGTCATGTGTGTGGTTTGTGGTGTGGCTGTGTGTGTAACGGTATTCTAGAAAGCAGTGAGACGGGTCCCACGGCGTCCAACTGATGCTTCGGCAGCTGTAGCCGCTTAGAAGTGGTGCGCCGGCGCTCGTAGTACATAAATTTCAAATACAAATACAAATGTGAGAAACCAATGGGGGTTCAAAAACACAAATAATAAATCATAGAAGAAACTCTACATGTTATCCTTGAAAATCCGAACGTTTCTTGACAATTAAAAGAGTGGGAATCGTGATCCACCTACGTGAAAAAAATTGCTGGTTGTCACGTTCCTACTGTACATCTAGCAAAAACAAGTAATATACATAGGTAATTGTCTCAACGCTTTTTCCGCAACATCGCTCCGCGATATTCGCAAACAAGTAGTTTTCGTCGCATTGAGCAAGCTTTAACTGGATGATATTAAGCGAAAACGTAAAAAGGATGGATTTGATGATTGCTGGAGGATATTGTCTGCGGTATTTGTGATCGGCATCTTCAGTTATACTGAAGAAACAAATTTTATCTAGTTCTATGCGATAGAATAGGAGAAATCTGATCATCGCTGAATGTTGCACGTCTTCCTCGCCTTATCCTCCTCTTCATCAACGCTCACTGCAGAAGTATCGAACATCTGTCCCCTCGTTCAGATGTTGACTCGCAAATTTAAAGGCATCACTCCACGAATCTGAGGTGGTACGGATTCCAGGTGGAGTATTCGTATACGGGATCGTAGATTATGGAGAGAAGGGTGATCCCGTCCATTTCCTTCTAATTGCCGTAAAAAACGACCCGGAAGATACGGCTTCGGGCGTTCCGGCGCGCTATTTTCTACAAGGACTTCTACAAGGACGCCAGCCTTGTGCACACGCCGCATCTTCCGGGGCGTTTTTTATGGCAATTAGGAAGAAATAGACGGAATCACCCCCTTCTCCATAATCTACTATCCCGTATACGATTACTCCACCTGAAATCCGTACCACCTCAGATTCGTGGAGTGATGCCTTTAACCGCAAACACAAATTCGTAGTCCGGCCCGTGCGATATACGGTGCAAGATAATTGCCGTGAGCGACACCTTGGCAGGTTATTACATTAGGGCAGTTCGGTTACTCATGTTTAGGGTGGGAACCTGAGGACACGTGGAAATGCGCGTCAAATCGACGGACAAACAATTTTGCTTGTCGTGTAGCAGTAGCGCTGTGTTTTATTACTAGTTGCCTCCACGGAGTGACCTTTATCGCCTATCGTAGTTATTGCTACTGGAAATTACTTCCTTCACATGTGCCAGAAAAACGCATTACGGTAACTGTCCATTGATGGACCTTTCAAAGTTTGCTGTGGCACCTTGGGAAAGGAGTGGTGCTGTGACAATTTTTGAAAATGCAGCTCCAGAATATTGCCTAAAGATAAAAGTGTAGAAGATAAAAGGCCATGGACTCATTCCGCTACTCTGATTATCCCGGTTTTATCTGATGCAGGTTCATGAAGCCGAAAGCCGTTGAAGGTAAGAAGTAAATCAAACAAATAGAAGCATCCAAAGAAAATCACCCACAATTCATGTGGCTTGTATTGCCAGAGAGAAAAGGCTCAATCCTTCTGTAGCACGATACTACTGATGGTACCAGTATTTGATCAATACTCCAGACGACTGAGCAATTTGTGCTACGAAATTCTGTCTCACCTTGCATACTTTGCATATTCAAGAGATTACAACTTTTCTGTGCATTCTGATAACTTTCTGTACGAAAATCGATTTTATAGTCAGCACGATGCTGCGAGATCCGCCTTCCCCCAAGAATTCATCCAGTCACAAAGCAAATATTGAAACAAACAAGCCTATTTCTTGTACGTAAAAGCGTGCTCACAGCAGAGGATTTTTTTTGCCACTGACTGACCAACTAACCATTCATTCTTTCAAAAACGGCATTTCTTCTACACCATCCTAATATATACTCACCCACTCCGTTCTTAAACTGCTTGGAAGACCGTGCTCTACTGTTCGGACCAAATGGTGGAAGGAGTTGTGCGGATACCTGTAATTATAATTTTAAGCATTGCCAATTTCCAAGTGTTGGCGTCACAGTGGCTTGTTTCTTATCACCAAACAAGGATGTTCTATACGGACGATAAAGGTGTAGCGCAGTCAGTAAGAGCCTTCTGTATCTGCGCGATTGATCGATGGTTCGATACCGTCCCAGTGCTAACCAAGCTGTTCATCGCTCCGGGTCGATAAATTGGTACCGGACTTGTCTGCGAAGATAAAAACACTGACTTGATACCCCGCAAGTCATTGGAACGGGTGTTCCAAAACCTCAACGATTGCGAATTCCAGTAAAACACGATGGAGCACCTCAAGAGGGTTGATTAACGCTGGACACTTTATCTCTTGCACTTTATATGGACGAGACAAGTTTCTCCTTAGACAAAACTATGCATCTCCTTGGAAACACTACTCGAATACTTCGATTTTAATACCTGTTGTTGCTGTCTTTTGTTAAACTTTACGTAACTTAACTAAACGTAACTTTACTCCAAAAAACATACGTGGATTAAGATGAATTAGTTGGCCGCTAGGGACTTTTTCCGTCGACATTATCTTCGTAGATCCAGTGCTTCATTGCCATGCTTTCCCAGTATTTCGCTAACCATATTTCCCAGTATTTCCCTAACCATAAGTTTTTGGCGCTGAATACTATCATTAGACTACACTAGACGTTGGCTACGAGAATATGCAGCCGCCTTGCTTGCCGAATAGACATATTATGCAGTCTGAAGTTAAGCAGAAGCGATCCGGCCTGAATGCGGCGTGTGGACAAAGGTTCGTACTATTGCTTTATTGTGGACCCGCGCATTTATCCAATACTAACATATTGCTTGAGCAACTTCGCAAAACGCGCCTGAAAAGGTAGTCTGTTATAGAATTCTCCGATGTCACTTCCCTTCATATCACATCTCGAATAGCGTAACAGTGCAAGCTGTGTTTGAGCTTCTCGTAAATCTGCTTTACAGAAAACTTGTAAGGATTTAAAATGTCAATGTGTTTTACGAATAGCTCAAACCCGGCTTCACTAATCCGTTGCTAAAGATGTTGGCATGAAGGGAAGCGAAATCGAAAAATCCTATAACTCACTGCCTTTCTAGGCGCGTTTTGCGAAGTTGCTCAAGGAATATGTTGTTGGATAAATGTTCGGGTCTATGCTAGAGCAAGAGAGCGTGCATAACTTTCAAAAACCAAGGTATGCTATCGCTATGGCCACCGGTGTTGCCTGTGAGTGTGAAATTCCCTGTTCTTGTTTGCCTAGTTCACGTCTTCAGCTGAAAGTTGAAGGGGATGTCCAACTCTTCAGAACCTCACAAGACTTACTTTAATGAGTGCCGTCTCGGTGGTGCAGAAGTTTGTGGAATTTTTATACTTTTTTGATGAGGGGGAATTATATGAGGTACACAAAAATACTAGGACCTCATAAATAAACTTAATGTTTGCGCCATTGTTCGCCAAGGCAGGTAACGAATGTAATTTTGCTCACTGTTTCGTATTACCCGATGGATAAACTTATTTCCCTAATGACGAAATTTTTGGTCGAATTATCGAATTCCATGCCAAATATTCACATTTACATGCACAACGCACATTTGTGAATTCACACGAACTGTATCACCTGTGTCACCTGTGCTCCCGTTTTTCATCGATTAGCTCGAGTGGGCACCAGTAATATTTCGTGCAAGTGTGGCCCAGTGGCTTCTCTTCTCGTGAGGGACTTGAAGAGCGTCGTACTCTTCTTTGAAGGACTTCGCGTCGTACTCTTCTTTGAAGGACTTCGTAAAGAGGTCTGACCATCGGGTCGATGGTATTCCTGCCGTGTGTTTGATGTCACGTGGTATCCAGTCGCTTACGGATCTGGTCAAACGATAGTAGCTAAAACGCATCATATGTCCGACCCATCTAATTTTGCTTTCTTTGGCATATGCGGCAGCGTCTCAGAATTTCGATCCATGACATAGGAATGAACTTCTAATCCCTTCTTTAACTTGCGTAAAGCCGGATGCTCCTAGCATTTGCGCGGTTATGGCGCTGATTGCATTTTCTCCTGCTTGCGCAACGCCCACGTTCCTGACGCGTGAGTAAAATCAGAAAGAAAGGTGGTATTGAATAGGTACCACGGAGCCGAATGTTCTCAGTCCTCTTCAGTACAGTCTTCCTTGATGCTCTTGTATGCTCCCCAAGCCGCTCGTTTCTTCCTGCCCAGCTCGGAGGTCAGTGAATGGGGAATCAGAAACCCATCCTTTCCTCATAAACATCGTCTCGTCCAGGTTTACCTGGAGACTTATCTTTCTACACTTTTAATTCAACCAGGATGTGTTCCACCTGATTGATGCTTGATGTTATCAGAACGATGTCATCAGCGGAACGAAGATGTAAATGCTGGGGCCGTCAACTTTCACTCTCATAATATCCCATTCCAGTTCTCGGATTCTCGAAGGTGGCACTGAATATTTTGAGTGAGACTGTGTCATGGTGACGAATCCCTCTCATCACGTCGATTGCGAGCACTATTGTACAATGAGGAAGTTTTGAACGTGAAGTTGCTATACAATTAACGAAGTGTTTTTATATACGGAGTAGGGACGAATTGGTTGTAAAAGGCCTCCATGACCGCCTCAGTCTCAAGGTTTTCTTCAAGTCGATGAAAGTGAGACACAGCGGCATCCTGTACTCTCGCTACTTCTATGGGTTTTGAAACGGTGTATGTGGTCAGTCGTACTGAACCCTTTTCGGAACCCTTCTCCTTCGCATGACTCTCCTTCCTCTAATGTTCTTTCTATCCTGTTCAGGATTACTCCTGTGAAGATGTGATTACTTGTAGATGACAGACAGTAAGCAGGTTGGACGATAGTTCACGGTGTCCTGTGGATCTCCCTTCTTATACAACAGTGCAGTCTGTTTTTTCATTGCTTAGGAACCTTGTGTTCTGACAGATAACGGGTGAGAAGCTTCTCCACAGCGTTAATACGGACTGGGGGTAGGTTCTTCAGTTGTTCAGGCTTGATTCTGTTGGGACTGGGTGGAGTACGATTCTTTACCGACATGATGACATGCCGGATTTCGGAAGAGACCTCTGGAATCAAATGTCCTCAGATGGTGAGTAGGCAAGTGGACGTGAGACCAGGATGGGAGATGTGAGTAGATGTCGTAGATGATTTTCTCCATTCCCCTTCTTGATCCAATGGTTGTTTCGTTTGGGTTCCAGAGAGCAATATTCATACGATTGGCGAAGGTTAATGACTTTTTTTCCTCCTATTCTGCTTTAGCCATTGTGCTCTTCTCTATTCGAGGTCTTCTTTTATCGCTTCTCTAGAGTGCGGCCATCTCGGACGTGAGTTCATGGTAGGTTTGGGATTTCGCATTGAGAACTTTGCGGCCTTCTCCCCTCATATGAAAAAAAAATCCTTCTCGAAGAAGGCGATGGTCCGATGGATTCAATGGCGGCTTTCGATGTAAGCGTACGTGCGCTGTAAGTACAGATCGTAATCCTAGTCCTTTTCCGTATCGGTAGCCTAGATGACTCCTACCATCCCGCCTTTCCTGGAGGTACCGTACAAGGTTTTTCTTCGGAATAAGAAAACTCTTTCTGGTTACTGTGTCTTGCATATAATTTTAAAACACGAGGGGTTGCCGGTCTCTAGTTCCATGAGCTTATTTACTGGAGGTGACTCCAAACCGCCTTCCTTCCACCTCAGAGTAACATGATTGCCGGCTTTTGGCCAAATGGATATGCGGAATACAATAGTATTATGAGCAGATCTTAGCACGGGGCACGTAAACAGGGATTCTATCCCTTGCACCTGTGTCTCAGGGCAGGCACGCTTTGGTCCGCGATTAACCCCCTACCGCCACGTGGCCCCCGCCACACCATGTGAGCTGTAATTTAATAAAAATAATTTAATAAAAACGAAAGGTATGAATTGGACAATAACGATGAAATGCACTTAGATGACGCTTTCACACCAGTGAACGTCACTCACAGATTGCCGTTTGGAGCGTTTCTTATCTGGTTCCTTTCACGCGAAAGTTAATACTTAACATTCAATGAAATTTGTAAACAAAACAGAGAACAAATTATTAAAGAGTTACCTTTTTGTCTTCATTAATAATAGCCATAAACGTTGCAAGGAACAGGCAAAAGCGATACTTAGCGCTCATAAGGGTCGGATCTGAAGAAAAGAGAATTATTCCTTACGGAAGTTTTACTTACTGAAGTCACGGAAATAGTCATACAACAGTCTCAGAAAGATAACCCTATTTTCAGTGTGTTCTACACTTTGAAGTTACCCTTATCGCTCCGCTCGATTGACAAAGTGCGCTTGAATTATTTTTGCTGTTGAGGTGGTCTCCATACCGAAATCTATTGTGCTTTACGTGCAGAGCCGAGTTGATATTATTCGGAATAGAAACATGTCCCTTAAGCTCCTGAACGCATCCGGCAGCGACTGAGCATGTAGGAAGGGTGTTCTGGGGTAGGAAGTAAATGCGATGAGCGACAAGCTAAACAGGACAAAAGCAGTGGCTAGGAAACCATGCGAGAATATCGAGCGCTCCGCCCCATATCTTCAACACCAGCCATCCTTCTTCCTGACTTCCTGATTGATCTACGTTTCTAAAACCTGGATCTTTCTCGAGCAGAAGGAAAATACAAAATCAGTGTCATCGAAAGCATGATCTTAGAAGAATTTCACTCCGAAAAAGGGAGGATTTGCAGCTGTTCAAAGATAGGAGTCATTTGCAAGAGTTTTATGTGGGTGGATTCCACAATATTGAAAACGCACAAAAATGGAAGGTGTGATGAAGTTTTTCACGATCTTCCAAAGGAAAGTATGATGTACCTCGATTTCCTAGATTAAATGAAAGCCTTAAGGTAACTCTCCAATTTGATCAATAAAAATGAAAGTATTGCTGATCATCTGCCTGAACAAGACGAAGAGAAACGGAAAGACATGTAATGGTAATGTTAGATGTTGTGATCAAGGAATAATAAAACCCCACACTTTATAGTCGTGAATGTAGGGACATCTCCCTCCTCCTCCTCTTTCAAAAAAAAAAGAACAACGGAAAAAAGAAAACAGGCTGTCGACGTCTCTTTCATTGCGGGAGCAAAGACTAACCATGATTCAAGGCGAAAGCAGGGTATCTTCTGATTCTATAAGGTCCAACGCCGTTTTGTCAAACGGCACAAAGCTCGGTGCAGCTACGTTTGCTGCTGTGCTTGAAGCAGTGCCGCGAAAAAAACGTTTGGGATCTAGCTGAGACCACCGCGAACTGCAGCGATGAGTGGTGCTAAACAAGGATCCTCCTCGATACTAACCGCTACGCTGCCCTCCGCACCGCTTCGAGCGTAGCCGCTTACGCAACTGCATCGAGTTTCACGCCTTTCTGACCCAGCTACAATTCAAATGAATTCCATTAATGGTACAATGACTCAAAGCGTGACAAGTTGATAGCTTCTAGCAAATCGCTGAGGTAACCTTTTTTTCTGTTGCCCTTTCTTGTGTAAAGAATGAATTCCGCACTGCGAAATTGGGAGTAACAACGAAGCATTTTGAAAGAAATTGGAGATTCGCGACAAAAAAATGCTTCTTGTGGCATGAACCATTCGTTAAAACTACAGTTCTCCGGTGAATAGAAGTGGGTGTCAATGACGTTACAGGATACTTTATTAAAATGTGATAACTATTGAATAGTTAAATATTTTTAGAAAAAAACATTCGTATGCATTTATGAAAAAATAGCACATATTCTGACACGGGACATGTATATTACAAAAATAAATGTAGCGCTATATATTGTGGATTGTACATACCTTGTGAAGCTCATATCGACCATATTTAGGCCCTCTCCCTTCCTCTCCTTCAGTATGCGCTCGTTTAAACCATATATGTAAATCTGTGGACTTTGTTTAGAACTTTTTATCATTCTTAGATACTCTTCAAATCTTTCTGATATGAATGAACGAGTCTGAACGTACGGCTAAAGCCGGACTCCAGACTTTTTATGGTGTTCGCTTCGCTCTACTTCACTGGTCAATGAAAATTAGTAGTAGTGGCATTTTCTGCGAAATCAGATTTGTGTTATTCTAACGACTCTTTCTTTCTCTTTTTTACTACAAATAAAGGCGAAAGATTTCATAGTTTTCTTTCTAAACGCATCAGTTTTGCATTTGGAGAGTATTCAAACTTCAACTTCAAACACTACCTCGATTCCAATATCATGATCATGATATATAATAACGGGCTTATTCTGTCACGTGTGTGTGTGTCAGTCACGAAATTCAAAAAGGGGGGTGCGACGGGTCCACCGGCGTCGAGTTGGTGCCTCGACGCTAAAAAGCTATAAAATGGGGTGCGACGGGTCCACCGGCGCCAGATACCTATAGAAGGGGGTGCGACGGGTCCACCGGCGCCAGATACCTATAGAAGGGGGTGCGACGGGTCCAGATACCTATAGAAGGGGGTGCGACGGGTCCACCGGTGCCAGATACCAATAGAAGGGGGTGCGGCGGGTCCAACGGCCTCAGATTGGTGCGCCGGCGCCAGATATCCATAATATGGGGTGCGACGGATCCACCGGCGTCGGTGGACCCGGTCATTGGTGCGCAATAACTCAGGGTGCATTACGTAAAAGATAAATGGTGCAGCCGTTTCAAAACCGTGACCACTGGGCGCTTTGCTCTTCACCGTCATGACTGCTCCGTGTGCATATTTCCTTCTTTGTTCGCCTCAATTTTGTAGCATGCCGTTCTCAGAAAGTGGAAACACTCATGCAAACAGCTGCTTAAATAGTAGCAAGATGTTTACGTGATCTGACGTGGAACGTTATCTTTATCAGTAGGATGATGTCTTTCACGTAATTTTATGTTAAAACATCATTCTGTGATAACTATTGGGGGAAATCAGGAGGAATACGTCATACGTCGAGTAATGCTTTCAAATAGTATCTACATTAATCTGGCAATCGAAGGAGTGTTTGTAGTTGATGGTCAAATATTCTCCAAATGTAGAACTGACGCATTTAGAAGGAAAGCTCCGTAATCTTTCGCCTTAATTTATAATAATAATATAAAGAAGATAAGGAAAGCGTTGTTTAAAAAAACAGAAATCTAATTCTACAGAAAACACCACTACTATTAACTTTCATTGATCAGTGAAGGGGAGCGAAGCTAAAACCACCGAAAGTCTACAGTCCGGCTTTAGCCGGACAGTCAGACTGGTAATGTAGATACATCGAAAGCATTGATCGATGTATGGGTTTTCCTGCTGATTTTCCCCAACAGTTATCACAAAATGATATTTTAAGGTAAAATGACGCGAACAACATCATCAGAGTGATAAAGGTAACCTTCCATGCCAGATCATGTAAACTGTCGGCTACTATTTAAAGGCATCACCCCACGAATCTGAGGTGGTGCAGATTTCAGGTGGAGTATTCGTATACGGGATGGGAGACTACGGAGAGGGGGGGTGATTCCGTCCATTTCTTCCTAATTGCCGTAAAAAACGGCCCGGAAGATACGGCTTCATTCGTTTTGGCGCACCATTTTGTACAAGAGGTTCGATTGGAGCGCGCCAGTCTTGTGCGGCGCCGCATCTTCCGGGCCGTTTTTTACGGCAATTAGGAAGAAATGGACGGAATCACCTCCCTCTCCGTAGTCTCCCATCCCGTATACGAATACTCCACCTGAAATCTGCACCACCTCAGATTCGTGGGGTGATGCCTTTAAGCAGTCGTTAGCTATGTGTTTTCAATTTCTGAAGAAGGCATGCTACCACGTTGAGGCAAGCGTGCAAGGAAGTAGATACGCGGAGGAGTCATAGAGGTGAAAAGCGACGCGCGCAGTGGTCCGGCTATGAGGCGGTTGGAACTTCTCACCAACCTTTCGCGACATGCACACGAAGTTACTGCGCACCAATCCGACGCCGTGGTTCGAATTTCGTGATACACAGACAAACACACACATACATACACACACGTGACACACTAAGCCCATTATTATATAGGGTGAAGTTTCACCCTTTATCATGCTCACATGATAATGGTTTACATGCTCATGTCTACGTGCTCTTGTGCAGAATATCTTAGAAGAGTATTTCTACAGAGTATCGCTACGCCACTGTCATTCGTGACGGCGATCTCATTTTCGATAGACTATTTGACTTTTTCTTTCTGCTTTTTATAGGAATTTTGATTGTGGGTGAATCCATTGCAATGATGATCATTATTAAAATAAAAAAGATGAACTCTCCGCTTCTTAAGATTATCACGGGACTCGTCTGGCCCAGCCTATGAAAGAAGCCAACTTTAGCATGTAAAAGGGAGCAGCAGCATGTGAACTATACTAGGTAATAACTAAATCACTGATGTGAACATAAAAGTAGCGATATAAGAACAGGATAAGCATAGAAGTCTGGCGTTACACTTGGGATGCGCCCCCACGTTCACTTCAATTCAGAATCGTTTGACGTTTACGAACTTGTAACTGTCCCTCATAATGACTAGCGGAGGCTACCCGATGTGTCAAGTCAGTGTTTCTATCCTCCCAGACAAGTCTGGTTTCAATTTGTCCATGCCGGGGGGATGAAAGGCTTGGTGAGCACTAGGGCGGATTCGAACCTCCGATCGATCTTGTAGACAGCGGAACCTCTTATCGTCTGCGCTACACTCGCTTGTGATCACAACTACTGGCCAACAATCAATACCTGTCAGGAATGAAATCACCAGTGCCACTTTTGGTCATCAGAGCTAGCGGCAATGGAGTATAGCGCTAATCTTGGCTGTGAAATAAGTTCGGATAGATTGAAGTTATCCACCGGTTTCCTTAATTGTCGAATATCTTGTAGATAACATAGATTTGCTGCAATTTACGGGTTTCTCAAATGTAAAAAGTCGAGAGTTAGAACAGGAAATTATGTGGTGTGGTAATGGAATGGTTTGGCGTTAGTGCGTCAGTAGGGCCGAGATGAGAAAGAGAAATGCGGTGAAAATTTCTAAACAATGCTAACATCAATGAGGGCTCAGGTCTAATTGGTCTGCTGAAAGAAGACATTAAAGGCACGAATCTGAGGTGGTACGGATTTCAGGTGGAGTATTCGTATACGGGATCGTAGATTATGGACGGAAGGGTGATTCCGTCCATTTCTTACTAATTGCCGAAGAAAACGGCCCGAAAGGTATGACTTCGAGCGTTCCGGCGCGCTACCTTCTATAACGACTTCGGTTGGAGAGCGCCGGCCTTGTGCATGCGCCGCATCTTCCGGGCCGTTTTTTACGGCAATGAGGAAGAAATGGACGGAATCATCCCCCCCCCCCCATGTCACTCCATTATCTACTATGCCGTATACGAATACTCCACCTGAAACCCATACCACTTCAGATTCGTGGGGTGATCCCTTTAAAGGATATTTCAGGAGGAATGGGGATACTCGTAAGGGAAAAATCAGTGTTGGATTTCCTATATGGCTTTCCATATATAATAAATGGCGTGAATACTATTTTAACTATGCTATTAAAGTTGGAGTATTCCTTTTTCAGAATAATTCAGTTACTGAAAGCGATACCACGTGGGGAACCTTACCGAGTACCTTCGTCCGAGTACCTTAGTGGAATGAAACACAAAGTAAGACACAAAGTACCTGTGATTAGTGTTGGAAGTACGGTGTTTATACGTAGTCAAGTAAACATCATTCTCAAACCATCTACGAATCCATTCCAGTTTATGAATATGAACCCCAATAACTTGTATATTAACTGGATGTTATCCAAACCCATTGAAGAGTCCATAAATGCTATAAAGGTTCACTACAGTGATTAAACAGAAAATGACGGCAAGAAAAACGTTATTCTTACAGTTTTTGCACGTATCACGCTAGTTGTTCTCGTTCAGAAACGAACAACACAAAAATTAGTTATTTTTTTTTGTCTCGAACACTGTAGTATCCCCACCAGAATCTCTTCATAATAATACCTTATGTTTTTAAAATGTTTCGGCAGAGTTCGAGAGGAAAATCGGATCTTTGTCAAGGTTGAATAGAAATTTCTTGAAGGTTCATCAAAAGACATAATGAGTTCTTTCTTTGACTTCTAGTTAGTTTCCACCCGTTGTTGACATGTGTCAAGTATTTCACTTTATGTGTATGGCTGTACTAAATTCGTCCAAAACAAGTTCTCCTCCATCCATCTACATTTTTTTCTTTTTTGCCAAAACTGGTTTCTGCGTACGTCATTGTGAACTGCATTCCGCACTCTCACTTGCGTACAAAGTACTGCTGGACGACGAACGAAGGGAAAACCGGGGTGTGATCCTCTATAGGGTAAGCGTTGTGTCCTTGAGACGGGACAACAATGTGAATCTTTCTACATAGACCTAGACAAATTCTATAACGAAGACCGCACATTCTACAAGGTCATTGCTGGCGACTTCAGCTCTAGAATCTGCACTAAAATGTCGCGAAAACTTCAGAAAGAGAACCACGACCTACAAACGGAACGAGCAATAGGAGATTCTTTTCAAATTTATCACTAAAACCACTTATGGCAACTCGCAAATCCACCCACCATCATCAGTAAAAGATTTTACCTGACAATGGCTGCTGTAATAAAGCCCTATGCAGCCCCTAATAAAGCGGAGGAAAGGGTGAAGAGGACTGTGGGGAGAGTTGTGGTGCTCTGTGCAATGATTTGTTCGTTTGTTGGCTTCATATAACTGTCATATCAGTAATAAGAACAAAAACATCTCAGGCAGCTCATGAATTTGAAAATAAGTGTTTCCGCCACTCTTTCCCCTTATCTCCCCAGCTCCGATTTATATGGAACAGTGATTTCAATGAATTCATTGTAAACCTTTTTTCTAGGATCAAGTGGAGAACAATTCTGGTCACTTGCGCTCCACTTCATCAGTGCGCTGTACGCTAGCATTCTACGTACTTCTCTCAATGAATTCCATGAATTTTGCAATTTTTCACATCCTTATGTACACGTAATTAGATGAAATGCTAGTCATTCCGCTCACTGATCATCTGACGCACCTTAGTGCAAGAGAAAAATGCCGTTCATTTCTTAGTTTGCAGTAATCACTAAAACAATTTGTGATACCTTGTGCCAGTAAGAGTTCGACAGTAAAACTGACACAATTTGTAGCTGTTTTTATTTCCATTTGTTTTCTGTTACGGAATGATTGAGAATCGTGATCAGTGAACGATAGGAAGGTATAACTGCTGAATTGATTTCTTTTAAATGTTATGCGAAGAAAGGTGCAAACTCGTACGGAACGCCTACAGCACGTAGCGATCACTTCACCGTTTAGCAATTAATTACTTTTTACATGGAAACAGAAGAAGCATCGTGCTTGTTAACGAACATCAAATAAGTGAGTGGAGAGATTTAGAGAACACCGTAAGGACAGTCAGAGGACATACGCATACAAAAAAATTAGTATGGGAACAAAAAAGAATCCGATGTGCTTGCGATGTGCGAAAGTTGACCAGAACATGACGCCTCCGCATTTTTGTTATCGTTGGGTCATCATTGTTTAGGCCGTAATCAATATCCATCCTTAGTATTTCATCCTAAGGTAATCTACTGCGTAGGTAGCTCAGCACTGAAAATACCAATTATAGTCGGATTTAAACGACTGAAGCTCAGCGGAATTACGTAGGCGGTGGAACTAGCGGCTGGGATCAGGGGACCATCGCTAGCTTCACATGGATTCATGCGAATGGCACCAGCGAGTGTCCCCTCTCGATCTCAACCTCTACACTCTAACGTGCCGCTTACGCAACTTTACGTCGTTTTGACCTGAATATAGCAGAAACAGACGATGTCATCGAAATCGAAACGAGATACGTAATGGGGGACCTGTTTGGAAATCACTATTGTTTTGAGTTATGACTAGCTCCTCGTACACCCAGTACATCCACATTAGCTCGCTTTGTGAATGATCACATGTTGTAGCTGTACTACAGTCACAAATCCGTTTTCCTCGCGACAAGCGTCGTTGCCACGCTCGTTTACAGCGGATCCACCGTAAACGTTAGCCATTATATTTTTGTTGCGAGCCCAATCACTCGAAGCAGTACAGTGATGTTTTCGCAGCCGGACAAGTATAAACTGCAACCATTACACCTGCTCAGGCGTACTTTCAACGTAAATGAGTGTTTTGGCACGATTTTATTGGGTATTTGCGCATCGTTTTTCCAACTTTTGGAAAAAAATCGGGATTTTTTTATTTCACAGGTACAAATCAACTTTCATCATTATCAACAATATCTAGTCCCATAATAGACAAAGACTCAATGCCTTTTTTCCAGACGGAGACTAAAAGCGGGGCTTCGACTAAGGAAAACGTTGAGTACTCTTTTGAGGTCATCGTGGTTTTTTGAAGGTTATTTCGCGCTCAACCTCCTTCAGAGCTTTGACAACTGCAGTGGAAGTTACGCCCAGAAAGATGCTAATGAGGTGGGTTCGAGGGACACTCACGTTTGCCTATGGGAATCCCAGACATAAGAAGCCAAAAACTGTGTTGCACTCAATTGTTGACTAAGCGCTGCACCATTAAAGGCAATATTTCACGAAATTTACGATGTTGAGGTCTCTCCGGGACCATATAGAGTTCGAGTTGTAGATTACGAGTAGGCGTAGCCACAAGCAATTCCTCAAACCTTCTTAATCACCGTGAGTAACGGCTACACCGAACGTTTGTCCGACGAGATACATTAGAACTCTATATGGTCCGACGTTGTTCCGACGAGGTACATTAGAACTCTACCAACTCCTACACGATCCTGCTCCCTCAGCCGCCCATTCACTGATTTTACTCGAATGGACTGCTAAGAAGACCTCATTGATTGTCGACCGCTCCGCTCCTCGCCGTTTTTCAGGACGAGTAGAAGGGATTAAACGTTGTCTTACTCGTAATCTAGAACTGAACTCTATATTGGCCTAAAAGACCCCAATACAGTCAATTTTGTGAGATTCTGCCTTTAACTGATTTTTTTGCCAGGCTCTAGGTTGTCAGAAGCTATCGGAATTTTGCTGAGCATTTTTCTCTCTTCTGTTCGTATAAAGGATAAAAGGGCGGGTGTAGCGCAGTCGGTAACATGTTCCGCTGTCGACACGATCGATCGGAAGTTCGAGTCAGCCCTAGTGCTCACCAAGCCCTTCATACCTTTGGGGTCGTTAAACTGGTACCAGATTTGTCTGGGAGGACAAAAACACTGACTTTGCTAACCCCTGCAAGTCATTGTATTGGCCAGTTATACGCTCGTAACCTCAAACGATTCTGAATTGAAGTGGACGTGGTGGCGCATCTCAAGCGGACTGACTAACGCCAGACGCTTCATGCTTGATCCTGTTCTTATATCGCTACTTTTATGTTCACGTCAATGATTCAGTTATTGATTCAGTTCCTTAACGTTATCCAGACACCAGTACTTAAGGATACTGCACAGTGCGTAGATCTCATTCGCCTTGGTGACAATCTTTAAGAATGCGGTGGTTTACCAACCCCACTAGTCGGTGAAACTGGTCAGTTGTTTTCCTTTTAAGGTCTTGCGTGGTGTACTTGGAACAATATCGAGGCATGGCGAGGAGAGAGGAGGAGTTTGATGGAATATGCATGGTATCAAAGACCTCGAACCATTTTCAGGCTTTTGAAAAAGACGAGTTTGTCGAAACGTCAGGCCAATAAAAAAGTTTCACCTAAACCTCGTTGGCACAACAAGAAAACATAGATTCAGTTATTACCTACTATAGTTCATTCACATGCTAAGGCTGGCTTTTTTCCATAAGCTCGGCCAGACGAGTCCCGTGATAATCTTAAGAAGAGGTCCTACCGCTCACTCAAACGATTCTTTTCGAATACTGCGCTTAGGCATCGCATGATACGACAACAAGTTCTTTGCATGCTTTTTTTCTCGTAGAAAACAACGGAACTGCACAGCTGATTAGCAAAGATTAAAAAAAGATGGAGACATAACCGGCGCCAGAGAACGTCACGAAAGACGTCTGTTGTTGAAAAGTGGGTGGACGAAAATGTGTACGTGCGCAGGCCACCTCGTGTTGTCGATCGCTTTTGATTAATCGATTCGGCAAAACTGCTGCTTTTGACACACAAAGACCGCCCAACAACACTGTGAGTGCATAGTATGATGGATTCGGCGGAGGTGTGTCTATACGTGAATGTTTTGTCCAGTACTACACTGTTCACCTATGCATGCTACCGTCGCGACTAATCACATCAACACGCGGGATCGCAGTTTGCTTTCCACAGCCAATTAATTCCTCATTCTGATCACATGAGCAGGCGATCACATGGGTGGTGGGTGCCTCTCTTCCTGCTCTTTCCTCCACTCCTCTATTTCTTGCCTTGAACTTTCGTTTCCAATGCGTTCACCATCCACACGCATCACCTTTGAGATTAAATGTATTCTGTGTCACAGTGGGCGATCAAACGTATTCAGCATACGCATCCTTTACCGTAGGAACACATCAACTGTTTACATTCACTTTCCTCCTCTTTGTTCCTAGAACAAATGAACGGTCTGCGATGCTATGAGCAGTGAACTTTGCGCCTACACTTTTGCGGCGCCGTCATTATTCAGACTCCGGTCGGTGTTCACCTACAAACTACTTCCTCCCTCGTAGGGTTAAGCACAACTTACGGCTACTTGCATACCGTAGTAGTATTTCTGATGGTAATGAGGATCTTTTTTGCTTACGGTGTACATGTGAGTTTCATTTCCCTCGAAAAATTGTGACGGTTGATGTTCTCATGTTAAACCTCTGTTTACTCGATTGATTTAGTGATCTTTTGATTTTTGTGGAAATGCATTCTAAGGACAATGGACAATAGGTAATACACGGAAAGTTTTAACCTTCATGATTATGTTCTGCCAGCGATATTTTGTGAAATTCTACTTGTAGCTGGACGTCCCAATCATATCGTATTATCCAACAAAGGTCTGGAAATGGTTCGAAGTCCTGGTACATCCCTGCAAACTCTGTTCCTCTTCCTGTCAGGGTCCTATATCGTCCCAACTACGTCAGACAAGAGGTCCCAGGAAAACGTTCCGACCTCTCTCACGGATTTACTAACGTACTACGTTAGTAGATTGTGATTCAAGGCGAATGAGATCAACATACTGTCTGCAGTATATTTAAGACTGGTGGCTCTTGGAGAGACCTCGACTCAGGACTCCTTTACGAGGGGAAATCGTTTCACCACAACGCACGCACTGTCCTTAGTCATGCGTATGTCTATTTTTTGCATTAGAATTCTGTTGTGCGTTGGAGCGCCAGTTTTGCTGGGCAAATTCGTACATTTCCCAGAAGACGAGTTTACCTTCTCTTTTTTCCTCGTAAAGTGTCATGTGCGCCACCGAAGTCGCGCGTCATGAGGTTTCACACGCCATTTGAAAAAGGAACCACCATCTGACAGGAGGTAGTTCGCAACCTTTGTGTTACGCTTTCGTGTACAGCTCAGCAAGGGTATCAGAATGAATGTTTGCGCACTTTTCATTTCTGACGAAGGTAGAGTTCGTCGGTGGTTACATACGGCTTCGTTACACACGTTACACAACTGCGTCACACACGGTTTTAACCATGCGTGAATGACTTATTATTTATTTATTTTCTAATTTATTTACTATCATTTGAGAACGTCATGCACTAGTTTGGTTAGTTTGGAGTTTCTGCAACCGGATAAAACGGCAGCGTAGCGAATATATGAGGATGATTTGGATTTGTCGCTACCCATATTTCAGTGGGGGATATGTTTTCCCGAGGGATAGTAAGTTCAAAGAAGTACCACTACCCTGAGTTCACCCCGCAATGAAATCGATCAAATCATATTGGGGAAAACATGGCAAGAAATCCAGGTGGATTTATTTCCTCGCAAATTATTCCTGCAAGAGTAAATATGAATGCGGTTCTGTTCGACCATAGCTAATGGATTCTTGAGCATGCAGGCAAACCGTAGGGTAAAGTCAAGTGAACAAAAATCGTTGGGCGTAGACGTGGTGACACGCCACTCCCAGCCATTACAGACAGTTGTTTGTTTTGCCACACATACCTTCGCAATATGTGATGTTGATTCAGTGTTGCCCTTTTCTCTCCCAATCTATGCGTCGTACTCTGGAATTTCGTGACCTGACAATCCTGAACGACGACATCACGGGTTCTTTGAACGGTCATGTTATTGTTTTAAATTGACGTTCAATAACACATCAATCCGGGCGAATTGTGTCTGGACGGAAATAGCTTCGAGATGTGCGGACGAAAAGAGTGCTCGGGTATGGCGCTGCACCATAACAACAACACCACTTCCTATTCTCCGACGTTTCTACTCCGGTAGTGCCGCTCTTTTTCCGCACCTTTATTTCTCATTTAATCTTCACTATACATGCAGGACATGCAAACTATTAATATCGTGTTATCAAAAAGTGCAACTAGACGCAAATTTATTTTTGTACTTATACATTATTTTTATTTTTATACTACACTTACAGACTTCTCTTTTCCGAGTGTCCCTATCTTTTTGTTTTACGTCCTTTTCATCTAAATACTTAAAATGCTGGAAAATACAAGATATTCTCTCAGAATAGAAGGTGTTTTACTCTCTGGAAAACAAAAGATATGAAAAGTTTACGGACGTGTAAAATTGAGAGATAATGAAGACATAACATTAATTAGACATTAAGCATAACACACATTAAGCGTTAATGGAAACACTATTTGTGATGCAAAAAAACGCTTTTAAATCCAATTCTATGTATTCTGCTCAGAAAAATTGGTGAAATAGTGTTTTTTCGTAGATGAATTAAATAACTATTAATTACATTAATATCGTACTAATATTAAAACGAAAAAAGAATTGAATTCCATAATTCGAACTTACTCTGATAGTAATCTTGTACGTTGTGATGAGTTTTTGTTTTTTTTTTATTTCAAGCAAATTAAAATCAAGACTTTCCCCTGTAATGTTCACGGTACACGATTATAATTCAGAAATAAAACATAACGTCCCAACAAAAAAAAGCGTTCTTAAAAAATTATCCCAGACGCTCTTAATCCTAGAATCGTCTCATAAATAAATGCGAACGGTTTAATGTTGCTGCACAAACAAAAGTTCTTCATCCATGTTGCAAACAGCGTGACATCATCTGCACGCACCGTCATGCGACGAACACGTCATGATCACATGCCGATGCGTAAAGCTCGTCCGATATGGTCTCGTTAGCGTTTCATCTTTTTTTTTAATCTACCGCTATTTCGAATCGTTTAGGTAAAGTCTTTTCATCAAATGTTGGTTTTCGAACATTGCACTTCTTAACGCCTTGCATTTTATCTTTGTTTGAATTTACGTCGTTCTACCATTAAAAAAAATACATGGATTGCATGTGCACAACGCTATGCTGATCGTTCTTCGGTTCTTATTGACTATGTGTGATTGAAACAATAAAAAGTGTACCAAAAGGGCAGCACTTGAAAACACTCGGCCGATCGAACAACGAGGTGATTCCTGTCACGAGGATTTGCGAATGTTAGGAATATGTTTACATGTGTGACCACTTTGGTACTTTGTAGTTGTGAAGAACTCTTAGGTAGTGTAAGAACCAACGAAATCACACGAATCATCGGTAACATCCGAACTGATTCGTGTGATTTCGTTGGTTTCGTTAGTAGAGTTACATAGTCAGATCCAAACGACTCGAACGACATTAAGCTCGATCCGGTAGCGTAAGATGCGCGTTGTCGTGGATCGTACTAAAAAAGATCGAGATGGGACCTTTACTAGCGCCACTCTTTGCTGCAGTTTGCCATGGTCCCACCTCAAGCCCAGCACCGGATTCACCACATCGCTTCGAGCGCGGCCACGTATGCAACTGCACCGAGCTGCAGGTGGTTTTAATCTGCCTGTAGCAGTTTTGTTTCTTTTCTTCAAATTACTTCTTAAATAGTAGCAAGAACGCAGATCTCCGTTGTTTGCAGCCGTTTTGTTGCAAAATGATCTTCTTTGATTTAATTGTCCTTCCCTATCTTCATTTAAAAAAATGACGTCTTTGATAAGTTGTGACAAATGGAGTATGTAATTTTGCGTCCTGTTGCTAGTGCAAGGCCTGCACTTTACATTTACTTCCTAAAACATGTCACAGTAAAAGATGACAGAAAATAGAAAGATATACATTTGTAAATAATTATTATGAAGTAGTGCTGGCGTCGAGTGCGGTCGTTCTAATTATCCTGCACATCGGTCCGGCCAAAAGCCTGTAATCAAGTTACTGGGAGGTGGAAAGGAGGCGGATTGGAGTCGCCTCCAGCGAATAACCTCCACTTTTTCACTCTAGGAGAAAAAAATGTTCTCCTAAAACTCATGGGACTAGAGATCGGCAAGCCCTTGTGTTTTAAAATTATATGCAAGAAACAGTAACCAGAAAGAGTCTCCTTATTCTGGGGGAAAGCGTGGTACGGTAGCTCCGGGAAAGACGGTGTGGTAGGAGTCGTCTAGGCTACTGAGACGTAAAAGGACTAAGATGACGATCTGTACTTACAACGCATGTACGCTTACATCGGAAGCGGCCATTGAAGATCTGATGATGGAAAGTAGGATGATTAAGTACGTCGTCATCGGACTGACAGAAACGAGACAACACCACCCTCTCAAAGCGGTATATGAAATTGGAGAAGTTCTTAGGAACATGCGACAGTTAGAGGAGTTGGTGTCCTCGTCAACACGAACAATGAATGGCAATGAACATTCATTCTTTTGAGCAACTTACGATCCGAATCGGACGTTTACGGGTGAGAAGATGTTCAACGCCAGTATTGACTATCTTCGTCTCTTACACTCCAACATCAAACACGAAGAAGAAGAAGTCGAAGCGTTTTATATGGACCTGGAGAAGTTTTACACGGAAGATAGTATCTTCTCCAAGGTCTTAGTTGGCGATTTCAACGCCAAAATTGGATGTGGGAGTGACCTAGTAGATCCATAATGAAATTAACGTCATCATCGTCAGTAGAAGGTTTTGCTTGACGGGTATCCCTGTTGTACCAAAGTTTTATAGGGTATCGGACCATCGTCTTCTTCAAGGAAGATTTTCTATCACACGGAGAGGAGAGAAAACTGCAAAGTTTTCAATGCGAACTTCCAAAACCATCATCGACTGGGAATTCCTCGCTTAGCTTGTCGGCTCTTGGAAACATTCCACAGTTCCACAAAGAAGGGGGATACAGAAAGTTATTCAAAATTTCTACTCAGATCTCTTAGCCACGTCCACTTGCCTACCCACCATCTAAGGACATCTGACTCCAGAGGTCTTCTCTTCCGACGTCCGACATGCCATAATGTCGGTGAGGAATCGTACCTCACCCGGTCCCGACAGAATCAAGCTTGAACATCTGAAAAACCTACCGCCACTCTTTACCAACGCTATGGAAAGGCTCTTCAGCTGTTATTTGTCGAAACACGAAGTGCTCTAGCAATGGAAAACCAGCAAAACTGTGATTTTGTACAGGAAGGGAGACCCACAGGACATTGCGAACTATCGCCCAATCTGCTTACTGTCTGTCATCTATAAACTCTTCACAAGTGTAATACTAAGCAGGATAGAAAGAACATTAGATGAAGGAGAGCCATACTAGCAAGCAGGGCTTCGAAGAAGGTTCAGTACGGTTGATCACGTACACAACTTCACGATCAAAATTGCTCCATTCTACAGTAGTGTTCCAATTGACGTGAAGAGAAGGGTTCGTCAAGATGACACAATCTTACCCAAAATATTGATTGCCACTCTATTCAGTGCCACAGAAGTATTGGAATCGGATAACCTGTGAGTGAAATTTGACGGTCGGCATTTACGCCATTTTCGTTTCGCTGATGACATGGTTTTGACAACATCAAGTACAAGACGATGTTCATGAAAAACGAATCGGTCTCCTATGACCCATTCACATTCAACAGGATCTGAATGCTCCAGCTATGTATATCTATGTTGGGAAATTAACATGATGAAGGACCTGACCTCCGAGATAGACAAGAGGAAACGAGCGGCTTGGGGAGCATGCAAGAGAATAGCGGATGTGGTGAAGAGGACTAACATTTGGCTCCGTGCTCACCTACTCAGTACCACATTTCTTCCTGCTTTCACCTACTCGTCAGAAAAGGGAGTGTTTCGCAAGCAGGGGGAAAATGCGTCAGCGTCATTGAACGTGGAATTGAAAGGGTAATCTAGGAGTATCCAGTTTTATGCAAGTCAAATAAGGGATTCGAAGTTCACTCCTACGTCACCAATCGAAGATCAGAGTGCTGGCACATATGCCAGGGAAAAATGTGCAATAAATAAAATGGAAAATAAAATTAGATGGGCTGGATACGTGATGCGTTTTAACGACAATCGTTGGAACAGAGCCGTTAGTGACTGCATACAACACGACATTAAAGGACCGCTGACCCGTTGGTCATACCTCTTTAGGAAGTCCTTCAAAGGAAAATACGATGCTTTTGGAGTCCCTCGCGGAATGAGAAGCCATTGGGCAACCCTTGCGCGCGTTCGGGACAAATGGAGGTATTACTGGTGCCCCGCTCGACTATGCAATTTCACCAAGTTTATTTGAAAATGTAATTTTAATGGACAAAAGTTAAGTTGGTTTTTCCAGAGAAAGAGCTATTAAAAATCATATTCTCATATCATATCATGTTAAAATCATATTCCAGTTTTAAGCCAGCTTTCAGCCAGCCCTTCCATCCTGCTTTTACGCGGAAGATTTTTGAATGGAAAACGAATTATCACAAAAACTGGATTTCACAGCAGAAACAGGATCCTGACTCCTATATACTTTCTCTCAATCGTTTTTGGATTGTCCGGTTTCTGTTCCACTGAAAAAGAAGTGGATGTTCCACTATCTAAATCTGCCTACATTTTTCGAGGCCACGTGGTTTTGTGACGTTTTCCATTTCATCGGATTCGCAGGGATGTAAATAGCTTTCGAATCGAATTTTGCTGATTTAGGAAGCCTGTGCAAACTTCCGTCTTTTGCAAAACTGTTTGTTGCATTTTGCTAGTTCCAATGGGAAAAGGAGATTCCTGGTACGCATAAATTTTGTACGTTAAATTCTTCATGTCCATTGACTGAATAGTACCATGCTGTGATAGTTGTGTTAGTTTTTCTGCCCCAAAATTCCCAGAGTATTGATTAATGGCTACTGTAGAGTTTAATATTTGAAAATTTTCAAATGTATTCATTCAAATGATTTGTGACTTTTCCATCTGGCTTTTCATTCCTTTTCGTAGGCTGTTTGTTTCAAAACATTTAGGAGGAGAATTGAAATAAAAATAAATACGTTTAGTATACTTAAAAAATCACCTTTCGTTCCTAAGAAAAAAACAGCTTTAGCTTTTAACATTTCAAGGGGATTACTGTTATTCCGTTTTGACATGGTATCATGGTTCAGAGCTAGTAGAAGCAGTATTGAGAGCCTTGGAGCAATTTTAAAGGCAGCATGCCACGAAGTTAACGATGTTAGGATCTCTTAAGGACAATACAGAATTCAGGATGATGATTTTCAGGACGAATATGAGTGTATTGTCGCGCAATCCCCCCTCCCCCTCCTCCTCTCTCTTTCCCCCTTCGCGTGGGAAAGACCTTATGGCGACCGTTTGTTCCTACGAAACGATGTACCTTAGAACGTATAGACGGCCGAACATACGAAAATCAGGATCCCTCAGCAGCATATTCAATTATTTAATTATTCTCGTACAAGTTTTATTTCCAATTGTAGTTTTTTTTTAAATCAAAGGGTTGAGAAAATGGCTTATGATTTTGGTTTTCTATTCAATTAAAACCAATGAATAGGCTGTTCAAGGGAACTGACGTGTGTGCAGAGGTGACGCGTTCTAACGTGTCTCGTAGGAACAAATGCTCGACAAAGTCGTTTCCCACGTCGTTTTTCGGGGGGATTTGAAGGAAATACGGTAATTTGCACGACAAATCCGACATTATCCATGAGAAAACAATCGCCAATTTTGTGCTATGCTGTCTTTAACCGAGTACGATCCGCAACATTTCCTGCAAAAAAACCGACACGACACGGCCACATATCATGTGATGACGTTATTCGGGATGATGTGTTGTCCTCATTTCGAAGGCAGTTTCAAGGCGGAAATTCCTGCAAGCGCTGCAATAACGGCAAGCACCTTGGGAACGGCGAGTGTCGCCCAACATTGCCGGCTATCGATCCGCGGCCGTTGCTGCAAAGCTGCAACGAAACAGGCGGTGTCTCGGCGAGTCATCGCAGCAGAGGATCGCACGTTATGTTGCACGGATTGCGGCATAATGTACGACACAGTCTCACTTATTAACTTCTGCATAGCTATTTAGCTTTAGGCTTCCGCTGCGACGCTCAGCTTTTGCGCAATTGTTTCCATGCTCGGTCACCCGCAATGACGCTTGCACTTTGTTATCACACATCGCTCCCCGAAACTCATCTGCTGTACGAATTGACGGATTCGTTTGCGGTTATCGTCGCGTTGCAAAATTCCACGGATTCCTGGGGGATTTTTTGCCCTGATGTGTGTGTGTGTTTTTTTTTCTCTGGAAGAAAAACGTGTTTGTTTGGGCTGTACGCGACGTTGGAAACCGGCATTACGATTGCAACTGAACTTCCTTTTCCTCAAAATACACTTTAAATTACCTATCTTTTGCCGGAATTTCTCTCGTTTAGGATAAAATTTAATTGGGGGTGCGGCACTCAGGGTCCCTCATTTCTGGAAGTATAATATATAACCAATTCAGTCGGAGACCAATCTAGCACCCAAGCATTACTCCTAGAGGATAAATCTTATGTAAGTTAAAGTTACTAAGAGAAAAGTGTAAGGTAGAGCTTCCAGAAATAAGGGCGCCATTGAGTTTTTTCACTCACTTTTTCTTAGCAATGCTCGCTCATTGCATTTTTCATTTCGATGTTTTTGTCAGTCCCATTGAATCTCTAGCATCCATAGAATTCAGAAGAGGGTTTGCTTGAAATTATCCATCTTCAATCATTGTATAATCCCCCATGAAAAGAGCGGATTTTGCCACCAGCCACATAGCGGATTCGTTTCTCGTCAAAGTACATTTCACGATAGAAAGTCGATATCAGCGATCAGGAAATATTGTTAGGAGAACAATGCTATGCATTAAAGCCAACAGCGATTTGTTCAATGATGAAACTCAGTTAGAAATTTCAATTTTTGGTTAGAATTTTCTATTTTTAAGAGAAAAAAACCTATGGGGAGCTTCAATAGCTACCAATGGGAATCACAGATTCTCCACTTGCACGTGCACAAACCCGGAAGCTGCACCGGCTCCTTCCTTCTCCCGCTCTCTCTCTGAGTTTTTGCTTCTCAAGTATTCGTTTGACGTAAGAAATTATGCTAAAATCTTTTTATTCTCGGTCAAATTGTCTTCTTGTCATCTTGTTACCTAACTTTTTTTCTCCTACGCATGCTGAAAATCCTTCGATTCTCTGATGTTATGCTGTAAAGTTTTGCTCAATTTCTTGTAGAAAACTTAGAATTTGGGGAAAACTGAGAATTGTGCCGGCGATATTCTCAGGGAGAAAGAAGAAGAGTCTAGACATTTCTTCATCTCTTTGCCATAAATCTAGGAACTCATTGGATTCAGCGAAAAATCTCCGTCTCCTTCGGAAGTCTCTATCAACTTTTTCCAACTTCTCTTTATGATTTCGTGGAACTTTCTGGAAGTTTTTCGTGCTGATTTTTGTTTACATTTACGACTGTTTACTTTTCGTGCAACTTTTATTTCTGCTTACGCATTCATAGTCATAGAGTTCCATTTTCGGTTTGTGATATTCTTTCGTAGTATTCCAACGTTTTGTTGTTTTTTCTTCGGCACTTTCCTTATCTCCCGCTCGTTTTTAGTGCCGCAATTTTAAAATCTTGAATTTTCCCGCGTCGCCGCTGGATTTGTATACGTTACAACAGTGGAAACTAGTCATTTCTAGGTTCTCAACATGTCCATCACTGTCACCGGGCCTCGTTTAGGGCTTCATCACTGTTCGTCTGAAGAAACGAAAGATCTAAGGAAGTTGCACTCGGATTTCGTGTACTGTGGAATGCTCCTCACTGAGGAAGGAACAGTTCTCAGTGGTCTTGGCACAGAAGCCAGTCGTGACGGGATTTTAGCTACTGTTTCTGGATATAGGATACAATATGATAAGCTCTGCTTGGTAACACCGTTCAAGTCAAAGTACATGCCTAAAGTTGGCGATTTTGTTATTGGACGAATTATCAACGTTCAAAATGCGTTCTGGAGAGTGGAAGTGAATTGCAGACTTTCTGCAATTTTACGTTTGAACAACATAAATCTGCCTAGTGGCGAATTGAGACGAAAATGTTTACAGGACGTGATCTCCATGAATGAACACCTCGCCGTTGGAGATTTGATTACAGCGGAGGTTCAACGAGTCGCAACAAAGGGTCAGGTAGAGCTTCATACGAGGAACCTCGGACACGGAAAACTCGGACAAGGGATTTTGATTGGGGTTTTTCCATCTTTGATCAAGCCACAGGCTAAACATGTGCACGAGATGTTCGGTATTGAAGTTACCATAGGTGACAATGGGCTTGTATGGATTTCTCCAGAGATAAGCGCAACCGGAGGTTACGGTGAAGACACCACAGCAGTAGTCTCAAAGGAGAAACGTGAAACGATGGTGCGAGTGGCCGTTTGTGTTCGGCTACTGGCGAAAGGCTTTATTTTCGTCTCTGACAAAACTATCCTAGCTGCTCTTAAGTTATCCATGGCATTTAGGATCAAAGATCTTGCTTGCTCGGAAATAATACAGCTTTTCATCTCTGAGCTACGACAACTGTCACTCGTTGAGGATGTATCGTAGGAGCTTAATGAAAGTTGTTTCTGTACACACTCTTCTGATATTTGTTTCATGTTTTTTTGAATCCTTGTCCGTGTTTCAATGAAATTGTGTAATTTCCATCTTCACATGTCAAATGTTTAAAGATCCAAAAACTCTCCACGCTGGGTGAGTCATAGAAGGAATTTTCTAGTTGGGGGCGTCGTATGGCTTTTTTCTTCCAACCGACAGCTTCACTGCAATATAAATCATAAAATGTGACAACCAGGAGGACTCATTCCTCCCACACCACGTAATAAACAGGTTGTGAAATTAGATGACATAAGATTCCTAGTTGTCGTCCCATTCGTGAAGAATTCTTCCGTGGAAGAGCGTGGACGGATTTTCTCTTTGCATATCTGCTCTTTCTCCATGAACTATTATTCCAGTTTTTCCTCAATATTCGGGAGCGTTTAGTCTTTTTTTTTTGTAAATTGTCCTATGGCTTATTTGCAATGACTGCAGCATAACATTGAATTGCCATTGTCTTGTTCAGCGTTGTCTTTATTGTCTATAAAATGTCTGTCATGTCCATTATTGCAACAAAAAAGTCTCATTTCTCGTTCCTTTATTCTCCTTTTCTTCTCCTTGAGTAATTTCCCGTTTCTATGGCAACATTTCTGCGTTTATTTCTCCACTTTATTTTATTTCTCATTTTATTTCTCTTACATGCTCGTTGACACTTTATCTGTACGTTTTTCTGTTCATCTTAACGCCGATTTTGTTGCCTTCTTTGCAGCAGCGACCCTGACATTCGTTACTTTACAGTGTCAAATCTTACGGCCTCTATTACCGTTGCTTCATCAAGTTTCTTGGAATTTTCGTTTTCGTTTCGAGAAGAGCTCGGGATTTTCTGTGCTTTGTTACAGTTTATTCTCTGTAGTCTTCTTCGCTCATGTGCCCATATCGGTTATTTACTCACAGTGGTTCCCAACGTTGTGACAATAAGAGGAAGAAGTTTGCTTTTACTAATTTTTCAATTTTAAAGAGGAATCCTGTTATTCTAGGATATTTCTCGTCAATCAGGACAAATAAATAGATAGATATTTAAAAACCAGTGAAAATAACTACATAATATTGATTTGTCCATAATTAATTATTCTCTGACTATGATCATTCTCCTTTTCCGTGACTCTTGTCATATATTATCCACACCATCCATTTCGACTACCACAGATGAGTGGTGATATCAATCTTCCTCCTTTGGAAGCCCAGCCGAAAAAGTTCTCTTTGAAGACCTTGCAACTTAAGATTACTATTTTTTTATTGATGTAGAAAACTAATAGCGATAATTTTTAGGTTTTTTCTAGTGATTATAGGAAAAATCTTCCATGTGAAGAGTTTCTCTTCTTCACCTATTCCTTTCAGTTTTCTTTTTCAAACATCTGTGACATTTCTGCCGATACTGTGATTGATTTACTTCTAAGAATATCTTGACTCAAAAAAGACTCTTCAAGACTGAGAAATGAACGTTCCTACTTAAAGGCATCACCCCACGAATCTGAGGTGGTGCAGATTTCAGGTGGAGTATTCTTGTAAGGGATAGTAGATCATGGAGAGGAGGGTGATTCCGTCCATTTCTTCCTAATTGCCGTAAAAAACGGCCCGGAAGATACAGCTTCAGGCGTTTTGGCGCACTATTTTCTACAGGGAGTTCGACTGGAGCGTGCCAGCCTTGTGCGGCGCCGCATCTTCCGGGACGTTTTTTGCGGCAATTAGGAAAAAGTGGACGGAATCACCCCCATCTTCGTAGTCTCCCATCCCGTATACGAATACTCCACCTGAAATCTGCATCGTCAACATTTATTATGTAAAACCCCAATTTTGATGCTGATGTTTCTGTTTTGATTCTCTTATCTCCGTATATTGTCTGCAAAAGGAGTATTCTCCTAATAAAATGTAGTTTTCCTGGAAATTCTTTCGCACCTCCTTCCCACATCTTCCTTTCCGCATGTGGATATTTTCTTGGAATTGTACTATTTATTTGCAACCTTTTAACCGGTCAGCATTCATCGTCGCAGCTGTTCAAGGAGAGAAAAAAGTGGTGAGCGATTGTGTTCACCCGATGTGAACGTCATAGGATCGTTGTTGGAAGAAGTTGATGACGAAGGACATAAATAAACCACGCGAAGGCGCCATCGCAACAGCCACCGGGCGGAAAAAAAGACGGTGCATGAACTCTTCTAAGCGAGTTATAAGTCGAACGTCGAATTGTGACTTCGATGCGTGGCGAAGGAGTGGTTTAAACTGTTGATAATAAATGGCGGTAAATTTTGCGAGAAAAAAATCTGGTCGAAATTGCTTGCAATCAAACACGTCCGAATTCACTGTTTTCCAGCGCTATCTTGTAGAATCGAAAAAATCGATTTAAAGTGATGGTAGTGATTGATTGTGTTCTTTTAAAATCGATTCTGTTTGAATGCAAAAAACGAATGTACTCCTATAGTACTGCTTCTAGGCGTAGATCTTCAAGAAAATCATTAGCAAAGGAAAAAAAAAACTGACCATTGGCAATTTTGGACACTAACATTCCACGGTGCTGGCTATTGGCACACATCTAGATGTTTTCGTGCGTTTTTTTTTCGGGTGAAAAAGAAAAAGAACTAGGATTAGTTGCCTCGACATCCGAACACAAGAGTTCCTATTTTTGTCCGTGGCTCTTCCTTCGTCAACAATCCTTGAGGTAAGATTCGAAATGAACAGCTGATGTAGGAGTACGTGCCAATCCGAAAATCTCTTCTCGAGCGAAATGACTGACGAGATACGTTATCAAGTAATTTCAAGCCGCCTTTTCCGAGAATCCATCGAAGAAATTTCGACGAGAATACCCAGCAAATTCTGAATTTGTTCTGAATTCTGAATTCCGTTTGTCTTAATTGGAAAATTTGCATAGTTTCTATTATAAAAAAACTTCATTGTTTCTATAGTTGTGTACAGAAAAGATGTTTTTGCCTTTCACTTTCTGGCACTTGCAGTAGATCATTTGAGATCTTCTGAGCTGAATTTTCATCTCAACATCTTTGTTCTCCTGACATCTTGGTTGGAACTTCCACGTTCAGGATTACAAAACGGTTTCACCAGGCGTAGTTCTCGCTCTTCCTAGTCATCGCTTTTCCAATGGTTAATTTCCACTGCAAAGGCCCAGAAATAGTCGAAATTCGAGAAAAAAAAACTCGAAAAGCGAAAATTCACAACATTCTGTGTGTTCTCACTGCTTGTTTACAATTCTTCCTACTATTTGTTCACAAATAAGGTCAGTATATGTTTTTTTCTTCCAAATGCAGAACGAGTTTGCATTTTTGACGGTTAGGGCTAAATTCCACTCATCAAGTCATTTTCGAATATTTTTGCTGCGACCCTGAATTCCCATTTCTTTGCAGCTTTTCTATATTTTGCGCCACATTTTGAATGCATATTAAACGGGACATTGAAGAAGTTGAAGAAGTGAAAAGATAAAAGTCGAGAACTGAAAGACAAGCGGCTGCGGGAAGTGGAATGGTTTTTCTCTACTGTACTTTTGGCATTTACAGCAAACTAGTTTCCCTTTCCTCTCACCCCTGGCTCAGATTTGTTTTCTCTAACTTTCGGAGACTTCCTTGTTGAAACCCGTTGGCTGCGGGTTTTTTCAGTTCTATTCGATTTTACTTGAGAGGCATCCGTTCGAAGTGAGTGCTCAGCACACAGCTATGTACGTAATTTCAAGGCCTAGTCTCTTTTTCGAACCCACCTCCTACTCCACAGAACTCCCCGCCATGGCCATGGATAAACTATCCGACTACTGTCAAACGTGCTTAGATTTGAGGTAGTGATGGATGAATGGACGGTAATGATGCGTTCAAGTGCTTCTAATTTGCATATTTTGCCGTTCATTACAGCATTGAGTGTTCGGCGCAAAAACTTTGTGAGACAATTGTGGTACAATCGAGCCAAAGCGACCCGGAACTCGACGCAGTTGCGTGAACGGCTGCGCTCGAAGCGATGCGGTGGTGCTAGCGGTTGGCATAGGGGTGGGACCATCGCGAACTTCAGCGAAGAGTGGCGCAGCCAAGGGCCCTAACCGCTAAATTCCACTGCACCGCTTCGAACGCAGCTGCTTACGCACTTGGACCGAACCTCACGTCGTTTTGACCTGACTATATTCCTGACGGAAAAATCCACCTTGAAAATCGTAGCAATTCGTTTTCTTCTTTCTTTCTTTCTTTCTTTCTTCTTCTTTCTTTCCATTCCTGTACATTAACGAAGAACAATAGAACTAGTAATTTTTTTCTTTCTCCTTTTAATATTAACGTTTCTTCTTTCAAAGAGCTTCGAAGTAGGTAGGATAGGCGCCCGCTATGTCCAACCACATGACCGCGACGTGTCTGTCGCAACGCGCTTTACTCCACCTCTTGGCGGGGTATCTCTTCCATCCCCTCCGAGCGGGGTATCTCTTCCATCAAATTATAAGATTGGAAGCGCTGCTTCGGTTGCAAAAATTTTGGCGCCGATTCTATTTTAAGGTTCTTGCTAGGACCAAGAAATCTCCATCAGAGTCTGCCCGGTCTTCTGCATGTCGGCGTGTTCCGATACAGTGATTCTGTAAAACAGGTTCCTGGGTTCTATGTCTTCCTAACGAAGGTGTGGGTAAAAAAATATTAAATGATGAACAGAAAGGAAGAGAAGGTCAAAATAAATCGAAATATGTGGTAAAGAACTTTCGTCTAAGCTTCTAAATTCCTTCTAGCTTTTTGCAGATCTCAAAACGGAGTTCCTCAATAATGACTAAAATTGGACTCAAACCACGAATTTTGGTCTCGTCTCGTCTCTTTCTCTTCTTTGTATAATTTGCAATTTTTTTCTTTGTATGTGTATTATTTATTTATTTGAAAACAGGCATAGGTGTGCCATAAAACAGAAACATGATGGAACAGAGCTCAGTAGAATTTCGCCCAAGTTTTATGCAGCAAGACTGGCCCTACATTGTGTGGTGACTTGGCAGGTCATTCTCAGATGATGAGAAATCTTCACGCGGTGTTCAAAGCGTTTTACCTTCTTCCTCTGTTTTATATCTGTAACACTTCGCAAAAATATCTCTTTTCTAAGCTATCGACGACAGCGTATTTTTTCCGGATCTGACGCGTGAGACAAACCAATCGACTTTTACAAGTTTTTTTTTTTTATTTTTGAGGGTAATAATTCCACTAAGTACAAAAAACTTATAAAAAAAAGTAAGGAATCATGAAAAATAACCGTTGAAAAATGAGCGACTCACCACGCCTGAGCCTCGTTCTCGTCAAAACGTTGAATTCAGTTGTTCTTTTGCGGTAACTCTGTATTTGTTTCTAAATGAAATAAAATAAAAAGTTCTATAAAAAAGTATTATATATATAAATATAAATATTTTGTTCACACAGTGTTTGTAGTCAAGCTTGATGACTTTTCGCCTTCCATTCATCGTTCCTTTTAAACTTAGTGCACTTTACGATGTGCACAAGTGTTTCCACTTTCACCACGAAACGAAACGGCTTGTTTGTGATGGCTGGATGTGCGCAAACCTTCCTTCATTCAATTCATCGTTGAGAAAACCGTGATCGGTAAACAAGCCGAACCTCTTCGAATGCACGTTCACTTAAGCATTCCTCGATTTTTTCTCTTGCCGCTTGTCGAACGATTCTTCGCTGTTGAAACGGGTTCCCCCGTCGTAATAATTTTCTAGCCTGGCTTTCGGCTTCGTTCTTGTGTAGTTGTGCGTTGCCTACGCCACACACGCGCTGCGTCGAACCCGTATTTTACGTTTTCTGTTTCTCGCAAGTTCCTGCTGATGTTCATGTTTGTGCGCGATGGTGTTTTGCATACTGTGCGATATTCGTTACTAGGATACGGGCTGTATTAGTTACATCAGCCCCTTCCGCCCTATTCTCACTCCGGTTGCATTTTCACAGCTTTGCAGGACTGCTTTTCATGTCCGCACACCTCTCCGACACCTGCACTTTCTACAATACTTCAGTGGTTGTTGTTGTAGCGAGTTTCACCGTCCTCATGTGCTAATTTGTTGTAAACATTCCCCGACGGTTCTGTGCCTGTTCACAAACGTTCACTTTTATGAAACGAAATCTTCGAATCACGTACTCAGGGGACCAAGCGAGGGGATTTTCGCACGTTGCTTCCAAGTATACTGATGGAACAGAACTAACCTGTAGAAACCCTTACAAATAACTATAAGGATTCTCACATTAGGAAACCTATTCAACTGTTAAAGATCACAATTAATGATAATTTCTGGGAAATGAAGTTGATAAGGAGCCAGTTCCTCAGCTATTCAAATGGGTTCTTCCTCGAGATATCGTACAACGGAGTTCTTACATTCGTGTCAAAATGATCTCACCACACAGATGAAATTCGAGATTGCAACTTGTCGATTTGAGACTCCTATCACAGCGGAATTCTTTCCACAAATCAAAAGATAGCGTGAATCTGGAGCACCCATACTGATCTACTGATTTCGTCCAACGAAACAACTCCTCACATCTGTACGCATAGTGAAATGAAAGCACCGTAATTGTGTGCCAGTAGACGAGCATTTCTCGTTGTCAGAAAACATTGAATTGTTACAGTTCTACGGAAGCTCTTCATTCTTTTCTGTTCGGCCCATCTTTGACACTTCACTGTAACCAATTCGCAATCAGAATCCTTTATCCACTAATGAAAACTTCATTTTTGAAGCGTGACATGAACAACAACGTGAGCTTCATTAACTAATAACAGACAATATCAGTTTTTCAATGGTCCTGATTAGTTGCGGATGCGTTTCTTCGTGCGAAAACAGAATCGAATCCGATCCCTAACTGCACCATAGTAAATTTCATGTTTTCTCAATATATATATAACGATATTTTCTCATCTGGATGATGTTGCTATGTTTTGAACGATCGTATTACGCTTATATTTTAAATCTATTGGCCTCTTGTACGTCAGCGTCAGGGATTTTTTCTAGTGGATTTCTTCCAAGTTTTCTCTTGTTGCTTCCTTCCCAGCCATTTATCTTTCAAGGGATTTCGATGCGCGATGCGGTCCTGTTGTCGCTGACTACAAATTTTTGCGATCCACTCACTCACTAGTTGTTTTCTTTTGTTTTTTTGTCATCGCGTACGGCGATACCAGTTTTGTTTAAGCCCCTTGTTTTTTCTGCGGCAAACACTCTTCATTCGGTGACTGTGCCATGTAAATTCGTGCTGTTGGTCGTATTTTTTGGAATTATTCCATACACACTCACATAGATTCCGTTCCTCAGTGATTGCGTCATGATTCTACGCGAATTCAGGCGAATTAAAACGACGTCATCAAGTTGTTGACTGCTGAAAGAGACGGAGTTCATTATCGACGACGTGAATACTTTTTGCGTAATTAGTACTATTCCGTTTGTTTCCCTGTTGTCGTACTATTCCTGATTAACGTATGTACGTATTACTGGGATTTGATTGGGAAAATCATATGATTCGCGCAAATCATGTGATTTTCCCGAATTTGAGTTGTTTTGGTCGTCGCAGCAGTTCGTGACATTTTCCCCTACGTGAGTGCTGCAATGAAAATCCAGAACGGAGATAAAGCTTTCGTGATTAGGACTCGACTACTTAGTACATTAATGTCGTGTTAAATCTGCTTACGGATCTTTTTTTAAATTAATTCGGTAATTTTCTTAGAAGAGTTGCTCCATCTAATCCGCTTGTTCGGAATATCTGCTAAGAGTGAATATCATTGGAATCAGCGAATCCTGAACCACTAGGATTTCGCTGCACACCTTCACTTTCTTCGTTTTTTTTTACATTTTAAAGACATTTTAAAGAATACTGTACTATGTTATCATCAATCCACAAATTTTATCGTTCTGGACAGTTCAATTCGTTGACAAACAAGGTTTTTTAGGATTTTTGTGCCCAAGTTTCTCATTCGCAGATAAGTGTCAACTTTGGAAGGGGCACAGTGAAAACGAAAAAGAACTCTTGGGAGTGCTTGGACTGGGAGGAAAAAAGTACTCAGAGGCGTCAATTTTTCTGACGAAACAACTTTTTACACTCTTTATTGGGTGATGAAAGTGAGGAAATGAAAATTCCATAAAGTGTTTTAAAACATGCAAATTCCATAGTAACCTAGGTGTTTTAGGAGAATTTGTTGCGGCTGTGACTCTATTTTGTCATTTTATTGCAGAACTGATGTAAAGAGGTGTCTCGTAAAATGAACGGATGCTTGAGTGTTTTGATTGAAATGGAATTTGAGTGCATTTCTTCATCGCTTTCACCGTCTTCTTCTCGGCACAATGCAGTGTCACGAGCACCACGTGGAGCTGGAGAGAATTCAACGTGAAAAATTTTCGCGATGTCAATCAAATGCATATGATTTTTATCAGCTTGCAAGTTTTCTTCCTGTTAAAACTTCAGAAAGCAAAAGGCAGGGCTAGGCTTGGATTCCATGAACTCTGCCCGCTATACATAGGTTTCGACTTTGTCAAAGTGCACTCTTATGATATGTCCGATGATGTTTGTCTACCGTGGGTCTGTTTGCGTCCTCACTTGTTTGGAAACCCTTTCTTCTTTTTTTCTTCTTCTCTTCTCCTTTTTATTTCTTTGCTTACATAGCTTTTTTAACACAAACTGGTTAGGAAATGAGGACTATTTGTTTTAAACTGACGCAAGCAGTTACGAGAATAATTCGATTTTTAAATGTATAAACTCAGGAAAATGAGTTCATAACAGTATGGTCCGGCAAATTGTGTCATGTGAGTTCCCCGCGGCGCTGATGCCTACGGTCAGATTATTCAAATACGAAACGCTATAATGGGAAACAATCCATGAATATTGTGAATATTTTTGCATGTTTAGCCCTATGTTATTGTACAAGTTTTTTTCCGCAGGAAAAAAAAATCACTCCCTTTTATTGCAGCTTTTTGCTTACTCATACAATACCCCGGGAAGTTTTTTTCGCGAAAAAAAAGAAACCCACTCAGTGCAAAGAGAGTAGATTATTCCGGATGTGTGCATGCTACAATCTCGAATCGCGTGGTTTTTCGTCTCATTATAATTCCCTACAATTCTTAGAAATTGCATGCTCTTGTAGCTTATGATTGTGATTTGAAGTGCTGAAGTGAATGAATAAGTTAAGAAAGATCTAACTTCACAAAGAAAAAAAATTGAGGAAGGAAGTGATGATATGAGAAGATCCGGAGAGGTCAATTTGCAACAGATTTGCAAGCTACACGTGTTTCTTTTTTCTTTTTTTGAATTTATTAGAAAAGAAAAATCTTTTTATTGTAAATGCAACTATGACTTGAAGTGCTGATCACGGTTACAGTATCGTTTTTCCACGTGAACATCACCATATCCCATTTTCATCCGTCATTTTCATGTGCTCATAACGACTGCCCTCAGAAGTGGTACACACTGCGCTGTACATAGCGGAGTTTAGTCTTATCATTGAAGTTCTGTTATTGACGAGCTTGTAGATTTATTTCCTCTCCGACGAAGCTTACAGGATCCTCCACTTTCATTTCTGCAAACGGGAAAAGAGAAACGAGCTCCAAGCTACACGTTTATGTTCCACAACGCCACGGTAGTGTTTCTGCTGCTGCAGATTCGTTCTTTCCCCGTTCACTGCTTGCATTCATTTGTTATATGCGCCCTCATATGCGATTCGTTGGAAGCGTCATCCAATTCCGCTGCCTTCTATATGTCCGAGCTTTTTTACGGATGTCCATAAGTCGTCTTCAAGGAGGATAAGTCATCGGAAATGTGATTGACATCCATTAGAGACGGTTGAGAAGGGTTTCTTCTAAATCTTTCGGATCCTTTGACTTCCCGCTTTTTATCTATTAGTTTTTAGATCTTTCCTTTGATTACACTGTAACGTTTTAGTTGTTTGAGATGACAAATGGATGTTGACGCGCGTGCAAATATCCTGACGGTCGAGGCACATCCTTCGAAATTTCACACGCTGTAAACATCTCAAAGATCAAAGAACTTGTTTTGAACGTTGTTTTTTCTTTTGGGGATTTTTTTGCATGTATTATTCTCTTTCAGAGATTTCGCAAGGAATTCCCTTTTTAGAATTAATTACGAATGCATGGGGATGCCGGCAAACATTAATTCGCCTAAGCACTTTTAAGGACTGGCGTCTTTTTTTTTGTCAGAAGCTAGTGAATTCCCAATCAGCATGAATTTCTCCGTAGTCGTAGTTTTTAAGTTTATCGAGCGAAATTTCAGAAAATAAGAATAAAACATCAAACTGAATCGATTCTTTGCTGGAAAGGTTCATGTTTTTTTTGTGGTAGCTCGGGAATTTCCAATTCTTCCTATTTACAAACAGCTGCATGAATATCGGTCCCTTTTTTTGATGAAGCCAAAATTCCTTATTTTCGATACGGTATTATGTGTTTGTTTATTTAATTATGCATATGCAGTCGTTGTTTTTGACCAGCAGTCTGCAATTGCGGACCTGCGACAGTCTGAAATTCAACAACTGCAGCTCGGTGTGGGGGAGGAATTGGATGCGCTTCATGTTCGGCGAATGCAATGCGGAAGTCACATGCTTTGTCGAGGAACGAAAAGGAATTTCGGCTTCTCTCGCGAACTATTACACCTCTTCTTTACACTACCAGATCTTGCTATGTTTCAATCGTATCATTCATTACTCGATCACTCGAATCAAGTCACTTGAAAACGTTTTCAAGCATATTTCATCATTCGAATATTCGACGAAGTCTATTTTGACTAATCGAATTTGTCAAATCCTACCATCTGGATACCGCAACAATTTTAACCAAGCATGAACCACACGTAATTTTTTTTTGGTTTTCTTCTTTTTGTTCAAATCTCCTTGATCTTCTATCGACCTTATCCATTTTTTTCAATTGCTTACTGTGTCAGTCATAGGCGGCTTACTCGTATTTCTGCGGTCCTGACTTAACATTTTATGTTTGAATGAGGGAAAACTCAATTCTAGGTTTTCGTTCTTGATTCGGTGAAAGAAATTGGTTTTCTTTTCATAAAGTTTTCCGAGGAATTTGTCCGTATCCAGCACATCAAATGATTTATTTATTTTTTCTTCTTGAAATTCTCGAATATATCATGGGCTTATTTCTAGCATTCGAAATATAGAACTCATTCGTTTTTTGTAAACCTGCAGTTTTCTGAGTTTCTGAATTCGCTGTCACAACTGAAGATGATAATGTTAGTGCGCCCATCGTTCCCATTTCTTTCTGGATTTATTTCCTTAATCTCTCTGATTTCCTCCCAGTACTAAAATGCGGTGTTCAACCAGATGAATGCAATGCGCTTTCTAATTGAGGAATTAAGAAGATGGGTGTGCGCCTAACGCGGGAAACAATGCATTGCGGCAGACGCGTCGCGTTCGTTGGTTGAACATTTTTGGAGCCGACTGTAAGATGGACGTAAGCCCTGTACATGATGGACGCGCGTTGATGCAGCCATCGATCATATATTTCTCGTGCGGTTCGGGAACTTCGCGAACAACTCCCACATTATGCGTAATCGCAGTGCAGTGCGCATTGCACAAAGAAAAAAAGAACGTCGTAACAGTCTCGCGGCTCCTCTCGGGTCCAACAAGACTTTCTTTGCTTCAGGTTGGAAGTATTTACTAGTTGTGATGTGAGTAAAAGAGCGCAAAAACGGAAGTAGGAACGGATTGCCAGCTGAATGTGGTTAGAAAGTGGTTAATTGAAGACGGTGATTGTGAATTTCCGGAGGTCCCCGACGCTGTGATCAAACAACAACAACACAACGATCTAGTTTCAGAATTCTCCTCTTTGTAATTCTAGATCCTTTGCAGATTTTGAGTCTAGACAACAACTGTTGTGTTTTTTTAGCCAAGGAGCGATGATCGTCCCCAATAATCATCTGATCCAGGCGGTTCTTTTACATTTGAAAAAAAATCTTGCAATAAATACCCTATAGATTATTCCATATGACTGTAGGAATTCTGAACGGTTAGGTTTTTTTTTTGCACCGTCGATGTTTTCGCAATATTTGGTCAGGTGCGACGTGGTGCGATAATCCTTTTTTAAGGGGTTTTTTTTCCACTGTAAACAGCTGAGAGCCGGGTTTATTCATCGAACAGAATCGGTATATTGCCATGAACGAAATTTTCCCAATCAGCAGTAAAGCGAATTATTGCCATCATTATTGCCATATCAACCTCTCTCGCTGTTGACAAATATCTGAGTGCTTAAAATAGTCGAATACTCGATATTCGAACGAATCATTCGTGGCTTGATATTTATATTGTATATTATGACTGACTGGTAGTATCTATTTATTTTTATTTATTTTATTATTTATTATTTCTTTTTACTTATTTTAGCACGTGTTTAAGCAATCTAAGTCGAATAATTCGAAAGTATTCGATTGCAGCTTTACCTCTACTCGAATAAACCAAAGCGCGCTGTGCATGTTCGGCAAAAGCATTCTGCAGTTTCAAAAGTCTGCTCTCATTATTTTCTCGCATTCATAAATTTTCCAGCCTTTGTTCTTGTTTTTTTTTCTTCTTTTTCAAGAGCTTTCTTTATTACGCCTGAAATCGTTTACGGAAGCCCTACATTCTTGATTTGCGTAATAAAATCTGTAGAAACGAAAACAGCACAACAAAATCTTTTGTTCCGCTCTCACTAACTTCCATTGCGAAAAGATTTGGAGAATTACATAAAAATATCCGTCTTTTTGCAATAACGGCCATTATCCTGTCTTCATAACCAGGATTTCATCATTCTGACCTCTTCCCTTTCTAGCTCAACCATTTGTTTCACGCTTTTTTGTGGAAAGGCAATGCAGGTGAAGAAATTTTAGGCGTAAAATTCGAGGTGGCCAATTTTTATGCGAAATATTGTGGTGAATATAAGCTAGATAGCCAAACAGTACTACGTAGTTCTTCTCTTTTCTTTCGTTTTTTTTTCCTTTTTCTTTCTTCCTTCCTTCTTTTTTTGACATTGTAAGTTAAATAATATTGAATAGAAGTTAAATAGGCAAACACTAACATTGAGATTCTGAAAAGACTTTCCTTATTGCGTGGAAGGCTGAATTCTCAGGATTCTCGCTCCCTGAGGACTCAGAACGGCTCATCTGCTACAATTTCTAGTTCGCGCCTTTGTTTCCATTCTAATCATGGGTGATAGTATCGCATATAATTGGTTTCGTTGCGATTAAGGCGAAGAATGTAATGAGTACGCGATATGAACTCTCAGATATTATATGTATTGATAGAATTGATAGAGCGGAAGGGGAAGGCCGCTGTAGCGCTGGAAACGATGCCCTTTTTGCGCAAATATTTGCTTCATATTTCGGTGCTATTATATATAGTGAACGGTAGTTCGTTCCTTTCCACTTTTCTCTTCTATTCCTGTTTTGGGGGCTTCTCCTGCTTGAAAAGTTCCGCAAATCTCTGTATCTATACTATTCTTATGCTGTTTAAGGTAGGTTGGGAGTCTGTGCGTGATTTTTGACTTACTAATTAGGAATACCATTCCTAATCTCAAAATTGACGTGTTACAGAAACACCAGGATCGCAGAAACGTTCGGACTCTAGACAGGGTCAAGCGTGTGATGGAATTTTCCCATGGGGCGGGGGTTGTAGAGGGAGGGATTCCCAAGAGAAAGGAGCCATCGTAAGGGAGTGTGTGGTGGGCTGTAGTGCATAGGGGTTAGCATGATAACCTGGAAAATTATTACTTGGTATTAAAAACGAAATATTACATTAAATACTATTAAATATTTATATACATCAGAAAATATTATATTAGGTTCCAGGAGGACAATAACATGGAAGCATCAACATTTTGGTTTGAAGATCTACAATGGTTTGAAGGTGTTGAGAATGTGAAAATGGGACTACGCAGGTTCAACACTTGGTACCTCTATCCGAACACATGAATGTTTCTTTAGACCGCCGCCCCTTTTTTTCTGGAGTGGAAAAACTTGCCAAAATCCTGATTTTTGTTCGTTCGCCAAGTGTGTGATATTGAATAAAATTCAATAACTCGGGGTGACTTTGTTCGAAGCATATCATCCTCCAGTACTTTGTAGCCGAGAATTTTCTCTATCAAACGCTACATCACTCGTTTTTCTGGACCTAGCAGTTTTTCCAAATTTTTGATGGTTCCAAGATGCGAAAAAATGCCGTTTTTCCCATCTCTGTCTCACCTAAATAGTGATGTGTCTGTTTTGTAGGTGAAAACTTCTTCTCTCCTAGTCTACCTAAAATATTTCTTTTGTTCCTCTTATCAAAAAATTATTTGCGATCTTCCAGACCTAACAAATGAATGTGCAGAGACTCTGACAGAATTTTTTGGCTGTTAAATTCTGCTTAATCCACGTCTGAAACTGCAGAAAATCATGTGTCATTAAATTCTTCATCGTTCAGAAGTAAATTCAAGTTTCTAAATCTTTTGCAAAAATTTGACTTGTCAGGGTGTCGAACCGGCGTCGTCCCGTTATCACATTGTCGCAACAGAATGTTGATTTTTTCGCCTTTTTCTTCGTTTCCCTGTAATTCGACCTACGCACCTTTGTCTTCCCTTTTTTGTCTTATTATGTGCTTTAATTAATATTTGAAGATAGCTCCAAGTTCGACCTTCTTTAAATCTTGGCATCATTTATCATTATTTGAAGATATTTCATAGATTTTACAAAATAGAATAGTTTAAAAATGAAAATATTTCAATACCAATAAATAAATAGAAATAGAAACAAATATAAATACCAATCTTGGCTACAGCTCAAGCAGTCCAACATTTTTCAAACTTCAGTAAATTTGCTTCTTTCATTGCTTGGTGTTTCTGTGCTTCTGTCAGCAACGGAATTTCATATTTGGCATTTGTTGCTCGGCTAAATTTCGACTCTGCGTTTTCGAAGCACACGAAATTTCCAATATATTGTATTGTATTGTGAGCAAAGGACGACTATCGCAGCAACTTCAGAAGCGCAGAGGATGGGAGGAAGAGGGTCGTATTCAAGAGGGTCGTGTCTCTTCACTACGCTTGACCCTGGTTGAAGATAACCGAAACAAGCGTGGCTCCCTTCAACTTCCCCTGGCTCTCTTCAACTTCCCCTGGTCGTCGTAAGAAGCGGACACAGTTCTTACGATTTCAGTTGCAACGCATCACCCTTGTGCACGCTCCGCGTCTTCGAGCGAGCGGACGAAGACTAATGACGCCTCCTCGCCAGCCCATTCAAGTGAAACCAATGAATAATCTACTGTGGGGACCGGAACTTGTACATAGAGGCGCGTCCTCACGCACGTCGTAGGAACTAAAATGGTTCCCGCGGCGTTTTTTTTCTGAGGGGGACCTTTTAAGGAGGGGGAATTGTGCGGGATCGCCCTCACTCCCGTAATCTACTACCCGAACTCAATGATTTTTCGGCGGTTTCCGTACCAAATTAATCCCATGATACCCTTCCTTTACCCCGCCTTTTTTTCGCGTATCCTGCGACAAGCGACGTTTACGTGACACACTGGAACAGGGAAATAATAACACATGCATTAAGCACAGAACACATTCTAGAAAAGAAAATAGAAAAATTATGAAAAATAACCTTTGAAAAGTGTGCAGTTCACAGTTCAGTCGCGTTGTCGTCGAAAGGTTAAGTGATTACTCGAGTATTATATAACTAACGAACTTGGTTTTTAACTTAATTTCCCTTGAAACTTTTCGTTGTGATGTTTCTTTTCCTAAACTTTTACTCGTTTTTTATCCATTAGTGCATCGAACATTGAACAATATCAAGCAAGAAGATTTTCGAATGGCATGTGAATAATCTCAATCCCGAAAACTATTCCTGTATTCTCTCAGGTGCTTGGATCGTTTTAAATGATTTACGATATCTTCTACGGCCACATAGACTGCTAGTAGCTTCTCCGCCTCATCCACATGCGAACAGCTGCTCCCAGGAAAGTGGAGAGATGCCCACTACTACAACTACGAATATCATGTTTCTTGTGTATGTCGTGTTTCTTCTTCACCACTCACAAACAGTAAACACGCAGACGATTAGCGCAAAGACTCTTGTGCTTTCCGTTCATCGCTTATCGCTCTGTCTTCCGCTCATCATCATCCTCATCGATCGTGGCGCTATTTTGCAGAATTGTTTTTCATCGTTCCTCTCGTCGTCGTCGCAGTGACCCGTCGGTTGCAGTGGCGATAGAATAGACAGCGCTGCAACCAGCAGCGCCACAATTGCACGCGCAAATGCAGCTGCATGTCTGCAAAACACAACGCCGACTATTGTTCCACCATAGCTGGTTGTGTATGTCATCTGTGTGCGAGTAGCCATCACCGCCTGAAGCGTCGTTATCGTCCCGAACAGCCCATTCGTCATTCTTTCCTCTTTTCTATTCTTTATGTTTTTGTTCCGCTCCGCTCTGATGAACTTTGCTCAACTGCTGCGATCGTAATTCCTCTGTCTACTTGTTATTTGCACGTGAAACCAGGTTCCAGTTTTTTCTCAGCGTACCGCGTCATAAATCGATCCTTATCCACGCTTTTTCACATTTTTCTTCATGTTATCCTCTGCAAACTCGCTGTTGCAAAGCGCTCGTGATTGAATCAGGGAAAAGAAAAACAGAAACGCTGCAGACGGGAACATTCACAGAAAAAAGACTATACTAACTGCCACAACACATCCATTTCCTTCCTGCTTTTTTTTTCAAAACAGATTGCATACAGAGGTGTGGAGAACGTAGAAACACGAAGTGAAAGGTTCACTTCAGCCTTCACATCGTAGCCAGAAACGGTCATCTTCATTTCTTTTCCTGTGCGTTGCGCTTATTTTTCTTTTGCTTCATCTATAATGAAGACGAAATTTATTAGGTGTTCAGAAGTAAGCTAAATTCGAGATGTCGACGAGTGACGAAGCATTTTTGAAAGTGCTATGCATGGGAACCGGAATTTTTCTTTCTGGAATTCAAATTTCATTCATATTTACAATCTGAAAGTTGTTCTTGTATATTCTCCATTTAGCTGTTAGCAAATCTCCTCTTTGGAGAGAAAGTGGAGCAAAATGTTATAATATTTAAGGTGTAAGTATGTGAACTTCGCATACTAACATTGTTTTTCTTTTTACCTTTAAAAAAGATCTTCCTGGCAAATTTCTTTGTTCTCTACGGTACAAACTAGGATTCCAGCCGCGGTCCACAAGTACTGTAGCGAAGACGCGTAACACTTTCTTCAAATCCGAGAATCAGAACGATCAGGTCACACCAATCTGATCAGTTAGCCCAACGAAGCCACTCTTCACACCTGCAGCAGTGATGAAATGAAGGCATGCAAAGTTGGTTTCATTAATTGTATAGGTGCAAGAAGCTGGCTCGTGGGGTAAACTGATCAGCTCCTAGCTGTTTCCGATTTTTGGATTTTTTCTGCCTCACTTTTGAACGCTGTGTCTAGGTTTCGTCGGTTTTTTGTCTAGTTCGACCCTGATTTGCTTCTGAAGAGAGCTAATGTTGAAAATAACCCCGGGATCTGCCTTCAAAGATCGAAGAGAGATGATTCACATTTTCACGTCATTGTTTTCGTCTCACCTATTGATTTCTTCTTTATTGAAATCTGAAAGTATGTTATGTTTTGAAAATCAGCAGTTCCCAGCCATTATTGCATATTATTTCTATTAAACTGGTGTCCAGAATCTCCGCCGGAGCCTCATATTATCTCGTCTTCACAGCGAGATACAACTATGAAATTATTAATAATACCGAAATAAAATGAAATGTTGTTATCAATGACTTCTTTGCTGAAACCAATCGCTATGACATCGTTTTTTTTTCACTTCGGTTGTCGTTTTGCATAGTTGTTCCATTATACGGGTAGAAAAAGGGGGAGTGAAACAAGAGTTAGCCAACAAAATGACCTCAAATTCCCTCCTTTCCAAACCAAAATTATCAGAGTTTACGATTCAGACATGATCGTATTATCAAACCTCTGTTTTTCTACTCCATTCGCCAACCTAAAAACTTTCGGATTATGCTCACTTACATAAAAATTAGTTGAAAAAACGCTATTGAAGTCTTGGATTTCCGCATTCAGTTCTATAGTATCTGACCTTTTACCTGACCGCATTCTTGCTACCGTAATCCCTTAGCATCTGATTTTTCCTTGCACCTTAGCTTGCTATCGTAATCCCCATAGTATCCGATTTTCCCTTGACCCCAGCCTTTCTTCCTTTTCTTTTTTTTTTCTTCTTTTTTTGCTTGAACAATAAATAAAAATTATACAGCGCTATTTATTTCATTAGGTCTGCCATCCTTCATCACTACAAGGTGTATCAGAAGATCAGATCAGATCAGAAGTATGTAGTGGGTACGGATTTTCCTTCTCAAAAATACGTTTTCTCTAGTATTTATATTTATTTGTTGCGATCTTATTCGCTCAATAGTTTTTATATACATCTATTTAACATTTCACTTGTTCTTTAAAATAGTTTAATCTCATTAATGCTCAAAATCTCTTCCTTCAATGATGGAACATTCGTCGAACCTCTTTGGTGCATTGTGGCACACAAGTAGAACAACACCGACCCTTATCTGTACCAATTTTAATAAATGCCTCTGAAGCGTACTTTTTTTAGATTCATCCACGTTGTGTAAGTTTCCTTCACAGATCTAGTCCCTTAATTTAAAAGAAAAAATGAGTCAACAGCTAAGTTGTTCATCATTTCTCGCAATTTTTGCTTCTAAAAAACATAATCATAGCGCTTGAAACTTTTATTTTTTGTTTGAAATACCTTAGTAAAATTTCCAAGACGTGGATAATTCAAGTGGAATATTTGTTTGAATGTGATGTTTGGTAAATAATTATTTAATTAAACAAAAAGTAAAATTAATATAGAATAAAGCGAATCCAAGCCTATTTTTGACCAATCCTTCACAGCCATACATTTCTTGGTTCCTACGTTCCAGTTCATAGTTCTTACTTCTCCACACGTCTAGTATCCGTGCTTTTGAATGCTCGGATATAATTTCTCTTGAAATACGAATGCAAAGTGACTAAGCGCATTCTTTGAACGAGAGCTTCGTCCACATGCCACGAGTGTTTTCTTTGCAATCATAGCGCCGATCATCATCTGTCGGTCGTTGGGCTTCAAACGAACGAAAAAAACTCCGTTGTGCAACCGAGCAGAGCTGTGCAAGTGTGATTCGTTTGCAACGGATCAAATCTGCAGGAACGGGTGCAGGAATGTGGGGGAATTCCGATGAGTTCGATGGAATTCATGGAAGTAATATCGGAACCGGTTATCTGCAAACGAACAACCATTTGATAATATTTGCTAAGCTTTGCAGGCTTTCTGTTCTGCACGTCACTTCTTTCGTTACTGTCTCATCTGAAGCAAATCTCTGCAAACTGAAAGCCACAAGTGAATTTCTCAACTCAAATCCTACCTTCTGCTCTGCTCTATGTGTTTCTTGTTTCTTCCTGCTCCTGTTTATTCATTGCCCCTTGATTTTTGAATTGTTTTCTAGTTCCCGAGCGTTGTTCTCGTTTTATCACTGATTAGTGTGGTGTTTACGTCAATTTGCTGTACTATTTGTTTTCATGTATCTCCTCACCAAAAGCTCATAGTTTATGCATTGCTACAGCAAAAAAAAAAGAGGTTTTGCCGACTGTAAACCTAGAATTGCGATTGCACTCCTTCCTCTAATTGCCTCATGTCATTTGCAATTTTTTATCTTATTTTGTCAAGTGTTGCGAAAATACTACAGTAACCCATTCTCTATGCTACCTAGAGTTCTCCCTCCAAGACATTTTCAATGTTCGGAATCGCAGGAAGAATTTCTTTGTTTATTTTGAGATCCTACAAACTGTAGGAGTTTTTTTTTTAAGAAAAACAATTTAATTGTCCATCTCTTTTTGTCTCATCTCACAGAGTCCTCCATTCACTCGCCCTCCAAATATTCTCGAAAACAAAGAAAAAAGAAAGAAGATGAAAGATTGGATGGAAGCAAAGTATTCTTATCTGACAGACGTCTATTTGCTGATTTCTATCGTTCATCATCAAGTGGTGGAGATACTGTATGTGCTTTTTTTGTTGGGTGGGATGGCGAATGCTTCAAGGTTCATACTCAAAGGATTCTTGTAAACGACTGTGTGTCTCATCCGGAGTTTGCTCGAAGTCTTTTTCTTTAGTTTTTAGTTAATACACCTTGAGGATCGATTAAGTCTGTGAATCCATGTCCTTTCAATCCTGAAATCTCAAATAAGTGACGTTGTTCCGAAGTATGAGACTTGTTCTTCGCCTACGGCTAAATGATGTATCTTTTGTGGTGGAGGAAATCCCGAGCCCTGGGCTAGTTGTGATTCACTTGGGGTTCGTGCGATTACTCTACGTAGTAAGACGTAAAGATGACCTGCAGAAAACAAAACATGCCCAAGCTAACAATTATATCACTATTAACTTTATCAAAATTTTGTCTAAATCCCGCACTCAACAAGAAAACTATCTAAATCCTAACAATCCTTCTACTTGTAATTTTAATTGACCCGTCAATGATATAGTCTCTAGCGATATTATGCGCCAACAATTCGCATTCCCTGGAAATATTTTGCGCACGGATGTGCGCACGGACGGACCACAGAGTTGGCTCAATGACCCATCCGGATGATAACTATCTTGGAGCGACTCATAGCCCTAATTTTGGCTACGAGTTTTGGTTAGATAGGAGTTTTCCTGGTCGTCTCAGATTTTTCGAACTCGGTATGTGTGGATACAACACAGACATGGCCTGGAAAGCACAAAAAAAGCGGTCCAAATACTGAGTCCTTTGCCGTATTTCGCAGGAATGAAATTATCTGGAACAATTTTTGAATGTTGACTCGGACTGCTTAGCTGATCGGCAGAAGGTATCATGTAGCAAGGTCATCTACCGTAAATTATGACCGCATTTCACTCCTAGGACTATATCTAAATGCACAACAAAAATGGAATACAAGAGTTTGCATTGTCTTCGATAAAATCCTTTAGCAGAACGTACCGTATTCTCGAGGTTTTGGCGTCTTTTCTTTGTTACTCTTTGTTGTTGCTGTTGTTACGTCTTAATTTTCGTAAAACATTTATTGTCTGCTCTCTGGTAGTTTCCCACTAATCACATAATCCGTTCTTGATTCCAGTTCTGCGTTCTAAATCAAGTTTCCTCCCTAGAATTCGGACTGGCTTCTTTGAGTTCCCGTCTGCGTTCATCAAAGATTTTAGGATGTGAAAACATTTTTACGCCAAAAAAAGGTGCATGCGAATTCTTTTCGCAACAATAACGTGAGATTCCGAAGAATAGCAGCAGATCGTGTCGAAGCCCGAATCCTATTCACATTTCAATCAAATCTGCCTCTATTCTTCTCGTAGGCAATCGCGACTGGTACATCCCGTACTGATCTATTCTTTGTTTCCCACCTCGTACTGACCTATTCTTTGATTTCCAAAAATCTTCGATCAACAATTTTACACTTTCTCCGTTCTTCATCAAACAAACTGATTGCCGCCGTTTGTGGTTTTTTCTTGCTGGTGCGGTACTTCCGGTTCTTTGGTCTGCTGTGTTAATAGCAGGGAAGACTGGCGCCACCGTTGTTTGTGTAGATTCTCGCAACACATTTCTTTTTACTATTACTACGTGAGAAACTCGTCCACTGAACACTGCAACTGACTGCTAAGTTGGGCTTTCCTTAAGTGCATGTTTCGCTTAGCCGGCTTTTTACTCGTCCCTGCTGCTGCCGCTTGCAAGCACCAATGATTCGCGGCAGCGTTTGAGGCGCAGAAGCTTCCCACGAAACTGCAAACTGATGAAAAATTCATCGTCTCTGTCGAGTTGTTCCGTTGAAATTCCTACTATCACTTATTTCTCGTGGAATTAACTGGTTTGCTGGTCTGTGAATAAAGTGGGCACCTTTCAGATGTCATCAATTTCTATAGTTTGTCCGTGTTGTCACTGTGGTGACCTGGAGACACCAGAACAACTTTGCGATCATGTATCGACGATCCACGACAGTCCGGCACCTATTCATGAGCAGCTTTTCGACAACAGCATACAATTGCAGGTAACCTCATCCTATTCCTCAAATTTTGGCTACATGTACAGTATCACTTGTAAGTTCTGGGACTTGAAAATCTTTGATGATCCGCCTTATCGGTGTTGAAAGTTGCATGTGATTTAAGAGTCGTGACACTGTGCCAACGCTCACATCACGTCACCGGGTTGCAGTGACGTTCCATGTGTTGTTTTGTTGAAGTTTTTCAAGTGGCCGCGAAAATAAGCGGAAGCATTCATCTCCGTTATTGTCCCGGGGCTCAAATTCCGATTATTAGGGGGGAAAAAGGAATAAATAGGCAATTATGAGTTTCGTAACATAGTCCATACATTTTCTGGAAACTATAGGGTTTATTCTTCGTTTGTCAACTTTTTCTACTTTCTTTCTTCCCGTGTTCTGTTTTTGTTTCTACATTACAAAATATATGAACATTTGCCATGATGAGGTTTTTTTTCCATTCATCTCTATGAATCCTTTTTTTTTTCTTCGGAAAATCATCCTTATCGAACATAATTTGCAAAATAATTCAAGAGGGTTACTGTGGATTAGGGCAAACTACGATGTACTCTATGGGAATGTGAATCTGAGTCAAGGAAACCTCTTCCATTCTAGTTAGATCGCGTTGTGAATACGTCAGATTAACGAAACGTACAAGTTCGCAACACTTTCGCTTCACAGCAAATTCACACGATTGTACCGCAAGTGCGTTAAAAGTACACTGGTGCCAGGAACATCCGCAACCACACTCAAGCGTAAACAATCTTCGTACATTACGCAGTAGCGGAAGATATATGCGTAACGTCCGAGCATTAAACTACACCTAAACTCTGATAAGTCAAACTTTCTAACGTGAGCGCTTCGCAGATGATGAGGTATAGCCTTGCGTCGCTTACTTTTCCGCTATGATGCCGACTTATCATTAGGAAAGTTCCCGAAACCGTCATTCTCTGAGCATGTTTCACTTTTTAGGGGTTTGAGCCGGTATTTGTAAAATTAGTTTCAAGACAGAGACCGCCACAGTCTTTTAAGGCATAATTAACGTGAACTGTTTTAACAATAAACATTGGAATCCAACTTGAATAAAGGCAAGTTATTGTACTTAATCATATTTATTTATCTATTTTGTTTTATTTACTTATTTGTTTATTTGTTCGTGTGCTCACATACACCCATGCCACACCAAAAATTACTATTATTATTCTATTAACTGCGATTCGCCACATTCTATTTGATTTCGTTTTCAATGACGAAAATTAGTTTCTTATTTTTCGGCTGAAAATGTGCCCAATTTCCAGTCATGGTTGTCCGAAGTTGAAGACTCTCGCACAGAAGGCGGTTACGTTGGGTCTGAAGAAGGTCCATCCAGCGATGACAAGGTAGGCTTCCCAGCAGCACGTGTAGTGCTTTCCATAGCACTGTTATCCCTTTGTTTTTAAGGAATACTATCTTCTCTGCCGTCGACGTGTTTCGCCAATGTTAAAAAGACGTCGGCTGTCAGATTCTGCACGATTTAGTGAAGCAGAGGGAAGCATAGTCTCTTGCACTGCTTTCGTTCATGTCATGGAAAGAATAGACGGGTTGGTGATTTTAACAAATTGATAAATGACCAATAGTGAGGATGAGCAGACATCTGAGAGAGTCTTTTTTCTTCTTTTTTTCCAGTTCGGTGTACGTGAGATTCTGCTTGGAACATGCAGGTCACACTCCTTCCGATCAGCTGAGACAATCACCGCCTGCCTCGAGATCTAGAAGAAGGAGGCAAGTGATTTATGAATGTACACTGAGGAAGATTCCAGGGATTGTCCAGTTTTTTCTTCTTCAGATCGAACCTTAAGCGTTCATCCCAAAGTATTAGCGACTCATTTGTGGATTTGTCCGAAAACAATGTCACTTTGGTGAGACTTTAGAGTAGCTGTGTTGGAGTACATGCTCATATAACTGTTTTTTTTTTCCTTGAAGAGCCACTTGCAAACAAACGAGTCAACTGGCAGCAAAGACGGCGAGATGATTTGTGGTAGTGTTTTCGAGGATAACAACAACGTTAACACCGTACGGAAGGTTAGGTTCTCACCTTTCCGAATATCACGAGTTTTCCTTCAGAATTTTGATCCGCAGCGAGGGCTGGGTTGGTCTCCAACAAATAACGAGAACTAGACTCCATGCTTCCCTAAATTGCAGCACTCTTCTCACCTTCATCCAACGCTTCCACCCCTACTGAAAAAGAAAGCATCATTTTGTAGCACACCTCAAGGGACGTGACCTACCTTTCAGTTCCTCTTTTCTTATCATCGGTTAGCACGCTTAGATATCTGGATCCGATTCCATACCTCATTTCAATCATTTTATATTCGCTTTCGTATAAGATGATTTCTTTATCACGCCTAATTACTCCGACAAGCATTTTAATTTGACCTTAATTATACACTGTTTTAGGTTGACCTGGGTCCAGATGTCGAGTTCGATACCTCGTCGATGAATTCACAAATCAGTCAAAGACTAGACACAACCACTGATCGACTTCGAGTTCTAACCCAAGTAATGTTTAGAGCAGCTTATACTCGACTATTTATTCTACTTAGTTTCACTACTGACATAACTTTATCTTATCGAATCCAGTAATTCCAGGTTCTGGCCGATTTGGCTGTAGATATTCACGCGTTTGAAGATCGTCAATGCGCAATAGCGATTTGAAACACTGTCGCTATGTTACCTCTCGATTTCATGTGTTCTTTCTCTTCAGTACATAATCTAGGATATTGCTGTAAAAAATGCTGTTCTTTCTGTGAAACACTCATCAAAGCATTCCCTGTGACGCTTTAGATGGGTATGCCTCGCTGTTTTAAGGAATTTATACGTATATGTAGATAGCACCCCGTGATTCTTCTATGTTAAGTGTGATCGTGTCGTCCAAAAGAATTGCTTTCGACTCTACCTTTCCGAGGGCTCCACGTTGGAGTGGTTTCATTCGTATAGCACTTCATAGCATATATTCTTCTTTCATAGAGTACAAACTTGGAGAACTGAGCGAGCTAATAAATACTGCAGTAGACATTGCTTTTGCTGAGCCTTTTCATCTACTGTTGTTTTTCTTCTATGCTGCGGAAATGATGCTGGAAGTTTCTAGAGTCATAACAAATAGCGGTAAGAACCTTTCGTCGGTGGGGGCATTCAAACATGACATCTCTCAGTTCTCCTACATATAAGTTGCCGTCCTTCCGGTTGCATTTTTACTGTTGTGAAACGTGATCTAACCCTTTCCGCCCCTCATCTGTCTTGATTCGATTCGAACTTTGAGATTATGTGTACCTTATAAAGCAGTCTCTTAGTTTTCTTTATTCTGTTTCTAGCTAGACTACAACAAATAAAAAGATTCGGAGACAATATTGAAAGCATACAGAAGCAACCATGCTATTGAGCTGTAGGCATAAAATTAAGAAAAACGAGATGAAATTGCATATTCAGTGGTAGAAAGAACTGTCGAATTTATTTTTCAGGACTGTTCATCAAACTTGACAAAAGTTCAAAGCTGAAACGCCTATCTTTTACGTAGATGCACTGTTTCTGGATTGAGTATTCAGAGATTATTAACTGTTTTTCGCTATCGCTACCGCTACAGTTTAATCGAAAGGAAACCTCGAGCAGCAGCGTAAACAATCCCCAGCGAGGTTTCCACATCCACCGTTTAAGCAACTGCGCCTAGCTTCAAATCATTTTCACCCTATTCTACATACTACTTACTGATGCACCTAAACACTATCGATGCGATTATTTCCACTACATTATTCTAGATGCTGTCACGAGTCTTTGCACAAACGAATTGAAAAATGAACATTTTTCGACATACTTCCTTGAACCATAGAGCTGGTGTAGGAGCTGGCGATGAACTATGATATTTCTCCGTTTTTCCAGCTGGATTCACTTTTCCACCTGGCTTGAAGCACGAATCGAACGACTTCCTTAGCGTATTCCACTTTTTCTTACATTCCACAGCTTTAATTAAGGCCACTAAAGGATAAAAGGATAACTTTCTTTGGGATGGACCTACGCGTTCGAGCGTGGACATCGTATATAATGAATGACTTACCGGATCAACCTACGTATCAAGTCAGTGTTTTATCTTAGCGGATTGCATCTGGCACCAATTCCAACACTGGAGAGCAATGACTGGTTTGCTCTTGGAGATTTCGAACCACCAACGCTCCCGTCGGAAGTTTACGAAAATGTTACCGACTGCGCTACACCCGTCTCATTACCCAGTGAAAGAACTTAAACTACTATAAATTAAAATCTACTCTATTTTTAGTTCGCTGAATGAAGCTATTTTGTCAGCATATGGCACATCTTGATTAGTAGAATATGGATCAAATAGAAGAGCGTTTGCGCCGAAATCCGTAGCTCCTCGGTAATCATTCTTAAAACTATCTCCAATATGCAACAACTGCGAAGCGCTGTTTAAGTGATAGTGATCAAGAACCATTTCAAAGATTCGCGGACTTGGCTTTTCCACACCAACTTCTCCGCTAGTTATTACAATGTCAAACAGTGAGTATAGATCCAAATCTTCGAGAATCTTCCTCAAACGGGCATCGAAATTGGACACAACAGCAACACCCAACCCGTTCTGGCGCAACTGAACGAGGACTGACTTCAGCTAAACATTAAGACGTAAATGCATCTTCCATAATTACTTCTTGCCACGTATTGATAGAAGCTACCTTCGGATCAATAATACGCCAAGCGCTCGCAGTAGCATAGAAATTGAACAGACGTTGAGCGATTTCGTCCTCTTTTTCTCGATCCATTTGAACAGAGCATCCCTGAATTAGAGAATACTCAGGAATAATATACCTCGAAAACTCGTAAAATCTATGGTCTTGGTCAATCTTGAAATCCCGCTAGCGCTCAGCGCACTACAGTCGCTGCCAAAGTCACGCTCTGCCGGGTGAGCAGCGAACCTGTCGCAACGCAGCCTGGTTCTCTGCTTGATGCACTTCCCTCAGATCTGTCCCAGTCACGCGCCCAGTTGAGTTCGTTAGACAGTGATCATACATATGTAGCAATACGATAACAGTAAAAGTTTCCATCAAGACCGGAAAACTATCTTGAGCAGGAATTAGGACTGACAGTTAGATCCCAGAGAACAAATGATTATCGATCGCATGATGGTGATTTCTCTTATCTCCTATATTTGCCTAAATGCAGGAGCGAGACCGCTGACCAGAAAAAAGGACAGGATCAAATAACGAGAAAATGTGAATACCTCTCGCAAACATCCAACCACTATTCGTTTCCACCATTCGAAAGGTCCTATAGTGTTGAATCCAAAACATGGATCGCTAGCAGAAAGGCTCTTCATGAGTTTGGGGAATGCGGAAGCAATAACATCAGGATGCACGTTGACACCATAATCCGCAGCTACTCGGGAGTAAACGTCGTTAAACGGTTTCTGCATAGCAATCATAGTATCCCTCGCATCAAATGACACTACTTGTACAGCACGTGAAGATCTTTTTGCGAAAGTGCTGCACGCTTTGTGGAGAGGGAGAAGCACTGATGAGTGTGTGCACATACCCGTAATCTAAAACCAAATATATAATAGAGTCGAGTCGAAGCGACGTAAAGGTCCATGCAGTTGCGTAAGCGGCTGCGCTAGAATCAACGCCGGTGAATCAACCGTTTATTCTCGAGGTGAGACCATTGCGAACTGCCAGGTGGTGTGAGCAAGGGTCTCACCTCGATCTCAACCGCCACGATCCCTGTACTGAGCACTTGTAACTAAACACACACAAGGCTGCGGGAGGCTCCGCCCTCAGACCAATGCTAATGCGAAATTCAAAGCGCTGCAGTGCTGCAGACTATTCCCTCCATTGTTTCAGAAAAATAGGCTCGGAGAAAGCTTGAAAGTGAATTCTATAAAATGCTTCACGAACTCTTACCATGAAACAGATGAGGAACCTTGGGCTTTAACAAAACAGAGGAAAAAAAGATGAAAACATAGATGATGCAGAAGACAAGAAAGGAAATGAAAATGTAAATTAAATAATGGTAATAAAATAGTAAATAATTAAATAATTATTTAATAAAACAATGCAAGAAACAGAAAAGAACAGACGGAAGAACAAGTGGAACAACGAGAGAGAAGCTGGAGAGAGGAAAAGGAAAAGATATGAGAACTCATACAGTTGGCTTCTTCCGTTACCTTACGTAATCGTCGTTAGTTGCAGGTCAGGCATCAAGAAGTTCATATTCCACTTCCATTTCTTACTTCTAAATTCGATGATCGTACTTCTCCTCTTTCTTGCACTACAACTTGCTGTGATATCTCCTAGCCTGTTCTTATGGTAAAAGTTTGTGGAGCATCGTGTAGCATTAATTTCCTAGCTTTCTCCAAGCCTATTCTTTTGAAACATTGAAGAATGTCGTTATCTGCTGAAGCACTTTGAATTTCGCGGAGCGTTATCATTTTCCCAAAGAGCTGAACCTTCCGAAGCTTGTTAGCTTGAAAGTTTAGATACGAGTTAGCTTCTTGTCGTCTTGGTCCTTCTATACGAATATGGAGAAAGATTCAACCATCAATTTCAATAAAATATTGTGTGAATTTGAAACACCAGTAGTGGGAAGTGTAAACTGAAAAAAAAACCAAACAACAAATCACTGAACCTCTCGATAATAACTACAGGAGGTGGCGAGTAGAAATAGTGAAAATGTACGCGCAAAAATTTGCGGGGAAAATGGATGGATTATAAAAGGCGACCTGCGCGGAAGTGGATGGCCTGGAATATAATATTATGTGTGCAACTACACATACCGCGCAGGCACTTACGACATGATAAAATAATATTTTCTGATTTTGATTTCTATCTCTTTCACATCTTCCTCTGATTGTCAGGTGAGTATTATTTCTCGACATTTCTCTCGCTAATTTGTTAGCTTGTTTGTCTCTTGCATGCATTTTGTGTATGTCTGCATAAAAGCTTCTTTTCTGTGGATATTTTCTCAAATATACGTTATGTCCTCCAATGCGTTCTATGACACGCAGTATGGTAATTTCATCGTTTTTCTTCTTCTTTATGCTTCTTTTCACATCTCCTGCTATACATTTAGCCATCCTTTGTTGTCGCATGCGTGTGCGATCGTGCGAACCATTGGATGCTCTGGAGGGGAAGCTTGATGTATGCTGTGACGTTTCTGTCCGATACCTCTCTTAGGGCACTGCCGGCACAATGAAACTAAATCTAAGCTTATACCTTGTGGAAACCTTAAGAAGAATTACTAGCACTCTTCTTAATATTGTGCTTGATTCTGCGTGTCCACGCGAACGTTCGCTGACACCTCAATACAGTAGGCTATACCTGACGCCTAGTAGTGTTAAACGAAGACCTCTTAATACCCCTCCATCTGGAAGAACAACATTGGGTCATGTAAGCCTGCCAGCAAGTCATTTTCTGAGGTCATTTTCCTAACCAAGTTAGTCGAACTATTTTCTCTGTTGTTCAAACGTATTTCCAATCTAAATAATGGATATGACTCGCAAGTAACTGTTTTTTTCTTCTTTCACTTCGTCATCTCTTTTGTGCACTAGTGGGATTGTTGTGATTCTAGTATTGCCATGAATGAATGCCCAGTCTGTGGCGTGGCTAAAAGTAGAAATGGAAGTAGAATGGATGGGCACCTTGTCGATGCCCATGGATATTCGTAAGGCCAAATTTCGGAATTCAAGGCTCAGAAGAAGAGCCGGAGAATTGCTGTATCGAGCCTGTTTATAGCTGTGACTACTGTGATGCGAAATTCATCAGTATTAGTGGGCTGAACCGACACAAAGGAACCGAAGCATGCTCAGGAATGTTTAACTTCAGTTATTCATATGTGTCCCATCTGTAGAGAAACGGTTAATGTGAGTTATACTAATAGTCCAGAGCTTTCACGACCGTGCAATAATTGTCGTTCACATTTTTATTGATGGCTCTCTGATTCTTGCATATGAAGAATCACCGTGAGCTCGCAGAGCATGCACATCAGCAGCATGCCAACGACGCAGACGAGTTCGTGGTCGAGACCATCAACTTCCAAAGTCTACAAGATTATCAGGTTGGAGTAATATGAAAATTTGCGCCTATATTAGACTACTTGACGTGTTTCTCATCAAGAGCTGGAAGTTAGCCTCGGAGGAATCGGATGTGATAAGCCGGTTCACAGCTAAGTCAGAGACTACGGAATTCGGCAGAACCACATATTTACGCTGCCACTGCTCTTTCCGCGCAGGCTCTGTCCCAGCGAAAACGAAAAAGTCTGTGGAGCATTGCACAGCGTATATGAACGTATGTGCACTACATTTTCTATCAGCAGTAAGTGATTCCTTATACTAATTGTGATAAAACCAAACAAATTCTAGGTGAGAGAGAAAACTGATGGTGTGACAGTTGAACACTGTCTCACCCATATCGGACATGAAGCCCGCCCATCTCAGCTGAGACTTGATAACAATGCTGAGCAGTTTATAGTCTCGCTGCTACGGGATGGTCTGACCATCCGACAGGTTTACAATAAAGTAAGAATGCAAGTAAGAGGAGGCCCCCGTTCTCGACTGTATTTCATCACACCGCAAGGTATAAGGTACATCACACCACACATACAGCTGTAGCATTTAAGAATATCGACAAAAGAAGTGCTTAGAAACATCGCCTCGAAGTGCCGAGTAGAACTTGGAAGACTCCATCATCTGGACATAGTGTCGGTTCAGAGGCGAGTTGATGCCAACTTGCAATCTAATGGCATCCAGTTCTACAGGCCAGCACGAGACGCCAGCGGAGATGGATTCGTGCAGGGTAAATAACATCAAGAGCAAACTAGTGCGTTGCAGCTTACAAGATACATTTAGTCGTCATAAATCCAACGCAGAAAGAGTGGCTCCGAAAGTATGGACAGAGGGCGTTATGTGTGGACGATACGTTCAACCTAACGTCTTATTCGCTAAGATTAGCCACTGCAATTGTCGCAGATGAATGGGATAGAGCTCTCCCAGCTGCGTACCTCCTCTCTTATAGGTGATTTATTCTAAGCTGATTTTGCGTTCACAGTGTAATATCTTCTACAACTTTACTTGACAGGATGACTTATATAGAAGTTGGGATGATGTTTAAGCACGTGAAGAAGTTGCTCCCCTCAGTTCACACGGATAACTTCATAACGGACGATACCAACACATTTTGGAATGGTTTTCAGTAAAGTGTTTCCATCGTCGTGGACTAAACGGCTGTTATGCCTATGGCACGTACAACAAGCCATGAAGAGGAATGCTATTGCGAAACTGGTTAACGTAATTAGCCTTCGTCTGACTCCAATTGCTTGTAGCTGGAATGGCCTGGAATTAACTGGAAGAACTAGAATACTGCTCTTTCAGCGTGACCTCAGCGAGCCATTCCTCAGGAAAATGCGAGACATCTGTCTTGTTCGCGAAAGAAGTGTCTTTGTAACACAATACACATCAATGTTGAAGTATCTTCTTGAAAATGATGAAAGCACGCTCGCGTCATACATGGAAAACACATGGTACGTTGTCATTCAAACTGAAATATCTATCTAGCGCTGAATTCATTCACAGGAGCAATAGAATGGACCAATGGGCAGCCTTCGGGCGGCTGGGATCTTGTGTCAGTACTTCTATGCTCTGTGAGCGTTTCCATAAAAAACTTAAGCATGAGATGTTGGAAGGGAAAGCAAACGTGAGGATAGACAGACTCCTCCAACTACTCATTGCCCTTACGACCGAGTTGGAAGAGGACCGGGAGATTATGGTTGGAATCTCAAACAAGACATTCCTGTTCGATAAATTTCACTCTAGGTATTTAGAAGGAGAGAGGAGTGGAGGAAGGAAGGTACAGGCTCCAGCAACATCACAAGGCGAACACGCCGGCTGTCAACAAATATTGTGGGCAGCAGCAACTTGTCACTGTTGTTGGTCTTGGAACCTGGGAATTGAAAGAGAACGGTAACTCATAAAACGCGTGGAAGAATACTATTGTCCGTTCGACAAGGAAGTAAGGTTTTGAGAACAAACTTCAATGTTTAAGGGTTACATGTCGGTAATTGTTTCTAGTTCAACGATCATTGCCGAAGAGAAGGGTGTGGTGCATGCCCTTATGCGTTTGCTTGCACCTGTCCTATGGATGTGAAAAGTGGAATGCTGTGTGCTGTTCTGAACTTTGTGTACGCAACGTGGTAAATTGCCTATTAATCTTCGTAAACTTTTGATCTGACTTTTTACGTCGCTAGGACGCCGTTCACAGCGAGATGGCGTGTCCTCGGTAGTTGATGGAGAAGTTGAAAACGAGCATAATGGACCGTACAGCAGCGACGGAGACGAAGAGATGATGGAAGTAGTGGTGGAAGATGATGTGAAAAACGAGTCGGTCGCAAGAAGTTCGACAGAAGTAGAGGACCGCCACAAAGATATGTTCCAAAGGATGGAAATGGTTCTTATAGTTAATTTACGCATATGTTTGTCTTGAACCAAAAATATACGTTTGGATGTATGCATCAACTCGTGAAAGTATGCTTAAAGTGATGAGAGAACTAACGGAAGGCACGGGAATGGAGATAGAGCAGGTGCTGAAGCAAATGGACAAACCAACCAAGAGGTTAGGCTTGTTGGCAGAGAATGTTGGAAGGAACGGAGACACTGCTCGACGAATTGTATATCGATGGGATGCCGGGTCAGGAGAAGGCTCAGTCACTACCGATGCTCGCCGTCATGACGTACCTTCGGTCGGCTGCCCTCAAGCGCTGACTCCGATAAGGAAACTACATAAGGTCTGAAACTAATCATATGTAAGAAGAAATTCTCTAAAATATTTCTTTAGCGTGCCCACTTACGCAAAGCAGAACAGGCTAAGCGAAAGCCAGTCCTGGACATTCCAGACTGTGCGCAAGACGAGAGGGACGCGTGTGCTGTATGCCTTCGGATGCAGCCTATCACTGGTAGCACAAACCATCAAATTTGTTGGATTCAATGTCCAACATGCGAAGACTGGATGCATACCGACTGTATCAGCAAAAACGTGTGCCCTCGCGACGGAGCAGAGTTGCGGAGAAGTGATGTGTAGCATGACAAAAATGTAGCCTTATTTATTTAATGTGTCATTTCTGTGATTAAAGTTAAATATGTATAAACTCAATAAATAGGAATTATTTATGAGTATGATGTGATAACTCAGCAGCAGAGATTGACTACGATGTGCGAACAAAGCCTAGGCCTTGAGGGAGGTATGAGACAGAAACGTCACAGCATACATCAAGCTTCCCCTCCAGAGCATCCAATGGTTCGCACCATCATATACATGCGACAACAAAGGATGACAGAAGGTACAGCAAGAGATGTGAAAAGAAAAGTAAAGGAGAAGAGAAACGATGGAATTACCATATTGCATGTCATAGCACGCATCAGAGGACATAACGTATATTTGAGAAAATATCCATAGAAAAGAAGCTTTTATGCAGACGTACACAAAATGCATGCAAAAGACAAACAAGCTAACAAATTAACGAGAGAAATGTCGAGAAATAATACTCACCTGACAAGCAGAGGAAGATATGAAAGAGATAGAAATCAAAATCAGAATGTAGTTGGGGGAAGAGTGGGGCACTCAGTGGCGGCTTTATTTCTTGACGCTCTATCTTACTTTTTCTTAAGTAAATTTACCTTTCATTTTCATTCTTTCTAAGAGCAATGCTCAAGTCTTAGGGCCCCTACCGATTTGGTCATTTATTTTCCGAAATAGTCGCGCCACTGAGTGCCGCCCTCCCTCAATTACATTTTACACAAAGTTGCACAACAACAACTAGGGGGACATTTTCAGTACCATTCGCAGCAGGAAGTTGGGATTGCCATTGGAAACGGAAGGAGACCCTTGCTATACAAAGACTGTGATGGTAATTACTTCGATGATCAATGCTGCAATCGGATCAAAACGTAACGAGCGGTAGACCCAAAACTGCATCGTGGTGACGCATCGCGCCCTCAGTGCAAGCGTGCACTAATTCGTCTCTACAGAGCGCGAAAAATTCTTCGGAGCTCTTCCCTTCTTGTTCTGCGTGGTTTTTCATTCCTTTTTCCGTATAATAGTACATTAAGCGGTCTTAGCAAGGTGCTTTTCCATTAAATTTATCGTTTAATTTACTGTTAAGGCGCTTCTTAGATTTTGGTTTTAAGGGAATGACTTTCTCCTCCTTTCCCGAGTAATTGTGGATGTCTAGCATTTATTATTAATCTTTGGCGTAATAAAACTCAAACATGCGTCCTTCCAAGAACGTCAACTGTGCGCAAATACACGAAAAACAGCAGGAATATAATTCTTATTAACTTTTGTCAATAAGGTTATGTCATGGAATCAGAGGAAACCACTAAACTAGTGGAGAAAGGATTTCGTTAACGTTGAGACTACAAAGGATCCTAATCGCGCACAATTATACAGAAGCTTAATAGTTAGAGACTAACGTCTTAGAGATGCCATAGCAACAAAACAAACGAAATAATACTAATGATAAAGACCTTTTTAAAAGTATGTAATTCTATCCATGGACTACTATTCGAAAAAGGAAAAACGTTGAAGAACTAGAAAAGTGCTCTGATGAGCTTGTCGCTCTTAAAGGCATCACCCTACGAATCTGAGGTGGTACGGATTTCAGGTGGAGTGTTCTTATACGGGATAGTAGATTATGGAGAAGGGAGTGACTCCGTCCATTTCTTCCTAATTGCCGTAAAAAGCGATCCGGAAGATGCGGCGCGTGCACAAGGCTGGCGCGCTCCAATCGTACTCGTTGTAGAAGATAGCGCGCCGGATCGCTCGAAGCCGTACCGTCCGGGCCGTTTTTTACGGCAATTAGGAAGAAATGGACAGAATCACCCTTGTCTCCTTAATCTACGATCCCGTATACGAATAATCCACCTGAAATCTGTACCACCTCAGATTGGTGGAGTGATGGTTTTAATGAAATAGGCCAGCGAACTCCTTCGCCCAGGGACCAACACGCCACTCCAACACAACACGTTTTACCAATTTTATGTACGTAAATGGGTAAAGCGTAAACTGCACGGTGTTGATCAATTCCTTTTTGATGCACTTATGCGTTCGACTTCAATTCTGAACCATCATAGGTTGATGAATGAGTATGCAGTCGATGATATTGTCCAATCGATCACTTATGGATGCCAACTAAGGTGTCAACTCAGTGTTTTTACCTCATGCAGGTCTGGTACCAATTTATGACCATGGTGGATGAAAGGCATGGCGGTTCCAAACCATGGATCGTTCGATCAACCTTTTTTCGACTCCCCTAAATCTGCCTCACCCATCACCTTAATATTATGTCGCTGCGAACCGGTGTTATTTGCGGTTACTTCCATTACACTAGCTTTAGTATAGTTGGGTCAAAACGACTTGAAGCACGGTGCAGTGGCATAAGGCTCCCCGCTTGGCTATGAACTCTGCAGGCAGCCTCGAAGGGACGCGGTACATATATGCTTGGGATCGTGGTGGGATCATCGGAAACTGTGATAAATGGTGCTTTTAAAGGCATCACTCCACGAATCTGAGGTGGTATGGATTTCAGGTGGAGCATTCGTATACGGGGTGGGAGACTATGGAGAGGGGGGACTGGGGGTGATTCCGTCCATTTCTTCCTAATTACCGTAAAAAAACGGCCCGGAAGATTCGGCTTCAGGCGTTCTGGCGCACTATTTTCTACAAGCAGTTCGACTGGAGCGCGCCAGCCTTGTGCGGCGCCGCATCTTCCGGACCGTTTTTTACGGCAATTAGGAAGAAATGGACGGAATCACCCCCCTCTCCATAGTCTCCCATCCCGTATACGAATACTCCACCTGAAATCTGCACCACCTCAGATTCGTGGGGTGATGCCTTTAAGGGTACATCCTCAATCCTAATTGCTACGCTCCACCGCGCCACCTCGAGAGCAGATGCGCAACTACACCGGGATTCATTTCGTCTTGATAGTACTATACAGTTACGACCCTTAGCATAAAGAAGTAGGGAATTAATCAGCAAAAATGATGTTTGGATATTAACATATATATATATATATATATATATATATATATTTTTATATATATATATTTATATATATATATATATATATATATATATATATATATATATATATATATTTATTTTCTCCCTGGAACAAAATAGAGCTGGTTAGTGGTTTGCGATGTGCTGCGGTATTTCGCAATCACTCCATCTTTAATTTCGCCACCTGACTTACAGGACGAACCTGTATAACGTATAAGAAATTCATAACAGAGCCACAGACGGATCCAGTTCCAGTTCCTCGCAATCTATGAAGTTACACTGGTCTTCATTATCACTATCCCTTATATCGTTCTAACCTAACCTTCTACGTTTCAAGTTCTTGGTTAGCGTTTAAAAGCAGTGTACTACAAAATTGACGACATATCTGTGGGGAAATACAGAGCTTGGAATGTAGAATACGAGTATGAGTGTAACCCAATGAGTTCTCCCCAACAGCCCCGGGAGTAATTCCGATGAATAGGATGGAACCGGAGCGTGTACAAGGTTGGCGCATTCTAACGCACCCACTAGGAACAAACATTTCTCATGCCGTTTTTCGCGACGATTAGGAGAATTTGAGCGGGTCCACGATCCAGACACTAGTAATCTATATTCCGAAGTCAGTATTCCCCCATAGAGACACCAATACATCGTCAGTTTTTTTAGTTCATAGCTTTAAAGCGTTAATCAAGAAGTAGAAACAGAGGTTAGGTTAAAAACAGATAGGGCATAGTGGTAGTGAAGAGAAGTGTTACTTCACAGATTGCAAGGAATGGATAGAGGGCAGAAACAGCTCGACCATCTTCTCATAGTTTCATGCATATTCACACTGAAAATGAAACCTCTACCTCGGGTATGGTAGTGTTCGGAATCACCAAGAATCACCAGGAAGACTAACTAGGTCACAACTTTTTTTTTTGCTATTTAGATAGCTCATATATAACATAAATACATCAAGATCTTGTAGATAAAGCAACATACATCAAATACAGAAGGGAGTAATAAAACACAATATTATATAAGTGGTACAGACTGATTCACAAACACGTACAGGTTTTAGTGTGAGTAAAGAATCTCATTTCTCACAGAATGCTCGTAAAACTCGTAAATTAAGGTCACTCGGCGAAATCTGAGACTAGAAAAACAGTTTCACTGGTATTTTCACTAGAACAATAATCAACCCTTAATCAACAAATCTATTCTACTTTTAGCTCGCTAAATGAAGATATTTTTTCAGCGTCTGAGAGGTCTTGATTAGTCGAATGTGGATCAAATAGAAGAGCATTTGCTCCGAAATCTCTCGCTGCTAGGTAATCCTTCTTAAGATTATCTCCAATATGCAACAATTGTGAAGCATCGGATAAATGATAGTGATTAAGAACCATTTCGAAGATTTGTGGACTTGGTTTTTCCACTCCAACTTCTCCACTGGCTACTACAACGTCAAACAAAGAGTACAAATTGAAATCTTCAAGAATGGTCCTCAGGCGAGCATCGGAATTAGACACAACAACAACTCCCACTCCGTTCTGGCGCAGCTGGTTAAGGACTGATCTCAGCTAAATAAGAAGATATAAATCATACTTTTGCAACTATTTTTCACAAGGTACTGATGAAAGTCACCTTCGGATCAGTAATACGCCACGCTCTTGCAGTGGCATAGAAATCAAACAGACGTTGAGCGATTTTCTCCCCTTTTTCTCGATCCACTTGAACAGAACTTCCCTAAATCAGCGAGAATAATATATCCCAGAACCTCGGGAAAAAAATTTAAAAAAAAGAAAAGAAAAAAGATCCGAGATGTTTTGTTGCCTGCAGCTCATCGCTGGGAAAGCAAACAAATTTGTGAATTAGTAGTAATCGCACGGAAAAACGAAAGGAGTGTAGATAAGGTATAGATCATGGGTATGAACGGGATTACGGTTAAAGGCATCACCCCACGAATCTGAGGTGGTACGGATTTCAGGTGGAGCATTCGTATACGGGATAGCAGATTATGGAGAGGGAGTGATTCCATTCATTTCTTCCTAATTGCCGTAGAAGACACCGTACAAGTTTGGTGCGCTCCAGTCGAACTCCCGAAAATAGTGGGCCAAAACGCCTGAAGCCGAATCTTCCGGGCCGTTATTTACCGCAATTAGGAAGAAATGGACGGGATCACCCCTCTCTCCATAATCTACGATCCCGTATACGGATACTCCCGTACCACCTCAGACTTGTGGGGTGATTCTTTTAACCAAAATAACCTAACCCTAAATGTCTTAAAAAGCATCAATCATTGATGGGACGTACACACTAAACCATATCTCTTCGTGCCAGCAGTACTCTTTGATGTGACCAGAAAAAAATACATAGGATCGAATAAGTAAGAAATGTGAATACCTCTTGCAAACATCCAACCACTATCCGTTTCCACCATTCGAAAGGTCCTATTGTGTTGAATCCGAAGCATGGATAGCTTGCGGAAAGACTACTCATGTATTTGGGGAATGCGGAAGCAATAACTGCAGGGTGCACGTTGACACCGTGATCAAAAGCTACACGAGAGTAAACATCGTTGAACGGTTCCCCATTGGCAATCATAGTATCCGTTGCATCAAATGACACTACTTGTACAGCACGTGAAGATCTCTTCGCGAAAGTGCTGGATGCTTTGCGGAGAGGTCGAAGCACCGATGAGTGCCTACACATATTCGTAATCTAAAAGCAAATATATTATGGGGATGTAGAAGGAAACTCAAATACAAATTTCAAGGAAGCATCATATACATGTTAAAGGCTGTAAATACAGTTGGGAAGAGGGACTCGGCCAAGCCCTCTGTTTGGCTTGCACTTCGGCGCGCAAAAACGAGCGAAGAGTAGAAAGACTGTAGTTCGCGCAAAAAGCGTCCATAGAGCACAAAGATCGCAGTTCATTTCGTTGTTATCATTAAAGGCAGCATACCACGAATCTGATCTGGTGAGGGAATCCGCGGAAAAGACTAAGGATGGTACTGTAGATTGCGGGATCCGGCGTGTTTCTGCTCATTTCCTCCAAATCGTCGTAGAAAAGGGATATTCATTGATTTTACTTGAATTAGCTGGTGAGAAGGTATCATTAATCTTCGACGGCTCGCAAGTGGATGCGGCGCGTGAACTAGGGTGGCGCGTTGCAGCTCAAATCGTTGTTAAAAAACTGTCTTCCACGCCGTTTTGAGCGTGAGAGATGAGCGGAACTACCTCGGATCCTGCAATCTACGACTCATTCTCTAGCTTTTCCTTGCGGTTTTTCTCACCATGCCAGATTTGTGACGGGTGTATTTGCAGTGTATTTGCGTACTCGCTCCAAACAGCGTGGTGGAGGCAGCAGGTGGAACCTGTTGGGACCGTCGCAAACTGCAGCGACGGATGGTGCCAGCAAGGGTTTCACCACCACCATGCTGCCTTTAATTACCGTTGCTGGTGCTAACCTGCTGAATCTCCGTGATTTCGTTCTGATTACTAAGTGGGCGGAGCTTGTATAGAAGTCCAAGAAAGAATTTGACGAATGGCTCAGTGATCGTGTATTGCTCTGGATGGTGCAGCCAACTGTGGAAATCCCCGTAAGCTTACGAAGAAGGCGAAGGTGAAGATCCGCCGAAAGTGTGTGGGTAAAAGTTGTTGCGTGTATGCTTGGTGATCGTGGATTGGTATGGGAGCCATTTCCGGTTCTTTTTTTTTCTTTGAAAGTACTACATGATATGACTTAGCTATTCACTTCTAGTGAGCCTGTTTGAGGGTTTCGTAATTTGACGCAGTAGCAGTTCCAGCTCTGTCGTTTTTTTCTCGTAGTAACATTAGCGTACATGCCAAAGGTCCTCGAGGACTAACGCTTAGGTTTCATTTTTCATCGACTGTCGCGTTCTCAAATGCTTTTCTGATTTGCAAACGGGGAAACCATTTGTCACTTAAAGGCTTCACCACACGAATTTGGGGTGGTGTGCGTTTCAGCTGGGTTATGCCCATACGGGATCGTAGATTATGGGGGGCAGGATGATTCGGTCCATTTGTTCCTAATTGCCGTGAAAACCGGCCCGGAAGACACAGCTTCGAGCGTTCCGGTACGCTACAACGAGTTCGATTGGAGCGCGCCAGCCTTGTGCACGCACCGCATCTTCCGGACAGTTTTTTTTTGCAATTACGAAGAAATGGACGGAATCACTCTTCTCTCCATAATCTACGAACCCGTATACGGATACTCCACCTGAAATCCGTACCACCTCAGATTCGTGGAATGATGCCTTTATACGCAGCGAACTGTAAGTGGTTGGAAATTACGCGGCCCCGTACTTAATTGTTTAAGCGATTTACATCATGAAAGAAAACTATTTGACTGGCCTGTATTAGTTTAAAATATTCTTAGAGAACTGCTACGCATCTAAAAACATAAACAATTGAGAAGATTGAAGCTTTCGCGTTCATTTCTCAACTTTGCGCTATAAAATTACATCGAACAGCATCTACACCACAAAATACCCACATCAAAGGATCCTGCGAATGAAAAGCGAACGATCTTTTTCCCAAACACTCGCACAGAAAACGACGAGCCACAGAATGATAAACAACTAAAACAGAACGAAGAGGGAGAGATAGGCATACTTCCCACTGCACACAACACGACCATCCTCAAAAACAGTAAACAGCTGCAGGTGGGACGAAACAAGTCTTCCTAGCCGCGCAAAACAATTCTAATGGAAGCTAAAGTGAACGGAATACTAGTTGGCATGGTATGAGTAGAATACGAACGAAATCCGACTGATATTAGTAATCATTCATACATAAATATATTCATCCATTCATGAATAAATACACGGAACCACGGAAATATTCTTATCCCCTAGACCCGGACAGTAAAATAAATGATTTCGGATCTCGTGGTGAAAGGAGATATATCACGTTCTAGAAGCGCAGTATGTGTCGCTGCACAAAAAATGCTGTAAGAAACGACAGAGTGGTGGTGACGACGGATCAAATCCACCAATCGTTTCAAGTTCGAAGGTACGAAATGAAAGGAGAGGATCCTTGTTTCAGAATGTAGTTGGGGGAGGGGGACTCATGATTGGTACATGATGGCACTATTTGTACGTGATTGGTTCCAAAGAACAGCCATCTGGAGTTATGTGCGAGGAAATATTTGAAGACATAGGTCAGGTGGCATCTGTTCACTCACGTGGTGGTACTTTTGTGAAGAGGGCGAGTATTTGCTTTGGGAACAGCGGTCACGTTTATTATTACAGATAACGTGCCGTGCACAAAATCAGATTCTAGGGATCTTGAGATCCTGTCATCCAGACTTAGTTATACATAACGTTAAAGGAATTGGAAGAGGATAATGGCGCTGATCGGTGGTCTTTGGAATGCGTTGACACTCTATTCAGATCCGCAGAGATTCCTGACCGAATGTGCAGCTGATACAGTTACCTGCGAGGATCAGCCGATATATCAGATCGGTGTCCGATGCTCCAAGGCAAGCAAGATACCAATCTATCGACTCCAGAAGGATCTATGGATTGGTTGGCTGAGGGATTTTGTAAGCGCTGAAGGTTGTGAAAGCGTTAGGAGCCAATAGCTTCGACCATGTTGTCATGTATCCATGAAAAAGTCAAGTGTTGCCGCCTTAGGCTACAGATAAAGAATTTTCCCATATTTCGGCAGCTTTCAAAGATTTTTTCAGAGTAGAAGTACAGCGTCGGCGAACTTCTTTGAAGTAGACATGTTTTTCTTCGAACACATGACTAATTGTAGTTTAAGTCCTAACGAGAACTTCGACCCTTTCCCATCTCTTTTTTTTTGGAAATATTTAAGTATTTTCTAACTTCTGAAAGAAACATTCAGAAAAACACCAAAAAAAAAACCTGGAAGACAAGCTAATAATAATAATAGCTAATAAGGCAAATGGCGACCACGTATGTTGAGGGTCAAAGACAGCATATCACGAAATCCAAAAAAACTGTTAGAGTGTAGATCAGAATTATAGGGGTTAAGGTCAATTCCCCTCAATTGTCGTGAAAAAAAGCGTGCAAAACGGTCTTGTTGATCGAATTTTCCCACGTGGGACCTAACAACGTGTCACACGTATGCGGGCGCAGGCATACGTGCCGCCAGCAAGCAGATGAGATAGCGTCAGCACCTCATTGATTGACCGTTTGCTTGCAAACACGGGGCGTATGCTAGTACATCGGTAGTGTCTCAAAGTAGTCACATATCAAAGGAGTTTTAGCTCCGGGTCGTGGCCAAGGCTAAACAATAGAGCGTTGAAAGCAGTGTTAAGGAAAGCGTTCGGGGTAAGAATCTCTACACAATAGATAGGCGAGGACTCGAATGTGGTTCACGAGTATCACGTCGAAAACGCTTAACTCCTTTCACAGATCCAGGGATACAGGAGCGATCAGCGCTATCGGTCCATGCGACTTCTGCGAACACTCCTCTAACAAAAAGGCTTGTGGATCCTCACAAGGTGAGGTAACCATTCGCTATCGGGTGCTCTGAGCAAGTTAGCAACGGTAAGCAGACGATTTTATCGCCTTCGCAGCATACATGTCCTAGCATCGTGAGCGTGTGAAACATATCTTGGTTGTATAGTTGGGTCAAAACGACATGAAGCACGGGCAGTTGCGTAAGCGGCTGCGCTCGAAGCGGTGCGGTGGAAACAGCGGTCGGAATCGAGGTGGGACTATGGCTAACTGCAGAGATGAGTGGCGGTAGCAAGAGTCCTTACACGATCTCAACCGCTACGCTCCACTACATCGCTTCTAGCTCAGCCGCTTACGCAACTGTCCGTACTTCATGCCGTTCTGACCCGACTATACTTCTGCACAGGACTTTGAATGGCTGATGGCTTTGAATCCTGCTGATGTCTCAGATTCGTGAACTTGCTGGCAGAATATTTCACCGTAGTGATCGTGAACCACCAACCTATCGGTGGAGGGATTCCTCGGAAATCTCCCCCAACGCTACTTTTTATGGAAATTTACAGTCATAGATACGAATGAATGATAAAAACCGACACTACCGTTGATCTCTAAAGACAAATACGAGTAAAATCCAAAGATAAATAAAAGATAAAAAAAATCGCTTTATTCCTAACTTAGAGGCATTCAACAGCTTTGAAATAGACTCTCTCTTAAAGGATGAGGTTATTTTCTGGATTGAACCCGAACGGATATTTAACCTACGAAAACAGTGAATAAACCTTGTGTTCAGAGTCAAACATTTGAAAAATTTTGCACACAAGCATGAACAAATAAAGAACTTGAGCAAAACTTCCTTTTTAACAAATTTTCCTGTCCTACTCAATTTCTTCAATGCCACAACGAAGTCCTTTTACAAATTGTTGTGAGACCAACGAAAACTAGGAAAGCGAAGAGGAATAAGATTAAGATTGGGCGAATAAATGGAATTGCGGCTGTGCCGCGCTGCCTCTTTTCTTTTAAAAAGATATGCGTGGACGGATTCTGAATAAATATACAACCGGGGGCTAGTTCGTAGTAATTTTTGTTAAGTAAAAAATAGAAGGGAAAAAATGTAGGAAGAAAAGAGAATGGTATAACTCCTGTCAGTATGGAATAGAACAAGTATAGAGTGTGATAAGTGTGAAGTGTAGTGGAAAAATGATAATAAGACAAAGAAGTTAAAGAAGAAGGGTTTAGGTGATCAAGAGAAGAGGTTAGTAGAAAACTAACTGAAAAAGCGTTGCAGAGATTTTTAATAAGGCGAAAGATCTAAAGCGCAGAAAAAAGTATAAAGTGTAGAAGAATGATATAAATATAAGAGTTATATTGTATAATTTTAGAAAAAAGTAAGTTTAAGTAAGTGTAAAGATGAAATGGGATGATTTTATTTAGAACTTTTTGTGTGCATGTTATGTAATTGAGGAATTATTTAAAAAAGGATAAGTAAGACCTGAACCGTTTTATATGAAAGGTGACAACCTTAATAGCATAGTTGTAGGCGTTATAAAAGTATTCCAAATATTAGATATAAGTAAAGAGCTAGAAAAGTGGATTCGAAGGTTAGTGTTACAATAACGTGTAGTAATTTCGAATACCCCTGTTGTTTAACTTGTACTAAAAAGCTTAAGGTAAAAAAGAAAGGGTGTATAGTGAGGTGTAGTAAAAGTAAAATAATAATAAGTTTTCCAGTTACATACCCTTAAAGGGAAGCGATATATATGCCGAAGCTGTTCGGCTGATTGCATGGTAAATATATAGAAAGATATGTTATAAGATTTGAACCTTGTTTCACGAAGTTTAGAGTACAATGGCAACATGTAAGAATTAAAAGAAAGAGAAAGACTAGAATAAAGAAAGAAGAAAGTTTAAAGCGACTGGGTATTGTCAGTAATGTTGTATTTAGTTTTAAATGAATTGAAACTTAAGGATGGGGATTGTAGTACACACTGAGGACCATTTTTGATTGTTTGTTTGCTTGTTAGGATGGGACGTCTGTCTTTCCGCCCTTGAGATGTTCGAGTTTAACCGGCGCACAACACCTTGCCGGTTTCGTTCCACTTTTAATTTCTTCGTCCACATTTTTCACCTTTCCTCCTCTCGACAACGTTTGCTGGCTGTTGTAATATTTTAATTTCTTCAATTTCTTCGTCCACATTTTTCACCTTTCCTCCTCTCGACAACGTTTGCTTTTTCGAGCTCACTTTTTCCTCACTTTTTTTTCCAACTATTTTTTCCTTCTCCTTTCGACACTGAGTGTTTCTTTATTGACCTTGCTTGTTTAATCTCTCATGTATTTTGGTCATTGTCTCCTGCTCGATCATTACGATCCTCAAGAAGTAGCGGTGGAAAACTGCCGACCACACAGTTGTTAGGAATAAGAAGTCGGTTCAAACCATGTTGATCTCTGAATCAGACACTCCCTTCTATTTACTTGTAGTTATGTTCTTACGACTAAGTTTAACGGAACTATCTTCAGACATCATAAGATTATCATAAGGTGAAGGAATCTTCTCTAAGTAAAGTTTTCTAAATGAAGGAAACATCGAGGATGAATCAAGGAAGTGCCCGCAGCTGAGTCCATGTTTTACAGGTCATTCTTTGGGAAGTCTATTGAACTTTTGTTACACTTAACTTTTTGTTACAGTTCTTTTCCTTTTCGTCTGCAATTTACTAGTTCACCAACTTTTCAAACCTCTTCAAACCATATCCTTTCCCATCAGCAGAAATCGTTCATTATTTAAGCAGAACTTCGTACATATCATATTTTTTGTATATTTTATGAGTTGTGTTTGTACAGCATATGCTTTGATGTTTGCACTTATTTTATCAATCATTCATTTTCGATGCGGTAAAATTTCTGATTTAAAGGCATTACTCCACGAATCTGAGGTTCTACGGATTTTAGGTGGAGTATTCGTATATGGCATAGTAGATTATGGAGAAAGGGTGATTCTTCCTAATTACCGTAAAAAACAGCCCGGAAGATTCGGCTTCAGGCGTTCTGGCGCACTATTTTCTACAGGGAGTTCGACTGGAGCGCGCCAGCCTTGTGCGGCGCCGCATCTTCCGGGCCGTATTTTACGGCAATTAGGAAGAAATGGACGGAATCACCCACCTCTCCATAATCTAATATCCCGTATACGAATACTCCACCTGAAACACGCACTACATCAGATTCAGATTCGTGGCGTGATGCTTTTAAAGGCACGAAATAGATAATGTTGGGATCTCTCCACTAATAGAACGAATAGGTGGTATACGTTGTTCACGAATATGACCGCGACCACGTTCAATTTCCCACAATTATCCACAAAAAAAGTGTATGAAACTGTTTGATGTGATCTCATCTCCCGTGCTGTTGTTTCACAATGGATTAATCTACAAGATTAAAAGAACAAGTTTTTGACTTGCTAACTTCAAAAAAGTCATTCTATTGATAAACAATAGAATAAGTTACAATAAGTAAACATCAATAACATTGATAGAACATTCTATTCCGTAATAAAAATTAGACCCTATTAGACTACTCTATTAGATAAAATTACGAACCACTGGATAAGATTTGATCTCGGCTGAGGCCAAGCAACTCTAGGATTTCACCAGTGCAGTATATTCTTTTTGCAGACATCCTTCATTGACGAATTTCAAACCTCGTTTCATTTTTCTCTCCGGTAAAAACCTAAACCCGTGAAGAAAACAGAACATTCACATAAAACAAAGATAAAATTGCTATGTCGGAACTTTCACGTCAAAAGTGTAGCTGCCCTTTGCCGTTCGCCATCAATGCGTCGACTATAAACGATTCATGAGCCGTTTGCTTTTTTTTTTCAACCGACTGTAACAGTTTATTTCCGCCTTCGACCAAAGAAAAAAAGGTACTCTTGTTCTAATCACGTAATTTCTCCAATTTCGAGTCTCGTCAGTTATTTGTGTTGTTGTTTTTCAATCCATTTGTTTTCGCGGATCTTGAGCGTTGTGGAAACAAATATCGCCCCCGTGCAGTATTTTTATACGGCATAAAGCTCCGAATTAAGCTGCATACATGCTGTGGATTTAAGAATTCTAGATCTTCGGATTATGGATCACTTCACCTCTGTTTGGCTTATGATGTGTAGTTGTAATTAGTCTTAATTCTCAATTACCGTTTAGCCTCCTTTTGCGAGAACTGTTCTCTGACCTCTCTCAACGCACTCCGGAAGTAACTGTCTTCTGCGCCTCCGTTCAGTGAGATGCTCTACTCCATTACAGTCTCCCTTTTCTATTCTGTGTTCTTTAGTATTTTACTCTCCAATATGTGCTAATAGAACAAAAATCAAGCGGAGCAAGATGTTGTGCTGAATCGTGATCCGAAATCTAACCCCTTCTCTCTTTTCGATGAACTTTTACAGAGAGTTCGGAATAAAAGCACTACAGAGGTATTCTGCACGATCGTTGGTTCAAAATCGCCTCGGACTAGCCACGGTTTTCATGTTTATGGGATCGATGAATTTCTAGCATACTTGTCCCGATACGTCGGCTAAGCAGAGTTTGCACGCCATTTGCCATTGAAAGAGAGTTATTGGGTCCAACAACATGCCAAGAATTACTGATGATCCTACGTACGCACCAATAAATACGTTTTTGTATCACTGAAGTTGTATTTTGTGCAGACCACATTAAATCTCAAGGATTTCGAACTGAAAAGATCAGCACTTCATCATTCATTATGAAAAGTTTGAATATTTGCGTCTGTGGAACATCACTTGTAAGCGAACAGTGCATTACGGTAGAGAGAAACGAATGATCGTTGAACTGAATTCGTCATGCCTACAGTAATCTCAAACTTCATATGTTGTATAGGACAACCATTTAATCTAGAAAAAAGTGTGTATGATATTGAATATTAGGTGTATAGCCCAACACGTATAGGGATATATGTATGGCAGCAACGAAGTGAGCAGCGCTGATCTGATGAGATATGGAACGCATCGACATCGGATGCGTTTAACCAAACTTATGCGATGGTGAATTGTGCGAAACCTCGACGAGAAGGGATGTGAAACAACGTCGCATTCGTTCGGGACGAAAAAAAGTGATTTTTTTTTCCCTTTTGCCTTTCGAATCTGCTTGATTTGAAAATGGTTTGACAGAGTGGCTTCAGAATTAATCCGATCTCTTCAGTCTCCGACTCCCTTCTCGCAGATACGTCAGCTATAGTCGGTTCAAAACGACATGAAGCACGGACAGTTGCGTAAGCGGATGCGCTCGAAGCGGTGCAGTGGAAACAGCGGTTGGAATCGAGGTGGGACCATGGCGAACAGCAGGGATGGGTGGCGGTAGCAAGGATCCTACGCTCCACAGCGCCGCTTCGAGCACACTCGCTTACGCAACTGTCTCTGCTTCATGCCGTTTTGACCCAACTATAAAGAAGATTTACACAGTGTTTGATATTTCCCATGAACAGAGAAGTACTAGGTCCAACAGCATGCTAAGAATCATTGGAGATCCTGCCGACGCATCAATAAATAGTTTTTTTTTGTATCAGCAAAGGGAAAATTTGAAGAAGATAACTTTTTTCAACACTCTTGGTAATCAGTTGGCATTACAGAGTAAGGAATCTGAAATTTGGCAACGCGGACTGATCTAAAAATGTCGATTATGACATACGGACTAATGTTGGAACAAAATAATGACAACTTGGTGGACCTCACGTGCAATTTCCGCTTTGTGACTATAATCGTTCGCTTCATCATCATGATTATCGCCATACTACATCCTGGTTCCGGTCAACTCCACTATACTAGTCGCTATGAAATTATCCTACATTGAATTGGATTCATACAGTAGAATTGTAGCTCGGGGGCATACAATTCACGTTCTCGTGCCACCCACTGAGCAATTTCTAATGAACCCATGAAATATTGCTCCCATATGCATGCCATCATGGATCGATAACTGAAACCGAGCTTAACTGAATTCCCATCGAGCTCTGCTGAAATCCAATTCAATTCCATAACAATTTTACATTTCGACAACATGTGAGCGAAACTGTTGCTTACAATGCGGTTTTAAATTCTGCATGATAAAATACTGTAGTGAAATCCAGTTTGCTTGCTTTTTCCGTTGCAAGATCCTACTCCTGGGTACCTTGTGCTATGTGATATTGTGGACCTTTCCTAAACTAAGCGCAGACGATTCTGCGCTGCTTATTTAATAATAAGCATTACATAATAACTCGTACACCTCCTTTCTTAATTATCTTTCCGCGCTTCACTTATGAAGTTCATCTTAAATTCGAAGTACTTGTACCGTTATTTTTGTGCCTCTCTGTTGTGTCGTGTCTGCGTACGACGGACCTACCGTAGGAAATCTGCTTGGCAGCAAATTGATCTAAAAGTTTGGAAGACTCTTCGTACGGTTTCTTTAAGTTATCATACGAGATAATTCAGAAAAATGTTGCTGCTAAGAGTATTTAAAGGCATCACTCCACGAATCTGAGGTGGTACGGATTTCAGGTGGTGTATTCGTATTCGGGATGGGAGACTATGGAGAAGGGGGTGATTCCGTCCATTTCTTCCTAATTGCCGTAAAAAACGGCCCGGAAGATACGGCTTCAGGCGTTTTGGCGCACTATTTTCTACAGGGAGTTCGACTGGAGCGCGCCAGACTTGTGCGACGCCGCATCTTCCGGGCCGTCTCTTCTTTACGGCAATTAGGAAGAAATGGACGGAGTCACCCCCCTCTCCATAGTCTCCCATCCCGTATACGAACACTCCACCTGAAATCTGCACCACCTCAGATTCGTGGGGTGATGCCTTTAATCCAACTGAGTATCGATCGACTATCGAATGATAGTCGAATCAGGGCTGCTGCATCACGGTTGCGTCGATCGATATGACGAGGATTAGTAGTAGTAAGATTAAAAAGTAGAAAAGCATCATAGCAAAAACAGACGTCGAGTGGGGGAGATTCGCAGAGAGGGAATTCATGAGGCGAAAAAACAAAGCTGACCGAAAATCAGAAACTAGAATAAGAAATAAAAATCACAGCAGAGATCTGAAGTAAAACTTCTATCGGCGGTCAAAAGATAACAAGTCTGAAAACCCTCCCTTAGAATTTCACCGATTCTCGCGATTGGGAAATTTCACCACTAATGTGTACGATCGGGTGCGCGCCCTTCCCGAATTCCCCTATCGCTTTATCACAACAATTCGATCAGGAAATTTGAAATGTACTTCGTCATGAATTCAGACCGTATGACATGTGACAATCATAGCAATATCATCGCGACGCTCTGATAACGTGCGATTCACAAATAGCGTGTCGAGATTTCGACCGCTAAAAGAATTATTGACTGTCCATAACAGAAGCGCCTAATGAATATACGGCCGCACACGTTCAAAAAACGATAGTTTAGTCGCGCATATCGATTTTCTTACGTCTTTCCACGAACAATCACGTCTCTCGTCGTCTGAATCTCGCCAACTCGGAAAACAACTCGGAGATTATTCTTGCTTTATGGCAGACGAATGGAATAGAACATCTGTGTTAGACAAACCTGTGTCTGTGTCTTCTTCTTAACACCGCACTTGCGTACTTACGTAAATTCTCATTTCATACTTTTGTTATGCAAACAAAGGGGAAACTGGCTAGGAAATCTGTCTGGCATGTGTGACACTATGACAGCTCACAAAAACTCCGGTGTACTGTATCACGTAACGAAGCAAAACTTTGCACATTGCAATAAACAGGTTAGGACTGCAGTGCTGTTAGTGTTTTCAACACCGCGCACGAATTCACATATCAAACATAAAAGGGTACCAAAAGCAAGGCGTGCAATTGTTCCCTGAAAACGCTGTCGACTCTTCTGTATCGTCAAAAGTTGAAAAGAGTTAGAGTTCGAGGAACTTTTCAGTGTTCGCATCTCACCAATAGTGGATAATATGGGACGAAATTAGCAATAATCAGAGCGAAGAAGCGAAATAGACCCCTTCAAACCCGGGAGTATGGAGCGCTAGTTTCGCCAGCGAAGCCATCTCTTTGCGGAAGAATGCTGCCTTGTAGTGTCCCTTGTCACTTCTGCACATATAATGGCGTCGTTGTGCGAACTGTGATACTCCTGATTCCTACACTTATAGGAGTTGATTCGAATTGTCATTCTCGAGAACTACGTCTAGAATCCTACCTCAAAATGAAAAATAAATTTCTTCGAACCCGCCAAGTTGAGTCTACAAAGCGCGGTCGACACTCCGATTTCCGACAGATGCGTCACGATTGTTACGGAGCATGGACGAGATGTAGTCGGGTCAAAGCGACCTGAAGCGGCTGCGCTCGAAGTGACATGGATGAGCTTGCGGTTGGGATCGAGGTTGAACCCTTGCTAGATTCGCTGCGATTGTAATGATGAATGATCCCAGCAAGGGTCCTCCCACCATCTCAACCGCTGCGCTCCACCGCGCCGCTCCGAACGCAGCCGCTAGCGCAGCGACACCGAGCTTCCGGTCATTTCGACCCGACTCTCGGAGAACCGTTCTACTACGTTTGCTCCCGTGTATATGCCTAAGCAATACAGTAATAGCAGTATCTGGTACTACAATTAAAAATACAGTAGTAGAATGGACATATTAAAAATAGAACAATGAAGAACTTGGACAGCAACTGATGCACTCTACGATGCCAATCCATTAGCTTCTCAGGATTATTTATGGGACTTTTGTTGAAATTCATGAAAAGCGCTCACTTCCTATGAGTGTAACGAAAAGTAATAATTCTCAAGCAAGCTTCTCTTGCGTCTAGAAACGCCTGCTCAGTAGAAGTTTCTCATTTCATTCCTTTACACAGCCGCATAGAAGTGCAGAAAGCAACGAATCGATAATGCATTAGGACCACCAACGCAATCAGAACGATGACGCATACAAATTAGTTCTGCTGATCGTTTATATGTCGATCGATAATGATAGACATGACTGGATGAAAAAGAAATACGTATGGGTAAGGTGTAAAATATCCTCGTCGCACTGAGTCACGGTACTTCTAACATTGTGTTTAATGCACAAGAACAGTCTCAACTCCAAGCACAACACAGTCAGATGAGCAGTGATTTCGTCTGAACAGCCCTATACGATCCGTGCTCTAAAAATGGGCAACATAAATGAATAATCAACACTTAGAAGGTCGTACGCACACACTTCACACAAACCACACACGTTTACGTACATATATGTACACGCATACATACGGTTCTCAGCAAATACCGTAACCGAGTGGAAAGAACGAGAGAGGGAGAGAGATGAGTCTGCATCGGGAACACACCCATGCAGCAAAACAAACGTCGGCTGAGCGCGATGACGATGGGCGCACGATCGATTCCGTGGGACGACGCCCTTCACTCGACATGGTCGACGACGAGAAACCCCTGGGAACGCGGCCTGATTTGAGACGGAATCCGCGCCGTGTGACTCAGCTGTTCAGCGGATAGTGTGGCCGGTTACGGTAGCCATGCGGCGCGCATGGACGGACGCCTGTTAAAGAACCTCGTTTGTGCATGTTTTTCTCTAATTACAGACATTGCATTCGATTGAAGGCTTCCTGAATTTTCGGCGAATTAGTCACTGCAGCAAAAATAGATAACAAAAACTCTGGTTGGATCAATAGCTGGTGTATTTCACACAAATCGTAGAAAATACAATGATTTATCGAAGTGGGCTAATGTAGTTCATCGATGAGCAGCTGTCAAGAGTAGTAATCCGGGAGTCAAATGCAATTCCAAGCAACAGCAGCCATTGTTTAAAGCGACTCTAACGCTTCGGTCAACGCCTAAAAACTCACAACATCGCTGCAAAAATCGATCTCTAGGATTTGTGCGGCTGATTCTGAACGTTCGCGTTGGGACCTCCCGGCAATTTCCTCATAATTGGCGGACGGAAAAAGTGAGAGAGGAAGCATAAATACGAGGATTTCTTGTGAATTAGTACGAAATTACCATACGAAAAGTTCTTTGTAGATATAAGAAAACTGTAATCAAGATATCGAACGCTCGGACGAGCGCGAGTAGGTCGAAACTTCAGGCGACTAATATTCAGTGATAATTTTAAGTCTGAAATGAAATACCCATTATGCTAAGATTTATCGATAGCCGAACATGTGGAAACTAGAGCAATTGAATAATTTATAGCCTTCGATCGACCCTAAAGATTCCTGCAAATAATTCTTGTTAGCAACGGATGTCTTACGCGATAAAACACACTGAAAGGTCAATCGTTGTCGCAGGTGTGCGCCACAAAACGTCACACATTACGACGCCTCCCATCTTCGCTGTGTGTACATCGATCGACCGATCGATCAATCAACCGTCGCTGTCCTCTTACGGTAGTTTCGGATACGATCCGCGCCGGGATTCCCACTAATAATTCGTGTGTGTGTCGTTGGACTGTTGGATTGGTGAATGCGTATGAAGAACGGTATTTCGTTTATGTAGTTGATGAGCGTTTCGTGTATTTCTATCTATCCATCTATCTGTCTATCAGTGACAGAGGGGCGAGCGGCGGCCGCGGCGGTGGTGGTGGTGCAGCTGTGCCCCAGTTCCCGGGCCCTTCGCCGACGTTTTCGTCGACGACGACGGGCGGGCGACTTTCGCTCAGCCAGTCAGGTGCGGCCAGCATCGATTTCTTTTCGCCACCTACCGCCGCGTCGCTCCCTACTGCGTCCGTCGTCGTCGTCGTCGTTCTGTTCTGTTCGTGTTCTCAATCCTCTCCGCTCCCTACTTCGATCGTCGTTTCGTACCTTTGTTGTCGTTTACGGGGATTGTTTTACCGTATTCCAGAGGATTTTCCTCATTTTCATCGTTTTTAAAGCGTCCACACCATCTACATGCTGAATTCGCTGCTATTCGTGGTTATACTGGTTTAATGCGATCTTTATAGAAATTTCCCTCGAATTTCATTGCTTACTTATTTCATTGTGTTTTTCGTTTAACAAAAAACTACTTAAGGTGCAGTTTCTAAAAGTATTTTTCTCTCCAATGAGTCCAGTAGAGAGTTCAGCTTTTCCTTCCTTTAGAGAAGGAAAAAGAGGAAGTAAAAACGTCATTACTCCAAAGTTAGGTAGTTGATGCCTTTATATCCAGAGGTAGGATACTTTGTTCCAATGCATATTTTTCTTCTGTTATTCTTACACTTTCCCACTAAGAATAACTGCACTGGCCATGATTGCTCACTGTGATAAGATAGCGTGAGATCTGTTCAAGGGCACTGTCGTCCTAGATCTAGTGTATGTATGACGGTCATTCCGTAAAAAAATATATCGTATATAGTAGGACTAGGACGTCTTTCAGGTGTTCATGTGAATAAGAAGGACTATTTGGAACAGAATTGAGAATTGGGGATTTTTTATGCATTTAAAGAATCAGTTGTATACAGTTCCTCACATCGAGGGGTTGGTATCGATTGAAAACGACAGCATTCCGCGCGTTACTAGGACAGATACTTCACTAGATAGAAAGATTTTTCGCCCCAACAGTAAATGTTTTGCTGGATATCGATATAACGCAGCTCATATATATCGTTCTTATTTTCTCTGGTATTTGTACTCATTCGCTATTTTTGTATGTAAATGTGAAACAATGGCCGGCCGACGAAGTCAGATAGAACGAGGTATTATTGATTAGGGGATGCAAAAAAAAAAACAAGTCCTGATTCTTTTTTTATTATTCTAGGAAGCAGAGTACATACTGATTCCGTCTAACAATAATTATTGAAAAGTGACTCAAGGATGCCGTTGCACAACCGGTTGACCGGTGGAACCGAGGACGCTCTTCTTCTTCTTTTTTACTTTTCGTTTGCTAGGATGACTTGCGGAATAGAATTTATGGATGTGAGAAGGAACAGGAAGCTCGTTATCACAATACTCGAAAGATTTCTCAACTGTTCGAACATACATCCAAACTTTTCACTTTCAACACACAGTTATGTATCTGAAATCCCGACATGTGCTTGAATGGATCATCCCATGAATCAAATGTGAGCTGCGATCATTTTCTATCGATACCACGTCGTTCCAATATAAACAACCGCACGCATTAGTGTGGTTGTGTGAATGCACCACACGACTTAATCCTCGACCCGAGTGTAAATCACAAATCAATAGCCATCTGCTCGGCCGAGGGGATGTCAGCGGACAACTCGATTAACTTCCACTCAGCTGAGTTTGCATGTGGCTTGTGGATTTCCATAGAGAGGTCGCTCACATCCCCACACATGCACCGCCCACAAATGTGAGAACGACCGCCTGGCTGTTGTCCAGGGATATCGATCACCACACACGACGAAACACAGACACGAGCTTACACATAAGGATGACTACTTCTCGCTATCGCTCTCCACTTGACAACGAGTTCTATGCGTTGTAATTCCGTTGCCTTTGAACGTACTAAGCATTGTCGAGTAAGCAATCATTCTAAATGCTATCCGTTATCTCATCTCCTGTGCTGAGCAGTACCAAGAGTTCGTGACAGGACCAGAGTGCAACCGCAATCGATTGCAGCGCCAGCAATCGATGTGCTGGGCGAACTTTTTGCAGTGAATTGCATCGCGAGCTCGTTCGTCGCATTGTTTGGGATCTTTCTGACTGTTCTCATATTTTATTATTTCACTTCTGCCGATAGGCTGTTTTGAAAAGTGATGACTCAGTTAGGTAGGAGCTGTCAGTCATTTGGAGAGTATTTGCTGTTAAAGATTAGTGTATAGGAGTGGTCAGGGAGACATTAAGTGAATACTTCTCAGGGGTTCATAGCTCCTGTTCCCTTTGTTCATAGTTCCTGCATAATAGAGTGCTTTGTGCTGTTACTGTACTACCTTGATGCGTGTACTTGCTATCTCTAACACCAGTGCACTTTTAAAAGAAATGTAATGAGCACTGGACTTTTTTCTTACTGCTCTTCTCATAACTGTTGTCATTTGGGGCATGATACGGTTTTTCGGTTGCACAATTACAGTACCCGTGCGTAGAAGCTGATCTAGGTCTCTCAGAATTTGATCAAACATTGTATGAGGGAATTATTGGGGATGGTGATCGCGAATACAGCATTTGTTTTGCATCTTAACATTATTTTTTTAGATGTACAGAGCGTATTTTGCCCTTCTTTCAACTCCAAATCGAGTAACGAAAATAACCCCACGCTCTAGAAGCGTCGTTATTTCAAGAGATTTAATGACGGTGAAATTGGCTATTGTCCAATGTTGGGTTGCTTTCATCATTGGATCTAAACACACAAAATTAAAGAAACTTAAGCCATGGATGAGAAGAGTTAGTACTGACCGATTTAGATGAAATCACACATGTCGTATTCGTAGAAATTGATGTCATAGTAAGGAACGAATATCATCAGCGAGATCAGGATATAAAATTGCATAAATTGTGCGTCTAATCCTACCTGTTCGGTTTTGGTTTAAGGCTGTGTTTCTTGTTAATGTTAAGTTTTTTGGTATTTAACAATAGCATAACTTTCCACATAGAAAATTTTCTATGGAAAACCGTGAATTAGTTTGAAAGCAACTGTTTTCGCTAAAATAGCGGAGTGACAAAGTGTTATTGACGAACTTTGTTTGATTTCCCTGAAATTGCTCCGTTTATGAAACCTCTGTAATTGGCTTTAGTCACAAATTTATGTCGTCACTTTCCAATTTCCCCTATTGGATTAATGCTTTTGAACTCTAAAATTTTATTTCAAAAGCACTGTTTATTTTGAAGTAATAATGTAAGTGTTGGTACGTGTTCATAATGAGGAATGTTAATTAATCCAAGTAATAGCATCCAAGTGGTTATATGTTATTTTTCTTTGCCCCATTTAATTTTCTGCAAACTTTTGACTGACTACCTTCAAACTTGCATCGAAGTCATAAAGCGTAGTGCAACTGGGTGCTTTCTTTGTTACTTTCAACATTTTGCTTTACATCGTGCACTTACCTTTCTTGGAGGGTTATATTGTTGTGTGTAAACATTAAGATGCGCAAAATAAGTAAATAAAACTTCCAAGCAATCTCGAGATTTAAAATAAGCTCTCTTACTTGCGAAGTTAAGCAGCACTTGAGCTCTCCTACACACACCCAACAGAGGACGTATTCTGCAATTTCTTTATTTTTATTCCAAGAAACTCAAAGAATTTGTGCATAACCTTAAAACATAAATCATTCCCGTTCAGGTGGCATAATTAATGACTAGATCGTAAGTTGGGTATCTCTTTGTATTTTGGTGCACTTTGTTGATGGAGTGGAAAACATGCTGTTCAGGTTTATCGAAGCGATGTCTTCTTTGGCTCTATAAAAAGGCTTTTTTTTGAGCAGCAGGTCTTCTACAATTTTACAGGCGACTAATTGCCCTAAGCAGCTGGAAGGTAATTATATAGTTCTCCAATATGTCTGAGGTCGTTGATGAAAGAGCTGGAACGTGAATTGGAATTCCCTGAGTGTGTTTTGTGATTTGATGCAAACGTGTGGAAGTGCACACTGAAGCTTTCGGAAATTATTCATGAATTACTGTTGGCCAATCAAACGAAGGAAAAACAGGTGAGATAGTAAATCGACACCTCATAAACACTTCGTGGGAAGAAGAACAAAAAAGAATAATGGATATTGTTTATTGCACACATCGTCTTTTTGCTACAAATAAAACTAAAACTCAAATAAACACATTGTATTTTGGCTTGGAGATAAAAGATCGTTGGTAGTTAGTTCTACCACAAGTTTCATTATTTATAGAGTTGAGTTTAATCGCAGGACCCAAAGGGTTTAATTTGTCAAAAACCCTCATAAAACCACATGACAATCAATACTGATCAATGGTCAAGTACCAGCATGCGGACAATAGTATACGCGTCCCTGTAAACAAATATCGAGGTGCCCTCTAATGTGTTACGTAGTTGCGTGCACCGCGCACAAAAAGCGCACCTGTCGTGAAATTGAGATTGTCGAACTGAAACGGGAAATACTTCATTTATTTAGCGAACCGAGTCTCGCAACGAATTTCTGTCCACTGAAGGTCAACCAAATGATCGAAGTAATGAATTAGCGTCTGAGACGCAGTTTTTGATGTCCTTGCCTTTTCACCCGTTTTCGAGCACGTGCATATATGTGTACTTTTGCCCAGCATGGATGAATATGTATTTGCAGGTTGTGCAGGACCGACCTTGCTTTGTCGAAAAGATTTGTTGCATTAAGTTCGTGAAAGGGACGTATACAACAGAACCGCACATATACAGACACACATATACACACGCACACTAGCACAGCACAACAGACACTACTTGCGCCCCCACTGCAGCCACCGATCCCCCACGCCGCTGCATCCACTGCGGCGGCGGCCGCATCGATATGTTTTGTCAACGGCCGATCCACAATCAATACACGCACGTGCATCGTCGTCGCTGCTCACACTGCTGCTGACATCACGTCAACGTGTGTGGCGCGAGCGTGAGGAGGGGGCAGCAGAAGTGCTGCCGCCGCCGATTCCCCCTTTGCTGGCGTTGCACTTCTGCTCAATTTCTCAGCGGCGGCTCTGCTTAGTCACTGCTTCGACTCCCGTTGAGCAGTTGCTCTTGTTGTTAGGCCATTCCGGCTCATTTCTACTTGAAATTGAAAGCAGGGCAAAGGGTGCGACTTGTTTTCCTAGAATCTCACTGTTTTCACGTTTGCGACCGTAATAGTAAGTTGCTCAGATGAATTTTATTTTGTAATTTTTACAGCCGTCTGTATATGTTCCACGTTAATGACACTCTACATTCTTATTCAAGTACTCTTTGTCTAGAAGTGAAGTAATTTTTGTTTATTGCCTCAGCGTCCAGCAAAGTGTTAGTTCGAACTTTCCTTCTCACTAGCATATGTAGTAATGGGATGGGAATGGGTAAAATTTCTTCGAACACATCGTATCTATCCAGTGAAACTTTTACGACAGTGAATTATTCAGAAATAGAAGTTTTCTGGACAAACTTCTTTATATTTCCTGGAAGCATTTCTTCTTATTCAGAAAAAAAGGATCGTTGCTTTGACACAATTACCAATTAAGATATCGTGCTGCACACGATGAGGTTTTGACAAGAAATTACATCAAAAACTAATCTTAAAATGGCGAAAGCTTCATAGGTTTTATTGCACATTTCCTTGCAATCGGAATGGAAATGGAAATTCGTTGCAGTAAAGTGTTCTTCAAGTTACAGTTTCTACTCTTTGTTTCGCTATCTTGTCGACCCTGTTTCCTTGCAAACCTGGCAAATGCTGAGAGATAATATAATATGAAATATGAGGCGTAAGAAATTTGACGTGCAGTGCAAAATAAAACTACAGCAGTAACAATTGCGGCGATGTCAGGAAGATTTTGACAGTTTTCTTTCAAGAGCCAACCAAAGTTTCATCCCGATGAGAGTTTTGTGATTGGATTTGAGATCAACGTGTCATGTGTCAACGGTAGACAAGGCTCCTTCTTCTAATTGTTCTTAAAAGAGCCTAACTGCCAATATGTAATCGTGCAAATGAAGTACTGGTGGATCGTGACCCTTGTTCTTCAAGTGAGTGCATCTCGGAAATTGTATGTTTTTAGAAAATTGTCGTGATGGATGACTTTCATTATTTCCAATTAACCGAGAAGGTTTCACTAATAGACGTGAATTACGTTTTGTTGCGTTGATCTCTCAAGGTTAAAGCAAGCAGAAGCCGCTACAGTTCCACATTTATCAATATTTTCGCCAACTGGGCATTTTGATGCGGTGGAAATCCTCGAGGTTTACTTCGATTACACATGTCTTCGAAGTTCGCCATTGCACGTTTCTGCAGTTGCACCAAAAACCTCAGTGTTCAGTGAACGCGATGTGAATCTGCTGTATCAATATTTACGAATGCAATTTCGCAATCCATTTTCTACAAGTTTTTCAATTTTCAATAGCTGTCATGTGGATGAAGCAAATTATAATTTACATATGCAGAGTTACTTAGTGCTATGTCTTTTTTTTTCGCTGACATTTTAAGAAATTACTCACTCGTTTCTCTTTTCTGTGAAGTCGTGATGTGTCTTATTTTCTGGTAACTCGTTAACATCAGTTCTTAGTACGATGCTTTGAACATGACCAGTGTTCGTTGACGTTTCTTTTTTATCTTTGCAGAAATGTTCTTAAACTTCGAATTGATTGCTTACTTCAACGCTATCGTTCATTTTGCAGGAAAATGTAAGGTGTAACATTAGTCGTAAAACATCTCGCCTTTCTTAAGGTTCGGAACAAAATCGTGGGTGAACTATTAAGAATGCTATTTGTAACCTGTATACTCTGTTGGTAATTTTCTTGCTAGAAATTTTTGTCTTCGTTTTGTTGCGTTGATCTCTCAAGGTTAAAAAAAAAAAAAACCCCAAATTCACTTTATCAATATTTTCGCCAACTAGGCATTTTGATGCGGTGGAAATCCTCGAGGTTTACTTCGATTCTGTCCCTTTCAACTGAATGTTCCATTACAGTACTCGGAAAGTCACCGCCGCTGGTTGCCGATGTCCGTTATCAATTGATAGCTCTTATTGATTGATGACGTCCGTTCGACCCGTCCGCTCCGCTATCGCCGTTGCCGCGTCATTTTTTCTTAACTTTTGCATTACTCGGCTTTCGAGCTTCGAACGAGTATTTCAGCAAGTAGAACCGCCGCTGTTCTTGCATTCGTCTGAGACGAATTTGAAAATACTTGTTGACAACGATCCCCGATGTCGCCGCCGCTGTCGTGTTGCTGCCGATCGATCGATCCTTTATTACACTTGAACGCCTTAATTTCGGCATTTGCTTTGCTTCGCCGCATGTACATTCTTCGTCGATCGATTTTTTTCAATGGTGCTCATAACTTGGTCTCCTGTTCTCACTGTTGCTTGCAAATTTGACAGTTTTTGGGGAAGCTCGTTTGTTCATAGTTTCTCCTAGTTTGTATGGAATAACTTGATGCCAACCTTGTAGTAGCTAGACTTCACGTCTCTACTAATGTTTATATATAACTTTTTGTCCGATACCAAATTCAGAAGTATCCCTCTGCGTTGTTCGTGCTCGCAATGACTGATCTTGATATCAGCAGCTGATGGTGATCAAAATTGGAGACAGTTCTGTTCCAGAGAGGTAGTCACAAGGATATGCACTTGTGCAACCACCGATTTTGCAGTATATGCTTTTTTTCTGCAATTCCTATTGCTTGAGCTGCGGTAGCTTTCAATCGATACCGAAGTATTCCAATTTTAGTTGATCTCTCTACCCTGTTTCTGCAGATCCACAGCAAATATCAAAGTTTCTACTTGACCATATGTTTCTTCCGACACATCTGTGACAACTAGAAGTGAGGAAGCATGAGACAAAGTTAGGACTATGACAATCCCTTATAAGACGTTTAAAATTATCACCCATGGTGGGAATATTACCGTATTTTTCGCAGTCGATTTTGTTCACATTAACACACTCTCAAAATGTGCAGTTTTTATATGTATGTATAAACTAACAAGTCCTCGCTTCGCAGCGTTTATGGATTTGAATGGCGAATGTTAATCGACGCATCATCACCCTTGGGTGTGGCACACTTAGAACGATAAGAATTGGAGTTTGAGTTTAAACGGTTTCCTCTAAAAAAAAAAAAAAAAAAAAAAAACTGTTCCCTCTGCTTGCAAAGCGTGGTTTGGATTTGTCAGCAAGCTCTGTTCTAGCTTTGCCAATCTGCATTTGAAAATTTTTAAAATTTTTCTAAAGTAAATTTTTTTCTAAACATCCAACATAGTATTCGGTTTCATTTCAATTATGTCGCTTGCACCGATTTAGCAGACTAAACACTGATCTTTCTTCTGTACTTTTGACAGTGTCAGCTGATAAATGGTCAGCCCGTCACTTATCGTGGTGAGAGAAAGTATTCTGTAGAAGTGCTACAGTCTCAGACTTTCTTTGAAAGTTCTAGTCTTCTATTCAAAGTATTATTTGTCTCTTTGAGCTTTTAGTCATTTATCGGAGTTATTAAATCAATTACAACTGGGCTTTTCAGAGTTGTCTATCTTTCTTTGCTGGTGTTCTTCAACTTTTTTGTTTACTCCCGTTCTATTTTCTTCTTCACATACTTTTTTCTGTTCTAGTCGATAAACACACGACTATTCTGACGAATACAACACTCCTTTGTGTATCGATTCGGTTGTTGTAATAATTGCAGCTATTTTTTCTTAAAATCTCGCTGTTTTAGGTTCTGCACCAAGAAAAAAGAAAGCTTGTTATTCAACTTGCTTATGCTTTTCTAACTGTCGGTAGTTTCGTGATGATCTACCGTGGATCGGTGGTATTGCCGTTCGTTTCCGTTGTCTTCTTTGTCAATCCCAAGTTTCTTCTTAACAAAATCGCGGTAAAGTTATCGAAATTTATTTCATTTTCTCTGTTCACTCTGTTAGATATCTTTTATGTTAAGAATTCGCGATGAAGGAGATGCTCGGCGGTTGTTGTGTGTGTGCCGATGAAAATGGTTGGACCGACAATCCGCTTATTTACTGCGATGGTCCTGGGTGTGAGGTGGCAGTTCATCAGGGTGATTAGTTTTTTTTTATTATTTTAATCCGTGAAATTGTTCTCAAAATCATGTTTAATTCACGGTAATTGTTGTATTCATTGTTGGTTTTCTTTCTTTTTTTAAAAGTGATTCTCGAGGAGTTTTATAAATACAATACTTTTGGAGGATCTGCTAATGAGTGCGATTTTACAAGTTGCAACACCATAACATAACCCGTACAGTGTCAATAGCTGTGACACGTTCTGTTTTGTGTACACATTTTTGTAAACTTCTACGAAGATGATCATATTAGAAATAAAAGGATTGTACGACATCAAGTTCCGTGCTCTTACCAACTCGTCATCGCAGTTAAAAGTTTTTTTCGCTGACTTAGAGAATTAGGACACATTTTCACGAGCAAGTGGGTTAGTTTGTGCGCAGTTACGGTATGTTGCCGTATTTCCTGCATGAATTTCGTCCGAAACATTAGCGTCAGTACTACGATTAGAGCTGGTTTTTTAAAGTGGTACATGGAAGAGTAGTTAAGGTGTAAACGTAGTATTGAGTCACTGCAACGAAATTAAAGGAAGAGAAAAACTTTCGTCGATGGTGGTTTGTATTCTCGGCTTTTGTCCCGCTTGTTTATCATAGGTGCATGTCCATAAGGACAGTGCCATATTTCAAACTAATTTCACTAGTTTGTCATATCTCAGTCCTGAAGTGCTAGTTGTATTTTTGCGATATTTAGGATGTTACGGTATCCAAGAAGTGCCAGAGGGAGAATGGCTGTGTGCGAAATGCCACGTGGCTGCCAACAGCTACACTAATGGTGAAGTGAAACGCAATGGACCATTGTCAAATGGTGTGGGCCATATCGAAGCCCGTTGTGAACTGTGTCCATTTGGTTACGGTGCTCTGAAACGAACCGAACAGAAGGGTAAGAATTTTGGCGGTTCTCTCCTATAATTGTGATCAAGCGGATGTGTTTGAAGATTCGATCCATGGGGAGTTTGTCAACGGTTTTGTAACAGCCCTTTAAAGCGGTTTTTTGAGTGTCAAAGAGTGTGTTAAGCAGCGCTTGAAAGTTATATATATATATATATATATATATATATATATATATATATATATATATATATATATATATATATATATATATATCACTTGCTATTTATTTTGTTTCAGAAAATACTTTTTCTACTTTTATACACATTTACGGCAATCCTCGACCCGACATCATACGCTCTTATTTAAGGTTGGGCACATGTGATTTGTGCGCTTTATATTCCTGAAGTACGATTCGGCGATGTACATAGTATGGATCCTGTCATTCTATCCGATGTCCCCATGGAACGGTATGCTGCGTTATTTTGTGCAGTTTTTTTTTTCGGTGAGATTCGTGACTAGTCACGTGTATGTCGGAATATTTCATTCAGCTTCGAAAAACTCTGCTACATCTGCGCAAACGCCGGTGACTCGCGGGCTGCCCAGATGGGGGCGTGTATGTCGTGCAATAAGTCTGGCTGTAAGGTAAATGTCGTGGCAGTTCTGCTGTTCTGAGCAGAAATAATTGCATCATACTTCTGACATGCACCAGGGTTACTGTAATTTGGTTTTTCTGTGTTGCAGAGAGGGTTTCACGTGACATGCGCGCAGCAACGTGGATTGCTGTGCGAAGAAGGTGGAGGGAGCAAGAATGTGAAATATTGTGGTTACTGCGAGCATCACCTTAGGAAGGCGGTGAGTTTTTTTTAGTGTTGGTTTTTCATATTCACTTTTTCACATTCTTCTTTGGTGTTTATTACATTGCAATGCGTCTCGCTTTCGTTTATCGCCAAATCATTGTATCAACTAATGTTCGTTGCTCCTTTCACATCAAGTACTCTCATACTTTTTTCTTTTGAACAGGCTTTTTTTCCTGCTATAGCTCTGCAGTTTTTGTAAGCGTTTGTGCTGTAAGAACCGAAATACAACAAAGCTGTTGCAAGACTGTTGCCGACTAGTAGTTTCTGTATCACTTCCCTTTTTACTTCGTTCCACGAAAGTAACTGAATTATTACGAATTGGTTTTGTTCGAGTAAGAGTGCCTTCAAATATACCGGACATCGCAGCAGGTTAAATTTTGTTTCTGAAATTCATTCGTGTCATCTTTATTTTATGCTCTGTTTTTGAGTTCAAAATGCACCTTCGCTATACATATGTGCACTGCACTTAGTGTAGAAGTTTTCAGTCTCGTGGTAAGAAAAACAAGAATCACTGGCAAACGCAATTTTGCGACCGGTTGGGTGCCACGTCAGTGCGATAACAATGCACCAAATGCATCTGTCGTAGAGCATTGTTTTGACGAATCTGTCTGCAGAAAAAAAGTGTGTCTCTGCTACCTCGGTATTGACATCAACTGTTGTGCTTTTGGTCCTAGAAACACCGAGGGAGAGAGACTGTAGAATGGTAATTACACATGTACATGTATATCAGACGTATACGCAGCCAATGTTAGCATTTAGGCGCCTTATTCTAGAATCTTCACTAGCAAGCTATAATTAAATAACTTGATGCTGGTGGCACTGTTTCATAACAATCGTGTTCATAATCATTTCAATAAGACTCCTATTCATAGATGCGATAGTCGGAGTCGGTGCTCTGACCCCCTTCACTTTTGGACGGCTATCGAAAGGACCCCCTTCACTTGAGTTGCTCCCCATGAGCTGAACCCCCTTCACCTGAGGAGGGTCCGGCTTCTCTCTATCGCACCTATGCTCCTATTTGTTGGATTCATAAGTAATTTAAAGCTTTTTTTTCGTGACCGTGCCTTTCTCACACATCGTCCACTACACGAAAATGAAAGATAGCTCTAGCGCTAGTGCTATTATTACTTTATTTCCTCAACCCTTCATTTTAAACCTTCCTCACCTCTTCATTCTAGAGTGAGAGGAGTAAAGAAATTCGAAGCGCTCAATCTTTCCGAAGAGTCCGACCCATTCTTTTTGGATGGATTCTTTCTTTTTCTGCTCAGTGCTAAACTCCAACTTTGTAGGAAATTATGGAATTGGTTTGTAGGAGATTATGGAATTGGCAATTTTCGGATCGTTAGCTTCTTCAATTGTTCCTTTCAAATAATGATTTGTCGCTATTTAGCGCACTTGTCGAGGCACTTGATGTATAAGGGGAAATATTAAAATATGAAGATCGTGATTAGATTCTTTTTCAATTTTATTCATAGCTTCTATTCATTGAAAGAATTTAGTGATCAATTTGTGAAAGGAATAGGCGCGTTACACCGTCACTGTCGAACATAAATTTCCCCTCTCATTTTATGTCTTTAACAGCGATACCAACTTACAATACGCGGATTAAGAGTGACTCGTGGTAATGGTACCAATGCTAACATTGCGGTTTTTGCTGCATTATTTCTCATCTGAAACGCAGTGTTTCAATTTACGCATCCAGGTGTTTGCATGACCTCCAACTACTTTTTTCAAAGCAGAATCTATGAATTTTTGTCTCGTTATTGTTGTTTATCTTTCCGGTGTTGCAGAAGTGTAATTAATGGCTGCCTTTTTATGTTTGTCACTTTCAAATTTAGAAATGGGCGTTCTCGAAATTGGCAGAGTTTTGATCTCTTTCGAACATCGTTTATTTTATTTTGAACATTCTGATAGAGTTATTTCTACATTTCCTGGTTTCTTCAAATATTTTGCGCAACCCTATCCTCACGATGATTGTCGTCAATGTAATCAATTCAGCTTTTAATATTGAAATAGCCGTAGCCTATAAATTCATAATCTTCCACCTGTGGTACTTTCCATAAATGTGGTAGAATGGACCTGGACTTTTCAAGAATGAAGCAGGTCATCCACTACTTTGAGAGTTTCTTTATGAGGAGAATTGGTGGACATATGGGGGACGTTTGCCGGGCTCTTGAAGCTCCTTTCGATTCAGTCACATACAATGTTATAGAGGGTTGCCCGCGAGGAGTCATCTGGCGCTTAGCTTGCGCATATACGTTTAATTCAATATATTATAGAAGATATTCCAAATCACACAGTTTAGTTAGAGTTTAGGCCGTCTAAGTTCAGAGAGCGTGATACATGATTTGATTTTTTTTCCTTTCTCAGCTTTTTCCACGTACAGAAAACTTTTTTTCGATTAGACAGGAAAAGTTGAACTACTGTCGATTTTGATAATTTCTGCGTCGCATTTCAAGCGCATTTCTTTAGCCTGATATTGTATGGAACAAGTATAATTTTGATACCATTAGCTGGGAAATTTCGTGTCGCTGCTTTCCATAAAAAGTTGTTTTTGTGATAAGAACTATCCAAATTTCATACCAAACTTCACACTCGAAATTTTCCAGAACATTCCGTACAGTAATGAATGACTCATCCTTTTGTATCTTTACTGATATCCTTTACTGCATGCTGATTTTCACTAAGCTTTTACTCTTAGTCAACGATGTCATCTATTTCCTTTTTCAAGTTTCGTTCTTAAATGAAGTTTTATTCCCCTTTAACAGAGAAATGTCTTTCTTCTTCGTCATTTCTGTTGTTGTTTGTAACGAAGCGATCGAAATTCTTACAAATATCTTCTGCCTTTTCATTTTTGTTCCTTTTTTATTAATTTTTTTTATTTTTTTATTTTTTTTTTTTTTTTATTTATTTTTTTATTATTTTTTTATTATGTTTTCTTGTGAATGGGGTGTTTGGTGTAGGTGATTTAATGGAACTCCCAAGAGGAATGTGGCAGCTCTGAGATCGTTTCTATACCCTTCTAATTTCTTGAGAGTTCTGCTGGCATTTGATCAAAGGGAGATTTCTAACAACATACTCACTGGTCGACTTTGAACGATGTACAGTATGCAACATTTTGAAGTAAATTTTTTCATAGTTCCCTTTGATGGTGGACTACCGACCTTCTCCGGCGGCTCGAGCCGATCCCGTTTGAGCTGCCTGCTGCCGCGTGGACGTGTTGGCGGCGATGAGCGCTGGGCGCTAGCGGTTTGTTGGCTAGCGGCGAAATCGATAGCTCTACGCTGTCGGTCGTCTCCCACGTTTCTGCCTGCAACCAAACACTATCGCCGCCGCCGCTCCTGTGCTGTGCTGTCTTCATCACACGCCAGCCAGCCGCCGTCGAACCAACCAGCCGCCAGGCGGACGACCAATGTAAAGCCTCATGTGTGCGTTTCAATGAGTTGTGGTCGTGTCTGGCGTATCGATTTAGCGTCCGTGTATTACTCCCTATTTTACACCAAGCTGCCTCTTATATCATGAACGAGTCGCTTTGCTGCGTGCGAATCTACGCGGTACGCTGTCCTTTGGCATTTACATTGCTGTAGCTTCAGCATCTGCCTGTGCCACTCGCAGAATTTATTAGAACTGAAATGTAGCTACCTGCAGTCCTTAGAACTGCTAAAAGATACGGACTAGTAATCATCTAGGTGTCAAGAAAATTAACTGCGGGATATTGGAAGACGTACTACGTTCTTGTAAAGAAGGATATAAAAGTAAGATTCATGCATACACGGTGTACCCTTTATATCCTAAACAACTAGTTGTAACCTGTTGAATTGCTGCGCAAGATGACAAAGAACATTTTTGCTCTTACAGCACGAATAAATTTCTAGTGCCAAAAATTGCGATAATAAAAGTTTTCGTGAATGGAAAACCTGTGCACATCACCTTGTTTACCCCGTGGTTATATGGTTGAGCGCTAGAGAAATGCATGAAAGCTTGGTCTAATTCTAATGCTGGTTTTTGAGCACTTCCAAATTTGGCGTAATCGTCTCAAGTCATTTCTGTCTTCAGTGGATTTTAACGAAAGCTCCCTCAAACTAAAACTTGGTTATTTAAAGTCTTTCTCTCAACAATCTTTTGTTGAAATTCACACAAATTCTGTTGATTCTTTTCTGTCTTTTCTCTTCAGTAGAACACTCTGGCAATCGAAAATGAAATGAGAGAGTTAGTAGTGTCCATTTGAAGATTTTCTTCTGACGACTATTTGGAAAAAGAAATTGGAAAATGGCAAATGGGTTCATGTTTTGTTCGTGCGCTCGAAAACTTTCATTTCTCAGTTTTCAAAGTTTCTGCTCATTCATTCTTTGAGTGACTGTGTAAACGACTAAACTAATTTTGTTTTACAAATTCGATGCTTTAATGTTCTGACCTTTTTTTGTTATGATCTGAATGTTTCGTGTTCTTTTACTTTTTCTAATTTGTCTCCTGAGAATAAACAAAGTGTAATTGTTCTATCTGATTTTCACGTTCTTAAACCTCTCGGACCTTGTTTCTTTCAAGCTTATATTGGACAATGAAATTCCCTGCTAGCCTTTTGTACCATTGTGATTTTTAATTTCCTTGAGATTCTAACCTTTTTTCTAAAAGAAGTGAAACTCCTCGGGCAAAACGTACCCAACCATTTGGGTATTTTTTAAAGATGGTATCTCATTCAAGGAACTGAAAGGATTACATTTTGGGGGGAACGTTGGGTACTAAAAATAGATTTATTTCATGTAGTTTGTTTTCCTAGAAGATATGCGAAAGAGTTAGCAGTGAAACGTCTTGTGAACCTTTTCCCTTACTTCCTTCTTACTTTGGACTTTTTGTGGTAGTGTTTGTAAAAGAGTTGTGATCCAAAAGTTAAGGTCCTTTTTCGGCTTTGCAGCCGGCCACATTTGCGTTATCTGCGGAAAGCTTTGTAGTAGGTAAATTCTTCCCACGAGACGAGGTTTCCCGCAAATATAGTCGTCGAGTGCTAACTTATAGTTGTGACGATGGGATCGATAAGTTGACGCACGCCTGCGGCAAAAGCGGTGGATTGCGATAAGGGTTGAGAGGGACAACAGCAAGGATAGGTGTTGTGCATTAGAGGCCCCTGGGCGGGGTAGCTGGCCATCCGGCCGACCAGCCAGCCGTGGCTTCGAGGGCATTAAGCGGATCCCGCGCGGTTTGTTTACGTTCAGCTGATACTACTGACGCGGTTGGTTGTGTGGAGCAGGAGTGATGCTTACAGCTTTTTTTTGTTTATGTCTATACATTGCTTGTTATGAAGCGTCAATTATAGATAATATCTATTTCTTAGTATTGTACATTTTTGGAGGGCTTGTAAAGAAAGTCATAAAAGTAGGTTTCATGCATGTGATGCAATGCAAAGCTAGTACAGTCATGTTGAGTATTTCCACAGTTTCCTTATTCGCTCCATTTGTATTCATGTGGAATATTTCGTTGCAAATCTTGATTTTCCGACTTTGCGAGACCCTCATGAATGTTCTTGTGCTACTCATATAAAAGAACTAGTCAACTACCAAGCTGGAGTTGTTCAATTCTCTTCACTACTACGCATTCTCTTTATCTTTCCCAATACTTTCTTCTGGCTGTATGGATTTCTGGAGTTTTTGAAAACCAGTACTGTCATTTTATTCACGAATTTCCACCGTTATTCTAAGAGGACCGTGATGTTTTTCGAACAAAATGGGTATGAGTTCACTATTCAAGGTTCGCTACTTTTTAAATATAAATTTTCTGTATTATATTCTTGGCAAGACTTTTTTCTGTGTTATAAAACACTATGTGGTGTTTTTGTTCGCGAGGAATAGGAAAACTTAAAATAAAGTCTGCTTTCTGGGAAAATGAAGTATGTATGTTGGAATAGGGACCTAATATACCATTGACGTTTAAGTCCCTTCTTCTTGTATTTCCTTCTTTGAAGCTCCATTGGACTTAAATCGTCTCAGCGAGCATTTTCCCTGAACAAGGAACATTTCACAGGCTTTTTTGCTTTTTTGAGCGGAGGGATAGATTTCTTCAAAGAATCTTCGCGACTAGTGGCTTTTTTGCTGTCGTGATATTTGAATGAAATTGTTATTACTTCTTTTCGTTATTGTCACCAAATCACTTGAGATTGGTTTCCACAAGAGGGTTCCATAGAAAAAGGCATCCAAAAAGCAATGTGGTGAGAATTGCAGTGGACATGGACTTCCCTTACTCTCTTCGAAATCTTTCCGTTCTCCTCGAAAAATATCTGATCTCCGATACTGTTACTGGATATAAGTGGAGCTATTTTGCGGTGATGTAAATCGTAATAGTTCTACTGAAACTTATATGATCTAGCAGTAGTCGGCCCTGATCATAGATGCAATAATCGGAGCTGGTGCTTCGAACCCTTCACTTTTGGACGGTGGCGAAAGGACCTCCCTTCCTTTTAGATAGTTGGCGAAGGGATCCTCATCACTTGAGCTGCACCCCATGAGCTAGACCTCTTCAGCTGAGGAGGCTCCGGGGCCCCCTGTCACATCCATGTTCCTGATCATTCAGTTTGCTCGGAACGCGACGAGCGAATATCTGTGCAAAGTAATGGAAAAGTGAATTACCACTCGACTTCTACTTCAAGAGTGCGAAGGTTTATTCTGAGCTGTCTGCAACTTTTTTTAAAAGCTATAGTTTATACTGGAAGGCCTTGGTTTCCGTATGAGAGAAAAAGCCAGTGCTGGATGAGTTCAGCCCTGAAGTGGTTTTCTTTTTTGAAGCTGATAGTTTTTTAATCTCTAATTGTTAGGAATTTATTTGTATTGTGATGATAGTTACTGTTTTCGAAATGAATTTTTCTTAGCTGGAGATGATGATGAAAATCAACTAATATTTTTCCTTCGAATGTGTTTTGATTGTAGTGGATGAGTCATAGTGTTTTTTTCTGCTGGTGGTTGCTCGTTGAGCCTGGTCGGTTTTTTTTTCTACATACGCGAATATTTCCGAATTTCTCTCACCAATTTGTTTGATTTTCGATGTCGAACTACCCCATATCGTTTGGTTTCTTTTTCGAAGTTATTTTTTCCTTCGAATGGTGATATGAGCACATCTTGACTTGAATGACACATAGGCCTGAAGATCGAAATTAACTCCAATCTGGATCTGCTCTATAATCCAACAGCAGGCCGTTATTGACTCATGGATTATAATTACCATCGTGCTGTTGTTGTGCATGGCTGTTCTTATGAATGCTGTCTGTCTATGTACCATATATCGCATCGAGTCTTAGTCGCATCGAGTCTGATCGGGTCGAGGATTTCTTGCACTCTATCCATCACCTTTTCTTCCACGATTAGCAGCTCTCGTTTTTATTAGATTTATATTAAACTTAACTTTTAGAAAATGTTTGTAGAATAATTGACGCTAATCATAAGCAGAGGGAACACTCGCTAGGTACCTGTCAACAGAACCAAGTAACGCTCGCTCGAAAGCCGCTCAATGGTGATATGCGCTTCTACTACAAATTCTTTCGTTCTGTTTGGGGAACAAAAATTGAAATAAACCATAAAAATATCACTCTGGAAAAACGACAATTTAGAGGCTTGAATTGACCGTGTCCTCATTTCCAATTAACTACCGTATATGCAAACAATTAGCATTAGCTGTGCTAATTAAAACATTGCCGAAATTCCGAAAACATTCTGAGAGTTAAGTTTTAGTTCTCTTCTTTCCTTTTCTCTTTTTTTCACTTCCATCTTTGGATGTAGGCGAATGCGGTCACGACATGATCAGCGATATTTTTCGCCCATATATCGTGTAGTGCAACAGTAGCATGTGGGATAAATGTACAGACTTTACCCAGTTATGCTATCTTGTAATTAATTAGAGCAGAATTTAAAAACGTACCATCGTTATCTAACCAATGAACTTTACTTTATTCGTACATATCTTTATTCGCTATGCAAGTTAATGTACTTCATTGATAAGTAAGCATTTTTCACTTTATGTCTGATTCTCGTGCGTATGCTTTTTGTGAGGATGTTCTTCATAGCCTGAAAAGGTCATTTTTCGCATTTTCCTCTTCGTTCGCAGGAGCGGAAATACTCTTTAACGAAAAAATGATCTTTTTTAATCTCTTCTATGAAATTCAAGGGAATTCTGAAAATAAAAAGCGAGGACAATGGTTCAGAGAGTTACCGCTTACTGCCCATGGTAGAGCCGCGCCCCCCAGATTTCAGTAAAAACAAGATGAAACGCAGTTCTGGCTTTTGGCCATTTTGGCCATGCGAAGACTAGTAACACTTGGTGATTTTCCCACCTTAGTTCTCGACGCCATCTATGAGACTGAATGAATTAGTGAGTGTTAACACCTCTCTTCAAGGTAAACTTAGTGGTTAATGGAAAAATAAGAGCGGCTATTTGGCGATGAGCTGTAACACCTTTGTAGCACTTTCTGTTAAATAAAGCAGGGTTTCCCCGTTACCTTTCCAAATTATCACTACAGTCACTGGTTGCACATCATTCAGCGGAGAAGTTTAATACTGCTGCTATCTCTCCTGGTGCGTCTGCGTGTATTGCTTCGATTTGCGGCGATAAATCGTTTGTCGTCTCATGTGTGTGTGTGTGTGTGTCTGGGATGTGTGTATGTGTGTGGAGAGAGCGAGGGGCAACCAGCACTGCTGTGTTGGTGTGCTGGTGGTGGAGGAAACTGAATGTGACCCCCACATTTCAACGTACGTTTAGCGTCTCGGAGCACACGTACGCACATGCATGCATGCAACCATATCGTAGACCTTGCAAGATCGATTTGTTGATTGATTGGTTGGATGGCTAACTGACTGGTTGCTTGGCTAATTGTTTGCCTCGGTGGAGTGTTGAATGAACGAGTGAATGACATGACGCGGCGGCTGTTTGCGCGCGCGCTCACTCGGCTTCTATCGATTCGTTCACCGATCCATCGATTTGATTCCGGCGCATACGCAGATAGTTCAATCCCGGCGTCGCTAGTTAGTCGCCGCACTTTGTGCGCGTGTTCGTTCGAAGAGCAGCGTTTTTATGAGCGTCGTTGTTCGCCCATACTATTTGTTATCTCTTCGGATTATTGTGTTCATACCACATGGGGTGTGCTCGCGGCTGGCAAGTTGCCAGTTTTGGGGTCACGTGATTCAGGAGTTGTCAACTGTAACTCTCCTAATCTAACTATCGGGTACGATTGGCTCAACTTGCACTTGATAATTGAGCTATTTCACCTTGGAATTGTAATTCTTTAAAGTAATTTCACGGCAATTGTTTCTAGTAGATGTGTATGTGAGGTTTTTACTTCTGGACTTGTGAGCTACTTCTCTATCTCTTTCACATCGGAATCCGCATCAAAAAAAAACCTCTTTATACTTCTTAGAAGTTTTTTTCTTCTGCTAGCACTTAGAGTTGTTATCGTCGAACACATAATTCTCTGTTTTGTTCTTCACTTCCTACCACTTTGTCTGACGTTGCCCTTTACCTTTTCTTTTGTTTTTTTATTCTTAGCACCTCGTTAAAATTTGCTCAGCATATTGGTTGCGGCTGTCCAAAGATTAAAGATCGCAACGATTACCACCGTTTGGCGTGGTCCTACTTGCTAGTAGAGACCAGTTCCGAGTATCTGCGCCATTTTTCATAGATTCGTTTTTGTTTGTTGGTGTAGTTTAGAACTCCATCTGCTACACCAAGCTATCTTGTGATTTCAAAGCTCACTGTTGTGATCTTGCGAAAACTGTCTTCTAGAACTCTCAAAACTGGTGGGATTGTTATCAGATTTCACGAACATTTCGTTATGTTAGAGAATTTTCACGATTTTTTGAGATTTAGGTACGGAAATCACTACCTCTGAACGATCAACATATTAGTGGATAGCGCGAAAAACCGGTTATTTCCGAAGGCCTTTCTTTAGTCTTTCTCTGTTAAAGACCCATGTGGTTCTAGAGATGCGCAATTGTAGCATCAATTGAATCTCGACTGTCGTTCTAACTTGACACTGGAAACGTTTGAAAGTGCATTTTATAATTTGACTGTTGGCTGTAAACCATCTATTGTCATCAGATTTTAGAGACTTTCTTCTTGCTCTACTTCACAATCCTTTTGTGAAGTATTGAATTGATGGATAATTTTTTTTTTGAAAAAAATTTTTTCAGTTGAAATTTTGTTTGTGCAGTTGTTCAATCTGTAGCAATTAACTTATTGTTTCTGGGTAAGTATAAATAATGAAGTGTAGTAACGGTACCCAGGGCTGGGTAATGTTAGTTGAAATGCAGTAAATCCACAGTAGAAGTTGCATTTTGAAAAAGAAGTTTTTGTTGGAAAGTTTTGTCGTCTTCAGTATTTCTTGGAGGTTTCAATACATGATGATTCACATAAACACCAACAAAATTCGGCTGCTCTTAAGCTTGTGCTGAAGCCACAAAGATTTGAGTATTGAACACATTCTTTGTCAAGTTTTCGGCAACGTCGGAGAAGACTTTTGTCAAAGGTGTTGAAGAATTTTTGTAAATTTTCTGACTTGACGTTTTTGAATTCGTTTTTCTTCTTATCAAGAATTGTTTAGGCTTCTTTCTCTATATTGTCTGTCATAATAAACCTCCCTTTTCTACGTATCCCAAGATTCTATATGTTCCTTTTCTGGTTGTCCTACATGTCGTAGACACCAATGAATTATGTCAGTTTATCAGTACGCTTAGAAACTCCGGTTATCTGATTATGTGATTAAACATTGCGAAAATCGATATTACGGTGACTGTTCTTGTTGACATTCTTCTTTCGGAGCTCATCTATCTACAGTACTTTTAATTTTTGCTTGATTTCACTGCAGATTTCATGTTTCGTTGTATGCGGTTAGGTTTACGAGAGCGTTGTTGAATTCGTTCTTTCTAGGCTGCTGATCCTGCGATAAAGGTGATCCCACCGTGCCGGATTAGGGCACACCCGTCATCTTCACAAAGTTCAGTGCCATACGAACCAACGCCGCCAAACAGCAACAATAGCGGTCATATGCTCGTCGACCCAATTCCAAGGTTAGAAAATCGTGACCGGTCGGTGTGACCTTAGTTTCTGATTTGTTTACTTTCTTGATCTAGCGCTCTTTTTTTCTGTATCGATTTTTTTAGGCCTGAACAAGTCGGGTCAGTGATCGGCCTCACACAGTCCACCGAAGACTCCCATCTGATCAATAACTTCTCTCCCCCACTGACAACGTCGAGCAGATCTTCTGTTGCGTTGGACGCGACTCCGCCATTGTCAAGTGGTGGAAACGCTGTCCTGGTTGTAAAGCAGGAACATGTCCTGAATGGACCACCAACGAACAACTTCAACGCATTAGTTAATGCTGCTGTCGTTCAGGTGCGTAGCTGCAAAATTTTCTCAATATTCGGCTTGACTCATATGTTTAGGCTGCCGAATTGACGAACCACAACCGGTTAGGGATGACATCGGCCTATATGCCGGATGCAAACGGTCATCATGACGAAAAGCTGCTCGTCGATCCTGTAGCTCTATCTTCTGGCGCTCTTACATCTTCTGTTGCCAAAGTTGTTGCGGGTGAGTGCATTTTTTAAAATAATCCTTACAAACATTCAAGCATTTACTTATGTTAACTATGTGAAGTTTGCCTTTTATTTTGTTTCTTGATTGACCTCTATTTCGTCTGTCAATTAAACGACTTGCATCAGGTTCCTAAGGCTGAGCCGAATTTTGTTCTCTCATAGTTACTGCTATTTACAAGTATTTTTGTCTGTTAAGTTCCATTTTTGAGACTTTTTTCTTTATCTCTAATTGTAAACTTGATTTTTGTGCAGTTCATAGTTATCAAGTCGTAATCATTAGTTTTTTTACATAGTAATTACTCCTAATTTCCTCTGCTAACTAGTGCATCTAAACGCTCTTCTGAGAATTTACAGCGTTAATAGCTGTAACTTGCACAATCAGCGCTGTCTGTGGCTTGATGCAATTTGAAAGATGTAGTGGTTTTTGTAGACTGCTAAATAAATTATTCTAGTGAAACGAAGCCGAGACGCAAAGACCGAGATTGCCGACAAGGCGAAACGCCCTCGCACAAACCATCGAACGAAAAGCGAAAAGGCGTTACGTGATCTGGTGGGCCCAATTGTCTCCGAGACTGTATCGGACTTCCATCGGGAAAGGATTGCTGATAGGACGGTACCGAGCGCCGCCGTCACTGCTGTCGATCGACGTATGGTGACCACAAACGCCACCACACCGTCGACGTCACATGACGCTCCGCCCGTCCAGCAAGCGCCAATTGTAAACGGTGAGTCAACTTTCTTTGACTTTTGGTACAGTTACCGGGGCAACGTCATGTAATACTGATTGTTATTTCTCCTTTCCTTCACCCCAAGAAAGGTTGAATCCAGAAGTTTACACTTTCTTTCTTGTGATACTGTGGAACTCCTAATCTCGACCATTTAGTTTCTTGATTTTCTGTGCACTTCCGAAGTTGGTTATAATAAACAAACAGCGGTGCATACTTGGCCCATATTTCTTAAATATGATTCAGGTGTTTTATTTTTGATGTGGGCAGTCATTGTTCTGCCGCTGCATTTCTGTTATTGCGATGCAGTTACATACTTCTTTCAAGGTTTCCTGTAGTTTCGTATTTCTAAGAATCCCGCTCTTTTTGATAGTGGAGTTCTAAAAAATCTGAGATAAGCAGCTACAATCTGTGAAGGGTCCTTCATAATTACGTAATTTGTAATGCGTATGGGTTTTCACATGAAGTAGCAAGATTAATTAAAATTAGCCTATTGTATAATTTTTGTATCGAGGGAGATACGAAAAGAAGGCGCATTGTTGTCTTAAACGGGACTATAATTAAGGAAAACCATCCTTCAAACGGTCCTGTACTATCCTGTGTTCAATCCATAAGTTGTGAATTTTGTGACTCCATAGTATAAACCACTAGATGGAAGAATGAATTTTTATTGCACCTGCGAGTTTGCTGAATTCTCTAGTACATTTCCGAATTTTCAGCGCAACCATCCAATCCGAACGTGATCGGGACGAGTCCGCTGGCCCTACGACCTCAGGGAAGCAGCAGTGGCGGCGGTCCGTCCAACTCCACTCTGCCGTCTTCAATGGAACAGTTGCTAGAGCGGCAGTGGGAACAAGGATCGCAGTTCTTAATCTCGCAAGCCCAATTCGATGTGGCGCAACTGTTGACGTGCTTACATCAATTAAAGTCGGAAAACATCCGGTTGGAAGAACAATTAGTGCAGTTGAATCGTCGCCGCGAACATCTGCTCTCGTTGACATCACGGTTGTCAGTGCCGCTTGGTGCTCCCCCTCAGCAACAACAACAGCTACAGCAACAACAACAGCAACAACAAGTCCCTTCATCACTGAACCATCCACCTCAACCGACTGCAACAGCTGTAGTACCTCAACCACAACCACCGCCGCCAACTGCAAGCTTAGTTAGCCCGCATCATTCACCCATAGTGCCTGCCAGTTCGTCTGTTCCGGTTGCTGCTGTTGGTGTCGCACCACATTCTGGACCCGGAGGATCGGGAGTTGAGGACTCGTTGACTCAACTGAGATCGTTGGCGAGTGGAACCCCACGACCTAATGTGAGACCACCTAGCCAAGCATCGTCGGTGCCGTCCACGTCCTCGTTCACCTCGTCTCAGCCGAGTGGAGCAGGATTTGTGCCACATGTTCAAAGCAGGTAGGATTCAGTTTTAGTTTTGCTTTCTTTTCTTTTCTTTTTTTGCTACGATTTGTTCTATATGCGCTTACTGTATTTGAAGCCAACTTTCTCCTAAGTGACTTGCATTTCAATAAGATTTTCTAGTGATGCTCCTTATTTACGATGAGATAGCTTCCATCGTAATGTTCCAATATTAGACATGAAGGACAGAAGAGTTCTGAGAGTGAAAGAGTGCAGACTACGTGTTTGAGAGAAAACGATCAAATAAGAGAACAGAACCACTATTTGAATAGATGCTAGCGAATCTGTGGATATAGTTAAGAAATGTTGCATTACCTTGCATTCTTTTCGGTTTACCTTTATGGTGTATCCTTACGACTGCTAAGATGGAAAATCCACATCGGACTTTTTTAAAAATAAATAAACGAATTCAGTGTACTTCGCGAAAAGATTCCCATGTCTCGTTAGAGTTTTATTTTTTTTTTCATTTGCAGACCATTTTCTTTCATCTTTGGCATCATTCAAAGTTTTATTAGAATTGTAATTCTTCCACTGCTTCTGTCCCAAAGTCTTGTTTATCTGCTTTCAACGCGAAAAAAAAAAAAAAAAAAACAGAATAAAGGAACAAAAAGTCGTCAGTGCTTCAAAATTTGCAAATTCCTTAGCTGTTGAGAGTTGTGTTATGTAAGAGGAAGATAGAGGATCTTATTTGATGGCCGTTTGTGCTGTTTTACTATTCAAAAACTTTACTATGAAATCATCAATGACTTCATCGTTCCCAAATCAGTAAGTAGACTACATGTTGTTATGTTATTGCACTGGAAATAAATCAACAATTTCACCCTTTTTCTCTTTTCCTATCTTGTATTCTGAACTATATTTCATTTTGTTTTTAGAACGTCCGCCAATGTCACATCAGCGCCACCGCCTTCTATAGCGACGGCTACGTTAACTACGCCACCGTCGACATCACAGCCTGCGGTGTTACCGCCGACCACATCGGCTGCGGTGGTGTCTGCAGAGCTGGCGGCAAACATCAGCCCAGAGCGGTTGGCTGCCTTAAATCCGCTGATAAATGGTGGATTTCTAAGCAGAGGCGCAAATCAAATGCTGGGCACAGGGAATGCGATGGTGAGCAGGTTTTGTTGTGTTCTGGGGCGACGTGCTCTTCTAAATCAATGTGTTCTGTTTTAGGATCCGCTGATCACACAATTTCTTCTGAGCCAAGCGCAACACAGTCAGCAACAGTACCTCGCTGGGAATTCGACTGCAAATCTGTTGGCACGTTTCATGATGCCACCGATAAGCGGCACGAACACCTCGGTTCAAGGCGCCGGTGGCATCGGAAAATGACGCGGTTGCGTGCACGGCGTCGTGTCGAAGAAAGTCCTGCCGGCGTCCAGCGTTTGTCGTTTTTTGATGGATTGTTCTATTCAAACATGTTTGTTCATCGCGCGCGGATGCTTCAATCGAATCTCTGCGGATCATCTGTCTGTCCGTCTGTGTGTCCGCCTTGTTATGAAGCATCTCGTACTTACCTCATTATGAGTTATATTATCAGTTCGTAATACGTTAATTGATTATTATTATTGTATTTCAAGCTACATATATATATACCTTGAGGGCACAGCTCACAACGAATATGCTATTCTAGGCCTCCCAACACGTCAACTTTAGATCCTAAAGGTGAAATCAAAATTTTTATTTCAGAACATCGTGTTTTGAGTTAAGGAAATAATTGTTTAAGACGTAGGCTGCGGAAAAAGTTGCTGAACTCTTGATTATTTTGTGGCTTTTTTTTTTTTGAACGTAAGAATAAGATCTACAACAGTAATGCCACTTTTTGAACATGTTTCCCGAAAACCTAGAAAAATCTGTAAGCGAAGGTTTAGTATCTTTGGATTAGTGGAAATACAACCCGGATGAACGTAGGATGTGCATAAATATGGTCTTCGAACACGAATTTCTGTTCATTTATGAGCCGAATTTAATGACTGAGCTCCAAGTTTCCTTACTATTAAAGCAAACAACATTGTGAGGTTTGTGAATACGACATATTGCAGCTAAGAGTAAATTTTGGCAACAGGTCACTCTTATAAGAAAGAAAAATTAAAAGAGCTGAGAAAAAGAATTCATTTTTATTGTGTGCTGTGCCTCAGAGCCACTTCACGGATTTGCCAACGGGCTATCCATGAAATGGGATTCGTCCTCGATACTCTCGACTCCTTCCTCTTTTTATGGCATTTCGCACTGAGCCTTCCCAAAAATCACATGTTTTGATACCCAATTTTAAGTATAGCTTGATTTCTTGATTGTGTAATCCCCTGGGAACTCTTGTGTAGTATCCTTGTCGGCTCGTAGCATTATTGGTAAAACAAAATATCTATTTTTCTTCCTTTCTTTTTCCTTCTGCACCTTCGTTCTTTGTTCTGTTCTGTTTTCGTTGCGGGTGAACCACCACACACAAACCACGTAGCCGCATTGTCATCTATATTTCTTCGTCCATCTGGTTCACTCCCAATGTTTTTTCTTCAAATTCTTGTGCTACGCGCGCGCCTCCTGTCTGTATGTATATGTAGAGTTAATGGAGGTGAACTTAATGAAAAGAGGAATGATATTGTATCGCCCGTCGTTCATATGGTATATATGTCCTCAGCGTCTTCCTCATCACACGTACACACAAAGCGAATTTACTGAACATTGTTGCTAAGAAAATGAATATCAAAAATATTTTAAAGTATTTAATAGATAACGTTGGTAGGAGTTGTCCGCTACTTACTCTGAATTCAGTTTTCTTGTTTCGTAAAAATTGAGCTGGTTAGTTCAGAGGAGATGGTCATTGTGGGCCTTACTGGTGGTATAGCCACTGGCAAGAGTTCTGTGTCCGAAATGCTGCAGAGACGGGGCTTGCATATAGTGGACGCAGATCTCATCGCTAGAAAAGGTGCGTAGTTGAACTGTTAGTCTATCGAATGGACAGCAGGGACGTTCCCTATGGGAATGCACCGCCTCGTTCAACTCAACTCTCAACTCGTAATTCCATTCTCATGCATCTAGGCTCGCTCATCTTCATTCATGTATGGTCGGCTCAAAACGACATGAATCATGAGTGTAGTTGCAGTGCGTTGGCGTACGCGCTCGGAGGCAGCAGTTGGAACCGAGTTGGGACCATCGCAAACTGCAACGATGGATGGTGCCAACAGGGGCTTCACGCTCCCAGCCGCGTACGCAATTTAGTACGTGCTTCGTGTCGTTTTGACCCGACTATATGTCGTTCCCCCACAGATATTTTTGCAAAATGAAAAGAAAGCTGAGTGTCATCTGTTGCTGGAGTAATAGTGGAGCCACGATGTGAAGTGCTTAATAGACGGTAGGTATTCACCTAACAACAAAAGCAGTCAGGAAGTATAGAAGGGAAGGAGGAGCCCATAGAGGTGCCCATTAGGTCTAGTTGTTTTTGTACGCGTACCATTGATAATAGAAGATGATTGCTGAAAAAACTATCCTGCGTTTCAAGAAGGGCGCGACTACACGGATTGTGTTGTGCGCTAAAATTAATTATAGTGATGATGATCTGCTCACGCGAACGTTTCCATTGGAAGGTTTCACTAGAGATAATTGAAAACTGATCACTTATCAAAAAAAAAAAATCATCACCTCCATTATGGTATCATCTCTCACTCATTTTGAAAATTTTTTCTCCCCTAACAAATCTACTAAGTCTGACATAAGTTGGGTGTTATAGCAAACCATTGAACTGGTGGAGAAAACAATGTCCACTAAATGTAGTATCCGATACAAGAGAAACATTGATCCACGGAATACGCGAAGGGAAAGGGAAAGGAGTTGGCCCACATGAATGTGGTCACGAACTACAGTTCTTTCAAAAAACTGAGGACTTGAAATTTCAACCGTTGAAGTGTATGAATATCGGCTTTGACAGCACATTCAACATCAGATTTCACTGTTGTATGTCACTAGACAGAGAATTCCTCAGCGTACAAGATAGTTCTCTTCCGAGTTTCCGATTTTATTGATTCTTGTTTTCTTCTAACCAATAAATGGAGTGTCAAGTTGATGAAATGCAACATTTTCGACGGCTTCAATTTTTCGCAATTATTCGAGGTGATAGGAGCTCAGAAATGGGTCGTAAGATTTGTGTTGTGCATGGAGGGTATCAGATTAGGTATAGAAATTAAAAAAAAAGAACCAAAAGTACTTGGAGAAGCAGTGTCCATTTTCGACTGTCGTTGAATCTCGACCTGTTGGTTGAGCCGTAGCCACGATTGGTACTGACCATTCTTCACTAACGAACAGCTAACGTTTCGGCGTTTTCGCCTTCGCCAGAGCCTGCAAATTGAAAGCCGAAGTCAGTGACTTATCCTCTCAAGCGCCTCATCATCTTACGGAAAGCATCGAGACAGTAAGCACACTCAATAAGGTCTTTATAAGGGATCTGACGGCTCGCACCGTAGATTAAAACCCGTACAGAGATTGATATGGGGTTGCGGAAGGCGATAAATCCGAAACGTTGGTTGTTTGTTAACGAAGAAAGTTAAATACTAATTTTGGCTACTGCTCAATCAAATCAATAAAAAGTTGCTTAGAAAACATTTAAAAAACGAAAAAAAGCAGATGGAGAACCATTAGTGGCCATAGAAAAAGTATTGAATGGTTTGAGGATGTGCTTGAAACAAGGTATACTATTGGCTATTTTGCAGTAGTTTTTTTTGTTTCCAAGAAAACTGAAGAAAATTTAATTTTCTCTCACTCCGCGACAGTTGGGTGGGCGATGGTGATGTGTGTTCAATCCTTGAGGTCAAATTTTCCAATTTCGAAGCGATTTGACAAACGAGGAAAGCTATTTTCAAGCATTGCTCCTTCTCTACTCACATCACTAATCTCAACTTCTGCGGCCTTATCGTTTGGATTAAAGGCATCACCCCACGAATCTGAGGTGGTACGGATTTCAGGTGGAGTATTCGTGTACGGGATAGTAGATTATGGAGAGAGGGGTGATTCCGTCCATTGCTTCCTAATTGCGGTTAAAAACGGCATGAAAGATACGGCTTCGAGCGTTTCGGCGCACTATTTTCCACAACGAGTTCGATTGGAGAGCGCCAGCCTTGTGCACGCGACGCATCTTCCGGGCCATCGTCTATCCTTAATCTACGATCCCGTATATGAATACCCCACCTGAAATCCATACCACCTCAGGTTCGTGGGGTGATGCCTTTAAGTTTAAAAAAAAACAAACAAATGTTGTCGAAATTGCTCTATTTTGTCCTTTTGAGTGAAATCGGTGAAATCAAAAAATCGGAATAGGATTATCTTACAGAGTGAGTCTCTCTCGAATCATATACAACATCTTAGGAGTACTTTTTATTTCTCTACACATTTTCTTTTTGAAGAAAAGCTCCCCACTAGTTTTTCAACTTAATGTAGGGACTCTACAGAGAAAAGGGGACATTCTACGAAGGCACTGTTGCTGAATTAAATGCCAAGTTTGACCCAAGTGAACGACAGAAAACGTTCAGTTTGGGACTCACGAATTTTTATGGAACTATTGCTGGGAATCCTTCCAAATTTATCACGGCGACTATGACTATCCACGTAGAGCCACTCACAACTATATATGTTTGGTTAAATGTTTTTTCTTCGACGTGCATGTTATCTGATGATCATCTCAAAATCATTGAAACTGCAAGCTTATTGCTGGAATAATTATGGAGTCACCTATCGTGTTTCATTTTAATGATTATATGTGTTATGCGATGAGAATTTCAGTAGTGGAACCTGGCCATCCAGCTTATACGAAATTGAGAAAGGAGTTTGGGTCGGAGTTCTTTGACGCAAACACGGGTGCTCTGGATCGCACAAAGCTTGGCGACGTGGTATTCAATGATGCAGAGGTTCGTATAGTGCAGTACTCAGGTTTTGTTAAAGACGACACAGTTGTAGTCTCAATATAGTAGCTCCTTTTATAGAAACGTCGCAAGCTCAACTCCGTACTACATCCTGCTATTCGTTGGGAGATGTTTCTGCAAATCGTGAAATATATTCTCTTCGGGAGTCATATGATTGTGTTGGACACACCTCTTCTTATCGAATCAGGATATCACAAAATACTAGGCACTGTGATAGTTGTTTGGTGGTTAGTTGCTTTAAGAATATGCGAGAACTGGTCTCCGGACACTTCATTGGTGATCGTGTGATCGTTATATTGCATTCTCGAGTTTTAACTAAAAGAAAGCGGCGAGTGTAGCGTAGCGGTTAGAGGTTCCGCTTCCTGCACGATCGATCAGAGGTTCGATTCTGAATTGGAGTGAACGTGGTGGCGCATTCCAAGTGGATTGATTAACGCCAGAAACTTTATCCTTTATCCTTTTAACTAAAAGAAATATGAACATAAGGGCAAACATGAAAGCACACGGGGAATGGGTGTGCTGATGGTGCTGAGGGGACCTGTTCTTCTGCATAAGTTTCTTTTTTGTAGTGTTTAACTAATGTGGTAACATTACCAGCGAAGACGAAGTGCAAATAAATCGCCTAATGCTTCGAGATGGTTTGAGCAAAGAAGACGCTGCTGCTCGGATAGCTGCGCAGCTGCCTATCAAGAAGAAAATGGAACTGGCAACGATACTTATAGATAATAATGGAAGTAAAGAGGAACTAGAACAGAAGGTGGCAACGATTCACAAGGACACCTTAGTTCTTCCGTCAATTCGTAGAAGTTTCTTCTTTTTAGGTGGATGCGCTCGTTAGGGAACTGAACTCCAGATGGACTCCGATACTTTTCCGTGCAGGTGTATACTCACTTATTTTCGGGTTATCGATGGTGTTTCTAAAGTCGTCGCTAACGCTGTTTCATATCGTGTAGATAGCACCGATTGTGATCATTGTGAATTTTGTACGTTCAGTAATTTTCTACGCCTTACTTACATTGTGCAGTTACAGTTTCACTACTTACATAAGTGCGCATGTTTCACATTTCTGATTTTGTTAATTGTTTTCCTGCTGTGAATGTCTATGATCGCATCCGTCGTTCTTGTCCTGCTTTTTAGATTCCAGTGAACTTGAATTGAGACCGTGAGTGTCATATGATGCTAGAAACTTCGAAGTTCTTATTGTAAAGTAATTTAGTAATTGCAAAAGAAGTTGCAATGAGCGGAAAATTGGAAATTGAGAGTTACGAAATTATTTTGACCATGCTGTCCCGCATCCTGAAGTTCGCCAACTAAGAACGAAGAAAATGAAAAGCTTTAGAAGGAAATATTTGCTGTCGGAGCACATTTTTTCAAGAAATTACGAAAGGCGAAATAGTTTGGACAAGTCATTTTCTAGTCTCTGGATAAACACGTAGATCAATTTCTATGGAGGGGGAATTGTTTCCTTCTCTGAGGTAGTCCTGAATATCGTGACTTTAAATCGAGCTGATGCCTGACGCAGTTGCATAAACGAGTGCGATAGAGCGGGCCCTTGCGATCGAGGTGGGACTGTCGCTGGCTTCACTCGGAATGCAGAAGCAACTGAAGGTTGCTGGGGCGGAACCTTGATCGAAACTGGTAGCTTTGCCCTTGATTACGCTCTTGTATCAGGGTTTGGTAGTGTAGACCCGATATCGTAGGTAGGTACAGTAGGTATCTGTTGCCTCTTATCTCTTTCCGTATGAGTCGGTGAGAGGTTCCGTCGGCACTGTCGGTAAGAGGTTGTGTTGTGTCTGCACGATCGACCGGAGTTTTGAATCCGCTCCAGTGCCAAATAAGCCTTTCATTCCTTCGAGATCGATAAGTTGGGATCGGTATCAGAATTGTCTGAGAGGATAGAAACACTGACTTGACACATCGACTAGCTCCCGCGGGTCATTGTAATGCTGTAAACAGTTTCATAATCTTCAAAGAAAGTCTGTGTTGAAGTAGAACGCGTAGACGCTTCTCCACTGGGATTGATCAACATATCACTTGTACTTTATCCTTGTTTTTTTTTGTAATTTTCTTTCTGTTGGTAAGTGGCCCCGACAAATTTTTGAGTTGTATTCATATTTGTTAATTCTAATAGATCTTTCTTGCAGTGGTACATCTTTTTTGGAGCGCTACAGTCTCGCTTTCTTTTTCGTTCGATTCCATGGGTGCGTAGTGCTACGTCGATGATAGGTGTGTTGGTGTTGGATGATGCCACCAAATCCGAAGCATCTTCTCTTTGATCGAGTAATTTTAACGATACAACGTTCCGTGCGGTCGAAAGTCTTCTCATAGTCTGCGAATGTTAAGACAAGAAACAAGCAGCGCTCCTGCAAGATTGTTATGCCTGAATGTTGCGTATGCAGCTCGAATTCTAACGGTATCCAAGCCGTTCTCGATGCTTCACTTCATCCAGTGCTTGTGATACGCACGCGAAAAAGAACATCCCTAATATCTTGGAACCCCCTCCCCATCCCCATACACTAAATAGGTAGTCTAGAAGGTCCTGCTCTTTCCCCCATTCTTTATTATATTTTTCAATCCACAACTTATGTTTCCTTTTCGCAGATTCACATAACACTTATTCGCTACTATTTTTATGCGGGTAATTCGAATTTGTGAGTACTCGTTTTTTGCTTCTTCATATTCAAATTATTATTATTTTTTTACTCAAATCCACATATTAAGCGTCGCCACAGCAAGTGACTCTCTTCACTTTTTTCACAGCGTATCCCGGTGATTCCTACAAACTCATGATGTTCGTTATCAAAATATTTTTGCGATGCAATTTTTCCAGTAATTTATCATGTGGCCACACCGGAACCTCTTACCGATTGCTCCACACCGCCAACTCACGTCAATGACAGAAAAATAAGTCCGGGCTGGACGCGAAGTTGTTATAATCCTTTATTATTGGCTAGTGTTCTGGTGCGTTCGGCTTCTTCAGTTCTTGAAAGCGTGAATGCCGATCAACCGTCCTATTCGCCCAACAAAGAAAATTTTAAGTCTACTGTTGAGTCTCATAGTTAAAGATGCAAGCGCAAGTCTTAGATGAGAGTTGGAAGATTTTCTTGCCGCAGCTAGACACCAGTGGTGAGGTGACCACCGCTATCAAATAGCAACCTTAAACAGGGGACAGTTTACCGCGTAATACAGAGACATTATTATCAACTTGAGCCACTGCGAGGTTTCCTGAAAGTCGTTCAAGAAGTTCTTAGCTTTTTTTCCAAGCGAAGCTGCGATATCTTAGACTATTGAAATCAAAATAGGGAAAATTGGCATAGTAAGTGCTACCTTCGTCGATGAAAGGTCACCGATTAACGATAGGACGCATTTCCGTGTCTATTTTGGTAAAGCTCTGTGTTTTACCCGAGGTGTTCTTGATGAAAATAATACGTCTGAGAGGATTCTATCCCCTTGCACAAGTCAAGCCCTGGTGACTGAATTTTGTTCTATCAAACCTATCAGAACCTTAGCTTAATCCGTGATTTTTTCCCTCTCATTTCTTCAGTGGTCGCTAGAATAAGCAATTAATAAGGAGTTTCGAGGGATAATTGTGGTGTAATATCGCGATCATAATGAAAAGTAGTGAACCTCACCGGAGTAATCGTCCTTATAGGTCTCCCCCAACTTCTACTGCTTCAACAGCGACCCGCATTCGGCTCCATTTTCTCCACTCCCATTTCTGGCCTTATCCAGTAAACTGATTGAGTTAGAAACGAAACGCTAGGTTTGCATTTTAACGAATCTAGCACAAGGATAAGAGCCATTCACCATTCGGAACCCATCAAGAATAACCAGAGTTGTCGTTTCTACAGGATCCTTTCCTTTGGAAATTACTGTGTGCGCTATTGCAGCACTGATTACAGTATCCATTAATCGGTAATTTGTTGCGAGTTTTTGCATCTGATTTTTACTTTTGGTTCCATATTTAATTGGTAGAATAAAAATATTGACTCGATACGGTTCACCTTTACAATTATGATATATAATAAAGGGCTTATTCTGTCACGTGTGTGTGTGTGTGTGTGTGTGTGTGTGTGTGTGTGTGTGTGTGTGTGTGTGTGTGTGTGTGTGTGTGTGTGTGTGTGTGTGTGTGTGTGTGTGTGTGTGTGTGTGTGTGTGTGTGTGTGTGTGTGTGTGTGTGTGTGTGTGTGTGTGTGTGTGTGTGTGTGTGTGTGTGTGTGTGTGTGTGTGTGTGTGTGTGTGTGTGTGTGTGTGTGTGTGTGTGTGTGTGTGTGTGTGTGTGTGTGTGTGTGTGTGTGTGTGTGTGTGTGTGTGTGTGTGTGTGTGTGTGTGTGTGTGTGTGTGTGTGTGTGTGTGTGTGTGTGTGTGTGTGTGTGTGTGTGTGTGTGTGTGTGTGTGTGTGTGTGTGTGTGTGTGTGTGTGTGTGTGTGTGTGTGTGTGTGTGTGTGTGTGTGTGTGTGTGTGTGTGTGTGTGTGTGTGTGTGTGTGTGTGTGTGTGTGTGTTGTGTGTGTGTGTGTGTGTGTGTGTGTGTGTGTGTGTGTGTGTGTGTGTGTGTGTGTGTGTGTGTGTGTGTGTTCAGTCAGTCACGAAATTCAAAAAGGGGATGCGACGGGTCCACCGGCGCCAGATACCTGTAGGAGGGGGTGCGACGGGTCCACCGGCGCCAGATACCTGTAGGAGGAGGTGCGACAGGTCCACTGGAATCGAATTGGTGCGCAAAAACTTCGCGTGCATGTCGCAAAAGATAAATGGTTAAAGTTTATAGCCGTGGCCATTGCGCGCGTTGCTTTTCACCTTCATGACTCCTCTGCGTATCTATTTCTTTCTTCGTTCGCCTCAAGTTGGTAGCATGCCGTTCTCAGAAAGTGGAAACGCGCATGAAAACGGCTGCTTAAATAGTAGCAGGATGTTTATGTGATCTGACCTGGAACGTTATCTTTATCAGTAGGAAGATGTCTTTCACGTCATTTTATTTTAAAACATCATTCTATGATAACTATTGGGGGAAATCAGGAGGAATACCCATACTTCGAGTAATGCTTTCAAATTGTATCTATATTATTCTGGCATCGAAGGAGTGTTTGTAGCTGATGGTAGAATATTCTCCAAATGTAGAATTTACGCATTTGGAAGGAAAACTGGAAGTCCTTTTTTGGAATTGGAAGGCTGGAAGTGGGACCGAAAGTCTGAGGTCCGGCTTTAGCCGGACATTCAGACTGGTTCATTATAAGGTGCTCAATTCGCGTTGGGAAAGCTCTACCATACCGACTTGAAATTTAATGCGTTGACGCGTCTTAAAGGAACTGAACTACCTGTTCTTCACATCCTTCTTCTTTAAGGCTTTACAATTTTTCCCGCAGAACAAAATTCAAGTTGAAGACATCACCCCACGAATCTGAGGTGGTACGGATTCCGGGTGGAGTATTCGTATACGGGATAGTGCATTATGGAGAGTGGATAATTCCGTCCATTTCTTCCTTATTGCCGTAAAAAAACGGCCCGCACAAGGCTGGCGCGCTCCAGTCGAACTCCTTGTAGAAAATAGTGCGCCAGAACGCCTGAAGCCGTATCTTCCGGGCCGTTTTTTACGGCAATTGGGAAGAAATGGACGGAATCACCGCCTCTACATAATCTACTATCCCGTATATGAATACTCCACCTGAAATCCGTACCACCTCAGATTCGTGGAACGATGCCTTTAAGCATTGCCATCACTAGGAATTGGATTTCATAGGAGATAGTACAAATGACTCTTGCTGTCTTCCAATTTTGTACTATTTGGTTTTCAAAACAGTCCCTATGCAGTGAAGTTTTCGATGGAAAGGATGTCGGTGTATGTTGCAAATGGATGAACTAAGAGCTATATAAATAAAGTAATAGCGTGATGTTTATACAGCGAAATAGCATGTTTAGAAGCATTCCATTCCGTTTTAAAGCTAAAATATGTCTTCTATTTGTTGTTCCCGAAGTGATCAAGTTCACGAAGAGATATGCAGAGAGCAACTAAATCAATAAATAAATCTAATAAAAAGTGCCATCCTTCGTATGGGGATCTTACTTTACTTAGTTGACTCAGTCGGAAGACGGGTGTTACGGCCTGACGCGGCTATGTCCTTTTAGATCTTCACCTATAGCTCGCATAGAATCTATCCATCCGTCGCTATTCCATAAACGAGCGGACTTTACGTCTCGACTGAACTGCGTATCAACGCTAAATGTCCTCAGATCTTCCTTCACACCACAGTCCAGAACATTCTTTTACGACCAGGGGGCCTTTCATAGTTAGGATCTGGAAGCATCTTAAAGACAACTTGAACAAGGCGATCAGACAGTCTCCTCATAACGTGACCAAAGAAGCGAAGACGGTTATCCGTGACTAGTTCAGGAAGCCGGGCAAAATACTGACATTATTCGCGTGTCATCCGCCGGTACACAATATTCACTTCCGTGTAAAGTTCTTCGCTATAGAACACCACCGGTAAAAAGTAGCCTAACAGTCGTCTGAACAGGCTTCTCTCCATGCAGTTAAGCGTTTCTATCACCATCGACATAATAACTTTATCACAATATCTGAATCACAATTACAATATCAGAAAGGTACCGTTGGAAGGGGACCATTTTACAAACAGATAACCGAACCTCTATGATTTCTAGAGGAGCATTTTTCTGCTATCGTTTACAGCCCTGATGGAGAGACTGACAGTGGTTGTGACCATTACAAAGGCGTGGCAGTGTTCAGTTACGAAGTCGAATTTTGGTTGATCAATAACGTCCCAGATTTCCCATCAGGTAAAAAACACATCCTTGCAATCGACTCTCGAACGATTTGATTGACCCCATTTAGCCTAGCAATAAAATACATAGTAAAATATAAGAAAAAATAAATGTCTTCAGAGACTTTTTTAACCAACATCTTTTCTGAACTGTCGTTGTGATTCAGAAAAATATAGCTTTCCTCAAAGGTTGCGAGAAATTTGCGCAGTCGTTTCTTTGCCTCACTCTCGGTGTTAACATGGTGAAAGACTTCGGACAATACATGCGATTTGCACAAGTCACAACATATTTCTTCACTTTGCCAAAGATTCCATGCTCTTTTCAGGCAGTAGACCCTTCAGATTATGGGTTTTACCGATGTGCTGGACAACAGCACCTTTTTGCAGTGTATGAGAATTTTTCATAATATAACAGTGCAAGTTATATAGCTCGTACGTTCCCAAGCGTACACTCGAATGCTTGATTGCGTTTTGGTAAGACGGGCCCACCACGAGCTGGTAGCAATGAGACTTGTATACGCGGTCCTTTTCAGGACAATTATTGGAAATTGAGCTTGATCTCGCCTGTGTTCGTGATCTACCACTCCTAATTCAAATTTCCATGGATAGACCCCCAATGGACAATTTTATGGTGTGCTGCTTCTAATGGTATGCTTGTCCTTATGAAAAACCCTTGTGACTCGTAGTTGTGGTACGTGGTTTGCTGCGTTACGAAGCCTTGCGAATGAGGTAAGTACTAGCCAATGTGTTGCTGTTTGAGGTTCCCTACCGTTTGGATGCTTTCTGTAAGTGATAAGGCGCTTGAGAGAATAGATCACTGATTTCTTTGATTTTTCCAGGCTCTGACAAAGGCAAAAACCCCGAAACGTTAGCTGTTAATAAACATCGATAGCAATCTTGGCCACAGCTTATGCAAATCAATAAAAAAATTCTTTTTAATTGCAGTGCTTTCTGTTCGGAAATGAAGAGCTGAGGTTAAATCGCACCGCAATCGCTTTTTGTATAAAATAACAATGGATTTTGGTAAAATTCACCAGTCTTCGTTGAATAGGAACGGGCGCCGTTTGTTCGAGAAATGGGTTTTTGTCAATGTGTTACAAATACTCCCAGAATGCATTACGGTCTTTTTTCAAATAGGGAAAATTGATTTTCCACGAGAGCACTCGTGATGAGTACAGTAGTTCACGTTGCTTGAACGAACAATGGGAGCACTCGGATCGGTACACGGGGCTGCTAAAATCATTATTTTTTCAATGTCATGATAACAACATACATTGTTTAGGTGCCAAACCGAAAATGCAGACTATCTTTCCACATCTATCGTTCTGCGCTTTTTCTGCCAACTTGCGTTTTCCATTAACTATTGAGTTTGTTCAATGATTTTTTTCCCCTTCGAGATAAACGTTTTATTCATGTCATATAACGCTGGTGATGGCAAAAAAACGAAATCAGTTCGAAAAATACATTGAGCGATTAATATTTTTTCGTATTTTAACATCACATTTCACATCTCAGCAATCATTTATTGTTTGGCGGCAGGAAATATACATAAACGCATATGGGCTTAATCAGAATTTAAGGCCCTTCGTCTCTAAATTACAGCCTGCATTCCTGTGATGTGCTCTTCCTACTGGAGATTTAGCTTCGTTTTTCGCTGTTTCATTAGTGAATAATACCCACTAAAATGAACCGAAATGTTTGACAAATTATTGTTAAACGAAGTCTAACTCTATGCCTATCGAAAGGTTTCAACAGTTATTCTGTGCTTTTTGTTCTTGTATACCAAAAAAACAACTGGAATATATTTAGAGGATGGTGCTGAGTTCTCGTTTTTAGTGTGAACTCTTGACTGTTTTATCATTTATAACCTGCACCTCACCGTGAAAACCTCCAAAAAGTATCATAATTACAAGATAAAGAAAAACCAAACATATTAGGTTAGTGCAAAAATAATGCGCCTTTTCAAACATTCACTTCGAAATGATATAACTTGCCTCAAAATCAACTTTGTCAATCGAAATAAGAATCGTTACAGTCGACGAATCTTTGCCATCGAGACACGTTTGCTTTTTCTCGCTGCATAAACGTCAGAGCTTTTGGTGTCCACGAATTTCCCAAAGTCGTTTTTGGTATCACCTTAGTTTTGGAAGATCTCATCTTTCAGGCAGCTATCTGTATGTTTGAAAGAGTGATTGTCGGTTAGCGAAAGGTTTGGCGAACATGGTGGGTGAAGCAGAATATTGTAGCTTTACTCGTTCAAGTTCATTTGAAATATGTGGCCGGGGATAGTCGTGTAAGAGAATCGGAATCTTTCTGTTCACTGACGCCGGGCGGAGAAGTTGGAGTTTCTGCCGCATTCGTCCAGTTCTTCGCAGTACTTCTCTGCGGTGATAGTTTCATGAAGCCGTAGTGAATTACACCTGTAATACAGCACCAAACAGTCGCCATGGTTTTTATTGAGTTCATTTTTGGCTGCTTGGGAGCTTCTTCCCTGTTCATCCATTGAGAAGAACGCCTTCTGTTGTCGTAAAGGACCGATTTCCCAATGCACGCAACAAGCCGATCGAGAAATGAATAGTGTTTATTGCGTAACAGAGGCGTTGAGCAGATCTCAAAACGGCGGTTTCTTTGGTACTAGCTCAGCTAAAGCGACACCCACTCGTCCAAATTTTCAATTTTCCAATGTTCTTCAAATGGTCGACGACTCTTGAATGGTCAAAGCCTAGTTTTTGAGGAACACCTCGTGTTATTTCAAGCGGATCATTTTCGATGATTGCGTCCAGCAGGTGGTCGTCAACTTAGAAGGGCGACCGTGAACGTCCTTATCTTCGAGGCTCACATCGCCACAGCAAAACCTTTGGAACAACGGCGTACAGGGGATTCGGTGGTTCCCTCACTCCAAACAACGTTGCTATTCCGAGCAGTCTCAGCCCCAAAGCTGCTCAGCGTGAACTCGGAGAAAAAGATTTGGTGGAAGTCATGCCTGGACTTATTATATCTTCTAAGTCATGGCACCGACCAAATAATAATTCTCGTTCAAAACCACTTCAGCAGTTTTAGCCCCAACGTAATGCGCTACAAAACCCTATACGGCTTCCAATATTAAAGATGAATGTGACCGGAAAAAATTTGTCGTTAAGATAAGGGAACGAAAAACGAGCATTATAGTGTTAGCAGTATAGTGTAGTAGCATGTATAGTGTTTTCGCAGCAACACTATACATAATAATTCAATGTACTATTCGAAACTGCCTTTTTGGAGACAAATGTAGTTGCATTAGTCAATAAGTAAATGTCCCATTTCGTGATCAGAAAATCCAAGCAGAAGGACCTTTATCGAGACAAAAATCTCTCACTAAAAACACATAAATCAGTTGTTGCAATATCACTTGGTATTTAGATACAATAATTATTACAAAAATACTCTACGCACTCTTTTCAGTCCATTGGAAACGATGTTTAGGTATAGTTAAACTAGTTTCTGGTCCACAAAACACCGTTGATTCCGCATAATGGCGGGAATGTACTACTAGTGTCAGTTTGCAACCATTTCCTTCTTTTTCGATTTTGATTTTGTGGGTTTTAAAACTTCTATGAACCAGTTATGAACAAGCTCGATCGCACGTCTTTTTTATTTCGATTACTGCTTACGCAACGTCAGTTAGAAAAGACAAATTGTGGAGTACTAGTTATGATGTTCTTCATCACAGTCTAGTATAGTTTCGATACGTTTCGAAACTGTGGTAAGTTTCACTACAGAATTTTATAGAAGTTTTTTCTTTTTCCGACATTTTCCTAGAATTGTGTTTTCAAATTCAAATTATGTTTTTAGCATTTTTCTATCTCAAAGTGGGTCCAAAAAGATGTTGATGGTGTTTTCGCTAATCTTGTCGTCTACTGGTTATGGGGATGCTAATTTGGGTTGCAAAAATATGGAAGGGGACGATGTCGACTGGTTCGTTACATCGATCAGCGGGTACCGGTCCTGCTGACTGAATATCTCCTGATTGCTGTTTAGGTTTGCTGCCATTAAGCTTCCTTCAAAAGGAGATACATTGAAGGGTAAAGGTTTTGTGTATTTTGATACAGCACAGAATGACTGGAAAATGAGCACTGAGCCAGTCGATAGTGTCAAATCTGCAATTGGGGCTACTGTCAACCAACTTTACAACATCGATAAGGTAGGGACGGAAGAGGGTCATATGGTGACCGAACATCTCAACCTTTATGCTTCTTAGAGGAACACGTTTACTATCGCTTACAACGACGACAGCCCTGTGGCAAAAGCTGAGAGTGGTCGCGGTCACAGCAAGGGAGTGGCAGTGTTCAATGGCGAAATCGGATTTTGGCTGATCCATAGTGTACCAAACTTCCCACCAATCAGTAAGCACAAATACATGTTCAGTCTCCAAGTGCACCGACATGTAGGAATTGTCGTTGTAATTCAGAAAACTATAGCTTTCCGCAAAGTGGTGAGAAATATGCGCAATCGTTTCTATGCCTTACTCTTAGTGTGGATATGCTGGAAGATGTTGGGCAGTATATGCGATTTGCACAAGTTACACCGTTTTTGTCCAACTTGCCAGAGTTACACAAAATTTTGTGAGTTCTTAAAAGTCTGAACAGTACCTGAACAACACCCGATTTGAGTGAAACATGTAATTGAAACATAGTAAGTTGAGGGCTCCTTCACTCGTAGATGTCGTTAACAAAAAGTCTTTACCTCGATCTGCAACTGTCTTCACAACAATTCGTTCCATACAAACACTCGGGGGTAAAAAAGCGGAAGGATTCTCCAAACATAAGAAGTTTGATAAAGGTGTGATAAACGTTCCAATTTATCTACGAGCCAATTCTTGGTGATTAAGATCTTTGGCACGATTTTATTGCTCCAAATCTCAAAACTTCCATGGCAGTTGAAACGTGGAGATCAGGAGGTGCTAATGACGTCGGATCGCAATGCGGCATGAAACTAGATGTGGCTCAAACATAAACGTTCTTTTGTCATCTTTATGATAATTTTTCTCAATCTCAGGTATACGACATCAGCAATGTGACCGTACTTGGTAAGTCGTTTGCGAACTCACAAGATCACTCTAAATGGGGTGCTTCCATGAATTCCGAGGTACCAGCTGTATGTATAGGGGACGTAAATAGACAGGTGAGAAACATCTGAAAATGAGTGGAAAACATGCTCATGCGACTTTTTTGCAAGGTATCCCAGTTCAAACGCGGAGGTGGTGCTGTATGCATTGAGGACGAAAAGCTGTGGATGACGTTCTATCACTCTGTCGCCGGATACGAGGATTGTGGTGATTTTTTATCTGTTCACATAGGCTCATGTACTAAGCGTGTGCGATTACTCTTCAAACAAGGTGCGATTATTCTCCAATCTTTTTTTGTTCAGCTGTGCCGGGCAACTGACGCTGGCCGTTTGTCTTCACAATAAATAAACGTTTTAAATGATATTGTTTATTGTTTGTGATTAAATATTTAAGATAGTTAAAGAAAGCTACTCTTTTCACATAAATGAACGGGGCCGCGCATACGAGTCTGATTGCTACCTGCGCGTGGTAGCCCTGCTTTAACAAAACGCAATCAGGCGTTCGAGTTTACGCATTGGGAACGTACGAGCTATAATCTGCACTGTTATATGGCGAAAGCTTCCCATACATTGCAAAAAAGTGCTGTTGTCCAGCACACTGCCAAAGCCCATAACCTGAAAGGTCAACTGCCTGATGGGAGCATGGAATCTTTTGCAACAATCATTCTTTTCGTTACGCTGAACTGCCAAACACTATCGAATGAACTCCAACAAGCAGCTCTATCCAGACTTCTGCGATATCTTTGTGTGCCTTTTGCTGCACTGCAGGAAATACTCATGAGAGATCGGCATCATCAGCATCGAAACTTACGCCATATACTGCCGCGATGCTGATCAGAACAAAGAAGGTGGTTGCGCGAGAGTGGTGAGGAACGATTACAAGAACCTGGTGGAGGAATTTGGCTCAACGTCGTCTAGATGCGCCTTTCTACGGCTGCGGGATCGCAGAGGACGTAAACTCTGGATCGTAAGTGCTCACGCACCTACGGAAACCGCTGAGGACAGCAGTAAGGACGCCTTCTATAATGAACTCAATGCGCTGATGTCTAAAATACCAAGCCAGCAGGTGGTCTTTGTCGGAATCGAGGCAAATGCGAAGATGGGTCTCGAACAGCAATCCGATGTGCTTCCACGTTTAAGAGGAATCATCGACGTAATGGCAGGGGTCAACCCTCTTAACGCCTGAAGAACAGCGCAAGCGGAAGATGAGGACTTTTAAGCTTCAGCTCGACTACGTTCTGGCGAGGAACATTCCTCAGTCAGATATCCGAAAATCTAGAGTCGTTTGGGACGTCGCGTTCGACTCTGACCACCATCCAGTTCTTCTCAGCTTCAAGATACGGTCCCACAAGAGAAACCGAGGAGTTCCTCTTCAACCGAAAATCGACATGGCAGGTCTGAAAGATGAAGAATGCAGAACAAAATTCCGCCAACGTGTGTCTATTCATGCTGAAGTAAGGATCAGGAGGAAGCTTAGCGATGTGGATTCCTTCACAACGTGCATCCAGGACGCTCAAGGGAAACGATCCCGGCTCTATTGCCGCGGAAGAAGTTTGCCTTTGCATCTGCGGAAACAAAATCCACGTACAATTCTGTATGTGTCTTGCGCAGCACTAGTGACTTCAACCAGGAAAAGCGTCTTAGAAGGAAGCTGCGTCGTCAACTGCAACAAGACCGCGATAACGAGTGGACGTCAAGAGCGATGGAGTTTGAAAAGGTGCGGGAGGACAGGAACCTGTGGAAAGCCTATGCTCTACTAAAACAGTGTAGAGGCAAAATTAAAAAATGTTCTCCTGTCCTCAACACTGCCAATGGAGTAGTTGTCGGTGAAGCAACATTTCCAATTTGGGGAACACTTCAAGACTTTGCTGAACCCCCTAGCACCGACACTTCTGAACTCGAGCATTTTCATAGACCGAAATATGCGGTTAACCAGGAGCCAACGACCGGGTCGGAGGTTCTATCTGTATTCAAAAAATGAAGAGTGGAAAATCTGGTGGAGACGATGGGATTAGCGCAGAAATGCTAAAATATCTTCCTTCGTCTAAGATTTGTGAGATGAGAAGATCATCCGTTCAATATGGATAGACGAAAGGACACCTGATTCGCTATCATAATTCCCCTCGAAAAGAATTTATCTGTCAAGGACTCTAAGAAATATCGAGGAATCTCTTTGCTGCGTGTTATGCACAAGGTATTGGAGAGCATTAACCTGGACCGACTCATTAAAAACCGCGAAGAAACAACGCGCGACGACAAGCTGGCTTTCGTTATGGCCGATCTACGATTGACCAGGTGTTCATCGTCAGGAGAGTGGGGTCTGGCAGCGGTATTCGAAGCCAATACAACTAGCGTTTCTGGACTTTGAAGCCGCGTTCGACTCTCCTCACCGAGGCCGTCTTCTCAACGCGCTCCTCGCCGATGGAGTACCAGGAAAGTTCGTTCGCTTGCTTGGTGACATGAATCAACGAACAGCTGTTGCAGTTTGAACACCAGCCGGATGTACAACACCGTTTGAGGTGGTAACTGGAATAAGACAAGAAGCAGTGGCAGGACCCTTCCTGTTCAAGTTCGCCATCGACGACATTATGCGAAGAACAGTGATCAGTGTCCTGCCGATATCATCCCGGCACCATCAGGACACCCCTAGACGGACTTCGAGTACGCTGACGATGTTGTTATATTCGCGGAAAGAAGTACGAAGCTTCAACACTTTGTCAACCTTGTATCGAAGCTGGCTGCAGTCTGTGGACTACGTCTACGCTCTGATAAATGCAAGCAGATGTGGATCTCTTTGAGACCTCGAATGGGAATCAGGGTAGCAACCGATAGAACTCATCGATGTGTTCTGTTACTCGTCAATGAGTACGCTGAAGAACAGCGGCAGCTACGAGAGAGATGTTCAGCAAAGATGCGTTAAGGCCACTTCTGTATTTAACTCCTTAACGAAATGGCTGTGGTCGACCCCCATCACCAACGAAGTCAAGCTGTGAGTCTATCCGCAACTCGCCCCATCATGATGTACGAAACGGAAACTTGGACAGCACCATCAACGGTGATGAAGAGGCTTGATTGCACGGATCGAAAGCTGCTTAGACGGCTACTTGGCTACGTTTGGCCTAGGGTACGCCACAATGATGATCTTTACGCCGAAATTGTTTCACCGGCGGATGACACGTGAAAGATATCAACAGCTTGCACCGCCATCGAAAGTGGCTAAAGTAAATCGTTAAATTAAATCGTACGTTAAATCGTACGAGTTCTGAGGAGTTTGTCGGGTTCGAGCTGGAAGAAGTCACCTGGTCGAAAACGGAAATTCTGGGCTGAGGTGGTGAAAGAGGACCTGAGGACACTCAACGTGGATAGGCAGTTCAGGCGAGACGTAATGTTTCGCAGAATAAGGAGTAGCGACGAATGGATTGGACCTGTCGCACCCCATATTATAGCTCTCTGGCGCAGGCGCACCATTCCAACGCCGATGGACCCGTCGCACCCCCTTTTGTACTTATCCGACGCTGGTGGACCTGTTGCACCCCCTTTTATAGCTATGTGGCGCCGACGCACCAAGCCGATGTCGATCATGATAGCAACTTATATTCTTGTCTGAGTATCCATGCATCTGTTCAGTTTCTAGTCTCACTTTTCCTTTTGGGTTCTTGTTTGTCTCTTCTAGTTTTATTATTGATATTACGATTTTGTTCACCAAAAGCATTTTTTTCCAATCCAAGCAATCCTTTGTAGTCCCAAAATAAATCAATGAGTAAACTAATTGTTTGTCATACTAGATATATCATGTCCTTAGCTTTCTTTAGAACATCTGTAAACATCCAAAAAGAGATGCAATTGCTCCTTGGAAAAAATACATACTTATAATATATATGTTCCAACCAGTAGAATTCTTTTTACGGAGTGAATGAGTTTCACTTTTCCAACAGTTAATTCTTGTCTCTCAGCTGCTGTTTCCTCTTTCGACAACTAAACCTTCTACAGCCTGTATCCGCACTTGATGGGCGATGTTTTCTACCCCTATATCGAAGATGTAAAATATGATAGAATGATAAACTTCTTATGTGACATTTTCGTACTGTCCTGTCCAGATTTTTTTGGAGTTTCTGCTATCCCTATTTTTTCATTACTATCCAGCGCGTGTTCTGCACTGCCGCATGTAGATTGCAGATGATTGATGGATAATACATTCCGGCATGAATCTGTCGATCGTCAATTTGTCCTCTCCGACATCGATGTGCGCCTGCTTCTGATTTTACAAAGAGTTTCTGACCGATCCTGGAGTCAATTTATTTTATACATTTTGTCATCATAACTTTATCATGTGATTTAATCGGCGCGCTGGTGTTACGGCGTGATGCGGCTATCCGCATGCTTGTCCGAATGTATCGTCCTCAAACATAACCAAGAACCTTTTCGATCTTCAGCTATAGCTCGCAATAGAATCTATCATCATCCGTCGCTATTCCATAAACGACGAAACTTTACGTCTCGATTGGAGGCGTTTTCTAATCAGGATCTGGAAGCATCTTAAAGACAACTTGAACAAGGCGATCTCCCCATAACGTGACCAAAGAAGCGAAGACGGTTATCGGTGACTACTTCAGAAGGCCGGGCAACTTATTGTCGTTTTCCACGTGTCATCCACGGATACACAATATCCAATTCCGAGTGAAGTTCTTCGTCATGGTACACGGTCAAAAGCAACCTAACAGTCGTCTAAACAGCTTTCTCTCCGCGTAGTCAAGCTCTTCTATCACCGTCGATGGCGCCGCCCAAGTCTCTCATCCGTACATCATTACAGGGCAAATAGAGAATAGATAGACTTGCAGCTTGACTTCGTTTGCGATGGGGTCGAACACATGCACTTGGTCAATGAATTGAATGCCGAATCGGATCGAGGAGGTACGACTAACAGCTGAGTTTCAGTAATTTCTGGAGTTCACGTCGCTTCACGGCTCAAGTGATTTTAAAACATGAACGGAAAACTATGGACAGAGACTTTTCTGTGGAACATTCTGGAGAGCCGCTCTTACAAAAACGTGTGACAGTGGCCTCTGTGACAGTACAAACTTTGACTTTAAATGAGACGCCAAGCTGAGAATGCCGACTTCTCTTCAAAGAATTAGGCCATTTCGTTTTTCACTTTCAATTTTTAACTGCAAAACAAATCTGAAGCATTTTAAATGTGTCTCACGCTAAAAGTGCATTTCACTTCATTGCATCAAGGTGTTACACGTGGGAATTGCTTTCATTTTGACAGACTGTTTCCGTAGAAAAGGTCAGAGTAGAAAGCAAGTATTATTCTTTGTACCTTCGTTCATAAATAAATGATTGTAGTGTTTGGGTTTAAGAATTCATCAGCTTCATCTTTTGATTGATTGTGAATGATTTATTGAGCTGATGATGTGAGCTGTCTCGGTGGCGAATGTCTCTTACTTATTCTGTATTTTCAGGTGCCACTATTTTCTTCGAGTGTTGCTCCATTAAAAAAAAAGAGTTGTTGTGCCAACCACCTCAGCGCAGAGGTCACTTATTCTGGTGCGTTACCATAATATCTCACTTTGATCGTGCTTCTTTATTTTATATATGCAAGCACCGTTACTAGATATTGGTGTCTTGCAACAAACGATGTGAAATTTCTCCATTAAGTGACGATCTATTACCATTGTGTAGTGTCTTAGCACTTAAGGGTATCGTATAAGAAAAATAATGTTAAAACCTCTGCAAGAAAAGATAGGATGAAGATTTAGATCACGAGAGCAAACCATGCAAAACAGGGAAGTGGATCGCCTTGTCAATCGAATTTTCTAATGAGGCGGCTAACAAAGAGCCACATATGCGAGAACAGGCGTACGCACCGCGTCTGCCAGCAAACCGTAGAGAGTAACGTCAACAGCTCATTGGTTGTCGGCGCTAGCTCGTAGAATTGGCGCATATGCCCGCTCTTGTGCACGTGGTGCGTTGTTAGGTACCTTGTAGGAAAATTCGATTGACAACATCGTTTTCCAGGCTTTTTTTCAGCGTCAATTAAGGGAAATGATCAAACTCGTACTCCGACGCCTCTAATCCTATCTATTCATGGGGGGATCTCAATGTCGTCAATTTCAAGGTACGTTGCTTTCAATCTCCTTAGTAGATGTTAACATTTCATGGTGGACCGTCATTCGGAGTGATTGGTGGATCATAGTTAGCCAGTGCAAAATCTGAAAGATCTTTCAGATTCATGTACTAATTTGTTTCTGAGAAGTTCAAATCAAGTGTTTCAGGTTTAACTTAAGTCTCTTAAAGGCATCACCCCACGTATCTGGAGTGGTTTCCGGTGGAGTATTCGTGTACGGGATGGTAGATTATGGAGAGAAGGTGATTCCATTTGTTCCTAATTGCCGTAGAAGACGGCCCAGAAGATACGGCGTCGAGCGTTCCGGCGCACTCACTCTTCTACAACGAGTTCGATTGGAGCGCGCCAGCCCTGTGCACGCGCCGCATCTCCCCGGCCGTTTTTTACGGCAGTCAGGAAGAAATGGACGGAATTACCCACCTCTCCATAATCTACGATCCCGTATACGAATACTCCATCTGAAATCCGTACCACCTCAGATTCGTGGGGTGATGCCTTTAAGACCACTATCAATGAATCGTTCAAGGTGGATTCGTATTAATCATGCAACTTATTTCCTTCTTGAAATTTACTCTTCCCTTCCATGTTCCCTGTTAGAAAAAATCGTCTTTGCAAAGAATACTTTTGGCTTAGAAATAAGTCTTATTGAACCAACTCACGTAACTAAGTAACTAGTAGGTGTTTACTGTTTCACTGATGCTCCCTTTCAGTGAAGACTTCTCGCCGAACCCTAGATTGTATAGAGGAGATTCGAGCTTGAGCAAATGCCAATTAAAACCTATACACACGTGTCCGATTATCTTCCACCCTCTACACTTGGAAAGAAGTAAACTTCAACGCTTGAATAGTAACGTGAGTAAGTCCTTTACTATATGTTGTTAATAATGAGGAAGTGCTCTTGAGTGCGTACAGAAAAATAACATTAAAAATAAACGATTGTAAAGATCCTTGCGAAGACAATTAGTGGTTTTGTTCTATTTCCTGCGATAGCGGTGAGTCATGCCTATTTATTTTTTGTAATTAAAGAGCAACCGTGGAAAGTTCCAAGGCATTGCTCATTTTTTTGCCATACCCATCAGTATATACTCGAAACACGTCTTCCCAAAAACACTGTAGAAGCACCGATGCAAAAGTTAGCTCCCAGACTTTTAAATATAATCAAATTAGATCAGATCTCCAATTTTTAAATCCCGGTTCTCCCAAAATCCATCCACTCGTATCAGCAACCACGTTAACCGCGAATTGCTGTCGTGGTTTGCACAATTTGATAATCCCCAAGGTGATTAGTTAGCTAGATTAGTTCATGTAGTATTCAATTAAAAGAAAAAATTATTAAGTATTTATTTAGTAAAAAAATGTTTGCCATATGAGGATGCGCCCACGTGTTCACTACAATTCAGAATCGCTTGAGGTTCATAGGGCCTGTGCACAGCTTTACAATACTTTGGGGAGGCGAGCCGATGTGTCAAGCCAGTGTTTTTATCCTCCCAGATAAATCAGGCGTGGACCCCGGGGATGAAAGGCTTGGTTGGCACTACGGAGGATTTGAGCCTCCGATCGATCATGTTGCCACAGGAGCTGCTCTTACCGACTGCTCTACAATGTCCTTCCGTTCATTCATCCAATCAGTAATTAAGTGAAAGAACTAAAACGGCATCGTCACGGCTTATTCCATAAAATTGGTATTCCCGAAAGCGGTTACTTGTCCCATTTCTTTTAAGCTGCTCGGGAATAATCTCCAACTCTTCTTCTCTTGAAAGCACGGGATTTGTGCATCCTATTTGTGCCTACGAGGTTTCAGGGAATCTTTACTCGTGGTTTGACGTACTACTCGGAAATAGTTTGTTTACCGATTAAGCTCATCCACTGAGCTATAGAACGTTGCGGCAGTTAGAGAATCTTTCCAAAAATGAACTCGATATCAATTTACTTATGAAGAGAGTCTAATTGACTGTGATTATGCTGGTGCAGGAATACTCATTGAATGTCCAGAGGAAGTGGAAAAGCGGTAGCAGTACTGTTTCAATCCTGTTGTACACATTTTCGAAAAATTCGGCTTCAAACATGTGTTAGAAGATAGCTAAGCTGCTAATATTCATACCACATATTGTATAATTCATACCTCATACTTCGTAATTCAAATTCTTATAACCTTCCCTCCGTCCTCTCATTCTTTCTTAGATATCCACTCATTTAGCAACTAAACATTAAACATAGTGCGTGAAATTGAAAAGTAGATTCGAATAAAATCAATGAACGGATTTGATTAAAAATGAAATTACATATATAATGAACAATAAGTACGATAATTAAAAATGGATAAAAATAAGTTTACAGCACTTATGAGCGATTTGATGGCGATATTTGTGATGAACACTGACCCTGATCGAAATGAGTGACTTGTGCTAATTTTGGTGGATGAACATTGAAAACGTTGAAGTGGCCATTTACATACAAAAAAAAGTGCAAAAAAGCATGGAAGGCAAATGAGGGAGCGTTTTTTTAGAAGGTTTTCGGTGCAGGATAATTAAATTAGCACTCTCGGAGGACTCCTGGTGTTTTTGTAAGCTAGTTAAGAAATGTTAGGAAGTTCTGAAAATTCTAACTTTTTCTTAAAGGCATCACCCCACGAATCTGAGGTGGTACGGATGTTAGGTGGAGTATTGGCATACGGGATCGCAGATTATGGAGAGGTAGGCGATTCCGTCCATTTCTTCCTAATTGCCGTAAAAAACGGCCCGGAAGATGCGGCGCCGCACAGGGCTGGCGCGCTCCAATCGAACTCGTTGTAGAAAATAGTGCTCCGGAACGCTCGAAGCCGTACCTTCCGGGCCTTTTTCCACGGAAATTAGAAAGAAATGGACGGAATCGCTTCCTTTTCCATAATCTACTATCCCGTATACGAATACTCCACTTGAAATCCGTACCACCTCAGATTCGTGGAGTTTAATTAACTTTACCTCAACGTTTGAGAGAACGAAAAAAAACTGTAAAAACGATTGAACGAAATTGCAGTAGAAAAAATACCCTGCTATAATATAATTCAAGCTGAATAAGTTTTAATAAGGTATGAACTGAGCTACTGGACTTTGTTCACAGTCCACACACACACACACACACACACACACACACACACACACACACACACACACACACACACACACACACACACACACACACACACACACACACACACACACACCCCACACCCCCCCACACACCCCCCCCACACACACCCCACACACACACACACACCCCCCACCCACACACCCACCCCCCACACACACACACCCCCCACACACCCCCCCCCCCCCCCCACACACCCCCCCCCCCCACACCCCCCCCCCCCCCCCCCCCCCCCCACACACACATTTTGACCAGCAACCAAAAATTGGAACATTCGCACTTATCCCCTTTGCGCGACTATTGACTTGTGCGATGAAAAAATCCATTGCAATATTTTGATAGAGAATGAAGGAATACATTTACGGGCAAATTTTTGCCGCTGTAGATGCCCTGGTTCTCTTTAAAGATACTTGAGAAAAATCCATAAATAGGAGAGTTTTACTATTTTTCTCAGCTGAACTCTAAAAAAGATAAAGGAGGTAGAATCACTAAATCCCACTCAGATATAAACACAAACGATTCAAAATCTTCAGAAAGGTTCATTTTAATATTTAGGTGGTTACGTGCATTTGCAACGATTTATTTTTGAATTCATTGGCTTAACGACGTTTACTACTTCTTTTATACTGTATTTTTATATTTGTTCAAGAATTCAATGGTTTGTACTCGTATCGGCAGCTGATTGTACACATCAGATGCGATTTTTCACGCTTCCAGCCAGTGACGTGACCCAACGTCATTAGACGTAGGTTAGAGCAGTAGAGTACATAAGGTCAAGAACAAAATGCTAAGTCGTTCGTCATCAAAGCTGGCTCAACGAAGACAGTAGTTCTGGAACCAGAAGTATGAGGAATATTATCTTCTTAAAATTTCCTGGATTTTGCACGCTCATTTTTACTGAGATATTTTCACTGGACAAGTTTCCACTTTCCTCACTTAGTCGAATATTACACCGTTTTACCTGAAATATGAATAACAAAATTAACATAATTGTTGAATTTGATGTCTTGCTACCCCTCTTGCCATCACAGCTGCTTTTTTTTACCCTTCTTTTCTTGACCTGTTGAAAAACGTCGGTGGCCCCTACTGGAACCATTCGAGCAAGATATTGGAAGACCGGCTCATTTTTATAACTCTTTCAAAAATGTAAATTCAGCAAAATTTCATAAAATTCATTTTATTATTTTGTTTTTTTGTAATAATAACTTGTCTGGATCAACTTAAGAAAACAAACTTCTCCTCAATGTTATTTCTGCATTCATCCAGTCATCCGCCGCTTCTGTAGAGTTCTTCTGTGCGGTGGTTCAATCCTTTTGATTCTTTTAAGTACTATCCAAATCATATTAAACTGCACTGGTTATTTTTTCAAAAAAAGGAACTACTGGAATAATAAAGTTGCTTGGAGTCTGTCTCTCCTCTAAGAGCACTTCTTCGAATTCGAGGATATCTCTACAAATTCGAGAAGTTGGATCTTCGGAAGAAGTACGAAATTTCCCTCTACGTACAGGAAAGTCATGAAATGAAGTTCAGCCGTGTCTATGGTACCACTGGTCTTAAAGATGGGATGAGAAATTGAAGCAAATATGAACGTTTTTTGCAAACAGTTACTACCAATTTAATATGAAAAGAAACAATGAGAAGAGAGGTAGGTGAGGATATTTCACTGCTGTACAGTCAACCGAAAACAGCGATGGTTCAGTCTCTCTGCACTACTGCTTTGCTCTTTACAAGATCTGAAACTACTCGCCACTTGTTTGCTCTACAACAGAAATGTTTTGTTAACGTACACTACCATTTTCTCCCTCACAAATCCGAATTCTTCTTACTGGGATCGTTATAGAGGAATTCGAGAAGGTATGCGAATAATGTTTTCCTCACCTCTAATTTATTTTTTATTTTTTTAATGATGGTGTGCCATCTAGGCATTTCTGAGGTCTGTTCGGAATAGTTCATAAGAATTTCCTTTAAAGATAATATTTCTTGAAAGCCCTTCAATCACGGTCGGCAGGTGAAATCCCGATACAACACCTGCGAGCCAATGACGAATTACCGTAATTTTGCTTCTTTTCTCTGGCCGTAATGGAAAAATTTGTTGCTATCAATAGAGATGTCGAGAGTAAGTATATAATAATAAACAGTAAGGAATGTGTTCTATTTTTGTAGGGAATAAAATAAATAATATATTATAATAATTATATTGACGACTGTGGCGCAGTGGCTAAGAGGTCCGGTCGTCACTGCTCGATCGATCAATAGTTTAAAACCGCCCTAGAGCCAATCAAGCCTTCAATCCCTACAGAGTACCCATAAATTGGTACCAGAACTGTCTGTAAAGGACCAAAAAACGTTTATTTAATTCATCGGCTCGACGTGCGAGTCATTTGTCTAAGCAAAAAAACGTTCATAAAATATCAGCGATGTCGAATTGGAGTCAAGCGAGTTGGCGCATCCTTAGCGATTTTATTGACCTTAGTTTTCACCAGACACCTTGCTGTTTGATAATTGTGTTTTATTTTTAAAGGGAATATTTATACTTTCTACGCGGATTCGGAACACAAACAACAAGATCTTCATTCTAAATGAGATATGGCTAGACCACCAGCTGCTGAGCGTCCCAACGTATCATTCATATAACTCGTTTATATAGTGTGTGCGTGTGTGCGTATGTGTGTTAATCGAGAATCATTGCTCGAGTGCTGACGATCGCAAGCTGTCCAGATCCATTCGATCGCTGCTTCGCTTCCCGAATCGTATGTAGTCGTAAGATGCCTTTTTTGCCGGTCCTGATCTTCCAAATCGCACGAAATCATAATTGCGTTTTGCTGAAAAGAGAGATATTAAGGAGAAAACATTTTAACGAACTCGAAAAAATCCTTTAGTTGAGTGATGGATTGAAAAACTTTCTAATGCACTCGGTTGAATGTCCTTCCTCCAACCATACAAGCATGAAAGGTCCCATCATAATTTGTGTGCTTCCCCATCTATAAATTCGAGTTTCAGATGTTTTGCGCTACGATTATAAGACGACGGCTGCAGCAAAAATGAAATGAAAGTGTTTTATCTGGGATATGCTGTCAATTCTGCGAAAATCCTCTGTCATTTTTGGGAAATCCTTAGATTTGAGTAGCAATATATGAGCTTTTATGTACGTTAAGTAATCTTACACGAATAATTCGAGATCTCTCAGAAAGTTGATTTTTCAAAAGTGAAATAGAACAATTGTTCTATACTATCACATTACGTGCCAGTAACTTCTTTGAAAATCCCTCAACAGAATCGCCCGGAGTAATTTCATGAAATCCTTGCCACTAATCAAAGCATGCAGTGTCGTAATAATGCGGTTAAGACCGCTAATGAAGAATGTAATGACGCTAGAAGGGGAGGAATCACCTGGACTGCATTCGTACCTCGTATAGGCCACACACCTTCACATTACGCGATGTCACGTTAAAGGCAGCATACCATGAATCTGAGGTGGTGAGGGAATCCACTCATCTTTCCTCATCTGCCCCTAATCGCCGTAAAAGACGGGGTGAGAACCGTTTCAGTTCCTACGAGGTACATTAGAACGCTTCTCTATGCACACGTTCCTGTCCCCTTAGCAGAATACTCATCGGTTTCACTTGAATTGGTTGGTGAGAAGACAACAGTGATCTTCGACCGATCGCACGCGGATGCGGCGCGTGCACAAGACTGGCGCGTTGCAATTGGAATCGTCCTAGAAAAAACGTCTTCTTCCATGGCATTTCTTACGACGATCAGGGAGAGATGAGCGAAACCACCCCTGATCCCGCAATCTACAACCCTAACTCTAGATTTTGTCGCGGATTCCTTCTCCAAGTCAGATTTGTGGTTGAAGTTAATGGATAAATTGTCTGGCGTAGATCAATCCGCTTGGGATGCGCACCACGTTCACTTCAATTCGGAATCTTTTCGAGATTAAGGACGAGTGTCCAACCTATTCAATGACTTGCGGTGGCTAGCCGATGTGTCAAGTCAGTGTTTCTATCCTCCCTGACAAGTCTGGTACCAATTCATCGACCCCGAAAGGATGAAGGGCTGGGTGAGCACTAGGGCGGATTCGAACCTCGATCGTGGCAGGTAGCGGAACCTCTGACCGCTACACTACACCCGCCCTTCGATTCGTGGTATGCTAGCTTTAACTAGCCAGTAATTCACTGAGTAAAGAAATCCCTTATTTCTCGTAGTTCCGATGCCGCTCATCGCCCTAACATTACTCAAGCATATTTGCAGGATGATGTGACCCTCCTGGGTGTACTCAGACTCAACATCAACAGCAAATTCATTAGACTTAGCCGGTACTGTAGCGGTGAAAAAGGGTGTAATTTAGGGTATTCTGTGCTTGATCTGCGATGGAAATTATCTTGTGGAAGCTGGCAGCAGTCTGGAGCAGAGAACAGTAAAAGACCAGAAAATGCATCACTGGAAACCATCTGATGGAAACTTTTCAACACCATCAGGAAGATTTAGATATGAAGTGCACAACGGAAATGCTTAGACGTGAAATCTGCCAAATTAGCAGCGAATACTAACACATCCATCAAGGCTAACATTGGAGACACTTCGGATACTTGAAAGAATTTTTTGATGGATAGTAGAAATGAAGGTCCAATGAAAACGAGTTCTTGAAGTCGAAACTGCTTTGTGAATCAGAAACTGCTCACTCGTTTATGCATAAGCAATAGCGTTTTTTCCATGAAATCAAAGTCGCACACAGAAAAAGAGTTTAGCGTTGTGTAACGCGTAATTTGTAGGAGCATTCCTTTCTTTAGAGGATAGTGCTTTTGGCTGCTTATCATGATTTAATTTTGTTAAATTTTTGAATCAATATTATATTTTCATTTGTGATCCAACACATTAATACTCCCGTTCCTTCCTATGCATCGGCAGTGGAGCATGTAAGAATTCCCAAATCCAGTGGTACGGTACATAAGCGTAGCTTTTTAATCCTGTTTCTTGTACAGATATAGAGAAGCTAGACTGCGATGCTGTGACGTTTGACGGGTTTAAGGGATAAGAAAGGAAAGCAAGTTTAAAGGATAAGGGAAGAAGTTGTTGACGTTGATTACGTCCCTTAGGGATACGTCAGTGGCTTTTGACTTCAACTCAAAATCGTTTAAGCCCGCCTGGAGCTCATAACATGACGTTTGAGGGTATAGTCAGTGCTCAAAGACAAGTCTGGTTCAAATTTTCCTCTTCCGGTTACAATAAAATGCTCAAAGGCAAGTCTGGTTCAAATTTTCCTCTTCCGGTTACAATAAAATACTCCAAGGCCGGGCTATCGGTCGGTCCAGGCGGTCCAAACGCTCTGGACCTCTTCACATTCGTCTCGAAAAGATTTGAAATGCAATGAAGCACACAGCACCTAATAAACTTTGAACTGGTAAACCTATGGAGATTCCTTCTGTAGTTGAAGGCAGTGCTCTGTCATCAGACTTTTTGTACCCACCACACCACCTTCAGGAAGGCGAGAAGTGGATACAACCTACGAACCCCGAGGACCCGCCATATGAAAACATTCTTTAGACATCCATCATTATTAATAGTCCACATTTTAGCCCTCGTAAGATCCCGGGGAATCAAAGCCATAAATGCATCATTTTCTGACACGCCTTATCACGAAGCAGAAAATGTTTGTGAAAAATTAGTTTCGTTTTGTGAAGTAGGTTCTTCAAAAACATTTCCCGAAAATCTTCCTTTTCCTGAAAAAAAAACGTTATAATGTTACCCCTAACAGGAGGCGAAGGATTTTGAGAGGGCAGTTGTGGAAATGTTTTGTATCCAAGAATTTTGATCTACCTTTTACGGTAAGAGAAGGAACGTATTGGCATTTTATGAAAGGAGCGTTCACTTTTAATCAACTACGGTCCGCTGAGAAGCTGCAGCATGGAAAGTGAAGAACACACGTCTACCACAATATCTGTTCTTTTTTTCAATAAATTTATTGGCTATATTAAAGTTCTCTATAATTGTTTTTTTCTATAGTGGAGAAATATTGCGGTGGTGTGCGATTTTTGAAGCTGTGCCCTATTCTTCTTCCGAAACCAAAAGCCAAAAAGTGAATGCAAATATTTTGTTCCGTGTAACTGTATACCAGTAAGATGAAAAAACTAATGGCTACAAACAAATCAAGCATTTTTTGAAATTTTTCTCGCATAATCTAATGAATTTCCCGGATTGGAACTTTAATAATGGCAACATCTACCTGGAAGGAATGTATTTGTTTTTTTTTTCGTTCGTGGGAGTTATTATCCCTTAAAGGAGACTACGGAAGAAACCAAGTGGGGGATAAATTATGTTCTTTAAACTTTTACACTTTTAAACTTTAAATTTCAAGATTTTAGGATGAATTTCAGGAATTTAGTGTGTACGTTTTTGAAATTTAGTCTCAATTTAGTATTTTCAGTTAGTTATTAGTTATATTTAGCATTTTTTTATTAAATTTAGTTAGTTTAGTCGCTGGATATGCCACATTATATATATCATATCTTCATAAGAAAAATGCACGTGATGGAATACAACTAATTCTGTTGAAAAAAATTGTTATATGTGAATTGTCTTTCTATGGATTTCAGTTTCCGCTTCTTTTTTTCGATTCATAGTGCCCAAAATTTTTGAAGAGGATAACAAGGCACCTAGATAATAACTTCTTTTCATTGAATGCAGTTAAATGAAAGGGTAAGGTATTCGATTGGTGAGCAAGCAATGACATTTTTTTTTTTTTGAAAATCTTAACTCTTTAACAACTTTTAACGCAGAAAAACAGTTTGGATTTATGTATTACGCTATTATAAAGAGCATTTCCTTTTTTTTGTGAAGAAAAGGTTTTCAATTATTCATGCCGATTTGATTTTTGTTAATTTTTAGACCAATGGATAGGATGCAGAGTGAAAATAAAACCAAATCCTCGAAATGGCGGGTATATGAGAACTCGAAGCTCAGAAGTGGGCACAAATTGCTGCCCAAACATATCTAAATTAACAAAATATACAAGAGTAGGAATTATGAAAATGAAGTTGCATTAAATAGGAGTACCAAATCCAATTGGCTCTGGAAATTCCTAGAAACCAACACATCTTCACCTATTGCTTTTTATTTTCGCAGAAACCAGACAATCTGTCAAATTTTGCACGTTTTTGTGGGGAAATTATTGTTTGAGTAAGGTTTTTAGGGAGCTAATGAACCGGTTTAATGAATCCTTCTCGATAGACTTTGCATAGGTTTTTTGCTGATTGCTTGAGTCGCGTTAGCGCCGGCGGGATCATGGTGACAGAGAAACATTGGGTCGGAGGCGTTTTTTTCCACTTCTAGTTCCATCATTTTTGTAAAAATTTTGTTTATTTTCTTCGGAGTGCCATAGGAAGGGAGCGCATTTTAGGGTGCTCAATCCAAACATAATGTACCACTTTCAATATAAAGCTTTGTCGCATTAGTGTCAGATCGTCTACGGAGAAAAAATCGAGAGGACTCATACACTTGATGTTTTAGAACTACCATTTTTTTCTGAACCTATACAAGCGTAAAATCCTCGAAAAGCTGCTACGAACCACTCTCCCTCATTCTGGCGCTCCACTATTCATTTGCACATCATCGAACAAAAGATATTTGTCAGAAATTGAGTTACTAAGGATACCACCATAAAGACATGTTTGCTCTTAGAAACAGTAGAAAAAAAGCAAAAGCAATAAGTTAAGAAAAAAATGAGAGGTTCAGTTAAGAAAAAGAAGAAAAGAATCATCCCATCAGATGAAATCAGAACTTTAACCTATGCGTGTACATATTTATTGCGTTTAGTGATGAGGTGGACGTAGAGCAGTCGGTAAGAGATGGGGCCAAGATTGCACAATCAATGGCTCGAAACCTTCCCAGTGTTAACCAAGCATTTCTTTCCTCCGAAGTCGATAAAATGGTATCAGAATTGTTTGGAGGGTCAGAAACAATGATCTGACACATCGGCTAACCTCCCACAGTTATTGCGTAGGCGAATGCGTGTTCATACACCTCAACGATCCCGAAGATCAGTGAAATTCTGTGGCGCATCCCAAGCGGATTGATACGCGAACGCGTTTCTATTATATCTGTCATATAGTCCACGAAACAAACGTCTTTACTTAGTTCCGCACCTTTTCTGGATCTTAAATCACTCTTTCACCCCTCTGCATGATTTTTAGAAAAATCTACTAGAGTACTGTATTTTTTTCGCTACTTTCTTGTGATTGAGTGAAAATTTCAATGATTTGTAGGTCCCAAACATTTAATCTCTAGCCGTCAAGAAATCATTTTGGGTGCTGAAAAGTCCTCTTCTATGCACCTTCAAAAGTGAATTGTTGAAATCTGTCAGCTGTCATAGCGTTCATTCGGCGACAACTACGGTTCAGCTTGTCTAAAGGACAGAATTTGTCCTCAAATAGGCTCTAAAATGCATCAAATCCCTAAAAGAAAAGCAGAATTTCACTTCTAATCGCTCCTAGAACAATAGAAGTCAATTTCTTATGACTACGGGAACATAATACGGTCCTTTAAGTAGTCTACAAGGGTGGTCTTTTTAAGGGCACTTTTCATGCTACTTAGTGCGTGATCTCATATTTCGATGCTTAATTCTATTCATAATGTTGCATTGCGTCAATTACTGGGTTGAATTTCGGACACATTTACCTGGAAGAGTAAGCACTCGTTTGGCCGAGAAAATTTCGAGAACACAAACTTTTCAGCAAGTGATTTAGTGAGCATCAAGGAGTTGACATGGACATTTATCAGCAGAATAGCAAAGTAGGCGATAGCGTGCGAATCGAAGCAATAGCAGCTCAGTTGAATCACGTCATTTCCTCGTAAGATGAGAGAAATTACTCAGCTGAACGAAAACCTTTATTTTACGTAAATTATACCAAGAACCGAAGGAAAGGATAGAGATTTGAAAGCGTAATGGATAGTTATTTGAGGAAAGAAAACCTCCCTAAAATTTCCATCAGTTCGGTGATAGTTGCACATTGTCAAATTAATTGAGACTTATTAAATTAGCCACGACAAACCTGCCCGACGACAAAACAGACCACCAGCGATTCTGCTGGACAGCACCAACAGTTCGGAACGCATAGCCAGTGCTGTCAACGCAGCCATATTCAACATACGTCTCCCTCGATCACAATTAAGCAATTTTGCGAAACTTAGTTACCCGACTACGTCAACTCTCCTTTCTCATCCTTTCTTCATCATTGTATCATCTTGACTATATAATTAGTCACAAAATCCAACAGGGGCAGGTGTAGTGTAGCGATTAGAGGTTCCGTTACCTGCACGATCGATCGGAAGTTCGGATCCGCCCTAGTGCTCACCAAGCCTTTCATCCCTCCGGGGTCGATAAATTGGTACCAAGCTTGTCTGGGAGGGCAAAAACACCGACTTGACACGTCGGCTAGCCCTCGAAAGTCATTGAATAGGTTAGACATTCGTTCTTAAACTCGAGAGGATTTCGAATTGAAGTGAACGTGGGGGCGGATTGATCTACGCCAGACAATTTATCATTTATCCTTTAAATTAATTGAAGAATTCAGCCAAATTGCTCATTGCTGCTCGTAGAAAAAAACGGCTCCCGAATAATCCTGATGTTTGTTGTATCGCGTGGGAAAGCGTAATTTAGTAGCGAAAAGTCTTGTTGCAAACAAGCAGGTTTTCCCTGAATACCAATCAGATACGTTTGATCCAAGAGGAATTATTGCTGTTAGCCTACAAATTTTTTTCGAATCAATGAGAATTTTGTAACTATGTGAACATGTAAATTATTCTTTTCGAGACCACATCATTACATTTTTAAATAAAAATGTGAAAAAAGAGCTATACGGACCTATCATAGAAAACCAAAGTAATAAGAGATGAATGTTCAAATCTTTAATTTTTCAAGGAAATATTCGGAAATGATATATACCGGAAGATCATCATATCATTTTCATCCATATATTTATTTGTAAGCTACCGTAACTGACTATTGTTGAGGATTTTCACCCAAAATTAGCGTATAAAATATAAAATATGCGTAATTTACTGAATTTTTCTTTCTGTTGGAATTAACGCTAACTCTTAAATCAAGAGATCGTGAGATCTTTCAAAATGCAATCAAGAGCCAATCCTCTTTACGATAATAGGAGAATTTTTTTTAATGGGATTCTTGATTTCATATGGGAATACTGCGAAGAGCGAGCGCCTTAAAGGAATGCGATTCTGTTGTGCTTATCTACAGTTACAGTAAATATATGTTTATTTTACAGAGATATTAGTGAGCGTGGGTAGGTCAAGTGTAAGAATTTGCTGGCTATTTTCGTTGCTTCCAGAAGTAAAGTACGAAGGATAGGGATAAATGATAGAAAATTTTTCCGAGGATTTTTCAGTCCTAGACAAGAAAAATTTTAAGTTTTTTTTTCAAGGACTTTCCAGCTCTAAGTGCAAGGAGTTTTATTTCTTTAATGCTGCCATATTCAAGGAATTTTATAATTTTCACTTGCGGAAGTGATTGCAGTAGGGTTTCGAAGAACAACTAACGTTTATACTCCATTCGCAACACTTCGTCTATAGTTGGCTGACAGTCATACGTGGTGCAAGGTTGCAAATAACATCCACACATGTCCACCACAATGACGACGAGCAGTAGAAGAACACTGGTTGAATGCATTGGGCGAGCGAGGAAGCGGTGTGAAGGAGTTAGCCGGACCAGGATATGCTTTTATAGGCTTAAGCCACGCCTAGTTTGACGCAGGGGCGGCGACTGAAGAAGATGTCGTTATAGCAGAAAGAAGGAGAAGCATCGACTAACAACTCGGGAAATAATATACGAAAAATTCCTAAATTCCTTTTAAGTGATTAAATAGGATCTAAGGGAAAAAGCGGAAGTACAGCACTATCGTACATTTCCAGATTTTCAAATTTACATATTCTTCTTCCATGTACATAACTCTCGAGACGAAAACCACTGAGCCATGTCTGCTTGCAAGACTTGAAACAAAGGCTACACACAAGTGCAACGATGAAATATTCTACCACTGAGAAACATAAAAACTATCCCAGTTTCTGACTCCTGAAAACTTTAGAGCCTAGAAATCCTCTCTTGCAGTACCAGGAATCTTGAATCAGGATCAATATTTGAAGTGTCCAAAAGAATTACTTGTATTAGAAAAAGTGTCTCTTGTACGAAACAAATCACGTGAGTGGAACTTCCAAAGGAAATTAGAAAAATACACCAAAGTCGAAGTTGTTCCAATTTTTATAGGGCATTCGGTTGGATTTTATGTATGATATGGAAGACGTTGGACGTTGTAGACAAGGATTGCGTGTATTCCTTACTAGGAAAATTTTATCATTTCCAAAAATTGAGTTATGGAGCTTTTTGGTTGAATAAATGTTAATAAATGCTATAAAGTTGGTCAAATCTCCACTCTTTTTTCAGGCCGACTTCGTAAAAAAAGAAATGATAAAGAATTAAGTTTCTGGCGTTAGTCGATCCGCCTGGGATGAGCCACCGCGCACTTCAATTCAGAATCGTTTGAGGTTCACGAATGTCTAACTAGCCTATACAGTGACTTGCGGGGGCTAGCCAATAAATAAAGACAGTGTTTTTATCCTCTCAGAGAAGTCTGGTGCCAATTCATCGAGCCGGAGGGATGAAAGGCTTGGTTGGTGGGGGCCGATTCGAACCTCCGACCATGCAGCCACAGCGGAACCTCTTACGACTGTGCTACACCGCCCGTCAACGAAACAATACTATAAAAAACTACAACCCGAACGAACAACAGCTAGAGACGCACCAGGAACAAAACATAACACAATATTCGATGTGGTTGAAAAGGGAGAATTTTCTGAATTTGGGAAGCAACGAGCTCTTCACAAATATTTGAGTGTTCCATCTGATCACATCAACTATCTCGGTCAGAGTCGAACGGTAGTCACGCCGAAGAAATGACCTATAATCCGGAAAATTGGACTTTCAATTAACCTCGGCACAATAGGATGTTGTATTGATTTTTGATGAGCTGCACGCGAAGTTGTTGATTGATTTCACTTGCTAACGTTTCCACAAATCGCGCGATGCTTTGGGGCACGGATCTAAGACATTGGCCCGAAAATCGCTGGAGACATTCTGGACTCACGCTAGAAGCCATAAGATGAATCGCAAGGAAGAATGTTTTTCGATTACGCTGGACTCAAATCATATCTCGGAGGGATTCGAATGAGACATTCTTTGGATCTAAGGTCACTACTAGGCTTCTTCAAAGGTGAGTATTTAGGGTAATCGCCAGGTTAGTGGTTGATAAGTAGGTTCGGAGCTTGTCTGCACAATTGTGGAGAGATTTGACCGCTTAGGTTGTGTACTGAATCGCTCATTGCAGGCTCCGAAGAAGGCGACTTGCCAAAACGTTAGCCAGGCAAATCAAGCGACAACCTCGTGTACAGCTCATTAAAAATCAACATGACCTGCACTCACCACCTCAGATTCGTGGTATGCTGCCTTTAACAACCTTTTTATCGTCTTTCATCGTAGCTCCAGAACGTTTGAAGTCACTGAAGTCGAATACAACCAGATGTAAACTTCATAATAAATGCATTGAAAAATGGTGATTTTATCCATGTCTTCCTTTTCTTTCATTGAATTCAAATTTTATATAAACTTCCATGGCACGTTGGTAAAAAATGTAACTCAGTGTCACACTGTAATAAAAAGTGGTTATTCATTTGCTCTCTATTCCAATTCCAATGATCGTCACTTAAAAGCATCACCCCATGAATCTACGCCCACCTGCACAAGGCTGGCCCGCTCCAATCGAACTCGTTGTAGAAAATAGCGCCCCGGAACGTTCGATCTTCCGGGCCATTTTTTACGGCAATTAGGAAGAAGTGGACGGAATTACCCTCCATAATCTACGACCTCGTATAAGCATAGCCCACCTGAAATCCGCACCACTCCAGATTCGTGAGGTGATGCCTTTAAAGATCATTGGCTCCTCAAGCTTGAGTTATTAGCGTTCTATGGTGTCACTCACTTGCCATAACATTGCACCGTACAGCGCACAGGGGGAATGTTGATATAAAGCGTGCGTTTCAACTTGCAAGAGAGCATATGAAGGAGAGCACGGAGAAACGCGTTCAACAGCGTTCAAGCGAGCAATGATGAAGAGCGAGGCAAGACGAGGAAGATCTGGAACACTTCGTAGAACCGATACGACCGATACCGATTTTCTCCTCCCGTTACGTATGGTATTGTCGGTCTTACGCCCGATTTAGCTGCGTAAGCGGCTGGGCTCGAAGCGAGGCGGTGAAGAGCTGCAGTTGGGATCGAGGGGGACCCTCTAGCCCCTCTCATCGCTGCAATCCAACTGAAGCCAGTGATCCCACCCATGATCCGACTGCTAACTCCACCGCATCGCATCGAGAACATGCACGCAACTGCACCGAGCATCATGTCATTTCAAGCCGATTACATTGCGTAGAGTTTGGACCCTAAAAAGTAAATCATACCGAAGGTGTTGATGCAACGGTCGACTTTATGACCTTTTTGCATACTCGCAGCTAATTTATCACTTATAGTTTGAAGGATGCAATGAAAAGCTGCGTACGAAGATATTTTGGTGCCGACTGTAGATATAATTTATTCGCGGATACTGCCCTCAGGAAGTATCAACATGGGGAAGTTGTAGTTGCTAGAAATTAAGTTTAGCGTAGTCGGGTTAATTCGACGTAAAGTCTGGAGCTGTACGGCATGATGATCCTGCCTCGATAGCAACCGCCAACCCCACCGGGTCACTATGACTGCCAAAAGCTTACTCAATTCAAGACAGACTCAACTAAGATCCGGGACGTTTTGACTGGACTACAGCCCCCTACAGAGTGAAAAGCTTTGTTGAGCGCTCGATCAGATTTCCGATATTTCCGATTGATATCATCAACTGATCATATTATGCCATGTTGAACGATCACACCGTTGATCCACCTACGAATTATAACACGTCTGTATGCCTGCAACAATGTGTGAGCTTGGATGTATTTGATGATCGATCATTGATTGATGGCAACAACAAACACGTCAGATAAAAATCGTACTCCACCGAGGTACATTCTTACCCAGTCACGCTACATTTTACGCATAACTGCATAGTAAACGGCTTTGCTGCACGCAAACTTACATTTCTTCGTGCTTCGTTTTTCACAAAATGATACCAGCATCTTATAATGCTGGTTATTTTTATATACACCTTTTGTAAATTCATCTTCAGGGAGATTTTGTGAAGTTACCAGCTAAACTGAAATGATCGCTCAGATCCACCAGGAACGCGGGATAAACTCTTCGCTTCTTCGTACCTGTGAATGTTTATTAGGTAGTGGAGGTAATCTTGGACATTCGAGCATACATCAAAGAAAATGAAAAACTCAATAATTCGAATTCTCAAAAAATAATTATACAATGGGCCCACGGATAATATGAGAGATTAAGTCTTTCAATAAGAAATAAATAGAGCGCTGACAATGAAATGAATGAGCGCTATACATTGGCAAAACAAGTTGAGAACTGAATGTTTGCATCAATAAGCACTTGGCGAGCGAAAGACAATAGAGCCCTAACTCGAGGTTCGCAAAGCATCATCGTGAAAACACAATAGCGCCGTTTTCGAGATGAAACGTGCGATACTTTCTTTCGAGACTTTAAAGCAGTGTGCCAAGAAATTGACAATGTTGGGATTTGACTACAAATAAATAAGGTTGGGCTGTATTTCGTGATCATCCTCAATTCCTACTACTACTAATTCCTACAATTCCTAAGGTGATCGTAAAGTCATGGTGCACTTTTGAACGGTCACAGGAAAGCAAGATAGAAATGTAAAATCCTCACTAAATAAAAAGAAAACTCCCAAGTTTTTTACTTATTCAGTGCGGTTTGATGTATTCTCTATTTATTCCACTTTACACATCTGATCCCCACTCGAGCTCTTCCCACACACACCTAAGGATGTCTGGTGTAACAAAGTGAATAAAATGGTTGATGTCGTTGATACGTTCATATACGTTCAGGTCACATCCGGGGATCTTGGTGGATGGCTTGACGGAACTCTTACGAATCCACCGTTGCATCCAGAAACTCACGACCGATGTTGACGTCGTGTGGAGGTGCGCCGTCATGTCGATAGACAAAACAAGATGACAATACGTTCACGGATTCGAACTTAACAAGCCACAGAACAAAATAGACTTTCCTTTGCACCGTCCGCCTCTCGACTGGCATTGGGGAGGGCTGATGCGGCGCTGCGCAGTTCGTGATCCGTTGCGTCGCGTTCGTGTTGCGTCATTACCTGTGCGTGCACACGTTTGCGTTTGCACATACTACAGGAACTCGGAGGGTTTTGCTTTTATTTGATGAGGATCTCTCACTTCTATCTTGCTTTGTTGCTTTCCTATCACCGGTCAAAAGTACACCATGACATTACGAACACCCTGCATTAATCCAGAGGAAGTCGTGTGAAACAGACTTGGCAGCACTAGTGTGACCACCGATGCAACCTACTACAGGTTGTAGAACGATGGCAATGCGCAAAGCCTATGCTTTTGTGCAGGTTGAGCAGATTCTGCTGGTTATTTGACACATGAGTTCGAGACGTTGACGAAGAAGTTGCCCCGTTTTACTGCATAACAAGTTGGAGTTTAGGGGAGACCAGTGCAGCTTCTCACGCCTTTTCAGATTTACCAGGCAGACCGTGATTACGTGAACCCTTAATCGCAAACTGCGCTCCTATCCTTATATATATTTGGAGCGTTACCGACAACGTAATTTTTGCGATGTACTGCTTTCAACGCTATGAATATTTGATGAGCACCAATGCGGACTCTAGTGATCTAAGTGTACACAAATGGAACAATTGTCGCTTGCTTATTCTGTGCAAGTTCCGAACGTCCTGTTTCATATTTATATTCCCCTTCAGAGGGTTGCTGCAGCGCAGTCAGTAAGAGGTTCCGCTGTGTTTACACGATCGATCAATGGTTCGAAACCGCCCTAATGCCAACCAGACATTTCACCCTTCTGGGATCGATAAATTGGTGCCAGACCTGGCGGAGAGGATAAAAACACTGACCTGATACATCAGCTCGCCCTGCAAGTCATTGTATGGACCACCACCCGTTCCTAAACCTCAAATGATTGTGAGTTGAAGTGAACGCAGTGGCGCATCCCAAGCGGATTGATTAACGCCAGACAGATTATTCACTATTATTCCGCTTGATTTCCTGTGGCCTAATTCTGGAAGAAAGCTATGCAGTACAAAGAAATAACGCTTGCATTTCTGCCGAAGCACTTTCAGTTTACTCGAGTTTTCCAAACAAATTGGCGAGTGTGGAATTCCTAGGTTGCTTGATAATATCGTAGAACGCGTGCAGTAGTCAAGAAGTTTTTCTTTGGAAAAGGTGACGCGGGTTCTGTTGATTTGCAGTTCTCGGAAATCGAATCACACTATCTAATCGAGTTTCTTGATTTCTCCTAAATCATTTGTCTAAGCATGATTTTATTTCTGTCTCAGTGCAAACACATTTAGCCGTTTCGCTTTCGTTCTGTTTCAGAGCTAAATAAGAATTTGTGACGGTACATTCTACGCCTGAGTTCGCGGCAGATGGAGGATACACGTCTCGTCCGCCTCTGGATCGTCCGCATCTTTGCGTCTCTCCCGGCATATCCACTGAACACGTAAAGTCTCGGAGGCATTCGCGGAGAATTCACCAGGGCAATCTCAACCATTCCTCCGACAGGAGGCAGTTGAAGGAATGAAAAAAGACGGAGTGTGTCAATCAGCGAGCACACATGTCTTTTTGTGGACTGTGGTGGTGTTCTTCATTACTGTATTTACACATTTACGAGAAAAATGTTACGCCTTTTATAATATCCAGGGAAGCCTAATAAATCGCGGTGTTATTGTTGTCTTGAACAAAAGCGTCAAATCTGTTCATCTCATTTCCTACTTCTTTCAGTTACTCTCGGTACTATACTGCAGCAACTTTTTCTTTGCATGGCTCAAGTTCATCGAGCTGTGTTATAATACTTACTATGAACTATTATGTTACGGGTCAATTTCACGTATGATACATTATCTTCAGTAAAATTTACGGCGACTGTGTGAATACATTGAGAGGGATGATAATCTGACTGTGTAAAATAGCAATGAGACCATCTTTATCGGTCGTAATAAATAAATTATGAACAAAAAAGGAGGTTGACTCGGAAAAACCGAAAAAGACTTCCCTAGGAAATACAATTTGTCGACAAAGCAACGTACAACAAAGTAGCATGCCGCACATTTACAAACGCGACCATACAACAAAGCGACACGATTCTCAAACAGCTTAACTGCCTATGTATTGCGTAGGAGATAAGTCTACACAGCACAAATGGCTAATAAATTATATGATAACTTGAAACACGGTTTTTGTATTGAGCGGCTCTCAAACTGACATCGTCTTCTTCACATCATCTACGATAGGTGAGTCGTTCATTTTCAAATCTGAATATGTGTGCTTAAGAGCAGAATATTTCCACTTGTTGTGGATTTGCTAATGATTTTCTGCTGAAGGTAAGTGAGGGAAGGGGAGAAGAGTGTTTTGAAAATAAAGGTGAAAGGTGGAATTCTTACTGAATTTACGTCGAACACATGCAATGCCTTGCATATAGGCTATTGGAGAACATTGACAGACGCCTGCATGACATAGCGATAAGCCCTCGGAATGTCCTACACATTCCGCATCCATGAAACATCTGGCCCCGATAGGACGTACAGCTAGAGGCAAATAGAGCATTGTTCAGGCCCAAGCAGTGATTATTCAGCTTGGCATAGCTAAGCTTAGCTTGCTTCTACACAGTACTCACAATTGTGCGGTGAAGATGGAATGATATCGTTACCACCGGGAGGACAGCATAAATTTTTAGATCGCACGCATTCAAATCCAGAACCACAACCTCCGTTCGGGAAACAACCGCTGGCTGCTGTTTCACCGTTAGGGCACATGCCTAAACGGTGTTTGTGTAGGTGTTTTTCGCATGTTCGTGGTGAGATTTGATGGGATATCCAGATGATGTTCACTGACTTCTCAACTTCGATTCCACATTAATTGGTGGGCAACAGTTACCGTTCTGACATTCATGACCAACTCCACACAAACCGTTTATACAAGCACCAGCTGGGATGGAACCGTCCGCACACGCTTCGGGGCGAGCTGAATCTGGCAGATGTGCTACATGCAGTGTCAAAATGTACATGCAATGAAAATCTGTCAAGGAACGGTATTCCCCACTGTTTAAGGGCTATTTCTAGGAGTTGAAAGCGATTTGAAAGGATTAAACTCGTTACTCGAAATGAGCTAAACGTTAGTATAAAGATTTAGTATTTGATAGAATGAAAAGAATGAGGTCGAGTTAAGCATAATCCCTCCTAATCGCCTGCTACTGCTCCACTGACAGGCGAATGACTGTGCTGATGGAATGAGATTGTTTCAAAACCGTACGTGGCATGTAGCTGTGAAGAGGTCGTCCAGCGTTAGGTCGTTTGTTCTGGCCAGGCCTTATTCGACTGAACGCGGTTGTTGTAGGGCAACATATGTCAGCATAAGTGTTGCAAGTGTATCCCGTGCTGCACTGGCCATTACTGCAAGGACCAGCTTGCACAGCAACCGCACACAGACCAGGTACTAAAATTTTTCAATCAACTCAATAAATCGAAGAACATATCAGTGTGAAGTACGGATCTGACCAGTCTGAAGATCCACACAAACTCCGTCGTTGGTTCCATCTGCGTTAGCGCTTGATTGAGGATATACGGCCACATATCCAACTGGGCACATTCCGGACACAGCCGGCCCAATCTGGTACTGTACATCACGATAGTTCACGACTGGACAGCACTGAGGATTTGTCGCATCGTTGTCGCAAGCGTATCCAACTCCACATCCGGCTGCAGTGCACGGGCCTATGCCCATAGAGGCTGTTTCACAGGTGCCCTGTAAACGGGCAGTTACGTTAAGACAATAATTAATAATAGTAATTTGAAGCAAGAAGACTTTAGCAAAGTTCGTTAGAAATCTGAAGAAGATTTCCCGAGAAGCTTTGGCTAGCCACAGAGGTAAAAGAAGCATAGACTGTAGATAGAGGAAAATAAGTGTTGTTTCCAGAAAAAAGGTTAACTGAAAGACTATAGAACGCATATAGATTTTCAGGAAAGCTGTTACTAAAATTGTTACTCCAGTAAGCAGATAGTTTTCGTCAAATGGTGTCAAGTCTTTTTCCTGGACATTGAACACCCGGCAATTTTTAGAATGATCAAACTCCATACTTTATTTAGATCATTGCAATAATACTCTAAAAATATTAGATGTTACAAAAAGAGTGCCACTATTTTAACGTTTATTTGATGCATTTAATTTTTTTTTTGCTCTACAAAAGCACTGTTCTCACCTAATAATACGAGGTTCTTTACAATTAGAAAGAAACTATTTCAAATAATGGTCAATTTCAAAATCATATTTCGGCATTTTTTCAAATTAAAATTTTTTCTCCTCTATAATTTAACACATTGACGATGAAACGGTTTTTTTTACTTATCCACCGAGTAAGAACAAGCATATTTTTCGTGTGTCGATTGTCAAACTTCATCGTCTTATGATGTCTGAAATAAAAACAGACTAAGGAACAAATTAAGTATTTTATAATTCCTAAAGAAGTGTTTTTATGTTGCTGCACCACAAAATCCTTGAACATTGTGTCACGCTGCAAAAAAACAAAGTTTGGCTGCGTTGTTAGAATGAGTGCAGTGAGAACAATCGTTTTGCGTTTAAAGGCATCACCCCACGAATCTCAAGTGGTACGGATTTCCAGTGGAGTATTCGTATACGGGATCGTAGATTATGGAGAGAAGGGTGATTACGTCCATTTCTTCCTAATTGCCGTAGAAAACGGCCCGGAAGATACGGCTTCGAGCGTTCCGGCGCACTATTTTCTACAAGGAGTTCGATTGGAGCGCGCCAGCCCTGTGCGGCGCCGCATCTTCCGAGCCGTTTTTTACGGCAATTAGGAAGAAATGGACGTAATCACCCTTCTCTCCATAATCTACGATCCCGTATACGAATACTCTACTTAAAATCCGCACCATCGTGAAATGTTGCCTTTGAACCCCATCTTATTCCCTTGAATTTATTCTATTTGATATTATTATATTTATTGTATTATGTCCTACATTTGAATTAGTTTCTCATTGAAATTTCATCGACACCAGAAATTCGAGGTGACCTTTACTGCTCACATAGGCCTATTCAAATAATTCGCTTTCTTATCGTAACAACAACATATGTTACGGTCAAATGGACCTCAATCAGTAGCGTCTTATTTTGAAAAATAATGATCGCAAAAGTACTGAAAGCGTTGTTTTCTGAGTGGGAATTCCTGGGAAATGCGATTCCAGAGACAATTATGTCCCGAGAACATAAACACGCATCCTGCTACAAGAAGGCAAGGGGACAGTTCCACTATAAAGTGCTGGAAAGATCTCGGCTTTCATCTCAATCAATTCACGGCGTTTTGTTCTAACGCTTAGCAGATTTAAGTGCTTGAGCTTGGGATATTCAGAATAAAAATTGTTTAATTTGCAATTTTCAATGCGTTCTGCAAAAATCGGATGTCTGACAATCTGTAGTCCACGTTAACAGTAACTAGCACAAAAAAATATATTTGATGAAATCGACCTGAATTAATAGAACTTCTTGAAAAAAAAAACTACTAAGAATACTAATTTCCTCTAACCAGGCACTACCAGAGGGTTTAGCGAAGGAATAAAGTCGGGTCGAAAAATTTTGATGTTTGGTTGAGAGTATATTGATTGAATAATGGCTGCAATGTTGGTCATTTTCAATCGATACCAGGGCACCGCAACCGTACGAACCGCTTTGTGCAGCCGAATTGTGCAAATGCACCAAACATCTTGAATTTTCGACTCGTCTATACCTTTCTACGTATCTTACCACTTGAGTGTTTTCTGTCCCACTCTTGGACGCATATTGTTGTGTGAAATCCTGAATAATACGATTTCAACTACTACAACCTTTTCGGAAATGGAAAAACTCAAATCACAGGCTCGACAACCGAACGTTCTCTTCCTTAATAATCTACAAAAATAACTAATGTAGGACAAAATAATAAGTAGAAATTTCGCTCATTTTGTAACCGATCCGCTGAAAAGATCCATAAAATTATGGGCTTTCTCAAAGAAAAAGAACTACTAGTACCACAGCACTCAGAACAGGGACATCTGTGTGGTACAGGAAAAATCCTAGAAAAATCAATATTGTTGCAAGTGTCCAAAAAAATCTGTAGCTTCTTCTGTAACGCCAAGGATGAAAGAAGATCACTTTTGTGGATTTTCAAATCTCCACATTTTCTTCACAATTCTCTGCGAAACGCTTAGTAAAACTAGAGGGATCGCTGTATAATTTTAGACTTTTGTAAGCAAATCTTCACAAAAAGACAACTTGAGGCAGTTTTTGATAGACATGAAGGTTCTAGCATAAAATACTTGCTGAGTCCTACAAGACAAATTAAGAAGTTCACCTAGAAATTCACCAAATATTGTTTTTGCATCAAATTTCCGAATTTGTCAAAATATGCTCACCACAAGGGCAGCTGATGCAGCCGGGCAACAAACGGTTCCAGTTAAAGTGGTGCCTGCGGGACAAAGTCCGTTCACCGCCGGCGTTCCTGCGCTGCCATCCGGACATGCAGCAGCGACGTTACTACAGCACTGATTTCCTTGAAGATTGTATCCTTCGGGACACAGACCATTCACTGGTGGTCCGATCGGTTCACCACCATTTGGACAGCCTAAAAACTCACAAATTTCGCTGTTACTCGAGGATTTATCCGAAAGTTCAAAGTGTCTACTCTTTGGACCTACTTGAAATAGGGCAACAGATATTTCCAGTAGTGCAAGTGTATCCAGTTCCACAGTAGTAGCTGATTTGAACGTTTCCACAAGCACCTCCAGTACACGACGGAATACAGGCCCCGATAGCTTCCGAACCATCCAGACATCTGACGGCTTGGCCGGCAGTTCCCAAACAGCATAAACCATTCTGGCAGGTGTATCCGGCACCACATTGACCATTGACGCAACCGCCTGCAGCCTGGTTACCATTCGGGCACACTGAAAATGTCGTGCTTCAGATAATTGAGAAAAACGTAAGTGACAGTACACAGGACGAAAGAAATGTATGGTTCAAGAAATGGTTTTGTCATTTTAACCATTAGGAGTATGGAGTGAAGGGGCTAGGATTCACTGGACTTACAGGTGATCTCCCGCGGTCAAACCATCAATGATATGGGGATCAGGCATATTTTTCGTTGAAAAGTAGCGTCAAGAAAAAACGTGACCATGATAAAGGAACTCCAGCGATGTAATTATAAGAAAAGGGCAGCCCTAATAATTAAGGAGTGAGCTAGGACTTTTTGTAATCAGTTAGAGCCCGTAACGACGACAATGATAGTTCTTGATCGAACACATTCGTTGTGAAGAGAATTTCCGTTGCGAAAATCGATGAATCGACAGATTTTTCGGAGCATGAGGATATTTTGCTCCTAATTTGAGCGTATTTGTGAATATGGGGGTCTTTCGTGAGTATGGACTCTGTTTTGTCGTTCAGCGCATTTATAGTGGGATAAATCTCCAACTGGAAAGCATAAAATTTCAGGAAGTATGTGTAGGTTAAGGTACATGAATCACAGTGGAGGCGTTGCGGTCGCTCAGATCAACACAAGGGTCCTCATCTGCATGCTGACCACATACCTTAGGAAATACTTTTCTGTTAATAAGAAATATCTTATGGAAAAATCCTGTTTATGGTTATATAACATACTTAAGGCTGACTCAGAAAAAAAAACAGCAGTAACAGCATCAGGTTTTACAGAGTCTGGAAGCCATGGAGGCCAAACAGTCATATGACTGCCAAAGACTAATTGCTCTTCCTTCATATTAGTTGAATTTGTAAACGCAATAAAATTGTGAACGTCACCGAAAGGATTCCTTGTGACCGGCGTTAAACAGCATTGATTCTGGATGCATGAGTATCCAGTAGCACAAGCACCATTGATGCAACCACCAACTGGTAGACCTCCGGTAGGACAAGCGACTGAAAAAAATCGTAAATGTTCTCTAATCGGTGTCGTTTCGCAAATATAACCGAAAAAAAAGTTGAAATCTAGAAAATGTACATTGAATGCCGGCCTGAGGAGCTGAATATGCTGGACAACAAGCGTTTCGTACACAAGAATATCCAGGTGAACAGTATCCGGAGTTACACTGACCAACGGGATAGCCACCTCCAGGACAAGCGTTGATCGCTGGAAAAGGGCTAAGTAGCGTCTACAAAAAAAAATCATCCTTATCCAGGGAAGAAATCTTCGCCACCCTTGGAAAGTCAAAGGCTTCTAAAGCAAGTCAACACTCAACCGGAACTTTTATTCGTTTTTCAGGAAAAAAACCAAATAACTGCAAAAGAAATTGTCAAGAAAACGATTACTATCATAGATTGATAAAGGGACCACTGTTGTCAGACCAGAACCAGAATTTCTTTCGCTCCACTACAAATTTTCAATTCAAAAATCCAAAACGAAACAAAAAATCCGAAATAAAATTCGTTTTGAACCTATCAGCGATATCTTAGCTAAGGCAACCAGCCAACAGCAGATGGTTCTAGCCCCGCCTACGTTGGTCGCGTTGCGCTACGTTCAACCTACGTCTTGTTGCTTACTTGGACTGCTGATCGTCGTTGAGGTTTTATCACCTCAGTTTAAAGGCATTACCCCACGAATCTGAAGCTGTACGGATTTCGGATTTTTCCGGGCCGTTTTTTTTACGGCAATTAGGAAGAAATGGACGGAATCACCCCCTCTCCATAATCTACTATGCCGTATACGAATACTCCACCTGAAATCCGTACCACCTCAGATTTGTGGGGTGATACCTTTAATTAGAGCTACTGCCTTAGATCCATATTTAGAACGGAAAATTCCAAAATGTGATCTGTATTATGCACAGTGAAATTGAAGCGCAACACAGCAGTGGTCATTAAGGTCAAGTCAGATTAATTAGTATTAATTAATTATCAAGTTTTTTTGCTATTCAAATCTAATTCTAATAAACCAATAATTCTATGGTTAGTAATCCATAAAGGATGCGGTAAGAGCTCTAATTCTTCGTTCCTACGGTATGTTTTCGTTCCTACGATATAACTTGGAACGCACCACCTTTGTATGCGCACCGCTTCCACGAGCGAGCGATAGAGAGTCAATGAGGTCTCCTCAACAACCTACTCAAGAAAATCGATAAGGGGAGCAGAGCGCGTACAAAGGGGGCCCATTCTAACGCACCTCGTAGGAGCAAACGCTGTTTCCCACGCCGTACCTAAGGACAATAAAGGGAAATTGAGGTGATCGTGTTCATATTCGTAATCTACACCTTAAACTCTATGTTTTCCCTTAGGGTTTTCTCATTACGTGAATTTTGTGAAACGCTGCCTTTAATTGTTTTGTCCGAACGTTTACGCTGTGCAAGAAAAACATTTGAAGATGCAACGTATTTTGAGGAATTCGGAAAATACGATGGATCTATCATTGCACGCTCTCACATTCGCAAGGATTTTTAATCTATCCAAGTTTTGAAGCAAAATTCTTGCTGCAACTTCTAGGAATGGCTTGCCCTCGATTAAGAAAAAAGGTAATCGACAAATGAATAAAATGCTAGTAAAGTAAACGTGAGTATTGTCTTGCATAGCTTTAGTAACTAAAAAGTTAAAACTTTGCTATTAGCTTGTGTATTTCAACTGAACACATGCAATCTGGAAGAAAAAGAAGTACGGGAGCAAAATTAGTGTTTCGTCATTTAACCAATCAACCAAGGAAGACAAGAAGGCTTAAAACTGAAAAGTGTTGAAGCAGAGTTAAACAGAATAAGTAGCAGAACATACGAAGAGCGATTATCGGAGGAGAAGCAGCTGACTGCGGACAACCGGCACAATTCGACGACGATAACGGCACTGTAAAAAAGGCAAGCGTTCACAACTAAAAACAGGTGTGGTCAGCCACGTGAGCTCGATGTCTGAGCGCATGCAAGGTGAACTGAATTCAAAGCGTTATAACACATACAACATGGTGCGTTGGCGGAGGTGATGGTGCCGGTACGGCATGGTCGTGATCTCGAGGAAAATTTCATGCGAGCGGGCGGCAATTTCACTTTCGTTCCCAAATCCATCTCTTCTTTCCATGCTTGTACTGTTTGTGGTGAAGTGTTTGCATCGATTAGTGGTAAGATTAGCGGACAACATTGTTGTAATCTCGGATCGCAGAACAGGCCGGGTGGACATTCGCCACTGGCGGAACACGGTAGCGAACTGCTAAAACCACCTGCACATGTACCTGAAGCTAAACTGGGTGTGTAAAGTGCGAAGGTTAGGCGAGGGCTAGTGCCTGTTTGGTGAACTTATGGCTAATGCATGTGCAACGAACTGCCGTCTCCAGTCGCTTTCACTAGAATCGCGTCCAGATCGGCCAGATGCTCCGGAAATCCGTAGCCTGGCGGTCCAACCGGCCAATCGTTCTCTTCATGCTCGTTAGATGTGCTGTTCGCTGTGGTTAGTGATCTACGTTTTCGTTTTCTTACTGTAACCATGCAAGGTAAGTGTTAGGTGTTCTAAAAGTCTGTTTGCTCACCTGAAACGGCTGAGAGTGATGGCAGAGATCCAGAAGTGCAGCAATAACCATTGTTACAAGTACCCACAGAGCAGGGATTTGAGTTGGAGCACGACGAAAATGTGCAAATGAGTCCACTGGCTGGTTGTCCTAAACATCCCAGACGTTTGTTAATAGGACTTAATAAATCCTAAAACAAGGATCAGTCTATGGGCTAAGGCATTGTTCATTCTGCAGTCGTCGTGATTCAGGATGAAAAATCTGAGCATGCTTGTTAGATATAGAAATAGTTTATTTCTCTTTCATGCAATAGAATTAAGAGGCAAGGAAAGGCACGACAATAAAATCTCTGGTAGGATGTCTTCGCTGTTGAGGTAGGGTGGCATCTGAAAAATGAGAATAATTCACAAAAATAGTTGTTTTTACACACTTCAGTACAATTCACCTCCTGCTCAAGTGCAAATTTGTTTACTTGTTTGTTTATCTGATTATTGATTGATAATGAATGAGGCTAGGAAACCCAGGCACATCCGAAATCACCCACACGAAGGCGAGAGGTGTCTTGTACGAGAGAAATCTATCTACGCACCTTTTCACACGAACGGTAGACAACATCTCCCCACGTGATTACAGAAATACGGTGAGGGGCACTGTAGGCTGTATCGACACTGTTCTCCGAATCGAGGATACACCTCAAAACTTCCAAGTGGACATGTTGACGGTACTGTTGGACGATCTGAAACGAGCGGTTGTTTACTGAAGGAGAGAGAAAATCATCAAAAAAGAAACATTTTCCTCGTTACTCACCTCTCAAACAACAGATGCTGTGATTTTCCTCAGTGGTAAAGCACAAATGTGTTGTTGGACATTGCATTACTCCACTACACATCGCGTACGGTGTGCTACCGTCCGGACAAGTGCTCCTAATCCGACAACAGTAACCATCCAGTGTGCATGTATACCCAGCTGGACAAAGGGCAGCATGATATATGGAGCAACGTTGTTCCTCTAAGCAGCTGGGCTAAAAAACAAAAATAAAATTACAGTAGCATACAACACGGAGGGAAGAAAGGTATGTGGCGTAGGCCCGCACACGATCATATTTACTCCATAAGAGTTGCTGTATCAAATATTCTAGAAATTAGTCCTGTGCAAAAATGTAATTTCATTTTAGCAAAACCGCCACTTTCGTTTGTCGATAAATAGTAATACAATACATTTTCCACTTAGTATATTCCCTTGTTTTCAAACCTGAAAAACCTATCAGAGAAACCAGCCACTTTTGCTTAGTTACTTGTTTTTCGCTGACCTAATCCTAATGTTCCAATGTTTTATTAAAGCTTCTTTGACCAGGTATCGTTACAGCGCTCCCTCAAGACGTCAAAAATATTGTCGGTGACGAATACGATCAACCTATCGATCGCAACTCGTCTGCCGAACATTCTTTCTCTGCTTCAACGACATTCTTTCTCCATCATCGTTTAATCTCGACATTGTAATTAGCCACAAAATTCAGGAGGGGCAGGTGTAGTGTAGCGGTTAGAGCTTTCGCTTCCTGCACGATCGATGGTAGGTTCGAATCCGCCCTAGTGCTCACCAAGCCTTTCATTCCCCCGGGGTCGATAAATTGGTAGCACACTTGTCTGGGAGGACAAAAACCCTGACTTCACACATCGGCTAGCCACCGCAAGCCACTGTATAGGCCAGTTACAGGTTCGTAGCGGCTCAAGCGATTTTGAATTGAAGTGAACGTGGGGACGCATCCCGAGCGGATTGACTTACGCCAGACACTTACACTTTATAAAGGCCAGTCGTTTTCGTTATTCACCCCCTTTGAATTTTAGGAGGTGTCTCAGAAAACTGACGTGGTTGGAAAATGTGTAGGAAAATACAAGGTTCGGAATGCTGATTAAGAGAATGAGTGGGGCCCATGCAATTCCACCTAATCGTACTGAAAAAAAAACGGTGTGAGATACGGCGTTTGTTCCTGTGAGGTGATCGAAAACGCACGCGCCTCATCAACGAGCGAACGGTCGAGAATCGATGAGGTCTCCTCAGCAGCCTACTGAAGTAAAACCAATGACTATGTTGCTGAGGGCATACAGGTGGTTCTAACGTAGCTCGTTGGAAACAAAGCGGTTCCCACGCTGTTTTTCAGGATGTTTAGGGGGAAATGAGCGCAATCACGTTTATATTCGTAATCTATTTGCATTATGAACTCTATATTTGTTCATGGAGACCTTAACATCATCAGGTTGCGCTGCTTTTAATCTGCGTTCTTCTTTCCTACAGGAATATGCCATGTTTATTATCCAGCTGCCTTCCAGCTACTTCGAAACATCCATCTCTCCATTACTGATCTTAGGTTCAAATTTCTCCTGTAACGTTTTGGAACACTTCTTACTAGGTTGCTTCTTTCTGCACCTATTCCCAGACTAATGTAAATAAAAACAACTAACTCATCAGAATAATCTGCAGTACTCACCTTTTCGAATGTGGCGATCGATTCCATAGGTTTCGCGACACCTTCAGATGGTTTCTTTGGAGATGGAGAAGGAGGAGGAGTAGAAGAAGAAGCCGCTGCTGGCAGCCCAACGGAGGTATCTTTTTCGGTGTCATTGTCATTTGACTGGTCGCTTACGATAGCACAGCAGACATTTTGCTCGCAAAAGGACATTATAGGGCATTCGTCGGTGAATTTGCAGAACACGGGAACAGAAAGTGGGAGAAGTCCGTTTCTACAGCGTTTTGCCTTTATTTTGCAACATTGACCGCTAAGACATTCACAGTTTTCCGGGCATGGATTACTCAGGCTGCAGTCCTCCACACGAGTGTCCAAATCGCAATCGTCTATCGGCATCGCGGCTGGCATCTTCGTTGTTTTTTCTTTAGACGCTGGTTCAGCAGTCAATGCTGAATAGGCGGAGTCGTTCGTGGACTCTGAACGCGTGGACATCGCCTCCAAATTATTACTGTAAGGATCATCATTTCCCTTCACTGCCAGATCGACAGACACCGCCGCGAACTCCACTTTGGGCCTCATTTTACGTTTTTTCTGCACTTGCGGACAACAACCTCCAAACACGCATATTTCGCCGGCTCTGCATTGATACGCATTAGTGCAGGTGAAAAGCACTTTGTCGCTGCTTGGACACACATCCAGACGGCAGCAGTTGTTCTTGCAAGCGAACGTGGGCGGGCAATCGGCTGAATCCTGACACGAAGCACTCATCACCGAGCATGTGGCGTCGACAGTCACTAAAAACAAAAAATAGACGAGCTTGCGCTCTGCAGCAAGGTCAATTGTGCTGGCTGGACCGCTCACGCGCTTCGTTTTTCGTATGTTTCGTGAATCGTGTGACAACGAACGTAAATGCGGACTGATCACTGATCAAACACTCATTAGCTGACCACAACGGAGCGCGAGAGCATTCCCGACAAACACTACTAGAACTCACAAGGAACCAGTGACGGAGAGGCGAAAGTCGTGGCTCTGTGGATATTGCTGCGATCAGAATGATCGCTGTGATCCGGACGTTGCGATCCAGGGTGTCGACGAGATTTTCTTGCGAGCAAGAATTGTATTGGATAGTAGGGTTTGTGTAGGAGTGAGGATAAGCGACAGCAGAAGTTTCGTGACGTGCAGAAGGTCCCATACACACACGGACAAATCCCCTGCGGTTCGGATCCATCCGGACATGCGAATGGTTGTTCTTCTGCAAGCGATTAAGGGGAGAAAAAGGTGTTAGAACGGGGTGTGACTTTCTAAGGTTATTATGAAGTAAGATGAATTTTCAGGCAAAGGTAGAGAGAACTAGTAGAGGTCAGTCTAAGGATTGAGGTGACATTAGAGGTCTAACTGGGCTGAGTCACTGCTAACGTTTGAATATTTTGCTCATTTTTGTTAACATTCAGTTTACAACGTTGAGAGGAATTTTAGTTTAGAATTATGAGCAACAAATTAATTCTTCCAAAGAAAAGGAGAAGCGCGCTTCTAAGAAGCGTCCAAAAATAAAAAGGATGTGTTGTACAGCCACGGTCCAATGAAAACAAGTACCCTTTTTTCCTAAAAAAATTCCAAAAACTACGTTATCTATTATCAAACTACGTAGCACTCACAGTCGGGTCAAAACGACCTGACTTCTAGCGTAAATGCGTAAAAAGTAGCATTTGAAATGGGGCCCTCGTTCAACCACGCAGTCCTATTGGAACTGGTGAGGGTCCCATCGCGAGCGCAAACGCCTACGCCACTAGCGTGCTCAAGTTGATTGATTAGCATTAAGAAATTACGCATCACGAAAATGTAACGGTACACACTTCTCCTTTCTATTTTTCCGTTTTGAGGAATTTTTCTGCCTAACGTTTTAACGGTTAGGCTGTTACGCCGAGTTCAGAGCCGCGCTGGCGGCGCGGTTTGGTGGTCCTTAAGCACACTGTCGTGAACAGTCAATAACCATCAAAGCGCAAAGCTGCCGAACCGCGCCGCCTGTGCGGCTCTGAACTCTGCGCGCAGCCTTAGACATTATCTTTAGTGACTTAGTGCTTGAAACAGCCCAACTAAACCAACAAGGTAGAATAAGGAAAGGGAGGAGGAGGATTTCATGCTGAGTTTATCACTTACGGGAAAGGGAATTCATTCTCTTCGGCACAATACAGGTTTGCTGCTCAAAATTGAAGATGAATCCATCCTGACACGACTTGCGAACCCATCGAAGCGAACTGAATCCGAAAGTTTCTCAAGACCTGTGGATTTTGAAAGGAGGACAAACATCAATTTTGTGCTTTGATTCCTCGAATAGTTTCTTGAAGAAGTAAAAAAAAAGTAAAACACCTACGTTTGATCACACTGTAGATAGCTGGATGGAATATCTTGGCTGGCTTGCAGACAAGTGGCCGACACAGCACAGGCGTCAGCTTCCCGTGCATCGTTGTCTTGTTCTGAAGAGATGAAGATCATCACCGCGTTATATTCAACTACGTCTGAGGATAGTAAAAGGATAAATTCACTGGCGTCAATCCACTCGTTTCACTCCAAACTGTGACCGTCGGGGTTTTGGAACTCATGTTGGCCTGTGCAATGACATGAGGGGGTCAGTCAATATGTGAAGTCAATGTTCGTATCCCGGAAAAGTTTGGTACCAATTCGTTGTCCCCGGTGGGATGAAAGGGAGCGTACTTTTTATCGACTGCGCTACTCCTGCCCTTCTTAGGACACTAGCACTTTCAACTCTACGATGCCAAGATTCAAAGAAGGTCGAACTTGGAACTTACTTTCAAGATAGTTTTTGATTGAGATGAGCGTGTTGAAACGGTCATAGCTACAGAACAACAAATAGTACCAGAAAAAATGGCAGTAAGAAAGATAAAGTGAAACGTTCATTGCACTTTGGCGACTGTTTGTATAGGAAATAAACCGCAGCGAGCAATAATGATGTGCAAAAGGAGTGTACCACAACGAAAATAACTCGTGTCCCAAGATGAAAATGATCTGAATAACCTGCCGAATATGTCAGACATTTTGTGTAATTTTCAGAAACCAGCGCGGGTCCTATAAACACCTCTTCCTTACAGTTCCAGATGGAGATATACCAATGGGAAGATTGCGGAGATGTGAAAGTAATCAGCGATGGTTGGAGAAACGTTGCTTGTTTTCAGACCACACATTCTTCAGAACTAAATTCTGGAAGTATATTTGAAATAAGCGGCTCATTTGATTTCGGGGAGTAATTTCAAAATTTAATTTCTCCTACTCCCAAGGATTTTATGAGGAGGATTTGCGGCGGATTGATCCGTCGGAGGCGTCGCGACACAGGTTGGTAGCGGTGTTCTATTAGTGCTGTACCAGTTTCAGTCCTCCTCGCTCTCTCCTACGCCTTCTCCAGGCACAAAACTCTAACAAGGTAGTTCGTAATGTTCTCCAGTGGGAATCACTCTTAGTAATGAAGCGATTTTGCACAACTACCCCTAATTAGCTGATGATGCTCTTAATTAGCTGCAGCACTGCTTCGACGCAACACAATAAACCACCGCCATTGTTCCATTTGCGAAGCGGTCGAGTTTCAGACTAAAATAGCTCATCGGTCGACGGCTACGGTATGTCCATAGCTAAATTGCTGCTCGAAGATGAACGAGGTCTCCGCTGTCTGCGCCCGAATCACCGTGATTTTTTGTGTGTGCTGGGGGAGTAATTAGCATTCGAACGACGTAACTCCCTCCATTTTAGCAGCTTCGCAAGTAAGTCCAACAGTGAGTGAGGAGAGCGTATTGCTGGGGTGGACTTGTGGGTGCGAATGTTTGCTTAAAGTGAACAGTTTGGTCACGACCGTGGCGGTCGCCCGGCTTTCGCGCGCTCATCGCGTGGAGAGCGCCTAGAGACGGGCGACGGCGGCTTTCTATATACGGATGGCCAGTGCTACCAGATTAGTTGCATACATTAAGCTGCCATCGTCTAGTTTCGTCTTCAAACAAGATATTGCGGAACATATTACGGTGCGGGAAGAAAGGATTCAAATAAAACGCAAAATAAACCCGCGGAACCCCCGATTTCACCCCGGGACTCTCACATTCTTCACAGAGTTTCATCTCACTGGCGATGTTCTGGATCACAGTCATAAATTGACCTTCTGAAGGCTCCTTAGCGTAAGCTCGTCATCTAAGAAACCCAAGAAATATCATGGATCCGAAAGCATACGCATTACCCCGGTACCCCATGAACTGCAGATTCTCCTATTGTCGTCAAAAAATCGAAGACCAAACCGTTAAGCAGCTCAGGGAACCCCGAAAACAGACAGATCGAATACGTCGAATAGATGATTGTTCGAAAAGGTTCCCACACAGGCAGAAAATAAAGAGTACGTAGAAGATAAGGCGAGCTTTGAGGATAACTTATGACTTGGGGCTGAGAATGTTCTAGATACATAACTACGAAGGTGGAGGAATTAGACGGATTCAAAATGAGTAAGGCTAGCCTCCACATATCACTTATCGCTGATATTTCTTACTCATTAAGGGGTTCGATTGGTTTTTCCGTATGTGAGGCCAAGTTAACCTCAACTCATCTGGTGATCTTATTACTAATTTTCTTTCAGAACCAGTCCAACCATGTGGGGACCGTAGCTGAAGTATAGACGAGTCAATTCCTAGAAGCGTGAAAGAATTTAGATTTTTTCATATTTTGCATATTATTCATTGTTTATGGGTGGTTGAAAGCCTACAGAAGAAAATTCAGGCGGAAGATTCCTACACATAAGAGTACTACCGTACTCTGTGCAAAGAAAAGTAGGGAAATGAATAACTTAATTGACCTAAACTAAGCATACATGTACAGGCCATTCTAAGAGTTAAGCCTTGACAATTTCCTCAAATATTTTCAAATTTCAAGCCTCAAATAATTATAAAACGGTCAGTTTGATTTTCCGATTAATTAGTTCCATTATTCTTAGCCAAACAGAAAAATTGATGAGAACCTAGAGGGCTAGGCGATTATGTGGGCTATTCAGGAAAGTTAGCTAATTTTTCCAGTAGTGGAAACATTGTGTCATTAGCGAAATTAGACCAATTCCAACTCAACAAAAATCACCTAAATCCTCTTCTCAAAAAAAAAAAAGTGCATCCAAACGAAGGAAGGGGCTTACAGATCCAGAAAAGAAAAATATTGTCTCATCTTCCGGAAATTTCAATGGCAGAAAGACGGGATTGAAAACAATTAAAAATTACTCTCACTCAATTGGTGTACCGTAGGTTAGGTAACAACTTTCATTCATCACTTAGCAGTCTCCTTTACCTACGTATCCTGTGGTTTACTTCTCTGGAGGAATTACTGTGTCTTATATTCAGAAAAGAGATTTTATGCCTTGTTATTGGACCTGCTAAGCAAAAGTACGAGCTAGGATGGAAAAATTTCTTTGAAGGACTGACCGGAATATTTCTAGTGATTCTGAAAGTTGATCCAAATACAGAAATGTAAACAAAAATGATAGTGAGGAACAAGAAGAGGTTTTATGATAAAATTGTGGATGAAAAGACACGTCGCCGATGCAACACAGTTCGTATTCTCGTTAGCTCTTTACTTTGCTTCGCCACATATTTTTTTTCATATTTCTGGGGTACTTTCGTCCATGCTTTCTATTAACATTTCTTAGCTTTATTTAAATTTAAATAGGTCAACATTTTCTATTAACAGAAACAATGCGCCTCTGAGGAGAGGGAAATGGCCAAAATGTCAAGCTAATAAAAGTGCCATCTGTTATAAAAAACCTCGTGGACACAGTAGTAGAAAACATACACAGAAGCACGCCGAGGTGTCAAGACGCGAATAGTTTCAACTTCTAGATATTTTGACAAGAATTCTGCGTATTAGCCATTCTTTGCTTCTCTTCTTTCCTCTCTCTCTCGTAATCTTCCTATCTCTTCATCCAAATGCAGGTGCTTTATATCTTCTACAGTAATATTTTTGTAGTTTTTTTTTCGAGAAAACAATTCAGCACCTACTGCTACATTGCTCTCCAGCGTTCACTCATGGGCTTTTATAGAAGACGCACTTGACCCTGAACCACTGGAAAAAAAACCGGCCACACCAATCGTAGCATACAGTCTCTTTCAAACCTCTACACTATAAAAAGTGGGATCAGCTGACAAAGCGCATGTTTACCTTAAGCATCGCACGCTCAAGTGTGTATGTCCTATATGGAAAACCATAGTAGACAGAAATTTTCCACGCTACCATACACGGATCGTGCTACACGTGCTTTTTGTACAGTACAATCCCTCTACGTCGGTGTCGGCGTAATTTGCTTGCTTGCTCACTTGAGGGCTTCGACATTGTTCTTCCGGGTGCGCGTGCGGCTAATTGCTCTCTCGCCGTCTTGGTCGGCGCGATCCATCGTCGCCGATGGACCGCTCGCTGCTGTTTGCACGCACGTCCACCACACGTCTATTTGAACTTCGATTATCACTGACTGTAGCGGATAAGAGGCGGCTACTGTCACAACATTAAATGTGAGCGCGCCGGACCCGCCGGACTTACCGCGACCAGCTGTCACTTTCCGCTCCAAATTCACCCCATCGAATCCCGTTAGAAAATCCCTCGAAACCGTTCAGTAATCGTACTAACCAAAGACAAACAAAGAATTCAAACAAGCACACACATACACACACATTCAGTTGGTGGTATTGAACTGACCGCAAATATTCGGCGCATTCTGTTTGCGCATGAGTTTTGGATGCTGCTGTGGTTGAGTGTTTTCCATTGGAGCAGTAGCAGATGACCCGCCGGTCGCTGGCGCCGATGGTGCCGCCGCCGCTGCTGCTCGAGACTTCACAACCCAAACACCGTCCCCGGCTGGACTGCTGAAATTTAGAGAAGTGAGATAAACACATCGAAAAATAATCGAGAATAACTGCAGTGTTTACTCTGATGTTGCTTCACATTTGAGGAAAAATTGCGTTTGTTTGCCACCGATTTGCACATCGGTTGTGCCAAGATGGCAATTCCCACCAATGACAGGGGTTTGACACAGGCCTGGGGTCACTGAAAAATGACTGCGATCACATGGACAACACCGCTATGAGATAGCTTCCGAAAAAAAAAGATGAGAAAAATTTTATGCAACTAAAAAAAAACACATAGACAACAACAACTTTTATGTGAAAATGATGAACATGATTTATCTTCCTCGGTAACTGTGAGAGTTTAATTCAAGTGAGAGATACTTTGAAACTCTGCTCCTATTGAATGTTTTTCACAAAATGGTAATTCTGAATAAAATATCCAGAAACAGGTGTAGCGTGTCTTCCTACAAAATATTCTCACTAAGCATTGATGTAAGAGCGTCAGGATACTTCCAGCTTCTTTTGTTCAAAAATTTCTCAGTGATGACGGTTGTGACTGCAATTGAAAAAAGGACCGGGAAAAAAAAGAAAAAGGAAAGAAGAAAAGAAAAAATGAGCTGAGATGTGCAAAGGAACTTGTTGGACTACTGACAATAGATCATTTTAGTAATTTTTTCTCATTCCAGCCTAAAGCGTCTTATAATTGTTCCCATTCCAATTCAAAACAATACATTCATCATGGACTTCTATTTATGAAGTGAGTAATGAAGAGACCTATTATAATTTTTATCAGAATGACCTGCTGCTTTGATCCATTTTTTGTTAAAAAAAATAGAAATGGTAAGTCATAGAGGCGAACGTTTTTCCTTTATGATCACCCTGAAGTGCGTTGAATGTCCGAAAAATTCTCGTTTTCATCCATAAATAACAGAGCATGAGAATGACTTGAGAACAGCTTTGGTGAGCGTACCACACAGCTCTGTCAGAATAGGCCTTCACCAAGTGAATGGATATGGCCCTTGACTTGGATGAAAGCTGAGCTTGGTTATGGGTTAAAAAAAATGCCAAATACATTTATCAGAATCCCAAAGTAAAAAATTTTTAAAAATTCTTCATTGTTAAATTTTACTAACCGATTTTTGCTTTCACTTCATTGCTGAACTTAGACTTTTTACTTTTGTATGGTGTTTTGAATACAGTAATCAGAGGTGAGCTTTTTCAGAATTAGGATAACACTGTTTTTAAATGTAAATGAACAACTTTTGGGCTACTCCATCCACGTTCCATGAGAATAAAACCTAGGTTTCTTGGATTTAGGTGATTTACTTCGTTTAGGGATGATGGATTATCTTGCACCTTCCACGATGATTTTGTTTACATGCTTAGATTTGAAGAAAAAGTATAACAGTGCTCAAGTAATTAATACGCACGAAAGTATGACTGTAAAGTGAGGTCAGCGAGAAAAAAGCGTCGGAAACTCACCAAAGAATAATGCTGCTATAAGCAGTTGTCGGTGCATGGTGGTTCCTGTAGCTGTCGGATCCGCTGCTCGATGGGAATAAATGAGTTGCGGTGCAGCCAGGGACGACTTACGGGGTGCAGAGAGAGGGTGTGAGCAGAAGAGGCCCGTTGATGGTGCCTGTATGGAAGGTTTGTGTGTGTATGTTTGAGTCGAGTCGCCGACGATTGCGTCCGCCTCCTTTGAGGGGTGGCTTGCTAGCCGTGATGAGGGCGGAACGGCGGTGTTGAAGAGAATTCGAAGAGAAGCTCAGACTCAGGGACGAATCGTTCACGAACAAAAACCTGAGTACAAACCCGATCAGGACGGTGCTTAGCCGTTTCGCACAACTTCGATGCCAGTTCTTCACAGAAACGTTTTTTGGAAGGTCGTAGTCATACTCAGACTCAGCATTGTTCCTCTTTCCTACTTATCTCACAGCCACCCCGATCAATCTTCATTAAAACTACACCTCTTCTAGCACTCGCACATTTTACCAAGTTACCGTATCCCCCCATTACAGTAAGTCTCAATGAATCGCACGTGATAACAGAAACTTAAATTATCACTGGTAGTCGGTCAGCACAAACCCCGCCCACAATCTCCGATTGTTTGCATGCGCTCAAGTGAGGATTATCCGTTTTCTTTATTTAGAGTACGCTGAGAAAGACAAAAATAGTCTCTAGTCAACAAATGCGTTTCGTTTCTGGTGGGAAAATAACGTTCGAAGCTTTTCGTACTATTTGATGCCGCACAGTTTAGTCATTCATTGTTTCAGTGATAACGTGGAATCCTATCAAGTGTAGCCCATAAGGAATGGACCTAAGCTGCACAATGAAATTCTTCTGGAAAGAAAGCGCGTCATAGCCAGATTTTAAAAAATCAACCAAAAATTGAACTAAGCTAGTATTCGCTAACAACATCCATGCTAACGAGGGAAGTTGTGGTGGTAACTAACAAAAAGAATCATTAGATTCTACATTCCTACTTAAAAGCCGTATTAAGAAAAATTTTGACTGTTGTGTTCTTTTCTACAACAAATTGACTTTACTTGACTTAATCGGCGGACGGGTGTTAAGGCCTAAGGCGGCTATCCTCATCTTCGCCGGGATGTGTCGTCCTCGAACCTATCCGAGCCCATCCTGTTCGATCTTCAGCTGAAGTTCGCATAGAATCTACCCATCCGTCGCTGTTTCACATCCTGCGAAACCTAACGTCTCTCCTGAACTGCCTATCCACGCCAAGTGTCCTCAGATCTTCCTTCGAACCACTGTACAGAACTTTCTTTTACGACCAGGAGAGGGGCTGGGGAGGGGGGAAGGGTGGGGGGTTTCATAGTTAGGATCTGGAAGCATCCTCAAGACAACTTGAACAAGGCGATCAGACAGTCTCCTCATAACGTGACCAAAGAAGCGAAGACGGTTTTCCATGGCTACTTCAGAAGGCCGGGCAAAATGTTGACGTTCTCCGCGTGTCATCCACCGATACAGCGTATCCACTTCCGAGTAAAGTACTTCGTTATGGGACGCCAACGGCCAAAAGTAGCCTGACAGAAATTCTACGGCAAATACTATAGCTAAAGTGGAGGCAATCACACATACGGGTGTACAAAGTTGCTTTGTTGGATGAGTTGATCAATCTACGTGCCTCTGATTCATTACTATCCACCATCCATTGAATACCTAATTAATAGGTATATTGTTTTTAATAATTAATCAATAGGTGGTGTTTTGCGATTTCTTGATACATGTAACCAATGTATATATCTACTAAACTCGAACTTCATGGCACTTTTATTCTCTGAATGTAGCGTTTTCCTAAAAGGTAACCAATTGATCTGCACAGTTCATGGTTCCAAGCCGCCAGCAGCCAACCAGGCCCCGTCTGGGATCGACTAGCTGGTACCAAACTTGTTTATTCGGTTATTTCTTGCTTTTTCTGCTTTCTTTTTTGTTGGGAGACTGAGAAACACTGACTTGATATATCGATTGTTCCCGCAAGGCTTTCTGTAGGATGTTCACAAATTTTAAACGGTTCTTATTTGAAGTCCAACTCGTTTGGGGTCGTCCCGGAAGGATTAATCAGAACCATCATTATTGGACGCAATGTATTCCTCTATTTTTTTGTTGATCTTTATCACTCGAATTTCAGAAGGAACGTTAAATATTATTTATTATTATTTATTTGTTACTAATTATATATTGTTATAATATACAAACCTCATTACATTACCATTGCAATGTTACATTAATAAAATCACTAAGAGAGCACAATAACCTCGAGAAAAAAAAGATTAAGTTCGCCAAATTAGTAGTCGTTATCGAATATTCGACAATGAAAGCACCTATAATAATTCATTGCGGAAAAATTCCATCAATTAAAAAAAGGGACGATTTCAATCGTTTACGAATTTGTCCTTTGTGACGTAATCCTTTAAGATGACAAGGACTATTCAAACAAAATTCTATCAAATTTCCGGGATCTATTTCTTCTCAAATCTGCGAACAAAAAAAGTCCCTAAATACATATTGAAATCAGTTGAAAGTGTTGATTTTTCCGTATCCGCAGGATGGAAAAGATGCTTTCTGGAACGGATAAGCGATGACTCGTCGCCATTTTGAAGATTCTCACATTCAGGATTCTTCGAATAACAAATGCATCACCACAAAGTTTGTGTTGAATTGACTTAACAATTCGTTCTCGCCTACTTCAGTAGTTATTCCTCCGGTGAAACCGCAGATATTGTCGCTGTTGTAGTTTTATTTAGTTACTTGTCTATTTATTCACAAACCCCAATGGTGCACCAGAAAAAGGAAAACATCTCTCGTGTGAGCTATTTTAAAGAATCGGCGCTTTATTGTCAGTGGAATCTGACGCGATCTTTTCCAAGGCGAATATATCAAACATGTTCTTCTCCTACCACAAGCAAAGCGAAGAATCCTCTTTTATCATCGGTCCCCCCAATCCACTAAGCTTAACATTTTTCAATTTATCTGTATATCAGAGTTTGGACGACCAACGTAGCACAACGAGGAAGAATTACGTTGGGATAAAGTAAAATAGTATTGTTGAAAAATATAACGAGGTTTCCACATACTATATTTTATATTCTTTCTAGAAAAGGTCGCAATTCATGCCATATCGACGATAATAACGGGGTTCGATAATGATTACTATTAAAATGCAGCGGTGACGTCGAAGCTCTTCAACCGAGTGACCGCGACGCGCCTGGCACACACTCTTCTTCTGCTTCGCATACCCTCCCTTTTCGCTCCATCGCCCCATTGAAGGAATTCGCCACTAACTGTAAGTGTTGGCCGTGGATGTGACGGTGACGGCTTCTTTTCCCATAATCAATACGTACCAAAAATGAACCAGCAATGCTTCGCGAAAATTGCCAATGAAGTGAAAGTGCGGTTGTAATCTCATCGTACTCAGAAATAGGAAAGTTTTGTAGAAAAAAGAATTCCATGTAACATTTTTTTGTGAAAAATTTATGAAGAAGAATAAGGATGAAGTACAAAACGACAATCAATCGCTTGGGATGCGTCTTCGCGTTCGATTTAAAAATGAGGTTTTGGAGGTTTATGAAAGAGACCGGCCGATGTATCAAATCAGTGTTTTTATCCTCTCAGACCAGTGTGGTGTACCAGTTTGTCGACCTTGGATGATGGCTCCATAGTAGTTTCGAGCCAGAAAACGTAGAGTTGTAGCCGATTCCCTTACAGACTGCGCTACACTCGTGGTCCAACATCCATACCTCCTCAAACACTGAGCAACTTCTCCTTACGCAATGGATTACAGTGTAGATAAAATCAGGTAGGAGGATAAATTCTTGCGTTTTTTTTTCATGGTCTCTTATCCTACGTCTGCTATGTCCATGATTCCTTTTTTTTGATCTGACGGTTTTTTTTAGGAACAAGTCTCCGATTCCTAGGGTACCTTAGTACGCAAGTAAGAACAAATGGTGTTGGTAGGCGGACAAAATCCATTATTATCTTCTTTTCGAATGTAACCGCAATGAAATCGGTTTTTGAGATACTATTCCAATTAGTTGTTTATTAACTTTCACTATTTTAATACTTAAGTATTTTCTTATTTTACTCGAGTATCCCAATCGGGTCCATTTCGCGGTGAGGCTCGTCCGAGGTGATCGTATCAGAGAAAAATGATATTTTGATATCCAAGCCGCTTTCGTTTTTGCTTCATCCACTTCGCTCATCGTTCAATTATCGTCCACTTATTAGAAATCAATACGTCACGGAATACGTATAGACTTTGTGTTGCATCAAAATTTTTCGGATCTATGAACATCAGTCTATCCATTGCATTCCATTTAGTTCCACCTCAAAGCATCCTTTCGATCATAGGATTCCGAAGTTTTTAGAGCTGCAAACGTTCTACGGTATCCTCCAGTGTTTATTTCCAGATTACAACGGATGTCCGACAAGTGATAAGACACGTCGGAAGAAGCATAAACAGCAGCAAATAAGGGGCGGTTGTTGAAGCGGTGGGCGGTCATCAGGTCGACAGAGGAATGTGGAGTGCAAGACACGACAAACAGCCGACCTCACGAATCGCCGCTTCACCGCTCGGCTTATCAGCACCAACATATCACGACCGGCCCCAAGCTGAGCTAATTCGGGGTTGGGAAGTCCGTCGGTTGCGCCAAATTTGTCGCCAACCACTCATCACTGTGTCACTCATTGGTGGAGTGTTAGAGGTTTGTCGGTGGAGGTGTATTTTAGACACTTTCAGGGAGGTGATAAGCTGGCGGATAGCTTACTCTTACCATCACTTCAATGATGAGATTTCTTCTGAGGTAGAAAAGTAGGACTAAAATAAGTAAATAGTCGAGTAAGACAAGTATTTTTGTAACACAAAACTTTGAGTAACTCTGGACTACGGAGAAAATAAATCGAGGAGTTCTGAGTAACGGATAGCTTATTCTTACATATTTTCAAAGCCTCATTGGACGTAGTGAATAACTCAGAACTCAAAAGGGAAACATAGAGGGACAAGTAGTGTGGTCACCATACCTAGCAGTCCAGAACCCAAGCCACATCAAGCCAATTCGTGTCGTGACATTATGGATTCCATCCTGCTGAAGATCTCTGTACTTGCTGGTCGGAGAACGTTGAAAAAAGGTGCGAAGTGGACCAACTATTTGAATCAGGTAGAATCTGGAGATCTGGAGGAGACTCCGGAACAGTTTAAGGGATCACGATGGATGTGGCTTCATAACGCTACAATAGCTGAATCTTACTTTTATCCTCGGAAAAAGTACTATTTTCAGCTTTCAGAGCATTCATTTAGATAAACCTTCTCAGTGTCTCGAGTAATTTTTTTTGTAAAAATCTAAAACCAAAAATTTGACATTTTGCTTTGCCTGTTTGCCATAAAAGTACATGTTGTCTTTCTTTCTTTTTTTAGCTTTCTTGGTAGCTTAAGACAAATATGGGTTGCTCGCCTAAAAAAAAGAATACGAATCTAAAGATTGTGTAGGCCACTGGAAAGACAGAGCAACTGCGATAGTCAATGAGATGAGCTGAAGTGTGAAGAGTGTAACTAAATCCGAGATGAACAGTATATTTCTTTGCGCACCTTTTTCTCACTTTAGAAAAAATATTTAAAATTATTTAAATTTTATTAGTACACATCAGAAATCAACAAGAGATTACCATCACTATCAGCAACATCCAGCCACTTGATGTGCATTGTCTGAATATCCTTCTTCCAGAAGAAGAGGAGCTGCGACAATATAAAGTTGTTGAGAATTTCGTTTCTGAGGTCATCGGGGTTTTTAAATGTTTCGCCCAGATACATGCTGCTTTCAGGTGGGACACGGTCGTTCAGCCAAAACTCTTCAGAAATTGCCCTCGTCCCCTTTACCTTGTGGTGTCTCGCTTTCTGCCATGCTCCACTGCGAATTCAAAGCGATTTAGAGGTTTTTTCGCGTACTGTTTCGACCAGCTTCTGGAGCTTCTTCATTTATAGATTTTTTTCTTGTAACGATGTAGATGTAAAGATTTATGTAGCGTTGATTGTCTGATTACCTTTCAGCAGCTAACAGAACAGAACACCGTGTGAATCCAAGAATACAAAAAAGTCAAGAAAGACAAGAAAGGTATGCGAAGGATCAATACTAAACTATAAATTAAATATGGTAAGTTTTGTGAGCTGACCTTCAGAATCTTCTTGGATCGGATATTTGACGAATACGAGAGAAAAAAAAAGAAAATTGGTAACCTATGCTGGTGCATACAAACTATCTAAACATTTTACTAATCCTAGCTAACCTTAAAGATTGTAATATGATACGATATAGTTAAGAAGGCACAATTATTCGACTGTGTTTCGTCAGCGCATTTTCCTCTTGTTTTTATTTCTCTTGGGGAAAATTTTGCTAGTCACGGTCTTTCAGCGCGTAATCCTTTCCTATCGCCAGAAGAGCGCAACTTTTTCTACACACCAATAGACGTATGGAACACATTCTCTTCGTTGTTAGTCACAGAGGAAAAAAACAAAGCACTTCACTGGAGGATATCCACAGATAAGCTATCCTGCAGCGAAAAAAAAACGCCTTCCGATTGCTGTTGATCTAACGCGAAGCATTCGGTGCTCGAATGCTCGATGTTCGAATCTCTCCCGTAGTAGCCGTGGTTCGGGACGTAGTCTACAGGTATATCAATGAGAAACTCCGAACATATCCTACAAATGCAGAAACGAAAAACTTCAAAAGCATAGAGGTCTCAGATTCCCCAACGAGATAACTCTTTACAGTTTACAGGATTCAAGAGACTAAATCGCATGATGAAGATCTCACTTGTGTACTGTAAGCAATTGCTTTGTAAGGTAATTCCATCATTAGTCAGGCCTAAATGCTTTCATTTCAATCCTATAAAGTTCTGAGTAAGCTGGTGTCTAGGATGCTTCTGAGGCACCTGTTTTCTGGATTTCTGCCTAAGGTTTCCATGTTTTCGTTGCTATTCCTGAGATTACGCTCCGAATCACATCATAGAAAGAGAAATAATTATATATAAAAAGGAATATTTCTAAGAACAAGGAATACTTTCCCTCAAAAGATAAACCTTTCTCTAAAGGATACTGATCCTCTCAATGAATTATTCTGCACTGGCAAATTTCACACTGTAGCATTGCTCAATTTCAGAAATAATTTCTTCATAGATGTTCGAAGGTAGTTCCCGCAACATCTAAATTCCTTCTTTTCGGATTATCTTCAGAAGGCAAAGATTTTCTGCCAAAGCGTCTCACAGTTTCTCTGTGCCTCCAGCACACCAAGTCTCTGCACAACTTCTTGTAGAAGTTTAATTATTTGACAGTTCTGGGTCCTGGATAGGATGGTCCTCCCCCTTAGATCAGCACTGATAGTGGCAATATTGAATAAATTCTTTTCGCCGAGTTGACCACTCTCGGTCACTTGCCCAATCTTCATTTCTCAAATTTCTTTCGGGAAGATAATCTGAAAATTATTGATAGGAATTAACATTTTCCGGGTCGCAATGTTGCTACATTGACTTCATGTTTTGATTGCTATGACTAGATATTAGCGTTTAAACATTCAAATGAACTCAACGTATGCCAATATTTTACTGAGCAGCAATACATGATTCAACCCTACAGTACCAAGATTCAAAGAAGGTCGAAGTTGGGGCTTACTCTCCTGTGAACCCTGTGGGCAGCCTTAGGCCCGCTATGACCGTGTTTTGATTCGTCCCACATGTTGAGTTTCTTCCTTCCAGACTTCGGCTCCAGCTAATTCCCAGAAAATCAGATATTTCAGCATCAATGCCTCATCCTTTTCTTTACCACTGTCATTCGAGTAGAAAAAAGATCTCGAGTAGATAGATGCGGTTATTATTAATAATATAGACATATGTAGATTTTACCTATATACAAAAGATGAGTTAAATGATTCCCGAAAAAGGTAGAGTTTTTCCCGAAAATCTCCTTTTAAACAAGCACTTTTCCGAGCAGGACGTTATTAGTTGATATCGTTACGGATCCTTAGAAAATAACACATATGTTGTGTCTGACACCTTTACTGAGTATCAGGTAAACACTGGATAGTGGTAAAACAATTTCAAACGATTTCCTCAAGTGACGGGGATAGAAATTAAGGAAATTTGGGAAATGTGTAGCTCAAAAGTTTGAATGAAACCAAACAACTTGTTGGACTTGTTTCTTCATTATCCTGGGATATTCTAAACGCTCAGGAGAGATTTCTGCATAAGACGAGGAAAATGACCCATAAATCACGTTGGATTCTGGTCACGAATGTCTAGCAGAAAACCGTCTACATATTTTTCGTCATTAACACATTGCCTACGGCATTCTCTTTAATTTTTGCAGCATATAGGACCAAGGCGTTATTTTTTATCTATCGCATACGACCATGCTTTGTAATAGTAGTCTAATACAGTAGAATAATAGAAAATAGATTTGTATATAGCTGAATAGTGAATAATTAGTGAAGTAAGTTAAAGTAAGTAAGTAGTTAAGGTAAGTAATATAGTAAATAAAGAAGAATAAAGTACATAGTTAAAGTAAGTGAAGTAAGTTGTAAGTTATACTGACCACAGTGATAGCGCTATTGTACCAGCCCTTTTCTCCTTGTCGTCGGTAGTTTTTCAAGTTTTTTTTTCTCGCACAATAGTTCATTAATATTGATACACATGTAATTATCTATTTTTTCATATGCCTAAATGCATACGAACCAACATTGGTTCGAAATGTCATCGATGGGTCAAATATGTAGGTAACCGCAGAGATTTATCGATGTTATACATCAGGAAACTTACTAGCAGCAAAAACAAAAACCTAAAATCATAACAAAAGTATTAAGGAAAACTACAAAAATGTACAATCACGGCAGAAGAGATAAATCCGACTGCATAATTTAAAAAAACAAAACAACTAGATGAGTAAAATCTCAACTCTTCCAAGACACATATGTACATAGGACGAGTTGAAATAATGAGATCTTGAACATATTCTGTGGAATAAAGCCGCTCCAGTTGAACTTCACCGATCTATACGCACGAATTGCACGCACCACGATGTTAGAGGGACTGGAAGGAGTTTAGTTGTTATTTGAGGTCTGCGTGTTGCTATCCTCTTGAGGCGCCGAAGGCACGATAATCTTTCCGGACTCTACGGGATTCGACTGTTCCGCAGGAGCCACTTGGGATGATGTAGTTGTCGACGTCCATTTTGCAGGTTCCGCCCTAAAAAACAATACCAGTGACTTAGTTGCCCGAGAGTCATTCGAAATTTCTGCAGTTGCGGACTTGAGGTTGCGAAGAAGTTGAACGTGAACTGCGATTCATTTTCAGCGTATAGTCAGGTCAAAACGACATGAATCACGAGTGTAGTTGCGGTGCATTTGCGTACGCGCTCGAAAATGCCGCGGTGGAGGCAGTAGTTGGGACCAAGGTGGGATCGTCGCAAACTGCAGCGATGGGTGGTGTCAGCAAAGCTTTCATCAGGCTCCTAGCCACTGCGCTCCACCGAAGTGCTTCGAGAGAAGCCGCGTACGCAATTGCGTACGTGCTTCATGTCGCAATGACCCTACCATAAATTCATTTTTTAAAAAAGTAAATTAAATAATAGTAGTATAATATGATAGTGTATAATAATGTACAATCTAATAATATAAAAATATGACATGAAGTGCACATATACAGCATGCAAAGTTCATAAGGTACCTTAAGAGCAATAACCGTCGAAGTCGTTTTTCGTTGCTAGGGATTTTTGCAAGAATCTGTGAGAATTTCTATGGTAGAAAATGTTATGCAAAGTTCCAGATACTTTTACGGCATTGCTGTAGAGTACAGACTGATTCGAATACTTCATAGATCTATGTTCAGAAAAGAAAAAAAAAGATTAGTCTGGAATTAATGCGATTAGCCTCGGAAAAAAACATGACAAATAAACAAATTCGAATTGAATAAGAGATGATATTTTTGTTTTTTTTTTTTGTTTTTTGAGAGGATGATGATATTTTTGTTTCCATTTGCGGAAATAAGAAAGTGCTTATATATTTCCAAAGTGATTTTAAACTGGTGAATAGCTTATAATGAAGGAGTTACGCTTTTCATCACTGGAATTACGATATTGCACTTTAGGTGAAGCTTCCTGTGCCAGCTACTTTACTAATCATCACCTACTCTCACAAGAGATTTGCTTTTTGCATAAGTCCTGCAACGAGAAAAAGACACCACAGAAGAGAATAAATCGGCAAATCATACATAGCATTTCCATTTCAGCATTTTCTACCAAAATTTTTGAAAAACCACTAAAATTAAGGAGCAAGAAAAGACAGAAGCCAGAGGATATTTTTCTCACCTTTTTAGATTTTAATTAGAGGCTTACTTTAAGAGAACTGCTTGAAGCGATATTTTATGTTGGAGATTTTCACTTTACAGGGAACTAGCATATTTTGAATGATGTGATTTTGAGTGATACATTTGCGAATATTATTACAGAAAATCAACAAAACTTCTCGTTTTGTCTTTGTCTGTTTTTTTCTTTTTCCTCTTTGCAATGGCAAGATACGTATATTCATATTATTATATTTATTGTTACACTGACTTACTTATTTGACTTAATCGGCGGGCTGAAGTCATCGCCTGACGCGATTACTCGCATCTTCGCCGAGGTGTGCCGTCCTTGAACACAACTCTGCCCAACCTTCTCGATTTTCTGCTAGAGCTTGCGCAGAATCAATAGATTCGTCGCTATTCCATGTTCTGCGAAACCTTAAGTCTCGCCTGAACTGCCTATCCACGCCGAGTGTCCTCAGGTCCTCTTTCACCACCTCAGTCCAGAACTTCCGTTTTCGGCCAGGTGGCTTCTTCCAGCTTGAACCCGGCGAACTCCTCAGAACTCGTTGAACAAAGCGATCTGCCGGTCTCCTTAATATGTGACCAAAGAAGCGAAGACGATTTACTTTAGTCACTTTTGATGGCGGTGCAAGATGTTGATGTCTTCTACGTGTCATCCGCCGGTATACCACATCAATTTCTGCGTAAAGAACTTCATTGTGACATAACTTAGGCCAAAAGTGGCCAAGTAGCCGTCTAAGCAGCTTTCGTTCCGTGCAGTCAAGCTTCTCCAAAACCGTTGATGGTGCTGCCCAAGTCTCCGATCCGTACATCATGATGGGGCGAATTGCGGATAAGTAGACTCGCAGCTTGACTTCGCTGGTGATAGGGGTCGACCACAGACATTTCGTTGAGTTAAATGCAGAAGTGGCCTTAGCGCATCTTTGCTGAACATCTCTCTCGTAGCTGCCATTCTTCTTCAGCGTACAGCCTAAGTAACAGAACTCATCGACGAGTTCTATCGGTTGTCCGTCCACCCTGATTCCCGTTCGAGGTCTCGAAGAGATCCACATCTGCTTGCATTTATCAGGGCGTAGGCGTAGCCCATAGGCTGCAGCCAGCTTCGATACAAGGTTGACAACATGTTGAAGTTTCGTACTGATTTCCACGAATATAACAACATCGTCGGCGTACTCGAGGTCAGTCAAGGGGCACCTGATGGTGCTAAGACAATGTCGGCAGGACACTGGTCGACTGTTCTTCGCATAAAGTCGTCGATTGCGAAATTGAATAGGAAAGGTCCTGCCACTGCCCCTTGTCTTACTCCAGTTACCACTTCAAACGGTGTTGTACATCCGGCTGGTGTTCAAACTGCAGCAGTTGTTCATTGATTCATGTCATCAAGCAAACGAACGAGCTTTCCTGGTACTCCATCGGCGCGGAGCGCGTTGAGAAGACAGCCTCGGTGAGGAGAGTCGAACGCGTCTTCAAAGTCCATAAACGCTAGTTGCATTTGCTTCGAATACCGCTGCCAGATTTCGATCGCTCTCCTGACGATGAACACCCGGCCAGGACGACAGCCAGCTTGCTCGTCGCGCGTTGTTTCTTCGCAATGTTAAATGAGTCGGTCCAGGATAATGCGCTCCAGTACCTTGTACGTAACACGCAGCTATGAGATTCCTCGATAATTCCTTTGGTCCGTGATGGATAACTTCTTGTGGAGGGGAATTCTGATAGCGTATCTCCACGAATCAGGTATCCTTTCGTCTATTCATATTGAACGGATGATCTTTGTCATCTCACGAATCCCAGACGGAGGAAGATATTTTAGCATTTCTGCGCTAATCCCGTCGTCTCCACCACATTTTCCATTCTTCATTTTTTGAATACAGACCAGGACCTCCGACTCGGTCGGTGGCTCCTCGTTAACCGCATATGTCGGTCTATGAACGTGTTCGAGTTCAGAAGCTGACGGTGCTAGACGGTTCAGCAACGTCATGAAGTGTTGCTTCCAAATTGGAAGGATTGCTTCACCGACAGCTACCCCATTGGCAGTGTTGAGGACAGGGAAACATTTTTTAATTTTGCCTGTACACTGTTTTAGTAGAGCATAGGCTTTCCACAGGTTCCTGTCCTTCCACACCTTCTCAAACTTCATCGCTCTTGACGTCCACTCGTTATCGCGGTCTTGTTGCAGTTGACGATGCAGCTTCCTTCTGTGACGCTTCTCCTGGTTGAAGTCACCAGCGCTGCGCGCGACACATACAGAATTGTATGTGGATTTTGTTTCCGCAGATGCAAAGACAAACTTCTTCCGCGGCAATAGAACCGGGAGCGTTTCCCTTGCAGCGTCCTGGATGCACGTTGTGAAGGAATCCACATCGCTAAGCTTCTTCCTGGTCCTTACTCAGCATGAATAGACACACGTTGGCGGAATTTCGTTCTGCATTCTTCGTCTTTCAGACTTGACATGTCGATTTTCAGTTGAAGAGGAACTCCTCGGTTTCTCTTCAACTTCAACCATATCTTTAAGCTGAGAAGAACTGGATGGTGTTCAGAGTCGAACGGGACGTCCCAAACGGATCTAGATTTTCGGATATCTGACTGAGGAATGTTCCTCGCCCGAACGTAGTCGAGCTGAAGTTTAAAAGTCCTCATCTTCCGCTTGCGCTGCTCTTCAGGCGTTAAAAGGCTTCATCCCCGCCACGTGAGCTATAGAAGGAGATGCGACGGGTTCACCGGCGCCAGATACGCATAGAAACGGGTGCGACGGGTCCACCGGCGTCAGATTGGTGCGCCGGCGCCAGATATCTATAGAAGGGGATGCGACGGGTCCACAGGCGCCAGATACCTATAGAAGCGGTGGGACGGGTCAACCGGCGTCAGATTGGTGCGCCGGCGCCAGATACCTATAGAAGGGGGTACGACGGGTCCACCGGCGTCGAATTAGTGCCTCGACGCTAGAAAGCTATAAAGTGGGTGCGACGGGTCCATTGGTGCCAGATACCTATAGAAGCGGTGCGACGGGTCAACCGGCGTCAGATTGGTGCGCCGGCGCCAGATACCTATAGAAGGGGGTACGACGGGTCCACCGGCGTCGAATTAGTGCCTCGACGCTAGAAAGCTATAAAGTGGGTGCGACGGGTCCATTGGTGCCAGATACCTATAGAAGCGGTGCGACGGGTCAACCGGCGTCAGATTGGTGCGCCGGCGCCAGATACCTATAGAAGGGGGTACGACGGGTCCACCGGCGTCGAATTAGTGCCTCGACGCTAGAAAGGTATAAAGTGGGTGCGACGGGTCCATCGGTGCCAGATACCTATAGAAGCAGGTGCGACGGTCCAATGGCGTCGAATTGCAAGTGCGCCAACACCAGATAGCTTCGAAATGGGGTGTGATGGGTCCTACGGCGTCGGATCGGTGCGCAATAACTGCGCAATAACGTCATTTTATGTTAGAACATCATTCTTTGATAGCTGTTGGGGAAAACAGGAAGAACACCCATACTTCGAGTAGTAAACACCAGTCTGAAGTCCGGCTTTAGCCGGACATTCAGACTGGTATTTATATAATTAGTAGCACTAGTATGGTGTCCTAAGTTCTGGCGTGATTTTCTTGTAAGGGAGGTCCCTCTGCTATATTTATGGAATCACTTGCTGTTGATATGACTTACTTCTGTAATTTTTTTGCCTTTTTACCCAGCTCTTTTAAGCCTCTTTACTATTGAGCTCCCAATGCCTTTTGTGTCCAGTATTGCGACGGTAAGAAAATGGATATAAGAGATTTGTTGAGTTTTGCATAGAATAAATTCGATGTTATATCTATTAAAGTAATGTAATCCCAGACCATACCTGATATCCGTAAAAAAAGACCCTTTGCTTTGCCATATTTCAAAATAATCTTCCCCATCTGCCGCCCGACATGGCGGGCTTACTTTACGGACAACGAATGAAAACGCAAACTGTGGGATTTGCATTTCACTTGTCCGATTAAACCGTATTTGAGCGATCATTCAGTCAATAAATGCAAACGAACCTTGCGAACGCGATGAAGATTGTGTTGGACAGTGTAAGCACGAAAGCGTAAATAAGAAACACTGTTCGCCATTGGTCAAATGTGTCATTTTTGGTCAGTGCAGGCACAACGAAGGAGCCGATCAGCAAAGAAAAACAAGCGACGATCTGTAAAAGCAGCTGGATGAGAATTTGTCGGAAAATCGTGATTTTATGAGTTTTATTCCGTTCTCGAGTTGAGTTCTATATTTTATGAGTTCTATTTTTATTTATTTTATGAATTATGAGGTTTTTTCGATTGTACAGATAAAAATTTAAGTGGGAGTTCAGAAGGAGGGAATTGAAACTCTACGGGAGAGACTGAAGAGGATTTCAGGGAATGAAGGAGATTACATACTTCTAAATGAGGGAATTTTGTCTCGATTTTTAGAGAAATAAAGGAAATGTAGATAACCGCAAGGTATCAAAAACTTCTGTTATAGAATGTTATAGAATAAGGTGTATTAAGCAAAAAAGCAAAAAGCCTCGAATTGGAAAACGTGGAAAATTCGAATTAAAATGAAGTGTCCGTGGAGCTTGTGTTGCTACCAAAGAATGGAATACGAAGATGTCATTCACTTCAAAAAAAAGTGTTTTCGATTTTTGTGAGAGCCCGATAGGAATGCAGAGAAAATGAAAACTCCACTTTTCTGCACTGACCAAAGAAATTTCCTGTGAAAAAGATATGGTAGAGGAAAACCTTTAGTCACCTGTACAATGGACATCACGAATGGAGAGTGCTGTTGTGATACCATGACAGCACATTTCGGATAGCCACCAGATGAAAATCCCAGCAGCGCTACAGGAATTACTGTAAAGGAAGAGTTTTTCGATTCGAGTTCAACAATCGCACAAAATCAAGTAGAAGAAAACAGAAATCTCGCATTGTTTCCCAAAATATTGCGGTAAGGGGTATGAAATCGACCGGAGTTCCAACTACAATCCTTGCGATGTCCGACTTCGAGCAATTTCTTTCGTTCTTTGCACTGATCAAAATCAAACGAATAAGTACCGTCAGGTCAAAATGTTTTGATTTCTAGTGCAACTTAGCACAGGGATTTCGGTACAGGGCGGGACCGATTTTACCACCTGGAAGGTACTTTCAACGTATCATTGGGTGGTTCCACGAAAAGAAAAGGTGAAAATCAGAAGCACGGTCGCGATCACCGCTCAATTTCCCTAATTGTACTGAAAAGCAGCGTGGAAGCTACCCTATCGATCGAATTTTCCTACGAGGAGCCTGACAACGTGTCACACATGCGAGCGAACGGACAATCAGTGGTCTTTTAACGCTGTCTCTCTTTCTCGCTGGGAGATACTCGCGCACGTGGCACGTTGTTAGGCTCCTCGTAGGAAAACTCGATTGATATGGCCGTTTCCCACGCCATTTTTCAGTACAATTAGGGGGAACTGAGCATGGTCGCCCACTGGTACTGGTTGTCTACACCGCTGACCCTATCTTTACGCAGAAAGATTACTACATCTTCATTTTCGTGATATGTTGTCTTTAAATCCCATGAGGGGAGTCGAGCGAGGGTCGCACGGTGAGATATCTATCGTTCGTGGATCTATGGAACCACTGTGGGTTACATCCCGGAGACCAGAGTCAACGAATTTCATCACCGATGACATTGTTTTCGAATTTCTTCACCAATGATCACCACGTTTACAGTGAGACTGCAGCGAGGAACAACAACGCGTTCTCGTCTTGCGGCTTATCGAACACAGAAAAGGGACTGTAAGAAAGAGAAATCCTCGGTTGCGCGTAGCGGTCGTGAGGTTCAACAGGAGTAAATGGGTCCATGTACAGTCATAATTACTCCACAGTTACATACAGTACAAAAAACAAATAAAAGAGTAATATCAGCAAAATAAACACAAAACTCACTAATCAGTATGACATCGGAAGCATTTCCAGCAGGTGGAACGACCGATAGCAAAATAAAGAACAGTCCGGATCCTAGAAGGGCTACTGAGTTGAACAGGCGGAGCTTACCCACTTCGGGAAGACACCGCAGCCGATCCGAAGCCAGTCCAGTAAACATTTTGATCACCAACTGAAATAGAAAATGTAGCAAAATGTACAACAATAGAATTTCGCAAAATCCACAAGAAAAATTTCAGAACACTAATGGAATCTCATTTAATTTGTTAAGGGCATTGGAAATTTTCAGAAAAGCAAAGCCAGTACACCTCTTTGATCATCTGAGAACCAATTTCAGTCAGATTTTTAAAAAAAATTGATGACTACCTCTGCATACTATAAGATAAGCCGGAAAAAGTCGAAGAACTGGTTTAGATTGCACTGTGGCACCATAGATTAAACCCAAATCAAAGAGTTGGTTTTATTTATTTGTTTACTTATTTGTGTTTCAATTCATACTGTTTACAAAGATCGATTTGACCTTCCAAAATGAAGTAAGCGAGTAGTGGAGAATATCACTAAGAAAACGCGAGTATGGTGCAACTCGTAGCTAATATCCAGTAAAAATACAAATTCATCAAGGTAGGGTTTCACCCTACCGTGATGAATTTGTATTTTTACTGGATAGATGCGTACCATACACCCATTTCTATCTCCACTAATGTGATGATAAGTGCTCGAAAACACAATTACTACTTGAAACAATTAATTAATACTGTATCCAGATAATCCATCATCGTCTATTTAACTGTCTTATTCTTGCAGACAAATGAGACTGGATTGAATAGGTTTTGCAATGAAGTGGCATTGCATCCAGTAAGCGCCAAAAAATCAACCTGATCCTTGCTGCCAATGGATCAGAGTCTATTATACGCCCCAAGAGGATGAAAACCAACTTGAACAGCCAGTGGAGCGATTGTTAGAAATCCAGCCGTCATAGTTGGGAATCCGAGCACATAGGAGAGATATAGCGGTGAATAGGAGATTGTGAACTGAGACACGAGGAAATTGCCGATGACAGCGATCCAAATCGCCCAGATCACCATCGATCGGAATATCCGTTGAAGGGGTGGCTAAACACACACGCGATTACCATCTGGATGAATTACTACGGTACTTGGTCGCAGCGTTAAACTCACGGATGTCTTTCCTGAGACCGGTTTCTTTCCCAGACTAATTTTTTGCCATTCTCCTCGAGCAACAAATGGGTGTTTCTTAGGTTTATCTCTGTAAAAAAGATATTACATTACATCTGATCACTATTGATTGTTTTTGTTCGTTGGATGGTAGAGCTTGCAGTCGGCGACAGTAAAATGTGTTTTAGACGACGGTGTGACGCGTCCTCGGTGAACTGTGCGTTCTGCGCTCCCTACGATATGCGGAAAGCTCCCCAAACCTCTTCTCTTTGCCATTTTATGGATCTTCATAGTTCTTTTTCGTAAAATAGTGCATGTGTAGGATTGTGTAGTTTTAGTTAGAATTCTTTTCCATTATATTTATCTTCTTTTTTGCAGTCTGTAGTAAGCCTTCTTCTAAGATGGTTTTTTGGAATTTTACCACTATTTTCGGATTGCAGAAGACACTAATCATTCACAGTTCAATCCACAGAAGGAGAGTAAATTTGAGTCTTCACAAACTAAGAACTTAATAGAAGACCATGGAGCAGAACAAAAAAAAAGATAAGACTATTGGAAAGCGACTTATTCAAGCACTATCTTAAGAAAAAGTCATGAAAGATTGCAGAAAACAAAATAAAAAGAGATCCGAGATGTTTTCCGCGTACTGTAGGAGAAATTCTGTCGAGAACGCGTGGCGTGGTCATGTTACAACATGACTTACGCCGACTATAAACAGCTCGAATTGGTCGATTTTCTCGCAAGAAAAGCATTCGTATATTTCATTTTCATTTTTTATTACATCACAACTTCTAATTATAAATACACTGACTTCTAACTTTCGATTTTATTTAACATTTATTTTATTTTCCAATTTTTGTGGAAATTAACGTTAGAAATAGCTGAGAAGCTCGCATGAATGTGACGTAAATACAGATTTAATTTAACTTTCATACTATTTCTAATGTTTGTGAAAAATAACTTCAGGAATAGCCGAGAAACTCTTCACGAATGCAGCGTAAATGTGCATAGCTTCAGACAAAAACGTTAGATAAAGCATACCTATAGTAAACAGCCCAAAGAACAGTGAATATTCCCAGAATAACAGCATGAAGGTAAAACACAAAATCCCAGCTCACTAAAAAGAAGTAGCTGTTATTCCTCTGCCGTTGTAGTGGAAGACAGTGGTTCTTCGTTGGTTGTTTTAGAGCACCTACCTTTAGTGGCCACTAATCCACTGATCGGCATGGTAAACAATGCAGAAAGCTCAACATAGGCCGAAAGTACGGCGATAAAGAAGCCTTTTTCCTTCGTGGATGCCCATTCGTTAATAACAGCACCGGCCACTGGGAACGAATTTGAGATAGATATACCCTGAATATAAGGGAAAGGTAGTGCTGACAGTTGTGGATTTAAATGATCTGGAGTGTTTCATACGATATCACCCATAATGAATTTGTTGAGCAGTGCTTATAATGCAAGTAAATGTCGAAGATGAAGGGAACTAAAGCTAACGCATTCGCTTTACAAAAAAAGAACACTACGAGTTCTTTGAGAGGGGACCAAATGGTAGGAATCAGGAAAGAAGTAGCTGACAAAGGGGTTGCCACTAGTTTAATCGCATTCTACTAATCAGGAAAGATGTAAAATAAAGAAAGATTCCAACTACAAGGGAAACCATTCAACACAAAAAGGAATGAGATGATTCGCAGAAAATTTTGCCATACTCCAGTGAATATCTAAAAATTAATAATTCTTGATACGTGCAAGGAAACGACGAAGTTTATAGTCGAGTCCAAACGGAACGCTCAACGCAGTTCGGTACGCGGCTGCACTCAAAGGCATCACTCCACGAATCTGGGGTGGTACGGATTTCTGGTGGAGTATTCGCTTACGGGATTGTAGATTATTGAGAGAAGGGTGTGATTCTGTTCATTTCTTCCTAATTGCCGTAGAAAACGGCCCTGAAGATACGGCTTCGAGCGTTCCGGCGCACTATTTTCTACAAAGAGTTCGATTGGAGCGCGCCAGCCTGTGCGGCGCCGCATCTTCCGGGCCGTTTTTTACGACAATTAGGAAGAAATGGACGGAATCACACCCCTCTCCATAATCTACTATCCCGTATACGAATACTCCACCTGAAACCCGTACCACCTCAGATTCGTGGGGTGATGTCTTTAAAGCGATGGAGCGTAGCGGTTAGGATCCGGAGAGGACCCTCGCTATCTCCACTTATCGCTACATTTAAGATGGCACCACCTCGTTCCCATCCGCCAGCGCTACCGCGTCGCCTCAAGCGCAGCCGTCTGCGCATCTGCACCGAGCTTCATGCCGTTATGACTCGACTATACAATGTCTGATAAAGTAATCAGTTACTAAATGAATTATTTTATGTATTCTTCTATTATTTCATCGGAATTTATGGTTAACTTCCAGAACTGAGCAGAAGAGAACTGAGATTCGATGAGAGAAACATTTCCCTGCGCTCTGGATTCTACCGTAGTTGAAGTGCTGCGGAATATGAAGGATACATTGCAACATAATGTATTTCTACACTAAACGCTCCATTTTAAAAGAAATAGTTTCACTAATGAGCCGTAAATGCGTCAGTAGCTTGATCACTGGTTGTCATTATCATATGACCCAGTCGGAGTCCTTTACTCAGATCCCTTTTCTGAAGACCAGCTAGAAAAATTAGCATTTTCAATTTTTGCAGCATTTCTGCTCCATATCTCTCTACAGTTGTCCTTTTTTGACTGCTCTCCAATGTACTAAAAATAGAGATGTGCTATCATTTTTCCCATTATTTTATCTTCTAATTAGAGCCCTACGGTTAACGAAAAAACGTTATCTGATTCATAGTGCCTCACTCACCGAAATTATCCTCACAACTACGAAAACTGGAAACGACCAACAGACGATCACTGGTGTTACTGCGACCATTAAAGTGCACACTACACCAACTACAGTCATCACTTTATGAGTACCAAACCTCTGGAGAAGCATATTCAGAGGAAAAGTGATGAGCATGGCGCCGGTAAAGCCACCTATAATATTATAGGGTGCACTCTACTTACAACTGTAAATGAAAAGCTTTGATAAAGTGAACTAACCAGCAAACGTCAAACTTTTCTCCATTACATCAAATGACAATCGACGATCTCCGATGGACAATTCTGAACTCTGCCAGTCAATATCGTCTGTTATGGAACCATTGTAGAGCGGTGAAGTGGTTTTATCCATCATGGCCACGAATGTTGCGTTAAATGCGATCAGGCTGCAAAAATTAGTTTCGCTTTAAACAAGTTCCAGTCATCTTTGATTACCTGAAAATGAGGGGAGAAAAAGCTAGTAGCGAATATTAGCTGGGAATTTTCTTGTTTCAGTGCACCTGGAGAAATTTTGTACCTAGACGATGGGTTTTATGAGATTTCATCGAATCGCTTAAGTGCAGCTCCCTTTTCCATGTATAGAAGTCCTGGAGGGCATCCAAGCTAACCCTATTTTAACTATAGGAAAAAGTAGCACACAGATTCGAACAAAGTGACAGGTTTCTTCAGTTTTCTTTTCTTCTCATCAATTTCCTTTTTATGATGGCGGTTTTAGCAAAAAAATATCGACGAATGAGAAATTCATCCATTGAATGAAATTGTATCATAGGAGCAGATACAACCGCTGGTAGAAAGAGAAGGGAAGAGAAGGGATTCAGAGTAACAACGACCTTCCGGAGGTGGGTCCTTGAAGGCACACTCCACGAATCTGAGGTGGTGCGGATTTCAGGTGGAGTATTCGTATACGGGATCGTAGATTATGGATTCCGGTGATTCCGTCCATTTCTTGCTAGTTGACGTAAAAAACGGCCCGGAAGATGCGGCGTGCACACACGGCTGGCGCGCTCCAATCGAACTCCTTGTAGAGAATAGCGCGCCGGACCGCTCGAAGCCGTATCTTCCGGACCGTTTATGGACGGGATCACCCCCCTCTCTATAGTCTCCCATCCCGTATATGAATACGATCACCCGAAATCCGTACCACCTCAGATTCGTGAGGTGATGCCTTTAAACTCACATCAACCTCAACTAGAAAGAATATCCTTTTCAAGTGGTTAAGAACGCCCGAATTAATTAACGTTTAAGAAAACCGTATTTGATTTCTCAAAATTTTCTGACGCAGTTTATTTCGAAGAAATTTCACTTTCTTAACGGGATCACCCCACGAATCTGGGGTGGTACGGGTTTAAGGAGGGTTATGCTTATACGGGGTCATAGATTGCGGGGAGGAGGGTGATTCCGTCCGTTTCTCCCTGCATCAGTGTAAACGGACAACCCCGGAACGCTGTTTCTTACGACGGTTTTTGTTGCAATGCACTACCATTGTGCCCCACCTAACCTGCGATTCGTCCGAATGGGTTTTCGTTTTTGTTTTTGCAATAGAGGACGTCGTAAGAAACAGCGTTTCGGGGTCGACCGTTTGCGCTGATACAGGGATAGATGAACGGCCCTCTTTCCCACAATCTACGACCCCGTATGGGTTTTACCCGCCTGAAACCCATACCACCCCAGATTCGTGGGGTGGTCCCTTTAACTGATGGCCCCGAAACTATCGGTGCCTTGTGAGAAGCGTCGGGCTCGTCACGGTCATGTATCGACATGTGTCAACTTGTTATCAGTTGTTCAAGCTCGCTGCCCACGTTTTCTTAGCCCATGTCAACAAAATATTCATGTTTATAACATGTTCTACATGTTATCCGCCACGAAAAGAACTTCGCCTGGTTCCATTGGCAATAAATCGCTGCTTTAAAGATTCTTGGGTTTTATTCTTTTTTCGTATATAAACAAATAATAAACAAATAAATAAGCAAATAAATAAATAATTATTGAATCTTCCCACGAATAATGTGGTATATACCACACCGACATCATCTTTTTTAAAATCAAGACAGGTTTACATAATATACAATATGACCTGGTTCTTTTTCTAAAAGTCACGTGTGTTACGACTCCCGGACAGTAGTTTTCCGAATTGTTTTTTGGAGGGTTTTTTTTTTGAATTTTCGGATCTACGCCACACTAAGTTTACCCGCGCTCATTTTGCCCGATTCCCATGTACAGATTCGTATTCCACATACTCTCCTCTTCTTTGATACCTTGTTGATGTTACAAATCTATAGAGCAAAGTATGTCGAACACGCGCTGTTAATTTTTTTGTCAATTCGGTCATAACTGTGCAAAAAGTATCTCTTAAAACTGATGTGAACACTTGAAAACCTGAAGTGAAACCTCATTCTGCTGTTATATGGATTCTGATGCAAACACTCTATCTCTTTCGCTGTCTTCTTCTTCAACTTTAAATTATACAACTATAAGAAACACAATATTTCTAGGATTATTTTGTTACAATATTATCTTGTGAGGATCATCCATTTGTAGCTGTGCATTTTAGTAACAATCAATATGTTCTATTAGATACCGAAAATGTTCGATAAAACATGAAACGAGTCCCGATAAGCTCATTTGGCAAATTCTAGGCCTAAAAATTTGTAGCAAAGAACGTGGGACCACTATAATCCTTTAATAACCACCTAATGACTGCTGTTAATGCCATAAACAAAGTTTGTTTTCATATCTACGTCATAGTGCAGATTTCCGATTCGAAAAACTAACCTAGACATCAGGAAAGAGAGATAGCAAAGAGTTAGAGCAAGAATACCATATCTATTCGCACCAGCACATCCACATAGAACTTGACGGTAGTCATCTGAGTCGTTGAAGCCCGACGAAGACGAACCTATAGAGCCTGACGATATGCTGTTAGTTTCGGCACACATTTTGACGAGTGCGTTGAAAAAATTTGCGGCTGACAACGTTCAGTACAGTCGTGTTTTATATGCACGTATACGCGAATATCACTGATCGTTCGAAGCGAATGGAAATACGCATTTAGTTTTTTGAATGACTTGATTTGAATGATCTAACATCACAAATTCAAGTTCACGAGTTCCTTTTGTTCCTCATTCATTTTAATACTTAGATAAAATACTCACAAACACTCTGCAGAGGTTCCAGAAGAATTTCGTTCCTTGACTAAAGAAAAGAAAAAAAGGAGAAATCTTGAATCAATCAAAACTTTCCTGAACATCAAGCATATTTTGTTCCATAACAAGAATGCGCAGGATTGAAGAATAACTTTTGAGCGTTTATTTTTTCAAAGTGAAAAATGCATAGAGAACCAAAAACTCTTTCAAGTCGTTCGACAGAAAATTGTATTCTATAATTCTCCAATTTTATTTATCTTCATTCTCCCAAATCATTGAAATTTCTACAAAGAGGCAAAAGAGAGCGTTTTCGATTATTTTGGTTTTTTTTTGCAATTAATCGCAGTGATAAAGTCACTGAGGCTGCTCGTGGGCTTTGTGTTGTCTGTGAAGGGTATCGAAGGAAATATGAAAATTTTAAAAAAGATCCGGAAAGAGTTGGAAAAACCCAAGGTGCGCTAACGCCACTTTGGTACCAAACTCCTTAAAGGCATCACCCCACGAATCTGAGGTGGTACGGATTTCAAGTGGAGTATTCGTATACGGGATAGTAGATTATGGAGAGGAGGGTGATTTCGTCCATTTCTTCCTAATTGCCGTAAAAAAACAGCCCGGAAGATGCGGCGCCGCACAGGGCTGGCGCGCTCCAATCGAACTCCTTGTAGAAAATACTGCCCCGGAACGCTCGGAGCCGTTTTCTACGGCAATTAGGAAGAAATGAACAGAATCACCGTCCCCCCCCCCCCCCACTAAATTTACGACCTCGTACACGAATACTCCACCGGAAACCCGTACCACTACAGATTCGTGGGGTGATGTCTTTATGGAGTACTCGAATGCGGGTGCAAGTGACTGCGATTGACTGATTCCTGCAATTTTCGACATCCTTCACCTAGCACTTTACACTGGTTATGACTTCAAACACATTTCTGCTCCCTTGGAGCGTTCAAAAATTGCGTATGACACCCGTGTTTCAGGGGCCATCGCGGGCAATTGGGAAAAGTTTTCAACCAGCAATAAACGCACCTCGGCAAAGCCTCATTGGTCACGTTATCGCCTCTGCGCAAAGCTGATCTGCGTACCTCAAAAAGGGCACACAATTACAGGTGCTGCGTATCGCGCACAGGTAAGTGGATGCCGTTTAACGGGTGAAGAACTCTTCGATCGATGGTTGGGTCGCGGTAATCAGCGAAGAACACTTGACACACTCTTTCTCAGCAGAAGCGCTAGAAATCTAAGGACTGACGGAAGTGATACCAACACATGATCAGCTGCTCAGGAGATGTTCAGTTGTACCTGGAAGTTCACATAAGTGAGCGTACTACCCACTCCCATGTGAGGTAATGGCGCCCACGTCACCATTACTTTACATGATGTTACAAAAATTATAAATGAGATGGATGTATAGTCGGATCAAAATGACATGACACTCGGCGCAATTGCCGAAGCGGCATGTGCTCACCGAGCCTAGGAAGAGAGTGCATGAAAGTCAATAAAAAGATAATAGTGAGGAAGTATAAGGCTAGAAAATACGTGATGAATACCAACAGTGTTTTCAAATGTCGTCAAATTGGCAGTTTGCGATTTGAATAATAATAAGAATTGAATAGGTTCAGATGAATGAGCTTGTGCACCAAGGATCCTAGCAGTACATTCACGGCAGACACCAATTCTCTAGACTGTTCACATCTCCTTTAGATTTTGTTAAATACCGCTCAGAAGAGCGAGTCGCCGACACGTCCTTTCGGCCGTGCCACGGTCCTCAGCGCGACAAGTCGCGTTCTTCCCGCTCGCAACTCGCCCGTCTCCCGTTCATCGCGGTGGACAGGTGTCGCTTTTTGGTTGGGATTGCGAAATACACACTACAGAAATGATTCTGTATAGTATGATTTCAACCATATGGTCGCGATACTACTCGCGAACGACACCTGCGCCGCATCCGATCGGCGTTTACGACGTGATGCTAGCGTGAAGGAAATGGCTGGATGTGGAAACAGCCGTGGAGACTGGTAGGAGTAATATTGCTCTGGAATGATGGGTGAGGGAGGGCAATAAAAAACGAGTTCAATATTTGCAGTTGTGAAGCCATCTATTTGCGAAAGAAACTTGCTCTTCAGTCCTTAGACTCATACCAATAATTGTGGACAATCTTTGCTGTTAGTTATTCGCTTCTCATTGTCTATTTCTTTTGGTTACGAAAAATTCTGGATAGCACCAGTTTTAAAAACCGATCACTCTTGTAGCTTTTAAGAAAAATGAAACTGCGCGTCTACTGAGAAAGAGGTGCCAAGTGTTCTTCGCTGATTACCGCGACCCAGCCATCGATCGAAGAGTTCTTCACCCGTTATACGGCATCCACTTACCTGTGCGCGATACGCAGCACCTGTAATTGTATGCCCTTTTTGAGGTACGCAGATCAGCTTTGCGCAGAGGCGATAACGTGACCAATGAGGCTTTGCCGAGGTGCGTTTATTGCTGGTTGAAAACTTTTCCCAATTGCCCGCGATGGCCCCTGAAACACGGGTGCCATACGCAATTTTTGAACGCTCCAAGGGAGCAGAAATGTGTTTGAAGTCGTTACCAGTGTAAAGTGCTAGGTGGAGGATGTCGAAATTGCAGGAATCAGTCAATCGCAGTCATCTGTACCCGCATTCAAGTACTCCTCAAGGCACGTCGAAACTGCGACTGACCGACTTCTACAATTTTCCCAAGGGACAATTTGTTCTCAGCATCATATACGACTTAAAGAGCGATGCTCTTTCGTATAATAGTCAAAAAGGGTGACTCTTTTCAAAGAGAGACTATCACTATTCTATCAAAGTCCCTACAAGTTGGAAAAATGGGAGTCAACATAATATGGTGGAGAATTTTGGTCACATAAGTTTTGATAACCTTAACTTTTGTTATTTTGGAGATGCCACTGAAGCAAATCGAGCACGAAACACTTGCGCTTGTCAACCCAGCACAGAAATTCAAACGATACATTGAAAACCCAGTAGCAAAAACATCCACTACCCTTCAGCGCATCCCAGCAAAATGAAACCCATTGGTACCCATTGGAAATAGCCACTTTTGGGCGAGTCTTGGAGGCCAGGTTCTTTCCTGTTTGCTCGATGCAACTATTAGCGCCGTCCTGTACATGTTACCTATAATTGTAGGAGTTTTTTCATCTTGCAGGGATGCGCTGAAGGGTAGTGGATGTTTTTGCCACTGCTTTTTCGATGTATCGTTGGAATTTCTGTGCTGGGTAGACAAGCGCAAGTGTTTCGTGCTCGATTTGCTTCAGTGGCATCTCCAAAATAATAAAAGTTAAGGTTATCAAAATTTATGAGACCAAAAGTCTCTACCATATTATGTTGATTCCCATTTTTCCAACTTGTAGGGACTTTGATAGAATAGTGATAGTCTCTCTTTGAAAAGAGTCTGTCGGGATGCAGCTGCTGACTACTGACATACATCAGGTGTTGTCAGAGGCAGTCCGCCAGCGAGACGGCAGTCTCGTCTCCTCGGCCACGCCCGGCTGGTACGAGTCCCTCTTTCCCCCTCCCCACATTTGATGTCTCAAACGTGTAACAATAAATATTTATAATATACGTTTGAACTCCCCGAACACAATCGAGAATAGGAGTGCACCCTATTATCTTGATATGGAGGTCCCGGGTAGGTTCAAAAATGTTAAAAAAATGTTTTTTTCTATATGGGAACAAATTTTCGAAAAAAAAATTACCCTATTCATGCCTTCATCTATTCTACACTCTGTGACCCTATAACGAACGACACGTGAGTATTTCCTTTAATTATTTTATATTAAAACATCAGATGTTATAAAAAAAGAAGTATACAAATGTATAGAAAAAAATTACCTAGGAAAAAAAAAGAATAAATAAACAGTCCATGCGAACAAGTTCCTGAACCCTGCGTTTTTTTACTAGTACTTTTTATTGCTGCCGTGAACGCTAACAAAATTAGATTGAGATGCTCCTTTTACAAAAGTTAATGTTCAGTAGTTTTGCACAAGATTATTTGCTCCTTGCTGCACTAACTTGCTACATAAATTGTTTATTCCTATTCCTACATAGCTTATAAGCCTAGTGCTACAACATATCACTGATTACATGTCTTACACTGCAATCTCAGACATATATGTTAGTATTTGCACTATAATTATATTTATGTTCCTTCAAAATTCTTAAGCCTAGTGATATTTTATATATAACTGGTTATTCTTACGCCTAATAACATATATATATATATATATATATATATATATATATATAACTGCTTACATGTCCGCAAACTGTAAGTCTAAGTTTATATGTTAGTTTAGGTCATATATGCGCGAAAATAGATAATATAGCATTTCTATTGTTTTCAGATAGCAGTTTATTAATTGTTATCTGTTTAATTTGTTCTCATAGCTTATATTCCCTCTTCTGGACTTGTTCGCAAAAGGCCGGCCAGTCAAAATACGGTACCTGTAAATATCTCCGCACTTGAGCACTGCGAGAGCAATAAACAAGAGATTGAAGACGCATTAGAATCGGCTAATCTCTCCGGGCCAACCTTACACACTAGGTTGCTCCGCGAAAATCACGCCTATTACAGTAGGTAAGGATATAAATCTGAAGGATAGCTAGCAATAGTGCAAGCCTTCAATGTACAACAGACGTAAAACCAAAACTAATTCGTACGAACGTGCAGCTGCTCTAGTTTTGACCTTAGAAACACCAGTAATTAATCGAACATGAGCACAGCAGCAGCCACTCCATGTTTCGTCTCCGCATCGGAATAGACGCTACTGACCCAAATAGACGCGCGCGATAAATAATGTAACTACACGTAGGTACTTTCTCTTAAAGAGATAACCCACAACGTATTACTCACCATACCTCCCAATATAATGCGATGCAAACAGCACACTATTTGTCAACAAATTTTATTCATCACATACATAGCAAATAAAAAAAGGGAATAAAAAGGAAAAGGTTTCGATACATCACCGCTTGTCAAGTTGGGCATAGGCAGCCCTTCTCTTCCAGTTCTGCGCGTAGTCCTCCAACATTGGAGAACCCGCCGAATATTGCCGCTTTTATCGTACTTCTGAGGAACATCTTCCTCAGATCACTGGGCACGTCCGCCCTTTCACTATGGTTAGTTAGCCATAGTTCACCAAATGAGAGGGACACTTCAGGTTTGTCCCCCCTTCATGGCGATTTGTCTTCTTTTCCCTTTGCCCAACACTTATAATCCCCCAACCTTGTGTTAACTAGCACACCTGAAAGCAGAACCCAATAACAACATATAATAAAAAAAGGGGAAATCAAAATTAAACAAGAAAGCACACAAACTCACAACTTTCCATAATCTCCTTGTCCTTTATTATCACTGTTACTTTAACAGTGCGATCCCTCTGAATTTCTATCATGGTTCTCTCCCCCTCCTCTCTTATCAAGTACGAGGAAACGGTCTCCTCCTTCATTATGGTCCAGTCGCTGACCCGACTGAACCTCACTTCTCTCGTTGCTAACGGCATAATTCGCCGTAGTGCGTGTAGGTCGTCCGCTACACGCATTAGCTGCTGAAAAAAAAACAAAGAGAGAGAATTAACATATAAATAACTTTTATTTTGCTAACATCAACTCACCACTTCTAGAGCACGATTTTTTCTTTCCGATTCATTGAAAAGGTCTTCGAACACTCTTCTTTCTTCTACCAACCTATCCCGCTCACTCCTCCGCTTCCTATTAAAAATAAAAAGCAATATGTATCATTCCCATATCTTGTTTTCTTTTACACAGTAACACTTAAAAAAAAGAGTAGACGATAATTAATATAAACCACTTCACTCACTTCTATGTCCCTTGCTATTGCACAGGACCACCCTATTGTTTCACCACTTCTGTTTGGTGCTGGAGACGACATTCTTTTTTTTTGCTTCGGTTTGCAACAACAATCTGCAAAATTATTTTTACAGTATCACCATAATATGATAAAAATATGCTTGGCAAACATTCGATTTTTTTTATTAAAAAAAAAGAAAAAGAAGAGATAGCAATATACGTACGACCAACTCAGTCAGAGTTCATTAAAGTGACGTAAAACAAAGCACAAGTAAATTCGCATCTCCAATTGTTTTGGTTAAGAAAGGCTCCAATAAAGATCAATGGCGATTCACAGTAGATTATCGTCAAATTAACGCCATAACTAAAAACGGAACCTATTGTATTACACATATTCAGGATATAATTGATCTAGTTAGTGGAAAACAAATTTACAGCGTTCCAGATTTCAAGAGTGGATTTTTTCAGATTCCTCTTGAACGCAAACATAAAGAACGCACCGCATTCTCATTATTTTTAGGCCTCTTTCAGTTTACAGTAATGGCCCAAGGTTTAAAAGGTACCCCAGGCACATTCCAAAGAGTTGCAAACAACCTCATCCGCGAATTGTGTGCGTGTTGTTTCGCATACACTGATGACATAATAATTGCTAGTCACTCAATACGTCAACATTTTTTTTGATTTAGAAGAACTTTTTCAACGCATTGCTAGCTTCGGAATGAAACTAACCCCTGAAAAATGTTCTTTTTTCCAATCAGAAGTAAAATACCTTAGCGTTCTAATTAGCAAAAACGGCACTCCACCCAACCCAGACAAAGTTGCAAGCATCGTAAATATCCCGCATCCAACAGACAATAAATCTGTCAAATCATTTTTAGGCGCCGCATCCTATTTCCGCCGCTTTATTCCAAGATTTTCCATTATCGCCACTCCACTCAACAACCTCTTAATCAAAAATGCTTCTTTCTTATGGACAGATGAGCAGGAACAAGCGTTTTTGACCCTAAAAAATGCTTTAGTTGAAGCACCAGTTCTAGTACCACCTAAACTAGGACAACCATATCTCACTCATACCGACGCATCTACCATCGGTATAGGCGCATTTCTTTTGCAAGTTAGTCGCGACACTTGCAAAGAACACCCAATTGCATATTGCAGCCGTCCACTTACAAAATATGAGAAAAGCTATGCAGTGATTGAACTTGAAGCACTAGCTATAGTATTCGCTCTCAAGCACTTTTACCCACACATAGCTGATGCAAAAATCACTCTAGTTACCGATCATGCTCCATTAAAATCCTTAATGCATCGATCAGACCTTGTAGGACGCCTTGCTAAATACCAAATAACAATGCAGGCGTACGATATTAAAGTTGAATATCGTGCAGGAAAACACAACATTCTATGTGATTTTCTTAGCCGATATCCAGTAACACAAACGAATTCCGTACAACTGAATTCGTTCCCTTCCCTTGAGGAAATACAACAATCCCAAGTCCTTTCTAAATATAATGACTTAATTCAATTTCTCAAAGGAAATTCACAAGAACCCCCCAACAACTTTCGGAACGAATTGGATAAATATTCCCTTTTCAACAATTGCTTATATTACACATCCAATACGACACCTCAATTAATCATTCCTGATCTAAATTTGCAAACTAAAATCATTCATACTTTTCATGAAAATCAACTTATTGGATCCCATTTTGGAATTAGAAAAACGTATAAATCAATCTCAGCAAAATATTTTTGGCCACAAATGTGGAACTCAATCACCAATTTTGTACGTAGTTGTCCAATCTGCCAGAAAATCAAAACTCCTTCAGGTCACATTATACGTGAAGAATTAGGAACCTTCCCAATTCCTTTACGACCTTTCGAACGTATCCACACGGATATCATTGGACCCCTTCCTCAATGTATTAATGGAAACAGATTTATTTCTATAACAGTCTGTGCATTTAGCAAACTAGCAATCTGCACTCCAATTCCTAACCAAACAACAGATATTGTGGTAAAAGCACTAATCAACGATGTCATAGCCAAGCATGGAATTCCTAACGAAATAGTATCTGACCGTGGTTCTAATTATACAAGCGAAGTATTTTCACAGATTAACAAGATCTTAGGAATATCTAACAAATTAACAACAAGTTACAACCACAAAGCAAATGGGCAAGTCGAAAGAATGGTAAAAGTAATCACAGATTCTCTAACCGCATATTGTTCAGATGCTAAAGATCTGTGGTCAGACTTTCTCCAACCTATCGCCTTTGCTTATAACACCACCATAAACGACACTACAGGATACAGCCCATTTTTCGTTGCATATGGAAGACATCCAATCACTTGGAGTGATTTCGTCCACCAACTGCCAACGACCATATCTTACGCCACCGATAGTTTTGCAGACCAATTCAGCACTGCCCTGCAAACCACAATCATCGAAGTCGGAGACCAAATTGCCAAACAAACAGAAAATACAAATCAGGTTACGACTTTCACAACAAAGTTTTCTTTAAAGACGTTTCCATTGGAGATCTTGTCCTATTACGTGACGATACCGTTCGTCCCAAATTCACTCACTAAAGGAACGGCCCTTTCATAGTTGAACAAATTTCTCGTCCTAATGTCACCATCATCAATCTGATCGGTCGACAGGAACGACAACTTGTTCATATTAATAGATTGAAAATTTATTTTCCTCGTTCTTCGTCCGCTAATGTTTCCACCTCTAAACAAATACTATATTCACCAACAAATATCCAAAAGGAAACATCAGATGACTCAGAACACAACTTACGACGATCACACCGTCTTCACTTGAAACGTAAATTTTTCAGCACTCACCCTTTCCAGCAAGAGAATTAAAAAAAGTGACAACTACCATTAATAGTTGTTGAAAATTCTCTACCGTAAGTTTCACTTTCCTTCTGCATACCGCCGCTCCTATGCGTTGCACCTACCACATGATTTCTTTGAACAGGCGTTTCAAAGAAACTCAAAAAAAAAATCCTCTTAAAAACCAAGCACTCACACTTTCCAAATTACGCCCATACGTTGAACGCAACCTTGTGTGCTGTGCAATAGTTCAACATATGACCTACTCGCTTGTATTTTATAAACATCACATAAGATTCTGTTTCCCATCACATAAGATTTCTTTTCGCCTACTTCACTGTCAAAATGTTAACATGTTAAACTTATAACATTGTTATCCCTTCAATCCCGAAAATTAGAATTATACCTTTAAGAGATTAATTTATTACGACAGTATAATCACACGTTTTACAGTTATGTATTTTTTTTGTTCTTGAACTCACTTATGTAATAACGATCAACAGACGCCTACTCTACATTCTTTTTGTTCTCTCTGACAACCTATACGAACGTACCAGAATACGTACATCAGCCTCATCCCACATTTGAGAGTCGTCACAAACCCACTTCTCTCATGTGCACATCTCCTACTCTACTTTCTATTTGTTACAGCTCGAGGACGAGCTATCTCATTGTTCTGCGACAGGTGACAGTCGAAACTAACCCGTTCACTGGATCCTCCGCCTATAGCTTGACAGTTCATTAGCTCATTTAAAGACGATGTCTACCTATGTCTTCTACGTCAAATACGACTATTTACGAAATGCCGTCATACAACTCACGAAACAACTACTTCTCTACATCGTGTCTTAGCGCTCGAGGACGAGCTTTCCGAAGGAATGGAGATGTCGGGATGCAGCTGCTGACTACTGACATACATCAGGTGTTGTCAGAGGCAGTCCGCCAGCGAGACGGCAGTCTCGTCTCCTCGGCCACGCCACCCGGCTGGTACGAGTCCCTCTTTCCCTCTCCCCACTTTTGACGTCTCAAACGTGTAACAATAAATATTTATAATATACGTTTGAACTCCCAGAACACAATCGAGAATAGGAGTGCACCCTATTATCTTGATAAGTCACCCTTTTTGACTATTATACGAAAGAGCATTGCTCTTTAAGTCGTATATGATGCTGAGAACAAATTGTCCCTTGGGAAAATTGTAGAAGTCGGTCAGTCGCAGTTTCGACCAGCCTTGAGGAGTACTTGAATGCGGGTACAGATGACTGCGATTGACTGATTCCTGCAATCCTTCACCTGGCACTTTACACTAGTAACGACCTCAAACACATTTCTGCTCCCTTGGAGCGTTCAAAAATTGCGTATGGCACCCGTGTTTCAGGGGTCATCGCGGGCAATTGGGAAAAGTTTTCAACCAGCAATAAACGCACCTCGGCAAAGCCTCATTGGTCACGTTATCGCCTCTGCGCAAAGCTGATCTGTGTACCTCAACAAGGGCATACAATTACAGGTGCTGCGTATCGCGCACAGGTAAGTGGATGCCGTATAACGGGTGAAGAACTCTTCGATCGATGGCTGGGTCGCGGTAATCAGCGAAGAACACTTGGCACTTTCTCAGTAGACGCGCAGTTTCATTTTTCTTAGAAGCTACAAGAGTGATCGGTTTTTAAAACTGGTGCTATCCAGAATTTTTCGTAACCAAAAGAAATAGACAATGAGAAGCGAATAACTAACAGCAAAGATTGTCCACAATTATTGGTATGACTCTAAGGACTGAAGAGCAAGTTTCTTTCGCAAATAGATGGCTTCACAACTGCAAATATTGAACTCGTTTTTTATTGCCCTCCCTCACCCATCATTCCAGAGCAATATTACTCTTACCAATCTCCACGGCTGTTTCCACATTCAGTCATTTCCTTCACGCTAGCATCACGTCGTAAACGCCGATCGGATGCGGCGCAGGTGTCGTTCGCGAGTAGTATCGCGACCATATGGTTGAAATCATACTATACAGAATCATTTCTGTAGTGTGTATTTCGCAATCCCAACCAAAAAGCGACACCTGTCCACCGCGATGAACGGGAGACGGGCGAGTTGCGAGCGGGAAGAACGCGACTTGTCGCGCTGAGGACCGTGGCACGGCCGAAAGGACGTGTCGGCGACTCGCTCTTCTGAGCGGTATTTAACAAAATCTAAAGGAGATGTGAACAGTCTAGAGAATTGGTGTCTGCCGTGAATGTACTGCTAGGATCCTTGGTGCACAAGCTCATTCATCTGAACCTATTCAATTCTTATTATTATTCAAATCGCAAACTGCCAATTTGACGACATTTGAAAACACTGTTGGTATTCATCACGTATTTTCTAGCCTTATACTTCTTCACTATTATCTTTTTATTGACTTTCATGCACTCTCTTCCTAGGCTCGGTGAGCACATGCCGCTTCGGCAATTGCGCCGAGTGTCATGTCATTTTGATCCGACTATACATCCATCTCATTTATAATTTTTGTAACACATGTAAAGTAATGGTGACGTGGGCGCCATTACCTCACATGGGAGTGGGTAGTACGCTCACTTATGTGAACTTCCAGGTACAACTGAATATCTCCTGAGCAGCTGATCATGTGTTGGTATCACTTCCGTCGGTCCTTAGATTTCTAGCGCTTCTGGTGAGAAAGAGTGTGTCAAGTGTTCTTCGCTGATTACCGCGACCCAACCATCGATCGAAGAGTTCTTCACCCGTTAAACGGCATCCACTTACCTGTGCGCGATACGCAGCACCTGTAATTGTGTGCCCTTTTTGAGGTACGCAGATCAGCTTTGCGCAGAGGCGATAACGTGACCAATGAGGCTTTGCCGAGGTGCGTTTATTGCTGGTTGAAAACTTTTCCCAATTGCCCGCGATGGCCCCTGAAACACGGGTGCCATACGCAATTTTTGAACGCTCCAAGGGAGCAGAAATGTGTTTGAGGTCGTTACGAGTGTAAACTAATGTCACCTGAATCCGCATTCGAGGACTCCTCAAGGCACCTGGGACACATGTGACAGCGACTGACCGACTCCTACAATCTTCCCAAGGGACAATTTGTCCTCAGCATTGTATTCGACGTTTAAAGGCAGCATGCCAGGAATCTGACGTGGTGAGGGAATCCACGGCAAGAGCTAGAGATATAGTTGTAGATTATGGGGTCAGAGATGGCTCCGCCCACCTCTCCCTAATCGTCCTGAAAAACGGAGTGGGAACCAAACCAGTTCTTACGAGAAACGTTAGAACACTCCTTCATATATACGTTCTGGTCCCAGCAGTAACCTATTTATAGCTTTCACTTGAATAGGGAGGCGAGGAGAACTCAGTGGGTTTCGACCACTGCTCAGCTGGATGCGGCACGGTACAAGGGTGGAAACTGAAATCATCGTAAAGAACGAAGTCTTCCACGTTGTTTTTTTTTACTGCAATTAGGTAGAGATGAGCGGAACCACCCCTGATCCCGCAATCTACGACCCCGTATAGAATTTGTCCATCGGAAGTCATAAGATTTGTGGGAACTTATGCCAGTGGAACATTTTTCGTTTGCATTGGTCAAGTTCATTTTTAATGCTTTTTGATTGATTAATGATTTTTTGGTTGATCATGCTTTAGTTGAAGAACTTAATTTTGTCCATTGAATGTCCTTTTTGAGCGGAGTTTGAGAGTTGAGTATTATACTGTTATAGGGAGGAGCTCATTACTCCATATCGCATCGTACCTCACACTCTGACTCTCATCTTGTCGTTTCTGATGGTTTTTCCTCCTGTCAATCAACATTCTATCTTAGCTCTTTTTTAATTGAAAGCTTTATTAATTATGTTGTGCAGTAATCCTCCTTACTTCTACCGTTCTTCCCCTGTTCAACCCTTATGCGAGCAGTTGGTCTCGATGCTTTCCGTCAATGGTGAGGGATAAGCTGCTACTGCTCCTTATGATCTCATCCTTCGATTCGATAATCACAGAAACGAGTATCCTGTTTGACTATTTTATTAACATCGATGTTCTTTGTAGGAAGGATAGAAAAGTTATTGTGGTTTCCATGATGCCACTTCTTTACTGGAAATCTTAACTGGTTTGGTTACTTTAGAATTAATGGGGGCGTTTAACAATTTCTGGAAATATCCGAGAAATCGCTAAAAACTCATTTGCACTACCTTCTTTCGCTGTTCTGAGTCCATTAACATTTTGTTAATTCAAATATGAGCTAGTTCCCATAAGCTATTCGCAAAACGACCAGTTGTGTGATTTGTGAACATTTGAAATCATTTGATTTTACGTAATTATTCGACACACTTGAGGTCTAGCAAAAAGAAAAACTGGTTTTTTAATTCTGTCGTTCACTTTGTATCTCTTTTCGGCCCACTCACCGAATGGTCATGTCATTGTAGGAGAATTGTTCTTTCAGCTGCGTAAACATCTCTTTTGGCAGCACAGCGCACTTTTATTTTCGAACAATCCGTTCGTTCAATACTCTCGCCTTGCCAACACCGCTACATTCCGTATGCGTAGGTGCACGCGTACGAGATTGGCACGTGTTCATCGTCTCTCTTTGCGATTTCGTCTTCCGTTCTTCATATCAAGGTAAAAACAGTAACTTCTCACATATTAAGAGAACTTCATAAGCATGAGCACATACATATTTCGTTCTTCCCTAACTTTCTTCACTTTCGTCTCTTCTACGTCTAATTCGTTCCGTGCTTACCATTTTTGAAAACTACTTCTGTTTTCTGATGAATTATAGAAGAATTCAGAGGTTGTCTGTGCCAGAGTTTCTTTCTGAATACCCTCTCGTAGCCGTTGTTTGTTTTGTTTTTGGATACAACACAAAAACGAGAAGTTATCCACGAATTTGATTGGCTCCTCATCCGTCCTAATTACCGTTGATGTTCTCGAAAACCGCAGCAAAAACGCATCAGCAGCATGGCGTGTGATTTTCGATACTGATGGCGGGACATCTCCTGGTGCATGCTTCCTGTAGCGCAGCAAACGGCACATAGAGGTCTACACAGCGCGACTTCGCACAGATCATTGATTTGATCAATATTCAATTCAATGAAAAAGGAAAGTTGTTGCCACAAAGTCCGTGATCCTTCTGAACGTTTGACTTCCAGTGTAAATTCTTTGCAATAGGACAATTGTAGCGTACGCCGTGCACTTTACGTAATTTGCACGTTTCAAAACGTACAGTTCTATGCCTGAATTAGTATAAGTAGATAGAGCAGACAATCCGAGTTGTATACATCCTCCTATTATTATTATTATTATTATTATTATTATTATTATTATTATTATTATTATTATTATTATTATTATTATTATTATTATTATTATTATTATTATTATTATTATTATTATTATTATTATTATTATTATTATTATTATTATTATTATTATTATTATTATTATTATTATTATTATTATTATTATTATTATTATTATTATTATTATTATTATTATTATTATTATTATTATTATTATTATTATTATTATTATTATTATTATTATTATTATTATTATTATTATTATTATTATTATTATTATTATTATTATTATTATTATTATTATTATTATTATTATTATTATTATTATTATTATTATTATTATTATTATTATTATTATTATTATTATTATTATTATTATTATTATTATTATTATTATTATTATTATTATTATTATTATTATTATTATTATTATTATTATTATTATTATTATTATTATTATTATTATTATTATTATTATTATTATTATTATTATTATTATTATTATTATTATTATTATTATTATTATTATTATTATTATTATTATTATTATTATTATTATTATTATTATTATTATTATTATTATTATTATTATTATTATTATTATTATTATTATTATTATTATTATTATTATTATTATTATTATTATTATTATTATTATTATTATTATTATTATTATTATTATTATTATTATTATTATTATTATTATTATTATTATTATTATTATTATTATTATTATTATTATTATTATTATTATTATTATTATTATTATTATTATTATTATTATTATTATTATTATTATTATTATTATTATTATTATTATTATTATTATTATTATTATTATTATTATTATTATTATTATTATTATTATTATTATTATTATTATTATTATTATTATTATTATTATTATTATTATTATTATTATTATTATTATTATTATTATTATTATTATTATTATTATTATTATTATTATTATTATTATTATTATTATTATTATTATTATTATTATTATTATTATTATTATTTATTATTCCATTTCTTTAAGGGATTTTACATTGGTTTTTTTGAAGGCATCTGCGACCCCGTATAGGCATAACCCATCTGAAACCAGCACCACCCCCTACGCGTGGGGTGATGCCTTTAAATCACAAATTAATCCGTTGATTTAAAGAGTGTTTTTTCGTATCTACCTGTTTCTTACAAAAAATTATGTGCGAAATCGTTTCGCTTTTAAAACGAATAGTTTCCTCAAAATGCTAAACTGTTCTGTAAAAATTGCTCCTAATAATCGCAGCTAATCGATTCGAGATTAGCATTCTGGATAGCTTTTGAAATTGAGTAAGCGGAAAACGGAGCCAACAATCAGTGCTTATAAATGAACAATTATATCACGTAGGCCATCATCATCAATCATCACATACTCGCTGGATTTCTCTTGCAGCTTCATTCTTCTTTCCTTTCTTTAGTAACCTCTAGAAATCCATTGTGTTCTATCGAAAAGAAGTGAATCCAATGATCCTTACAAAATTATAACCTTTTATTCTTCCCCACCCCCCCCCAAACAAAAAAATATACAAAAAAATTTTTTATCCCAAAACTCAAAAAAAAAACCCTCTTTTTTCCCCCCACCCCCCCACCAAAAAAAAAAAAAAAAAAATAAAATTTTTCAAACAAAACAAAAAGAATGATTTTGCTTATAATGATTCGTGAGTATTCTAAGAGGAGTTGTTGGAGAGGAGTCGCAGACAAGAATCACTGGAGTTTTTACTTAGTCGGCAACTCACATCCGACGACGTAGGCGGAACAACAGATGACTACAGATAAATGAATCCACAACGCATGGAAAAATGCAGCATAAAAACCAGTTAAACAAGATAAAAATTGGGAAAAATTGAGCAAGCGACAATTGAGAGATACCTTGTTATCGCATTAAAAGGAAAAACAAATGAGTTAATCCATGATTACTGGAGAGAATATAAATTATTTTCTATCGATAGAAAAATAAACAGGAAGGATCTTCTTCGCTTTAAAATGACAAAAATGAAACGTCACCAACATCAATGTTAGTTTTTAACAAAAAAGATTTGTCTGAAGAACTATTACAAGACGCAAGATGTGGCAAACAAATGTCTCTTCAAAGTAATCAGCGTCAGGCGTGTTGTTAGGACCCTATCCTCTCAAAAATCCAAAAAAAACTACTTTTCACTTGTCCTTTCTAAGCTAGCTGTTGATGTAGGAATTAAAAATAAAATATAAGAAATGTAGTTTCAAAAGAAATGGGGTAAAAAATTAATGAGTGTGTTGAAACAAAAGTAAGGTGATAAGAAGAACAATAGTAAAATGAATAAAATAAACGCAGATGAATAGAAATAAATTCGAAACAATCACGCGCGAATAAGAGGTGATCCTAGCGTTGTACACTGACCCTGATTGAGAGTAAGTCCGGGGCTAGTGCGTTTTTCGGCAGAGTTAAATAATCATTCATCACCCGATACCAAAAAACAAAAGGGATAGATTTGCGCTGATAGATAATTGTATACCTTAGAGGCCTTTCAATTTTTTTTTTCTGAATGATAGCTGAGAGGAAGATATGAACTTTAGCAAATTTACCGGGCTGTTCTTGACTTACTTTTTGAGGAACAAAAAGAAACATGAAAAAAAAAACACAAAACGGGATTCTAGTAGAAAAGTCCTTCCCTATAACGAATTAAAAACTGAATAAATTCTTAGGTAGTATCAGCTAAGTTATTGGACTTTATTCGATGTTGCGCACATTTTGACGCTCCGCAAAGATCCAAATCTACGCACTTTTTCTCGTTGCGGGACTACGGAGTTGCAATCTGCCTCTACTACCGTGCAAAATTGTACAGCATCAAATTTCGCGTGAACGTTTTTTATTAGCAACTCGTGCAGTCTATTTTATTTGGACTAATTTTATTTTTTCTTTTTCTTAAAGTGATAGTATGAAAATTCATGATTGTTCAGTGAGAAGTATGCTAATTTAATTCTATTACCCTAAATCCAAAATCCTTACTTATGCCACAATTTTAACTTAATCGTTTTAATAAAGGGGTTCAAACCCCAAAGGGCGACACACAAACCCCAAACTTTTATCTTAATAAAAAACCCAACAGAAAAATCTTCATAAAAAAGAGGCACATTTTATTTTATCAATTTTATTCAAACCCCCGGGGAAGCGGGGCAAACTAAAAAAAAAAATGGTTTTTCCCCCTGGGCCCCTTTTTTAATACAACATCACCCCTGTTTAATTCCATCTTTCTTATTAAAAAAATGATTGCAGAAAAAACGCGGTTTTTATTTACGGCTAACAAGTTATTTTTAGTAGGATCAAAATTTTTGCGTAGTTGTGGAATGTGGATTTTGAATTATTTATTTTATATTTCAGACGCCTAACGAAATTTATTGTTTTATTAAGTCATTTATAACGCATTATATTTATTCGAGTACTATATGGTTTGTCCTCATATTGGCAGCTGACTGTAAATACTGGATACAATTCTTAGCGCAGTATCGAGCGAAGTTAATCCAATGTCACTAATCAAAAATTAAAAGTTTTTTAACGAGTTTTTGAGAGGTGTTGGGGTGGGGCGAGAAGGGGGCCCCCGGCCGGAAAAAGAAGTTCGGGGGGGGGGGGGGGGAAGGGGGGAGGAAGAGAGGCGGCGGGGGGAGGAGGGGGAGGAGAAAAGAAAGGTTGGGGATGAAAGGAAAAAGAAGAAAGAAAAAAATAACAAAGCCTTCCAAAATTGGGGGGGGGGTTGGGCAGAACTATGTTCAAGGATGCCACGCCTCGGTCCGGGTAATCGCGTCGGGCTATGGGATCAGCCAGACGGTTTAGTAAAGAAAGTAAGTCATAGACTCAAATTTATCGGAGCTCAATCCTAATTAGACCAAGTTGTCTCTAGCTCCGATAGAAACGGCAACTGTGATTGTCCACATTTAAAACCAGTACCGGAGATAAGATCACCTATGGAGACCCGCTCACCGCCGTCCCACCAGTCAAGCAAAGCACCGAACTTTTCAAGAATATTCAAAAGGGAAATAATCAAAAGATCGAGAAAGAAAGGAAGAAGAGAAGTCTTCTTGCACTGCTATCGACAAATAGCCAGAGTGTCAATGCCAAGGCCAACAGAACAGTGGAACACAAAGCGAGACGAAGTTGTCGCTGTTGAAAAAATCAGCAAATAAACAATAAAGCAGATAATAAATAAACAACGAGCAACTTGGATATTTCGGGTGAGCTATGTGTAGTGTATGGACAACAGACAAATGAGCAGAACCATATTTCGTGGACAAGCACAAACCTACGGAGGCTGTAGATGAATAGACTCTTCCAGCTTACCGCTCTAAGAGAAAAATCAAGCAAAGGTATGAAGGAGAGGAGCGTTAAGGTTGCCACCAAAAATACAAAAAAAACCGCCACGGAGCCACCTTCGAGACGGCAATCCTGACTTCTCAACGAATTGCAAAGCTGAACCTATGTGAACTTATGTTAACTTATCTTGGGAAGAAGGCATTACAGTAGTAATCATACTGCATGTGCAACGTGTACATATTTTTCTTCTCGAAAGTCACGACAAAGAGCATTGGACGCGTCTTGCCGGCTTGAGTAGCAGCCGTTCGCAGGATGGTCCTATACCACTGAAGAGAACACTGAGAAAATTTGTGGTCAGCATTGAATGTACTTAAAGGCAACGTATCACGAAATTGACTCAGTGCAGAAACCCCAGGGAATCCGTAGAGTTCGGGTTGTGACTACGGAACACAGCTTTACTCCGCTCAACTTCTATTAATCGTCGTAATAAACGGTGTAGGAGACGGGCTTCCTTCCTAGGGTAAGTTATAACTCACCCTTCCCTCTGCACGCGCCATGAGCGAGCGGTCGAAGATCAAATATGCGTCTTCAAAGGTCTATTCAAGTAAAAGCAATGATTACGCTGCTGAGGAGACCGGAACGTGTACGAGGTTTTCGTACTACGTCAATTTCGTGATACCGTGCCTTTAACAGCATGTTCGGAGATACGTTCTCGACTACGAAAATAGAGTGTGTGAGGCAGAGGCACACGTGCTGAAGCACACGTCTCGCACTCAACTCGATAGCACATATTGAGCGCCGAGTTTATCAAATGAGTCATGAGCGTCCCGAAAAAAAAACCGCTGAGTCAATAGTGTAGATGAAGTTCTTGGCGAAGATCGATTACGTTCAGGAAGTTAGTAGGACAAGAAAAGCAAGACTGCTATGATTTCCTTTCTTCTTGCAAAGATAACAGAAATACTGGTGTTTATTATAAGAGAAGTGATGAACTAGGGGAGGATTTTCTTTGTTATGCGGAAACGACGTTTTATTGCACAAATCGCGTTTGATCTCATTCTTTTGGCCTCCGAAGTAGGCGAACTCTCCGAACAAATAAGCAGGAATAAAGGATTATAACAATCTCATGTCCAGCTCAATTGAAGAAAGAAAAAAAAGAAAAATCCTCCTCCGCACTTGCACGACACCAAATTCTAAATGTCATTGTTAGAAGGGTTTTTCGACATCTCTATAATTCCTCGGGAGGAAAAGTCACGCAAAAACAACTCCGTGTATCCGAAATGAGCACGACGTCATCTTGTAATCGAACGGGGTGGGGGCATGGGCGCCGGCCGTTCGCACTCACCGCTGTTTGCCCTGGAACGAAGTCGGCCGACGTTTTCTTCACTGACCTCTGGTTATCAATGAAAATAAGCAGCACTGTAGACTACGACTGCGATAGTCAGCCTCATTGGAACCATGTGAGTTTTGTTTCATCTTGTTACTTCGATTTTTTGATACTTTTACGTAATTTCATTTATATGCTAGCATTTCTTGACAGAAATCGAAGATAAAATCAATTTTTCCTTGGATTTTACTATTATTATACAGCTTACTAAGAAGCCATACTTCGGAATTGATTCGTACCGATGAAACTTAGGGATTTCTGCTGAGCACTGTGAAATATCCTCACTTATTGTTCTGTTCAAACCAATTATTTCTTTTCACTTCCTTGTCAGTATCATTTTCTGTGTTGTTCATTGGTTGGAATACATTTGTTGGCGTTTGTATCTGGCGTTGTCACGTTCAATTATTTTTAAATTACGTTTTCTCCGTTTGCGAATAACAATAAGGTGAATGAGTATGAGAACTTTTCTAAGAGTCGCTGTTCTTGTTGAAGCCGCCATAAAACAAACAAAACTACCATTGAATTTTGCTTCACTGCTTAAACTAGATGCCAACATGTTGAAAGCACTAAAATTAAAAAAATTAAAGTAAAAATAAAAAAGAAATTAAGCGCAAAACGTTCTACTCATTACTGAGATTTGATTTCGAAGTTTGATTTTGAAGTTGGATGTGTGATAAATGCATGTAGCAATTTGCCCAGCCATCATTTAAGAGAATTATTTGGATTCTGGTGAGCATGTTGTATGATGTCACATTATATACTCACCAGAAGCCCAATATTAGATCATATTTATATCATCCTCCCTGGAAGAATCATTTAATCCTAATACCTCAATATATTCTGCAGAATAATCATCTTTTTCGGGAACATCACTCAAAAGTGATTGATTCAAGTTCTTCCCAAGTGTCTAACGCCTCCTATGCTCTTGTGTTTTTTTTCTCGAATAGCTTCACTCTGGGCACTTTTGTTCCTCACAATGAAGAAAATATTGTCGTGAATGTTGGAGACTGACGCCTGGAAATCTGGTACAGGAAATATAAGGAATTTTTAGTAGAAATTTTGGGGCTATGGTGGCCGCTAACAGTGTAACAGTCAGATTCATTGACGACTAAGATATGAAAAACCATAACTGGTCAACTACAGTATTACAACCACCAAGTTGCTCGTACAGTACGCTGAAAATCGATATTTTCCCGAAAAAATTATCGGTGAAATCATTGAACGCTTCTGAAATCATCAACGCTATCTTTGCTGATGGCTTCACATCCATTGTTGGGCAAATAGCACTGCAGTAAACGCGATTCAGTCGACGCGTCTCCTAAGGACAAAGGATTTGGTGATCCTTAGCGTTGATATAGCGCAACGCGATGAAGTTCAATGCAGAATTGTAGTAGTAGTATGCGCTCCTACAATAATCCTTGTTTAAAAAAAACTCGGTGGATCTGCTCATATATTTATTTTTTTTTAAATTTATTTCCATTTTATTTGTTTTTCATTTTTATTTGTTTATATCTGTTTGTTTTATTTTTATTTGTTCATATTTGTTTGTTAATATCTTGTTCCATATTATATAAATGAACAAACACAAATTAAAAAGAGAGACCAGGCTTTTTTTTTAGCTATATTGATCGCTTCCTTGTGTAATCTGTTCATTCGTGAATGGATTGCCGTGCAGTAATAAATAAACGCTCCTTCGGAAGATCTTTCACCCTTCTTATTTTTATTTAATCATTACTATTCTATTATTTTTACTTTATTCCACTTCTAATAGGCTAATTCTTCCATCCTTCCATGTGACTAACATAGATTTTCCATGTCCACGGAGCAAATGTACATATTTCTTATACTGTTGCGGTGGCGGTAATGCGTATTCGACTTCTGTCCTGATCTGAAACATCAACGCAACGTCTGGGATTCGCCATGTGTTGTCAACAGTCGCGCAGTTCTTTTTTTATTCTGTCGAAGCATGTTGAAATGTCTACTCAATTACAGTTAGGCCGACATAAGCGAAGGAAAATTGCACCGGTGACTGAAGGCGAAGGTTTCATCTCATAGCTTAGGATAAAAACCATGAATATCGTCCATAGGTACCGTTGAATAGTCAGAATCAGGATGCGGTGGAGGGTGGTTATGATGAGAAGATGGGTGGAGTTTTGCAAATCGCCACATTGTTGACAAATCACAAGATATAATTACTTTTGCTTAAAAGAATCATACCAGGAAATTGGCAATGTTGAGATCTTTGTCCACGAAAATTTAGGATTAATAGTGTAGATCACGAGCATGAGTGCGATCCATCTAGTTGTCCAAAAAAAACTTCTCTGAAGCGGGCCTGCGCGGTCTATTTTTTTGAGCTGAAATGAGCTGTTGACGCTTTCTCTGCAGTTCGTTGGCAGACGCTGCATCTGCACCTTTGCGCCCGCAGATGTGGCACGTTTCCAGACGCGTCGTAGGTAAATTCGATCGCCGGTGCCGTTTCTCACGCCGTCTTTCAGGACCTCTGGAGAAAATTGGAAGTGGTCGCGTCCATGCTCATGATCTGCACCGCTAACTCTATCTTTTCGTTGACAGACCTCAACATTATCAATTTCGTGAAGTGCAAACTTTAACAAAACAACTTATTGAGGTCTTCCGTTTTATTGCTCAGAAACGTCAAAATGCCCGAACATTCCAGAAATTTTTAAGATGAAGAAGTTTTCAAATGAAAACTATTTTGAATGGAATGAAATCTGCCCTCCTCGTTCATGTTTTGGAATCCAGGCTTTGTCACTCTCGCCTTTTCGCTCCGTGTCTGAGTAAATAAAAAAGTGTCGGGGAGAAGGCAGCCTAAAAAATTTTATTACAATCGCAAGGCATACACCTCAGGCTGCACTTCTACATTCTCCCTTCCGCAAAGTTCAGGTGCTGATGCGTGGTTAGCATTCATATCGATTTTTCCGTTGACATACAGACCTAATTGTAATGTTTCACAAAATTAGTTGACATTTTTAGTCTTGGTAACGTAGGTTGTACGGAAATGTCGACTATACATTCAAATCCTTTGTGGCATTTATTTTCAGAACAAGATAAAACCAGTGTTTACTCTTCTACTTTTGTGAGCGCTCAATGTTTTGCTGATAATAGCTTTTGATTTGCTTGTGATCGTTTCTTTTTCCCTTGTTATACAGAATTGTGCGTTACATCCCACGCACCTAAAGAACGAATTTCCGGAATCAAGAACAAAAAAAAATTAACAGCGAAGAGAACTACAAAAAAAAACTTCCAAAAATCTGTAATCTTTGCAAAATCAACATAGAATTATACGTCTGTTACAAAGATACAGCAGATCAAAATCGTGTGATTCCAATGTGTGTGTCTGTGTATGTGTTAGTGTTAATCAATCCGCTCGGGATGCGCCAACGCGTTCGCTTCAATTCAGAATCGTTTGAGGTTTATGAACGCGTGTGCAGCCCTTACAATGCCCTGAGGGGGCCAGCCGATGTACCATTCATTGTTTTTATCCTCCCACACGAGTCTAGTACCAATTTATCGACCCATGGGAGGAATATGGAAAAGGATAAAATTTCAGCTATCACCACGAGGCGTCAAAAAGCTAATAGGAGTTGACTTTTCCCCTTCACCCCACTCGCTCAAAACGGTAATAGGAAATAAGAGGATTGGTTGGCGCAAGGACGGTTTCGAACCACCGATCTATCGTACAATCACACCTCTAACGACTGTTACATCCGCTCATTGTGATTCCCATACTGTATTCAATTCTCACATTGTCATGGAAGTCTACCACAAGCAGCAAAATGTGTCTATATGCCAAACACTTGGCCGAGTTCGCGTTGAGACTCGCGCTTCGTCCGCCACAAAAATGTGCATGCGATCAAAAGGTGTGATGCAGTTAAAACCTTCTTAATAGCGTGAAATCCAGGAAAAAAACGAGGTAAGAACCACGGTGTTTGCACGTATCCGCCCACACCACATTGCACTACGAATCAGACTTTTCTCTCTTTTTCCTAAGTTGTATTCGACTTGTGACTTGTGGAAGCATGGCTAAAGCTATTTACACTCTGTGAAAGCTAGAGAGGACTTTCCGAATAAGTAAATATTTCTTTCTTATACTCAGTATTTTAAACGAACTAACTGAATATGCAATGATCAGGCTACATTTTCTGTAGGAATTCGGATGATAGCACACGAAGGTATGCACGCTAACACCGTCGCCGCGTTTGTGCGTCATACGATTGGTAGTACATACACTCAGTCTAAGCCAGTCAGCGCTTGAACTTGGCCTGAAACCAGCGGCTATAAGAATCTGGTGTAGCACCAACGGCATTTCACGCATATCAACCAGTGCATCACCTGCATATAGTCGGGTCAGTGCGAAACGCAGCTCGGTGCAGCTGCGTAAGCGGCAGCGCTTCAAGCTAAGCGCGGTGGAGCTAACGGTTGGTATCATGGCCAGAAATGGAATCATCGGAAACTGCAACGATGAGTGGTAGAAGCAAGGATCCCACCTCGATCCTAACCCGCTACACTTCATCGCACCGCTACGAGCACAGTCGCTTATGCAACTGGACCAACCTTCATGTCGTTTCCTCCATCCGACTCTACCTCATCTCACAGCAATCGAGTGATGCACCACCTACTGGTTCCTTATTATTACTTGTATTGCTTAATTATATGTTCCGTTTATTTGGACACGGATTGTCATGCAATGGAGGATGCACTATGAATTGAAATAATTGCCGCTTTCTTTTTTCAATCGTGATTCTCCAGAATCCTTTAGGTGATTTCCTGATTTTGCCTTGATGTAATAATACTTTATTGTGATAAGTAACTATTTGTCTGATAATCATATTAAACACGAAAACTGTTGGATGAATAAATAAATAAATAAATAAATAAATAAATAATATATAATAAGGTAATAAAATACTGATTAATAATAATAACAAATATAAAATATAAATATTCCATAACAACTCAGATAAACCGTAAACAACTCAGCCGGCTTAATATTTGTCTGAGTGAAAAAGGAGTGTTTTGATTAGAGGTCAAAAAGAGATCCTAAACGAAGGCAACACCAAATTACAGTCTGTAAAAATTATTTTGAAAAAAAATAAAACTCAGAGGCTAAGAGTGAGAAATTCTTCATCAGCCAAGCTTTCGTACTTATGTCTGCCTCATCCGATAGTCATCCGTTCCAGTTTTTCCAGCAAATTTTCACAGGAATGGATAACGAAAATTATTAATGTTAATTGTTAATTATTTAACGAAAATTCTGAAGTCGAAACCGTTATTTCTGAGTTTTTTTTCGACCATTTCCAAACCATCCAAGTTATAAAAACAGGGAATCAGAACACTGCAAAAAATATGGTATACACTGTGCCTTCATAAACGGTGAAGGGTACACAGTTGACTAATATGTTTGAAAAACTTCCTTTATGACCCTATACGTGGTCGTTGACTTATGGCATCTATGTATACTTCCATGATTCATCGGTGGTGTACTCGAGTGAAAACGACCCGAAGCCTGGTACAATTGCTTCGAGGTTGCTCTCGAAGCGGCGCGGTAGAACCAGGCTTTGTGACCGAGTTGGGACCCTCGTGGGCCCACAGACATTTACACAACTGCAGCAAGCTTGAGGTCGTTTTGACCATGCTAGAACGTTCGTCCCAAGTCATAGAACAGAAAATAAGAACTTTGAAAATGAAAGGATAATAAAAGCAAAGTAGTGCCACAGGCATTACTCACTAAGTGATGTGTGGTGAAAATTTAAAAGCATCACTCATAAATCTGGGGTTCAGGTGGTTTCAGATGCGAATTCGAGCGTTCCGACGCGCCATTTTCTACAACAAGTTCGATTGGAGCGCGCCAGTCTTGTGCACGCGCCTCATCTTCCGGACCGTTTTTCACGGCAGTTAGGAAGTAATGGGCGGATCCCCTCCCATAATCCACGACCCCGTACAGGAATTCTCCACCTCAAATCCGCACCACCCAGATTCGTAGGGTGATGCCTTAAATTTCCCGAAGAAAAGGAATCGATGTGAAGTGATGAGTGATTTATGTAGTTCAATAGTCTAGCTTCGATAGAATAGAATAGACAGTTTATATTACGATCCGCTTACAATGATTATTCTAATCATTATACTAGCAATAATTATTCTAATTACTGTTATGTATGCAGCAGAAGAATTTACTGAATTGAGCAGAAACTGGTCTTTCTGCAGAACAAGATTCACATAGTTGCTATTCTGGTCTTCTTCATTTTCTATCGACTGCGCTGCTGTTGATTATTCAATGAGCACTCCCTCGTTCTGAATTCTGCGGCAGAAACTTGTCTTAGCTGTTCATAAATTACATAAAGGATCAAACAAGATACTGGAGAAACAGCGAGTTGCTTCGATCATGTTACTGACATAATCACTCAAAAATTTTTGTTTTGTTTTTATTGTTCACTTACATTTCTTGCACACTTTTCATGGAAACTGCAATCAAGCAACTACTATTTGCACTGCAAAAACGTAAATATACAAAATCATAACATAATTTCATCTGGCTTTTAAGCGTGAGCACAATAACGATTGCAGTTAGAAAATCTGATTGTGAAAAGCCTTCGAACGCCACTACATTTCTGAGAAGTGTAAAATCCCGAGAAAAAAGCCCAAAAAACAATTTACAACATTGAGTCAGGAAGAGTGGACCAGATGTTCCCCTCGTTCATTCGTTCCGAGAACTATACTTTTCGTTTTTTGTTAGTTTTCAAAACGGAATCTTCAGGAAAGATACATTCTCTTGCAAGAGTTTTGAATAACAATTTGATCAAGAATGTATTCATTTTAACAAAGAAAACTTACAGGTATTCGTGCATACACGGCTTATCATCAAAGCTAAAGCTAATTCCGGTTTGATTTTCTCATCAAATTTTCTTTATCCTATAAATATCCTGTATCCAGCATAAAAGCATCACAATCAGAGCACACACATCTGTAGAACGGTCGAGAAGTAGCAATTAAAGAACGAAAAAAAATGTGTCTAGCACTGAACGTGAGAACTACTATTACCGAACGTTTATGCGCTCGTAAACCGAAAGAGTCAGATGCGGACCATCTGAGCTCTTCAGCTACCCGAGATCGACCGTTTGTGGGAAGGCTCAATGGTTCCCGATTTCTAGGCAATCTGAAAATCTTTTTTATGTTTCGCAAACCCCAGCCCCCCACCCCTTCTCTCCCTTTAAAAAAAGGCATTGCAGAAATCCTAAGATTTTATTTCAAAGGATCCAAAGGGTAGCGTTATGGGAGGTGATGAAGCCAGGCGTGAACGACGTAGCTTTGGAAGCGCAAAATATATTGAAACAGGTCAACGTGCTTGTTGAAGGGAACCATCCGGTTTCAAAGCGATTCCCGCGAAAATAAGTATTCACTTCGCATGTTACTCATCTAGAGTATTCACTTTGAACAGTCCACATCTTAATTCACTGCACTATGTTTCTAGAGGGCGGGTGTAGTGTAGCAGTTAGAGGTTCCGCTTCCTGCACGATTGATCGAGCAATTTCGAACGTTAAAGTCGAGATAGGTTCTTTCTGGAATTTTAGATAGTAACCTGCCCTTTTTTCTGCTCTTAAGTGTGGATAGTACTGAATGCGTTCACAAGAGTGTGATGCGTTTACCGCGCTTCTCTGGTGGAAACTGCTACACTGCCCCCCCCCCCCCCTCTCTGCGAGGGCGCGCGCGTCGCCTTTACTCGCATAAACATATCCATCATCAACTATGTACAATACGAGAGAGAAGATTGCACAGCAGAACTCTTTTACTGCTTATATGTGGTTTTACTGTTTATATGGGCGGGTGTAGTGTAGCGGTTAGAACTTCCGCTTCCTGCACGATCGATCGGAGGTTCGAATCCGCTCTAGTGCTCACAAAGCCTTTCATGCCTTCGGCGTCGAGAAATTGGTACCAGACTTGTCTGGGAGGATAAAACACTGACTTGACACATCGGCTGGCCACCGCAAGTCATTGAATAGGTTAGATACTCGTTCTTAAACTCAAAAGGATTCTGAATTGAAGTGAACGTGTTGGCGCATCCCAAGCGGAATGATTAACGCCAGAGATTTTATCCTTTATGATGTTTATTTATGATGTTTCTAGCGTTGCTGAGAAAGTCAATTATAGGAGTTTTAATCTAGTCCCCAACTACAACATTCACAGATACAAGGTTGGATCAAAACGACGTGAAGCACGGCGCAGCTGTGTAAGCGGCTGTGGTAGAAGCGGCGCTGTGAAGCTAGCGGTTGGGATCTTGGGAGGATTCTCGCTGGCTTCACTCATTGTTGGATTTCGTGATGATTCCACTTTGATCACAACCGCTCACTTCCCGCCTCAAGCTCACCCGCTTACGTAACTGCACCGGGCTTCATGCCGTTTTGATCCGGCCATATCTCTGGATAAAACGCAGGGAGCACGTGTTTGCTCGACCCCGAGGATCTAAAGGGTGATCGGAGAGGTGTGTAGCGTAAATCTTCAGCGTTTATACCATACCTTGAACAATAAACGCAAGTACAGTATGCTCCTTCGGCTAAGCTTCGTTTCTCTTTCAACTCTGCTGAAGTTTTTCGCAGCAGCCAAATTATTCGAGTCAATAGAAGCTGAAGAACGCAACTGTGCTCATTTTGTCACTATTTACGCCACCGTTGTAAAAGTCTCTAACGTAGAAATGTGTGTTGGGTGCTCCGAACCTCGCACTTGGAGCGTACATGGACTACAAATAAAAATACCCGAAAAGAGAGCTTCTTGCATGCTTTGGGAGGTTTATCACGGAAACGATTTCAAGAAGGTGACAAGGGCACCACTGCCTCTGGGCTCCTTACACATTTAAAAATTGACAACACAATAAAATGTGAAATGTTAAGTTCATAATGATGTAAGATGTTGTTAAGGAGGAAACTTCGTCGAACCAACCTAGTCAAAGTCAAAATCCTAACAAATGTCGCTACTACTGCAGCTGATACTATTATTACTACCATATTACTATTATTGCTATTATTATTATTGTTACTATTATTATTATTATTATTATTATTTCTTTTTTTAACGTTTCGACATCTACGCCTTTGTAAAAGCTTGGAAAATCAAAGTCATGAAGTGATTTATCCTCACAACCGCCTCATCACCCCATGGAAAGCAGTCAAACGAGCAATCTAACAGCAATTTCAACGAATCTTGGATTCGTGAATTTCTGTCACTTTTATTTTTCTGTTTCTTTCCCCTAACAGTCGCTGTGAGCATAGTTTGGCTGAATCTGGTCCAAGGGGAAGAGACAAAGTGCTCAAGCTGAGAATTGTGTCACGGTCATCGGGACAAAGAAAAGTACCGTCGCCTGTAACTGTTAGACGACGTCGTATGCAAATCGATTCCTTTTCGCTGAAAAATTTGCGTCCGAACCGTCATCAAGCCTAAACTGACTCTTCAATTTTCTATGCGTGTTGTTCTTACGTTCCTTTTAATCAGTTTCCCGTGATTATGTACAGTTTATATTCATAGCACACATATTGGCATGCCGCCAACTCTGTTGTGGACGTATTTAATCGATGATAAGATAAGCTGGACCTCCGCTGCACAGCATCATTGATCACTAGCTGAGTTTGTTAGCATAACACATAACACCAGCCATAAACAGCATGTTCCCTTCAGTTCTCGTCCATTTCTCAATTCTTCAAGGTTTTCCTACGATTTCAGCTTATTTTTGTTTTTGTTTTTTTTTAATTTTTATCCCCTTATAAAATAAATCATTTTAAGTTTTTCACGCTTTTTTCAGGCAATCTTTTTGTCCTATAGTTCGTATTTCATCCGGTTTAATAGAAATTGATCATGGAGGTGGAGAATAATCGGTGTTTCCTTTTATTTTTATATTTTTATTTCTACTTTTATGTTGAATATGGAATATTTCAATGGAGATTGATTGATTGATCAGTAAATTTTCATAAGTCAGAAAAAGTCATATTTTTCTGTGTAGGAAAGTTCCGTGTTTATGTTAGTGGCTTGATGTTTAGTTTGAAACAACGTGTACACGATATTTCAGACAAAACATCCACAAAAATCAACTAACAGCCAATCGGCGCACTAAAGTAACATTCCCACACTGCGACAGATCCGCCCAACGATGCGTCAGCTTACGCGCGGAAGTGAATAGCTGATATAAAAATTGTCAGTAGTGCATCTTTAGACTACGGGCACCTTACAGGCAGCTAAAGAGCCTAACTAAACATAACGTTCTATTTTAATTTTTTATTAACAATTTTTAGTTTACGCCTCGTTAGACCCTCTGCATTTCTAGGACACCATTAATTATGATTTTTTTCTTCGATCTCGTGACTCATCCAAATAGAACACCTTCAGTAACAAAGCTATAAATTCATTGCATATACTTAAAGTATTCTATGCGTCCGCACACCGATAGTCGCTCCACTCCAGAAATCCCGTCCACCATGTTGCGCAGCGTTCAGCAGAATTCACCGAACGCAATTCGTTTCGGGAATTGTATTTTTTGTGCGTTATTACTGTGTACGGTGAATAACATTTCTTTAGGATGATTATTCCTGCCATTTGACTTTACTCTCAAAGGTATTCACGTTCCTCACGTTTCTAAATCCCAACACTTAAAGCCCGCTATTTAAGTTCAAAGCATTCCAACTACAATACTTACGAGGACCAGAATTATAGTTGGGTGAAAACGACATGAAGCACGGGCAGTTGCGTTCGAAGCGACGCGGTGGAACGTAGCGGTGGAGATCGCGTAAGGACCCTCGCTCTGCTGTTCGCCAAAGTCCCACCTCGACACCCGTTTCATGTCGTTTTGACCGACTATACTTCATGGTCGGAAGAAAACGTGTTCGGTTGAAATGTTTTGAATTATGGTCGAGAGCCGCTTGCGTACAAGGCAGCACAGTTTCGAGCCGCCATTCCTCACTGTAGCTCGCAATGGTCCCACCTCGATCACAGCCGCCGGCTCCACCGCCCCGCTTGAGTGCAGCCGCCTACGCAACTACACCGCGCTTCGCCTGTCGCCGTGACCCTCCCATAAACCTCCACTTCCAGCAATTTTTTCTTTGTCTTCGTTCTCTTCCATTACGGGGGCATTTCCTTTTCAATCAGTACTTCGAGTTAACTACTCAAAATAACAGAAATTGAAGACGCAGAACACATGAGAACAGTTCACTTTTCCTAATGTTTATACTGTAGCTTCAACTCTTCACGGTGCAGTCACAAAACGCAGTTTTCTAGCTGTGACGGAGTTTGTGTTTTTTTTTCGTTCTCAATATCCTCGTTCTCAATATTCGTGTACATTTCCGGGCTCAAGTGGGAGAATAAGCTTTGGAGGTGTTAAGGAAACTTCTCAATTTGATTCGGTTTCAATCTATAGTAATCCCAAAGGAAAAATGATTTGATGTGGGAGACGTATCTGATCTCCTGATTTCTCCAGGAAGTAATGATTGCCTAGTAAAATCAGAGAAATCAGATCCCAGAAAGTGCAGAGAAATATACTGGAGATTTCATACTATAGAGTCTTCCGGAGTAAATCCATTTTTTTCCTTCGGGATTACGTTACACAACGAAACGAAAAGATGTACGTAATTTTTGAACGCCAATAGTATATAGGGTTTAGAGGTGCCAAATCCAGTTAGTTGTGTGGTGCTTTGTCCGTTCTTGCTTATTTTTGGTCCCTGAACGGACGTGCAATTTTTTTTTTTTGCATTTCCTTTGAACTGGCAAGGCTGACGTCCGCTCTTTGATTTTTATAGCAGCTTAAACTGGCGGATGCGACTTCTCTTTCGTCCTTGAAATGCGATGAACGAGAAACGAACCAGCTTTTCCGGCCGGTGTCGATATCGAAATGATCCATTTGTGCGTCAAACGATGCCTGTCGCGCTACTTCTCGATAAACAAACACGCCACTTCTCTGTTCTGATCAATTTTATTTCTCCTTTCCGCATAATATTCCCACGTTAAACTGTTGTGGTGCTGCATTGCTTTTAAGTAGCTATGATTATCCACCAAATCTGCGCTTTCCCACCGATCTGGTTCCACGGCCGAAATCCGGTTATGATGTGTGCATTGATGTTGTCAATCTTTTTTCGTCCACACACAGTCACTGTTTGTGCTCTATGCATCTTTTCAATGGCTTTTTTTCTTGGAAAATGTTCTGTTTAATGGTTCATCCTTGCATATTTCCGCCTGGACGTATATTTTTGCTCTAAAGAAATTTCGGGTTTTTTTTTTTTTTCGTTCCAATTTTATATCTGAGAAGACGTTTACTGTCGCATTATCAATGTTCTAGATCATACTATCGTAAAATTTTATGCATCTATCACTTCTTCAATGGAATCATGCGTTTTTCATTCGAAACTATTTCAATTCCCGGGTAAAGTGTAGTTGGGGGTACACTCTGTCGGGCTCTTATTTTTGAAAGTTAATAACTAAATCAGTCGGGGCCTTAAGACCTAAGCATTGGTCTTAAAGGATCTATGACACGTAAGCTAAAGTTACTAAGAGAAAAAAGTAAGATAGAGAGTTCAGAAATAAAAGAGCAGTTGAGTGTCTCCCCTCCCCCTTTCTCCAATTATATTCTCCCCCAATTTAAGTACAGATTGTAATCATAATCGGAGCATCCTGAATCAACAATATATTCAGCATCTTCACCACATTTTATGTGACACACAGGGATGCACCTGTTTTTTTTTTGGCATTGTAGGGTCCCTGGGAGAGAAGAGGAGACGGAAAGGGTTTTTGTGGTTATCCAATACAAATATCTCAGCCTACCTCCCTGGTAAAATCTACGCCTATTAAGGTTTGAGTCAACCTGCATGAAAGCCAGGCGAACTGCTATTCAGGGCGAGACAGCGGTGTTTGAATGAACAATTCATGAAAACTCTCCTCGTTCCTTTCTTTCGTTCCGAAACGGTGCACACAAATATCTCAGTGACTGATGGGGGTTCATTCTATAAGCTGGAATTTTTCATTTCTGGGCGTAAACACGATAATAGGATAACTTTCTCCTGTCACTGTGCAATCACCCGTTTTTTTTTTGTCGTCATCTGATCCCATCATGAACTTATGCTTTCGACTTTTTCGGTGTAGCATGCATTTCCCGGCGTTTTTCGTGTTAATTACCTCCTATTCTATATATTCTTGCCTTTCGTCGTCCCCTTTTTAGTGGTGGTCTCTTTCTAGGCGTACGAACGAATAGACAAATTTCAACAATTATTAATTGGTGATAATTATAGAGTCGGCTGAACTCACATGGAATTGTAAATTCACCTGAATTTTCAATTTAGTTATTTCTAGCTCTCAGTTATGAGTGTTTCGAACTCTCTACACTATTCCTTCATTTGGATTTTTGGTCTTCATTGTGCGGTAAATTTGATATCTGTCTTTGTCGGATAGCTTCACTTTTTCATTTTTTTTTAGTCATGGAAAACTTGACAGTTTATTTCTAAACAGTTAACAGGTATTCCATTCCTTACAATGACTTTTTTCATGTAGTTCAGTGAGTTAGCGATGGGACAAGTGCATATGTGACTCAAAAATGTAAATCCAAAGTGATGTACTAAGTTCGAAAAAGGGTATTAACACAGAAAAGAGTAGAACTTCCAAACCATCTATGCTGATGAGGTTTTAACCAAATTTCAAAGTAGTAGCTGAGTGTGGTAAAAAGGACTTCAGCGTTCTTAAGCGCATTTAGCATCCACAGCGTTTTTGCGCCGCAATTGTTCATTCCACGAATGTTGACGTAAGCAGTGAAACGTTGAATATGTGTGAATGGCTGCGAGTGGCGCTAATCAATAATCTCAAAGTGACTTCTGGCTACATGACATCAACAAGTTCCAGCACATAAAGAAACTGACGTGGTTGTGAATCTTCTGACCTTGCTCATCGCGTAACAAAAAAGTGAATCGCCGCGCGTTGTGATGCGACAGCAGCAAACGAACGTGACTCACTCCAGCGCCGACGATGCCGTGTTTTTCTTGCGTTTTTTTTTTTCTAACATTCATCAACGTTACATTTTTTGTGGGATATGAGTTCTAGTGCAGAATTTTCTCGTTGAAATCAGTGATCACGAGAAGATCATCCCCTCCGATTTCGTATTTGTTGAATATTTTAGTTTCCTCAATACATTGCTTTGAATAGTCTTTCTTTTTTTCAGGACCACAAAAGGAGGTTTTCTATCATATGTCGCAAGAAAATTAAGAACATCATCATCACATCGGAACAGTGAAGAATCACCGCCGTTACTGGGTAAGTGTATATTCCACTTTGGAGGTTCACTAAACATATGTGTCCTTAACTGTTATTCTTCTAATAGTTGTTTGTTTTTTTTAATGCGGGAGACACTTTACTTTTGATAGTGCCCCACTGCATTGTCCCAACAAACTTTCATTAGCGAGTAGAAGAACTTCGAAGAAAACATTGTCATTAATCAGTTTGACGTTCATATTGATCAATTTCAACTAAATAACAAGTAATTGACGCTCGGTAACTAGTAAATTTCTCTTTTATTTTTTTTCAGTCTGCCCTAATGGTTCACTTTTTACATTACTAACGGAAACCATCAGCATCAGTTCATAACTGACTTGTCCGTGTTTAAAATAAGATTTTTCTTCGCATCAAAGATAAGAGAGTCGAAAGATTGGAAACTTCCGTTCCTCTCTCTTTCGGTAATGTTCAGCTCTATGTCGTTTGACTTTTGCCCTATTCTTCTCGATTTGTGTCTGCTTTGAATTAACCCATTCTCTTCGAATTTCTCTCATATGGTTTTACTGCGATTCATCAAGGCAGCTTTCTCTATTTTCTCTTAAATCACCGAAGAAATTTACTTCACCTCAGATAGTATATCTTTCTGCTTAATAAAACGCAAAGAAAGAAAGGCATTTGCACCACTTTTCTAGCTCTTCCGGATTCAAGCTATTCATTTTTCTTGTTTTGTTTCAGTTCCATCCTTTCATCTCTCATTAACTACTCCGTCGCGGTGTTGTGTTTAGTTTTCTCATCTAATAATCACCGAAGAAATTCCTAACAATGCGAAGAGGAACTCAAAAACTTTGGTTCTTCTTTTCGGATTGAAATGTGAATGGTTGTCGGGAGATTTCGGCATGGGTCCACTTTTGCTGTAGTACTGAGTAGTTGCTACTCCATCCTGTTCGATCCGTTGAGATGGACGCTGGCTTTTGTGGATACAGCTACATACATGCTCACGTGTCCTTGAATGTGAAAAATGAACATCATTCACTTAGCTGATTCGCTTAATTGTAACGGTTCCGATAGGTGCTCCCATATTTTTTGGGCTACATTTTTGTATATTAATTTGTTTGATGATTTTGATGGTCTTTGATCACTTGAAAAATATGCAGTGTCATCGTTCTCATTGCTTTTATCCCCAATTTTGTAGTTTTGGGATTCCTTTCCATTGTTAGCGGCAGGAATGGCTTAGATCACTGCTTATTTGATATTACCTTGCTTCAAAACTTAAGTAATTCATACCTTAATCATGCCTTCTTATGAATGAGAACAAGTGTCATTATGTGCGATTTTACAGTTGGGGATTTCCAAGTATTATTTCAACGGTGTAAGAAAGTAGAGAACGGTATTCATCCTCGTGTTTCACTTTTGTTTGATTTTTTTTCCAAGTCTGTTGCTAAACTATATTCCATGTTTTGCTTCGCAGTACCAAGACGTTGAGTCATTCTAACACATTACGGATCTTATTGTAAACCCTTCAAATATTTATTTTTTGTAGAAATGTCCGAACGGCGTCCACGCAATGACGCCCGGTTTTTCCATGTTTGCGGTAGTGGTACTCATCCGAAAGGGAAATTCTTATCTAATAGAATAAGGCAAGTTGATCCTACTTTTTTCAACTTTGTAAGACTTTTCGTTGTTTGAAGAACAAATTTTCAGTACTTGTAAATACAATGGCTTTTCGTTCCTGCCAAGATTTTTGTATGAACAGTTTCGTCGGTATAACAATGTGTTCTTCTTAATGATAGCGCTTCTGCAGGTGCTTTTCTCATTTTAAAGTGGTTGATTCAAAGTTCGAAGAATAGGCTAAAAATTTCCAGCAAATACCTGATGTCAGCCCAACTGGACGTTACACAACAGCTGTTCCATTCATTCTAATCCTCACAGTGTCGGCTATTAAAGAAATCTTTGAGGATATTGTGAGTTGTCTTTGTCTCTTCTATCTTTCACTGTCTTTACATCACGTATTTATGATAGTTAATAATTTGGAATTGTCTATCTAACTGAGAACAGCATGTCTCTTTCAAAATGCTTGCTGACTGAAGAGGATTCGTTCTAGAAAAGGCGGAGATCTGATCACAAAGTCAACTCTTTTCCGATATTACTGTTGAGAGATGGCACGTGGTTACGAGTAGAGTGGAGAGAGGTTTTTTTTCTGAATACTTTATTATTTCCAAATTTTCTTCTAAGAATTGGTTATTTCCAGGTTAAAGTTGGTGACATCGTTAGGGTAGACAATGATCAGCTCTTTCCTGCCGATCTCTTACTTCTAGCGTCAAGTGAACCTCAAAGTATGTGTTACATAGAAACCTCTAATCTCGATGGAGAAACAAACCTCAAGATCAAGCAGGTAATCACCTTCCTTTTTTTCCTTGTATTTCTATGCTCTCCACTATATTTTTTCTCTAGGCACTGCCTATGACATCAGATTTCACCGACTTGGAGAAACTTGTAGAATTTGAAGCAGAAATTGAGTGTGAACTGCCGAGTCGGCACGTAAATGAGTTTAGCGGGAATTTGGTTTTCCAAGGCGATCGCACTCCCTTCGGTGAGTCGACTTGTGTTCTTGATAGACTTTGCTCTAATTCTTCGTTTGATTTCGACAAAGATTTTGGTCCTAACATGTTCCTAAGTGTGGATTTTCTGAGCTATTTCGAATAATTTCACAAAGTTTTGCTTAGTGTGGTTCTCAGTGAAGTTGGTGAGGTCGTTTCAAAATAACGGAGGCTATTTCTTACCTATTCTTATTTTTGAACTGTTTGGTTAAAGGTTGTTTGTGGATATTTTGTATTCTTTTTTTTTGCTCGAGAAATGGTTCACATTAATTTGTTCTGTCTCAAGCAAATCTTTTGGAATTGCTCGCCTGTAAAGTACTGATGAAAAATCGGTTTATCAAAGTTTACACCTTCTGAGAAGACGCTTTTATGGGATTTTCAAAAGTAATGGATTTGTTCCTATTTAAGGCATTGATCAATTGCTTTTGCGTGGTGCCCGCCTTAAAAACACCTCGTGGATATTCGGAGCTGTAATATATACTGGACACGATGCAAAGTTGCTGATGAACTCGAAAACGGCGCCACTCAAAAGGTATGTGTTACTCAGTTCCAGAAACATGCTTTTGTTTTTGCTTTCTTTACTGAACGGCACTTTTTCTCATCTGTTTTGACCAAAAATGTTCTGCAATCGCCTCTTTGTTTGTATTTCCAGCAGCACTGTCGACAACCGAACGAACAATCGTATCATCTTTCTTTTCTTCGTTCTACTTAGCCTTGCCATCGTAAGTGCTGTTGGTGCTGAATTTTGGAGAAAAGCCAATTTGCCGGCCATGTGGTATCTATCATTTCTGGGTGAGCATTAAGCATTACTATTTCTCTCGTTTTTTTTCCTATGAAAAATCTGGCAAAAAACATTTAGAAAGCGACGCAAGAGCTTCATTTTTATGGCAAGTACTCACTTTCTTTATTCTCTATAACAATTTGATTCCAATCAGTTTACAAGTAACACTTGAGATTGTCCGGTTTTTCCAGGTATGTTTTGTTTTTTTTTCTGTTGTTTCTTTTCAAACAATCTTGATTTTGAATCTGATAATTGTGTAGTTAGTTGTCTCTTCAGTTCTATCTCTTCTAAACTTATAGGCTTCTTACATCAATACTGATATCGAAATGTATGATGTTAATAGCGACTCTTGCGCAGTGGCTCGTACATCAAACCTAAATGAGGAACTCGGACTGGTACGTCCTTTGAACTTTGTTACTGTTTATTGGTGTTCTTTTTCTCCCACTTTCATTACTATCTACTAAAAGAAATATCTTACAACATTCTTTTGAGTTTTCCGATTTTTGGTTGTTGAACATTCGTTTACTGATGTCTTCTAGTAATTTATCCTTTTGCCTTCTTTTCGTTATGCAAATTGCAGAAAAAAAAAGAAGAAAAAAGTTGTCATTAGTTGAGTTCCAACTAATAATAACTTGAAGTCCTCTATATTTTGGCTGTTTTATTATCCATTACTTGCAATTTCTATATCTTTTGATTTATCTGTCTGTGTCCTTCTCTCTCAGGTTTGTTGGTGTATGTGCCATTCTTCATGTCTACATCTATTTATATTTGCTTTAACAATTGTTCTCTTTTCTTTCAGGTTAAATTTGTCATGAGCGACAAAACCGGAACGTTAACTCGCAATGTAATGAAGTTCAAACGTGTATCAGTTGCTGGATTAATGTTTGGCGATAACGAAGGAGACGAATTTGCAGATGAAGACCTCGTAAATCGATATCGGGAAGCTCCTGTAAGACTATCTCATTTTGCCTTGGTAACCTCATTCTACACCTCATCACCTTTTAGACATCACCTGAGGGTGTAGCTATTAGAGAACTGCTGATGATGATGGCTGTTTGTCACACAGTAGTGCCAGAAAGAAAAAATGGAAAGGTATGATTTCACAAGTGTATTTTTCTTAGCATACATAGCTGCCGCTATTCGTAATTGAAACTAATTATTTTAAGATCTTATATCAATGTTCATCACCCGACGAGGGCGCGCTTGTTCGTGGTGCAGCAAAATTAGGATTCGAATTTCATACCCGTCAGCCTCAAAAAGTTGTAGTTTCTGTGGTGAGACGCTATGCTCAATTTTGTTTCGTTTATTTGTTTTGGAAACAAAGTACTAGTAACAAAGTTTTTTTTTGAGAAGTTCTTACCTTTATCTAACCTTTTTCAGCTCGGAGTTGATGAAGAGTTGAATATTCTCGATGTCATTGATTTCACTAGTGATAGAAAACGAATGAGTGTTGTGGTAAAGGATGCAAAGAATGTGGTGAAGCTTTACACGAAGGGAGCGGTACGTCTATTTTATATTCGATTTCACTTAATAGTTCATTCCTATTAATGTTTTCAAATATTTGTTTTCGGGTGAGGGGAAGGCCGGTGGATGCAGTTGCTAAGAGTTTCGACTGTGACTGCACAACCAGTAGTTTGAAACTGCCTCAGTGCCAACCATAAACATATTGGGTTACGTACGGGTTCATAAACCTCAAACGATTGTGAATTGAGGTCGAAACCGTAAGTCATGCTGATAGGGATTGATCAACGCCCTCCACTTCATACTCAGTGCACTTAACATATTTGACACTTAGCACATTTTTAGTGAATGTGTTATTTCTCTTCATTTTATGTTGAAATCTAATTGAATGTTGTTGTTGATTTTTTTTCAATGTCATCAGATGAAGCTTATTTAAAGGCATCACCCTACGAATCTGAGGTGGCCCGGATTTCAGGTGGAGTATTCTTATACAGGATAGTATATTATGGAGAGGGGTGTGATTCCGTCCATTTCTTCCTAATTGCCGTAAAAACCGCCCGAAAGATGCGGCGCATGCACAAGGCTTGCGCGCTCCAATCGAACTCGTAAAAAATAGTGCGCCGGAACGCTCGAAGGCCCTTTTCTACGGTATTTAGGAAGAAATGAACGGAAACACCCTTCTCTCAATAAGCTACGATCCCGTATACGATACCCCACCGGAAATCCGTACCACCCCAGATTCGTGGGGTGATGCCTTTAAGATAATTTGTGACGTATGTACAAATTTCGAAGTGTGCCGTACGCACGAATTTCATAATGTTTTTTGAAGTTTCGAATGTGGGTCTGCACCATTACAACTCACATGAATTCTAAACAAGTTACCCGACTTAAAAGCAGTGTACACACCTTTATGATGGGGGTCTGTCTCTGGTTACCGCCGGTCAACATTTCCTCGAAGAATTCAATTTTTATTTTCGTATGTATATTGGAAAGGTTTGTTTTAAGGATACCATGGTTTTGGAGCGGTTAGTTCCCGGATCTGAAGCAGATATCAACGTTTGTCATGAACATCTGGAAGATTTCGCCTCATTTGGTTATCGTACGCTGTGCTTTGCGATGCGAGTTATACCCGAGGTGTGTGTGTGTTTTTCGACGACTACTGATCAACACATATTTGGGTATATTTATGCAGGACTTGTATAAACAATGGGCAAATGAATACCATGCGGCTGGAGTGCTGATTGAAGGAAGACAAAAGGCTCTCGCTGATGTGGCGGAGAAGATCGAAAAAAATATGACTCTCGTTGGAGCCACTGCTATTGAAGATAAACTACAAGAGGTACGTATTTTCATCAGACTTTGGGAAAACCTCGTAGCCCGCTTGCCCTTCTTCTAGTATGTCCCTGAAACTGTACAAGCGCTAATGGCCGCAGACATGCGTGTATGGATGTTGACAGGAGACAAACGGGAAACTGCCATTAACATTGGTCGGTTTTGATTTCACAACTTTCCATTGTCATTATTTGAGATGGAGATAATTAAAGATTTGGTGCTAATATTGTTGCATTATCAATTTTAATGGAGACTGCTCTGCTGACAGATCATGTAATCATATCACCGGGATGAACTTTCTAAATACCTTGTTATGAAGTTAAGGAACTGTTTTTAGTGTTGCACCCGCTCTATCACATCCTTGTTATTCGTTCTGCTTTATAACCATCTTAAAGGCACCACCCCACGAATCTGGAGTGGTACGGATTTCCAGTGGAGTATTCGTATACGGGATCGTAGATTATTGAGAGAAGGGTGTTTCCGTTCATTTCTTCCTAACTGCCGTAGAAAACGGCCCGGAATATACGGCTTCGAGCGTTCCGGCGCACTATTTTCTACAAGGAGTTCGATTGGAGCGCACCAGCCTTGTGCACGCGCCGCATCTTCCGGGCCGTTTTTACGGCAATTAGGAAGAAATGGACGGAATCACACTCCTCCAAATATACTATTCCGTATACGAATACTCCACTTGAAATCCGTACCATCTCAGATTCCTGGGGTGATGCCTTTAACTTCTTTTCTGCTAATGTTAGAGCTAGGACAAATTCTAAGATTTGATGTACACTGAGTGATTTCTTCCTTCGAAAATTAAGTTTCTGTTTTCTAGTAACGAAGCTTGCTATTTTGCGTAGAATCTCCAGTTTAGTGGAGTTATGCGGTTCTGTTCGGTTTACATACAAAATTTTAGCTCACTCATGTGCCCTCTGCAATCCTGGTACAGAACTTCTCACTGTGGATAAATATACGTTTGAGGAGACGTACACCAAACTCGTACAGTTAGCTGAGCGGTCGAAGCAGCTTGATGACGAAAAAAAGTACGGCTAACGTGCTATCGCATTACTCTATAGTTTTTAATGTGTCTTCCTTCTTTCAAGGGAGTTCGCAATGGTGATTGATGGTAAATCGCTCGTACACGCTCTGGTTGGTGAATGCCGTACTTATTTCGGTGAGCTTGCGTTGAGATGTCGGGCCGTTGTTTGTTGCCGCATGAGTCCTATGCAGAAGGCTGAGGTAATAGCTTCTGCAGTTTTTTTCTTGTCTGACCTGCTGTTTTGCTCTTACACTGTTTTGATTTTTCAAGGTCGTCGAAATGGTTCGTAGCATTGGAAATCATGTTGTGATGGCCGTTGGTGATGGCGCCAATGACGTTGCTATGATTCAGGTCGGTTAAACTGTTCGAATCAGGTTAAACTGTTTCACATATTCATCACCTATTGAAATGGTTGACTCACTTAGGCTGCAAACGTTGGTGTTGGAATCTCTGGAGAGGAAGGATTACAGGCTGCGTCAGCGTCTGACTATGCTATACCGCGATTCCACTTTCTGAGAAGGCTACTACTGGTGAGGTTCTGACGGGAAAAGTACTCAGCAAAGGGAAATCTTTTTACTCCATAAGGAGTTTAGAAGGCACCTTTTTGTGGTTGTTTGTAGATTAGGGATTTGTTGTTGCGGGAGGACGAAATTTAGCAACGCAAAATTAGTTGGTGGGTGAAAGCGCTCACTGAACCTTCTAACAGTAACTGGAGAGCGCATTAAAAGCACTTGTATTATTGTGGCCGAATAGAGATCCACACCGTTTACGTAGTAACCAGAAAAAGAAGGACACTTCCTTGAATACTATGATTTTGATGTATGAATTACGAAAGGGTTATGTTGTGTTCAGCAAACCTTCTTATCTGAGATTCACCCCATATCTGATATTATGAGAAATTCTAGGCATATTACTTCAACTGACCCCACAACTTTGATAAGTAACAGTTGCTCATCTAAACGAAGCGAAACTACACCATCTTCTTCTTTATCTTACTGTGTCGCCTACTTTAGGTTCATGGCGCTTGGAATCACGATCGATCTGTCAAAGTGATACTCTACAGTTTCTACAAAAACATTTGCCTGTACATCATTGAGCTATGGTGAGTAAAACTGTTAGCGAATTGATTTTTTCGCGTCATCATTCGCTGAAGGACTTTGTGTAATTAAAGTGAAATGAAATTTATAAAGGGAAGGTCCTGAATGTTACGCTCCAAAGCAATGAATGTTCTAAGACAGTTTGTATAAGATAAGCAATAATATCAGATTAACGAGAGACGCATAGGTTTGCTATCTTCTCGGCCTGGTCTGGACAAACGATTTTCGAGAGGTGGACTATCGGCCTATTCAACGTTATCTTCACCGCATGGCCTCCAGTCGTGCTTGGATTATTTGATCGACCTATTGCAGCTGATCAGATGATGCGATATCCATCACTGTACCACAGTTTTCAAAAACGATCTTTCTCAAAAGCGGTTCGTATCGTATTTGTCGTGAAAAATTCATATAACAATCTTTTCCATTCAGAGATTTTTCCTCTGGATTGGTATGGCTCTGGTCCACTCGCTTTCATTATTTTTCCTTTCTTACGGGTTCCTTGAGACTCAAATTGTTTGGGGTGACGGGAGGACGGGTGGTTGGTTAATGTTGGGGAACAGTGCGTATTCGGTGAGTTTTTCATATATCTATGTGTTTCTGAACGGGTTTCTTATACGAAGATGTCTAGTTTGTTGTGGCAACGGTTTGTCTAAAAGCGCTCTTGGAATGTGATTCGTGGACATGGCCGGTTGTTGTAGCCAGTATAGGATCAATAGTTCTTTGGCTGCTCTTCTTGTGTATATATGCAGCCGTTAGTATCTCCTTTACAATTTTCTTCATATGAAGTGGTTCAACTTGGGGTGTTTTTTCTAGGTATTCCCAGCGATTTCGCTACGAATTGGAGCCGATATGGCAGGTATGGCATGGATAATGATGTCGTCGTCATTATTCTGGCTCGCTTTGTTATTCATACCATGTGCTACATTGGTATGGGACATCGTCATAAAAAGGTGGATTTTTGTATAAAAAGTTCCTTTAGTGTTTTGCGCCTAAAGAACGAGAGAAGTAATCCATCATCAATTTTTCATCGCTTTTTATCGAGATCGTTCATAAATGGGACATTCTAATCGAAGTGTTTTTCGCGTTGAATGAAAATTACTAAGAGATGAACTATTTTATAATAAAAAAAGTTTTTTTATTGCCTTTCTTGATCGAACTAGTCCCAACTATTTCGAGTTTACTTTTATTCTCAGTGAAGAAAAGTTGCGCGACATCTTGACTAGAATGAAATCCGTACTGCTTCCACGGATTGCATTTTTATCGATTTGTAACGTGGTTTTGAGAATATTTGGTGATTATCCGCTTCTTGACTCCAAATAGAATGCTCTGGAAATTGGAGGAATCGAAAATGTTCAAAATCTTGCAAAAAAGAAAACTCTCAGAGCGCAGAACAGCAGAAAGAATAAAAGTGAAATGGGCACAGGCTCTCTATTCCGGGGCTGCGATTTGCTATTCTTGCTAATTATACTTCAAAATGCTAGCTTTGAAATAAGTGAAACAGCGGATTTCTTGTGGCTCTATTAGATCTCATGTAGGTCAGAGATGTCCATGAGCAAATATTCGATTTTTAAAAATCGGTTTGTGTAGTCCTCATTCGTGCTCCAAATCAGCCAGTTAAACACGTGAGCACTTTATTCGGTGTGAAAAGCACTTTTCCGATAATCTGCAGCATTAACGGATAAACGGGTGGTTTTTCGTAGTGTTGCTGTATCATCCGATAATGCACTACATTGCTACACAGACTAGTTATTTTCAGCAAATAAAATGTCTGTATAATGGATAGGGGCTTTTTGAATCCACTCATACGTTGCTATTATGAACAATATGACATTCATCTATTGCTGAAGGCATTGGAGTTCTTATTTCCACCACAATAACAAATAGGCATTTTTAAAGATATTGTTAATTTGTGCAAATTTGATGAAAGATACTGTTGTCTCGAGATCATAAGACGTTTGAAAGAGGCTTGGGAGACCAATTTATTTCTCTCAATTTCTCTCAAATTGTATCCAAACATGAGTGTCGTCCTTGACTGCTGAAGCGTCCATCAAAATTTGTTAGCGCACGAGTTTAACGGTGAGTGAATAGTAGCAATCGTGCACAGTTACCGCTTTCCTTTTTGAATTTTGAATCTTCTCCGTGGATAAAATTCTTTATCCAAAGATAGTTTCATTCATCTTTTTTGCGATATGTTCCGTTAAACTCGTACGCTAACAAATCTTGATGGACGTTTCGGTGGTCAAGGACGACACTTACCTTTGGATACAATTTGAGAGAAATAAATTGGTCTCCCAAGCCTTTCAAACGTCTTATGATCTCGACAGTGTTGAACAGTATCTTTCATCAATTTTAGTCGCCTTTTAATGTACTAGCCCCTAGTTGTACCCAGCATCATGGGACTATGTGGGCCTATATGTATGGGTCTAGTGTTGCTCCTTGACGCGTAACGCTACCATTTATTCAATCCAGCGGTTCTTCGTGTATTAGAAGATGTTATTAATTGTCTTGAAGGCGATCCTTTCTTTATGTGTGGATGCTTGATCTTGATAACTTTTCTCCGTCATTGCAGCTTCTTCACGATCGCTTATCCTACTCCAAGAGAAAAGGCTGTCATGCGCTTAAAAAGCACTGGATCAACATCCGGATTTGAACGGTTAGCCAGGTTTGTTTCAGAACGTAGTTTAGCTTTGCACGTATCACAACTTCTCGTTGCTAACATCTCAAGAAATTCTTGGTTATCTTGCTGGGGTTACTCATTTCGGAGTCCAGTACCGTCCTAGCGGAAAAAAAGATTTCCAAGTGTTTGATAAGCTAATTGTCTAACCAGCAGATTTGGGAGCTTGTAGCTATGCCTTCGTTTGCACACTACCATCCATTTACTGGCAAATTTTTAGTACTTTAGCTTGTTCTAGACGCTGCATCGTCCGTGCGCACCCACTTTAAAACGTGTTTATTACGGTGAATTTCCTATCGTAATGAGTCGCAATGCCATGAATGTGACGTTTTTGTGTGCTATCCTTTGTTGCTTCCCTTTCCTCTAATCCTTATATTTCTCGATACGCATGTAGTGTTGATGTTCCTTCTCTTTGTAGTGACGTTTTTGTGTGATTTGGTGTTCGACTTCAGCAAATCAACACGGACTGCCACATCCAGCAAGTCTTCCCGCTCCCGTCCACAGAATGGTACTTCATCGAAGAGTTCGCCAGAAAGGTCGGAACTTCGAGGTCACGACAATCTCGGATTGGACTACGGTAGTACAGAGATGGTGACGCTCGGAACCTCGAGCTACGAACAAGCGCATGTGACGCGGATTGCCGTCCGGCCGGAAGAACTGTAGCCGGTGTAGGCGCTGATTCTCAGACTATTGATCTCGACCTGCTGCTCAACTACAGCATGTGGTTCGTGTCTACAGTGTAACGATTTTTTTTGCGGATAATACACAAATTTCTTTGACCATTCTTACCTGAATGCTCAGTAAGATGCATAGGCCGGTTCTAATTATCTCTGCTACAAGATCCCAGCTGTTTTTTCTCCAAGCTTGAAGGTCAGAGCATGAGACTAATTCTGCTTGCCACTTCATTAGAACTCAGTAATTCATGACTAACAAAATACTTATGATGGTTTTGTTTTGACGTAGATTGCTATCCGAACTCCCATAACTCTTCCGTGTAGCAAAACTACGTTTATCAAACCCCATTGCCCTCTCCCGCTTTGCAAGTTATGGGAGGAAATTTTTCTAACAGAGTTTCTGGCTAGCAGTTTTAATTCTGCCAGATGGTTTTCCGCGTTAATGCGATTTTGAGTTTTTCAATAATCAATTCTTATCTGGAAAACAAAAACTAATGCCTAAATTATTCATTTTTTACTTTACACATTAAATTGTGTAAGCAGAGTTAAAATACTAACACTAACTAGTGGGAGAATTCTTTTTTTGTCAGACTTGAATCAGAAAAGAAACCCTAAAGGAACACGAAGTAAAGGAAGTTGTTGAAAAATTGATACATATTTGACTAGAGCTGCTTTTTAAAAAAGAGAGCAAAGAAGAAAGGGTAAAGAGACTTTTAAAGCCAACGTACCACGAAATTGACGTAGTACGGAAAGAAAACAGTTCCAGCGAAAACGTAGAGTTCAGGTTGTAGATTATGGAAACGAGTGTGACCATGCTCACTTTCTTCTTGTCCTAAAAATTGGCGTGGGAACCATTTTAGCTTCTACGAGCTACGTTATAATGCGCACTCTCGTACACGCTCTGCTCCCTTCAGCAACATACGTGTTGGTTGTACTTGATTAGGCTGCTGAGAAGACCGCATTGATCTTCTACCGCTTGCTCGTGGACGCGGCATGTTCACAAGGATGGTCGATTTCGTAAGAAAGACCGCCGTCTTCCATGCCTTTTTCTGCAACGGTTAAGGGAAGATGAGCGGAGGCACCATCGTTTCCGCAATCTACAACCTGAACTTTACGTTTTTCCTATAGTCTCCACAATACGTCATTGTGATTCCGCTTCCTTCGAGAACAAGTCATGTTTCATTGTTCTTGTTCGTGTAATGCTTTTAGATTTTATTCAAGTCGCATTTTGAAAAAAAAAAAACGATATGATTTGTTACTATTCTAAATGAGCTCGAACGATACCCTTAAGACGATCCTATCTTGGAAAAGTTATAGTACCGCTAAAATCCAGACGTCGTAGTAAATTTGAAAAGTGTTATATTGTAGGAATATTGAAAATGAATATTGAAAAATGTTGAAAACTGAAATGTTGAAAATTATCGCAATACGTAGAAATTAATACGGATGCCTGAAAGGTAAACAAATCTGTCGGATTGTGCCTGTTACCATACCAAAAAGAAGATGATCGAAACATTAGGCTACCTGAGGTTTGATGCATTTTCAGTGCATTAATTATTGGGATTGGGAGTAAACAACTGATATAAGACATGGGACAATTCTGACTTGAGAGTTTAATTTTAAATTTTACGATGAAAACTTTAAAAGATATTCAAAGGATCGCGATATATGCACATACGCATTTGTTTTGACAGGAGAATAGTCAGTTGTTGTTTGAGGTAATTTTTTTCTTAGCTTAGGACATATATAGAGTGTATAATTTTTAGAATGGGTTTTCCCATTGTAGAGGTCCTTGGTCTCGAATATACTTCTCAACAACTTGGAATTGAAATCATCTGTAATTGCTTGAACTGCGCTTAAACGTTAAAATTTTGGATGACTGGTAGTATTCTTAGAAATGTCTCTCGATCCAGTCATCATCGCGTTATTTGCTGCTTTCATTAATAGATGTTTATTTCCGATTTCTATGTACAGTTATGAGTTTTTTCCTGAACGTCGTGTCACTGGTGTCCTGAAGCATGTTCAAATGTTCTTTTTCTGAATTACAGACCTTAGTTGCTCGGCAAGGGTTTGCTTTCGTAGCTTACGCTTACCTACGTAGTACGCATTGAATAGCGATCATGTCGTTTTTCGGTATAACATCTCCGACCTCCCACTGCTTCTGCTTGATTTTGCAGGGAATTATCGGAAATATATGTTAATCATCCGGGATTAAGTTCTTACCTACTCGTCCAGTCATGCTCATCTACACGATCATACGATTCAGAATAATTCGTTCTATGGCTGCGCTATGGAGTTTGCTCTTTTACTGAAGCCATTGCAAAATTCCTACAATAGATTCAGAGGACGCATGTGTCGGCATTTTTATAAGACCCGCATGACATTTGAATGGAAGTGCTGTTCTCGATTGCGACCAAGTTTGAACTTAGCCTTAATCGCAGTGTATGACTGATCTTCTCGCGATCTAATGAACCATTGGACCGTTCATTCGAAAAATGTGTTGAGGAGAAGGTGTTATACCAAAGTGCGACGGTGCTTAGGGTCCATGTCGGTGCGTTAGTAGTAGTGTTGCAGTTATTCCTCAACAGTGCTGGAGAATGTTCGGCTTCTCCGTGACTCTTTCCGTTCTGGGCGACATCATAGTGAATCATCGCTCTCACTTGCCGAACAAGCTAGATGTGAGAATTTTCATAGAAATGATTAAAAAATATTCACATCTTTGAATTGTCGTTGTATTTCAGATGGATACGCATTTTCACAAGAAGAGGATGGTGCAATTGCGCAAACTGAACTGATTCGTAACGTTGATTCAACGCGCACGAAACCGTCAGGAATGTGATGGTCGTGTTCCATTTAGTTTCATTCGGGTCCGTTATATCGAGTTCATTTGTTATTTGTGTTTCTGTTGTGATTTATTTACGTATAGTTACTTTTCACTGGTATATTTAGTTTGCCGAAACTTCCCGAGTAGTTTTCATTCCTTAATGTGATGGTTTCCTTTGTAGAACTCGACGAGATTTTATTTTGTGCCTTGTTTATATAAGTGTTTTTTTGTTTCTTTTGAAAGTAGTTAAGCCTTGCTTGTTGTTCTTTTCTTCACTTACGTTAATGCACCAGGTGATGTTGTAGAGCTTTTCGAGAGCTGAATGTCCGCAGTTGAACGCTGGTAAATATCTGCAGTTGTTTTTGCTACATTTATCTCAGGCGTGATGACAACGTTTATGCGGTATTTTAAGAAAGTGTGGCTTATGCAGATTAATAATGTTAATGTTGCTGTTGCTATGGGCATAAATCTCCAAGTAAAATTAATAAAAGACTGTCAGATAGATTGTTCTGTGAGCCCCACAGTGGAACTCTCGCGAAGCTGATCTATGATAAAGGAAGCAATTCTTCGCAGCAGAGATTGTCGTTGCGAATATTCTCACATAATGAGCCTTTTCGTTGAATAGGAGGTACACTAACACAGTGCAATTGTCATAAAGGTAGATTATTCTTGTAATTATTGTAGATCATTGGGTGACAGCCAGACACAACTTCCTCAACAACTCACATAGCAGTTAGCGGTCAGAATGAGTTACAAAACCCTAGCGATCAAGCAGCTCCTGCAATGGTGCACCAGCAGAAAGCGATCGAAATTCTCATGAAGAAAATAGCCAGACCTAGCGTTTCTCAGAAGTCCACTTAAACCGCTCGTTACGAAGGATAAAAAAGTCTACTTATTACCGAGAATAGGACGACTGTTTTGGTTTCTGATTCAAACGGCACACAGACAACTTCGCAGCTGACGTTGACAGCCTGAGAAAAAAAGAAAAAGATGGCGAAGAGCCGCTTCAAGGTTTCATCCATAGACATTTGCGCTCACGCCCCACTTCCAGTTGGAGACAGGCGCCTACGCCACCATTACTTCACACAACTTTACAAAAACTATAAATAAGATAGATGTATTGTATGCGCATGTAAAAATTCCAGTTGGGAAGGTATCCATGAAGGGAGTGCATGAAAATCAATAAGAAAAAATAATAGTGGAGAAATGTAACGTTAGAAAACACGTTATAAAGACCAAAAGTGTTTTGAAATGTGGTCCAATTAGTTAGTATTAGTTCGCAGTTTGAAAATGAAATGAGTAAGCTCGTGCACGAAGGATCCTACTAGTACCATCACTAAAAATACCAGTCCGCTAAACTGTTTTTAACACGTTGGTATCACTATGCTCCTCCTTCATAGTTTTTTAATACCGCTCAGAAGAGCGAGTCGCCGACACGTCCTTTCGGCCGTGCCACGGTCCTCAGCGCGACAAGTCGCGTTCTTCCCGCTCGCAACTCGCCCGTCTCCCGTTCATCGCGGTGGACAGGTGTCGCTTTTTGGTTGGGATTGCGAAATACACACTACAGAAATGATTCTGTATAGTATGATTTCAACCATATGGTCGCGATACTACTCGCGAACGACACCTGCGCCGTATCCGATCGGCGTTTACGAGGTGATGCTAGCGTGAAGGAAATGGCTGGATGTGGAAACAGCCGTGGAGATTGGTAGGAGTAATATTGCTCAGTAAAAAACAATGAAAAAATGAGTTCAATATTTGCGGTTGTGAAGCCATCTATTTGCGAAAGAAACTTGCTCTTCAGTCCTTAGATTTCTACCAATAATTGTGGACAATCTTTGCTGTTAGTTATTCGCTTCTCTGATCATTGTCTATTTCTTTTGGTTACGAAAAATTCTGGATAGCACCAGTTTTAAAAACCGATCACTCTTGTAGCTTTTAAGAAAAATGAAACCGCGCGTCTACTGAGAAAGAGTGTGCCAAGTGTTCTCCGCTGATTACCGCGACCCAGCCATCGATCGAAGAGTTCTTCACCCGTTATACGGCATCCACTTACCTGTGCGCGATACGCAGCACCTGTAATTCTGTGCCCTTTTTGAGGTACGCAGATCAGCTTTGCGCAGAGGCGATAACGTGACCAATGAGGCTTTGCCGAGGTGCGTTTATTGCTGGTTGAAAACTTTTCCCAATTGCCCGCGATGGCCCCTGAAACACGGGTGTCATACGCAATTTTTGAACGCTCCAAGGGAGCAGAAATGTGTTTGAAGTCGTTACCAGTGTAAAGTACTAGGTGGAGGATGTCGAAAATTGCAGGAATCAGTCAATCGCAGTCATCTGCACCCGCATTCGAGTACTCCTCAAGGCAGCTCGAAACTGCGACTGACCGACTTCTACAATTTTCCCAAGGGACAATTTGTTCTCAGCATCATATACGACTTAAAGAGCGATGCTCTTTCGTATAATAGTCAAAAAGGGTGACTCTTTTCAAAGAGAGACTATCACTATTCTATCAAAGTCCCTACAAGTTGGAAAAATGGGAGTCAACATAATATGGTAGAGACTTTTGGTCACATAAGTTTTGATAACCTTAACTTTTGTTATTTTGGAGATGCCACTGAAGCAAATCGAGCACGAAACACTTGCGCTTGTCTACCCAGCACAGAAATTCCAACGATACATCGAAAACCCAAAAGTAGCAAAAACATCCACTACCCTTCAGCGCATCCCTGCAAGATGAAAAAACTCCTACAATTATAGGTAACATGTACAGGACGGCGGTAAGAGTTGTATCGAGCAAACAGGAAAGAACATGGCCTCCAAGACTCGCCCAAAAGTGGCTATTTCCAATGGGTACCAATGGGTTTCATTTTGCAGGGATGCGCTGAAGGGTAGTGGATGTTTTTGCTACTGGGTTTTCGATGTATCGTTGGAATTTCTGTGCTGGGTAGACAAGCGCAAGTGTTTCGTGCTCGATTTGCTTCAGTGGCATCTCCAGAATAACAAAAGTTAAGGTTATCAAAACTTATGTGACCAAAATTCTCCATCATATTATGTTGACTCCCATTTTTCCAACTTGTAGGGACTTTGATAGAATAGTGATAGTCTCTCTTTAAAAAGAGTCACCCTTTTTGACTATTATACGAAAGAGCATCGCTCTTTAAGTCGTATATGATGCTGAGAACAAATTGTCCCTTGGGAAAATTGTAGAAGTCGGTCAGTCGCAGTTTCGAGCTGCCTTGAGGAGTACTCGAATGCGGGTGCAGATGACTGCGATTGACTGATTCCTGCAATTTTCGACATCCTCCACCTAGCACTTTACACTGGTAACGACTTCAAACACATTTCTGCTCCCTTGGAGCGTTCAAAAATTGCGTATGACACCCGTGTTTCAGGGGCCATCGCGGGCAATTGGGAAAAGTTTTCAACCAGCAATAAACGCACCTCGGCAAAGCCTCATTGGTCACGTTATCGCCTCTGCGCAAAGCTGATCTGCGTACCTCAAAAAGGGCACAGAATTACAGGTGCTGCGTATCGCGCACAGGTAAGTGGATGCCGTATAACGGGTGAAGAACTCTTCGATCGATGGCTGGGTCGCGGTAATCAGCGGAGAACACTTGGCACACTCTTTCTCAGTAGACGCGCGGTTTCATTTTTCTTAAAAGCTACAAGAGTGATCGGTTTTTAAAACTGGTGCTATCCAGAATTTTTCGTAACCAAAAGAAATAGACAATGATCAGAGAAGCGAATAACTAACAGCAAAGATTGTCCACAATTATTGGTAGAAATCTAAGGACTGAAGAGCAAGTTTCTTTCGCAAATAGATGGCTTCACAACCGCAAATATTGAACTCATTTTTTCATTGTTTTTTACTGAGCAATATTACTCCTACCAATCTCCACGGCTGTTTCCACATCCAGCCATTTCCTTCACGCTAGCATCACCTCGTAAACGCCGATCGGATACGGCGCAGGTGTCGTTCGCGAGTAGTATCGCGACCATATGGTTGAAATCATACTATACAGAATCATTTCTGTAGTGTGTATTTCGCAATCCCAACCAAAAAGCGACACCTGTCCACCGCGATGAACGGGAGACGGGCGAGTTGCGAGCGGGAAGAACGCGACTTGTCGCGCTGAGGACCGTGGCACGGCCGAAAGGACGTGTCGGCGACTCGCTCTTCTGAGCGGTATTAAAAAACTATGAAGGAGGAGCATAGTGATACCAACGTGTTAAAAACAGTTTAGCGGACTGGTATTTTTAGTGATGGTACTAGTAGGATCCTTCGTGCACGAGCTTACTCATTTCATTTTCAAACTGCGAACTAATACTAACTAATTGGACCACATTTCAAAACACTTTTGGTCTTTATAACGTGTTTTCTAACGTTACATTTCTCCACTATTATTTTTTCTTATTGATTTTCATGCACTCCCTTCATGGATACCTTCCCAACTGGAATTTTTACATGCGCATACAATACATCTATCTTATTTATAGTTTTTGTAAAGTTGTGTGAAGTAATGGTGGCGTAGGCGCCTGTCTCCAACTGGAAGTGGGGCGTGAGCGCAAATGTCTATGGATGAAACCGTGAAGCGGCTCTTCGCCATCTTTTTCTTTTTTCTCAGGCTGTCAACGTCAGCTGCGAAGTTGTCTGTGTGCCGTTTGAATCAGAAACCAAAACAGTCGTCCTATTCTCGGTAATAAGTAGACTTTTTTATCCTTCGTAACGAGCGGTTTAAGTGGACTTCTGAGAAACGCTAGGTCTGGCTATTTTCTTCATGAGAATTTCGATCGCTTTCTGCTGGTGCACCATTGCAGGAGCTGCTTGATCGCTAGGGTTTTGTAACTCATTCTGACCGCTAACTGCTATGTGAGTTGTTGAGGAAGTTGTGTCTGGCTGTCACCCAATGATCTACAATAATTACAAGAATAATCTACCTTTATGACAATTGCACTGTGTTAGTGTACCTCCTATTCAACGAAAAGGCTCATTATGTGAGAATATTCGCAACGACAAATGAGGTTATGGGCAAACTTCTCAGTTTGGAAAAAATTGGAGAGTTCGGTTTCTAAGACACAACATCCCATAGCAATCTACATTACGAGAAATTTGAACAACTTGCAACATTACTTTGATTAAAAGAAGCTTTAGTTGCAACGCACGCTACGAATACGGACTAATGCCAAGTCATGCTTAACCGGGCTACCAGGGGAACGGTAAAGGGGGTTCCGGCGGATCTTCCGCGAACGCCTCCGAGACATAACGTGCCCAGTGGATATGCCGGCGGATACGCGAACTTACTTCGACGAGGTCACGCTCCAGTCGTTCATGAAGACGTAGACAACCGTCATACATGGTTTTCTAGCCACAAGGCGCAGAAAACTGCGCAGTTACAAGGAAATATGCAAAGAAGAGTGGTGTGAGATGTCGAAATTACCGAATAAGTCACAAGATGAATTGTGCAGAATGCGACATACAGTAAGCACATATTTACGCGTGTAAAATGTGCAATATGTGCACTCCTCACGCATGGTATTTCACGGCAAAGTTGGAAAATGACAACTTATTACATCTTGGGGTGGTTGCCGATGTAGTTTTTGAAACACTTTTGCTATTTTCATCTATCTTTCAGACTGATGTGAGTTTCCGCATGTTTACACGTAAATAGTTGGAGGACCCAATGGCTCTGAAGACACGTAAACTCTGTAATTGCAGAGGGTTATAAATTTTTTTTTTAAATTCAGGTCTCATTGTAGTTCCTTACAACAGTGAGCATCTTATGAGAAAATCCTTGGCTTTGAATAACTTCTAAAATAAAAGGTTCGAAGAGCAGTCTATTGGCAACCTAATCGTTTGTTTCACTGTGTGTTTTTCTTTGCAACCAACATTGAAATCGCTCACCGTGTCGCTAAGATTTTATCTTTGGAAAACTTTCAGATTTTTGGAAATTCATTTCAAAAAGGAAAGTAATTAAAGAAGTCTCACCATTATGTCAAAGTTTATTGGAAATTCGACAGGTTAAGGTTACCTCCACATTAATTTACAAGTTGAAATCAAGGTGTGCCACTGGTTATTGAGCTTAGATGAGAATGAAAAATTTATAACCCTCTGCAATTACGGAGTTTACGCGTCTTCAGGACCATTGGGTCATCCAACTATTTACCTGTAAACATGCGGAAACTCACATCAGTCTGAAAGATAGATGAGAATAGCAAAAGTATTTCAAAAACTACATCAGCAACGATCCCAAGATTTAAAAAGTTGTCATTTTCCGTCTTTGCCATGAAACACATTTTACACCACTAAATGTGTGGTTACCGTAAGTCGCGTTCTGCACAATTCATCTTGTGAATAAGTCAAAGAATAATAGTGTTAGATAGAAGTACATGGGATTTGTATGGTGTTCTAATAAAGAAAGGGAGTGAGTTTGTCTTTATATCACCTTCAGAAAGTCTAGAAATCTTACCAAAATTGAACTCTTTCTTCTTGTAAGTTCCAAGAAGCCAGAGATGAAGAAGGTCCCTCTGTCCAGAAATAAGTCAAGCTAAAAAAAAGCTTGGGAGTTACAGGATAACGATAATTCTCTTTACCGTTACTTTTGAGAGCTGGAATGTTCCGTTTTAAAGAAAATTTCTATACACGTAATTTGAAGCTATCGGATACATCCTCATTTCATATTTCACGTGAGGATTTCTCATGCTTCTTGTACGATTACAAAATTGAGATTACATCACGTCAAAAAATAGCAGTGAATGTGTCTGATTCTCCAGAACAATTTAGTAAATAGTGAATTATATCCTAGCCGGCAATGCAGCGTATGATTAGAGGTAGGTAAGCAGAGTCAGCTATTTAGGTGTCAACGAAAGTGAATCTCTTTAGGACACGCACCATCGCTAATTGCTCTTACGAGGCATGACCAGATCATGCTGGTAAATTCCGCCGGGACCCTCTTTACAAGCAAACCAAGCCACCACACCGTTTTTCGTGGTGGCTCGGTTAAGCGTCGTCAAGCCTAGCTCATCTTTCCCTAATCTTCGTAAAAAACGGCGTAGTAACCGCTTCAGTTCCTATGAGATACGCTAGAACGCTCCCCTATGTGAACGTTACGATCCTCCTAGAAGCTTCGCAAAACCTATATCACGTCAGATTCGTGGTATGCTGTTCTTAAAATCTCCTTTGTTATGACGCATTACCCCATGACCTCCTAGCGGAGTCACATGATTTCCTTTTGCCACAAAGGTGTTCTTTCATTCGAACACATAATGATCTAGCCGTTCCTCCTGGGTATTCGTCGCCGCACTGCATAAGGAAAACCAGATTAACAAGAAATGAACTCATGCAATCACTTTCTGTGAATCCTGAAGAATTCGTAGCAATTGTCGAGTAATGTCAAACGAAGGGTCATACGCAATCACCTATGTGATCGTACCGGTGACCAGTTAGGGTTATGATATTGGCGCGCGATCATAGTGTTGCGTCTCGCAAGGCTCCAGAATTTCGATTGGAAAAAAAATTTGGATTTACTCCAAGAATCCAAAGATGAACTGCGAAGAGGATGGTCTCTGTGTTGACCGGAAACTAGCAACAGCATTATCCTCCGATCCTAAGGGGCGATCTGCACTTCCACTTTTAGTTATGAGATTCAATGCCTAGGATTTCCTTTCTTGGGCGGATAGGTCGGTTTGATCAGATAGTTCACATTCTATTTCATCTTTTGAAACTCTGAAGGTGGCAATCTTGCCTAAACGTAACCAATGATAAAAACTATAACAACTTGTTGTGTGGCTCCCCTTAGAAAGACAAACACTGAATCACTATTATGCCGAGGTTTATAGAAAGTCGTATATCGATAGCTCTCGAACAGGTTACGATTGAGGATTGAGTACGTGTTGGATTTGTGTTTTCTTGTTGTGCCATCGAATGTTCGGTGAGATTTTATCAATGGGCTGACGTTACGACAACTTCGTCTTTCAAAGACCTAAAAGTGGTTCAGGGTTCTTGATACTGTGCACTCCTCATCAAACTTCTCCTCTATTCTTGTCAAGCACGGAGCACACGAAGTATAAAATGAATAGGGGTAATAAAATAAATAACAACAATAAATAACAAATAAAGAATAAAATAAATAAATGTAGAAATATAGAAAAGGAAGCGTTTTGAGGCTCCTCATGACTGTTTTCATTTCTTGAAAGTTTTTATATTGCGATGAATAGAAACGTTAGCCGACTAACATTTCTCACGCCAGATCGTTGTCTGAACTTCATCTGTGCATCGTTTCTCCATATTAAGAGCAATTACATTTCCTTGAAAGTATTTTATTTGTTATTTTACAAGAGGGTACAAAATTCAGTGAACATCAAAATCAGGAATTAAAAGCAGCAAAATGAGCTTTTGTACAGGAGAGCATAAAAAAATCACCTTCTGGCAAAAAGAATACATTCTAGACGGCCATCAGATATGCTATGTAGAGATAACGGGAGCAACAAAAATGTCCAGTGCAGTGAATAGCATCGCGGTAATTATGCAGTTCCAGTGAAAAATTGCGTAGGAATCATGATTGCACGCACTGTATAGCGGAAATACACGGTACTTTGATAGCTTGGAATTTGTGAGGTAACAAAATGAATAGTTTCCGTCAAAAAAAAAAGAATTGTAGAATAAATTGTGGAATCGAAACTTCGGTAGAGACTAACATTGCGTCGTTGTTTTGCTTTTGAATCTGTCCTCGAACATCCACAAATCCAAATGTTGGAATAGTGAGACTGCGAATTTGAGAGACACATTAAATACATGATATTTTAATAATAATAAACAAGATAATAATTTGATATTACTTTGTTTATTGTTATTTTATAACACCCAAATATTCTAATTCTAATAAAATCGTTCATTCCTGGTTGAATTGCCAAGATCACCTCTTGTTGAGTTATAGTTTCCAGTACAAACGCCTCGAAACTCCGACTAACAATATGCGTTTTTACATAGCCAAATATTTTTAGCAGCAGTTAAAGATGCGAATCATCGACACCGACGTCTTCGATTCACTGACAACAGCCCAATGGTCGCCAGGTAGTGCCATTTGATATCGATGAGAGTCCTTCAAAAGAACTAACTAAAAGAGTTTGTCAAAGAAAATGAGGGGGAATCACTTACGGATTGGTGCCGATTGGCATCTTTGACGAGTGGGGAAAGGCATGTGCGCAACCATTGAGAAAAGCTGAAATTCCATTCTGGAACTATCCTTCAAGTTGGAAACTACTCTCGCGGAAAAAAAAACCACCTCATCGACATTAAATCCCGTCTTTGCAGAAGTTTCCACATAAGGTGCCTCATATTCTGCCATCATTCTTGTAATTATTGAAGGATCATGACGCCTAGAAATGAAGAAATTGTGGATATCAGGCGGTAACAGCAGATACGGTCGCCAACGAACGCTTTCAAAACGGCTGACGCTTCTGCTGGCAAAGCGAAGCCCTGATGGCGTGACTTTCTGACACAAAGCTATCGACAGCGCAGTTTCATTGTATCTATGCGCTCCGCAGGCTTCAAGGTCAAGGTCCGCCTTTGCTGGACGCGACTCGTCTGCCGGGATGAATGTGTCTGGCGATGGCTATAAATGTTACCTGATGACTATACCTTTGTTTGAGATCACATTTGTTACCAACATATACAATCAGGGCACCTTCTTCTCTCTCCCCATCGACAAATAACGTCCACCGCGCTATTTGTTCCAAAATATTTGGAGCTGTAATCATTTCTTAGGTTTAAAGAACCTCACTTGCTCATTGACGTCGCTTTGAACGTGGCTCACCGGTGAGATCAAAAACAACGAGAATGACATGAGCGTCCCTAACATAAGAAGGAGCGAGCTGACGGAATCTCTCTTGACCGGCGGTGTCCCACACACAAAGACGAACTTTCTGGAAAATTCTAGCGATATCAATTGAAATATTATCTCACTTTAAAAATACCACCATTATAAATACATAAATAAATATAAGTACTGAAGAAGTTTGGGTGAGTACAAGTACTAACGAACATAATGCTTTTTATTAAAAATGAAAGTAACTGTTAAAATTAAAGTGAGATCTGAAGGTGAGGAATTACTTATCCTTGGCTCTCTTGCCCTGAAATCCATTCGCGCTACGTTGTGGAACAATGCAATGTATTTATTAATTTATTTGGAGGGATAATGTTATCCTTATTTATCAAAGTTATCCTTCCAGGCAAGTCTGGTGCCAATTTATCGACCTCGAAGGAATGAAGGGTTTGGTGAGCACCAGAGCAACCCTCCGGTCGATGGTGAAGACGGCGGAACCTCTTACCGACTACACTTGCGCTACGCCCACTCCGCAAGGATTTTAGGATTTTCCCATCTCGAAAGAACATTATAAAAAACTTAATAGTGTTCTTTTGAAATGTTTTTGTATAAATATACGTCTCATTTCTTCGGAAGGTGCATACACCCATGATAAATACGGTAATAAGTAGTAATAATAAAATATCAGCGATGAATAAGTTTAATTTGTGCGTTAGCCCCTTTAGCACTTATGGCGTATAGACATATACGAATCGTTGAAAAGTGATCGAAAAGGAAAATTGTCAGCGGCTAACGCCGTATTCGTATGCCTGCGGGGTTGCGTATGTGCATTAGCTCCTTCCCATTCAATCGGATCTGTGTGGCAAACCCCTTCCTGGGAGGAACATCTGCTAATTTTTTTCATCTTTCTATGCATGGCGCGTGTGTTTCCGTACCACATCCCACCATTGTGGAGTGTACTTTGCGTTCAGGGGCAAGCCACATAACAGGACAAGCTATTGTAAATTTTTTTCAAACATGGGCGAGTTACGACGTCTGCAACAATAGCGGATTTTATTGTGTTGAGGAATAAATTCGTGTCGTTCTTAATTTTCTAAAAATTTCATTTAATGACAATATAAGTAGGACTTATTTGTACTTATATATTGCCCCGTAGAGACACTGACTTTTTAGCAACAAAAATTCATCCGATCTATTTCTTTTATACATTTTGATTCTAGGGATGCAAAAATTACAGTTCTTGAAGTAGATGAAAACGAACATCCCTGACACGTTGTTCCATTTCATTACTCTAACTTCGATGCTTCAATTTGACATACGGACATTTTTCATCCCCAGTAACAATTGAAGGAAGTAATAAACGATGCTGATTTATGACCATGTGATAACGGGGATCCAAAGAAGCACAAACAACCATTTGGTCGTCTTTTTTATTATTGTTGGAACATTATTTGAGCCAAAGCAACGATCTACAAAATGTGCATACCATTTTCCGACAATAAATCTTCTACCATAAATCATATTGATATTTCTAGCCGCAATAGCTACTCCAGGACCACTTACTTGGGTGAGAATACGTCGGAGATGTTCGTTTTTAACTATTTGAAATCTTATAACACTCCCCTCTGTGAAATAGAAATAAAACCTGATAGATCGGTATGATTATTAAAGGCGAGAAATAACTCTACAAAATTTCCGCTACATAAATATGTGCATGTTCTTTAAGAAACTTGCTTATTTTTACTATAGAATTCTCAAAATTTTATCCTCTTTACCAGTTGATTAACGAACAACAAAAATATAGGCACAATAGCTAAGATGGATAGGACTTCTTACACAGACATGTTTGTTTCTGAGTGAAAAAAAAAACAAACGAAAAAAAAAAACGCGTTTCAAGTAAACTGTGAGCTTTTGAGAATCATCTATAATGCACTAGACTGGACATTTCTCCTTAGAAGGTTCTCTTTTTTTTTGCTGGTATCCACAAATACTTTCGGATACACCCTCTAGAGTTACATTTGAGACTCCTCATTAAAATTTTTGTAGTTATTTCCAAATCGTAACGGCACTAGAACTTTCACTAGTACAGTTCATATAACCAAAAACCGTAGTAGTGCTAAACAGAAAAAAATAACATGGATTTTTAATGGCACTTTATCACACGAGCAAAAAAAGTCACCGTTCCGTCGTCCAAATAGTAACTGATATGGCGGAAATCGATTCCTATAGTGAATGCTGTTGATTCCTCGAATTTTTTATCGAAAAATCTTTTGAGAATTGCCGATTTTCCAACTGAAATAAAAGAATAAAACGAAACCTTGGAAGCCTTGGATGTACAGATGAAATTTTCCTACCTGAAGAATCTCCAACCACAACTACTTTGACATCTGTTGCATCGGACGCTGTCATTCGAACTCAGATCGATGATTGAACTGATTAGTGGAGCGAACGATCGGTCACTGAAACTGTTCTGAAGTACATGAATAATCATCGTAGTTAATGAGGTTTGCCGAATGGAGTGTTCTGAATTTGATGAATATCATTATATAGGAGAAAAACAGGAACCGTGATAGTGCATATCGCTTTAGGATCTCGCAGCTGTTATTAATACTACTGTAATCTGATGAAAAAATGTGATAGGATACGAAAAAAGGCAAGATGAGACATTTAGCGATGCCGTCATCAAAATAACCTTATCTTTGTGTTCGCTATTGTGCTATGCTCCATTGATTTACTGGACAGAAGTTAGTTCGTGGAAATTCAAACAACAATCTAAAATTAGCTATTTTTGATAAGCTATCTTTGACTAAGTAACTTCGTTACGATTCAAACAACATGCTAAATTTAGCTGGGTTTTTTCTTCGGTGATAAGGTATCTGACTGAGTACGATGAATCAAAAAACAGAGGAAATTTGAGTTGGAGAGAATTCGCAGAAAAGTCGGCCATAAAAGAATCGATAATCGCAGCTATATGTATTGAAATTTATGAGCAAATGCGCCATGGCTCCTATTTCCCTTCTGAAAATTCTCGGTCGTTATCCGAAAGTATTGCGGCAAAAAAAAAAAAGAAAATGCCACCACCTAACATGAAGGTTTTAAATTAAAATCCACATTTGAAGAAAAAAAATTATTAGAAAATCAGAATTCAAAAACGTTTTTGTTCAAAACGTTCCAGAAATCCATAACGGTACCAGTACGATGCAAAACTGGTAATTGTCAATAGTATCGTATACTTTCTTAGAATTTTCAAATCTGTGGGGGTACTTACTTCGCTTGACTTTGACTTTGATCTCTCGTACTGACCAGACTGAAGAATCATTGGATTTGAACTCAGTGCAATGGGGCGCTATTGATCGAAAGCGGCGAAGTTCGGGGCATTTCATGTGCACTATTGTTGGATAATGCGTAATTTGTGTGAAAGTGCTATCCTAATGGTAACTCCCACTTATATTGGTCAACACGAAAAAACACATGAAAATTACGAAGTTGCAGGAAAAGGCTTTTGCTTATCGATATAATTTTAAATCGTCGTTTGCAAATATTGCGTTTCGTGATGTGAAATTGCTCCGATACTATTTGGGAAGCGCTTGGAGCATATTTGGATAATGCAATCATGTGAAATCCCGAAGAATTCAATAAAAATCTTCCATGATGCAATGATCTCATAATTTTTGAGGAATATTTAGAGGAAGACGAGAACTTTCGTCGCATTCCGTGCTCGAACCTTCTACCTCCAGCAACCATGCAATTCTTTCCCTCTGTGTCCAACATGCTACGAAACAGAAACACCTTTAGGAAAGAAATATTCTAGAAAACATGAACGGAAAAATCGTGGATGGAAAAATGGCGATTAATCACTTTGTGGACAATCCGGGAATGTTTTTCAAGCGAAACAACTCATGCAAATTTCTGAACGAGGATTCATTGAAAGATATGCGTATTGGATCTAAAATGTCTTTAATCAACAGACAAAGGTATTTCAGCGGGAACAGCCATTACTTTTTTTGTCTAAAAGTCTTTTGTCTTTGTCCTACACATTCCTATGAAGCTTCTCAATCAAGCCACGATTCATTCCAAAGAGAGAGCTGCCCTTCCTTTTATCTTCGTCAAAGATGGAGGTGATCTACCTACTAAAGCTCTGAAGATATAGTATTGATCTAGAAATTAACACAAATCAAATCAGCATAGAAAAACAAAAAAAAAGGGACAATCTTGGGTGAAAAAGATATGCTCTTTTAAATTACGTGTTATGTAATGCTAAACCCTTTTTTTGTATGCGATTTTGAATTTTAAAAAAAGCCATCACTTATGCATCAAACTAATATAGCAGTTTTTGACGCCAACCCTCAACCATCCCCGGATCTTGCCATGATAAAAGTGAGCCCGTATCAAGCTCCTTGTGCTTTACAGCCGTAGAGTGTAATGGATGTTGGTAATACTGCTAACGTCATTTAGAGCACAGTCAGTTAGGGAAAGCACTGAGTTTCAACTTCTCTTAAGGGACTTCTCAGAGACAGATGACAATGGAAGAGGAATGTGAACTAAATGTTGGCATTTACTTGTCAACTATTTTCAAGCGGGCGGTTGTGGCGCAGTCGGTTGGTGGTCCACTGTGACCGCACGGTCGATGGTTCGCAACCGCCTTAGTGCTTACCCAAGCCACTCATCCCTTCGGGTTCGACAGATTGTCGTAGTCTGGGAGGATAAAAACACTGACTTGATGGTCCTCTGACCCCCGCAACTCATTGTATCGGCCAACACACGTTCCAAAACCTCAGCGATTACGAATTGCAGTGAAACGCGTTGGCGCGTCCAAGGTGGATCGATACGCCAGTGACTTTTGATATTTTATCGTCAAGCTGTTCTCAAAATTCATTTCGCCTCGCTCGTTAATTGCGTTGATCCTGTTGTTGAAGTGTGATCTAATCAATAAGCGCGAAAGATCATGCGCCATTGTGTAGAGCGGATCGTAGCGTTTCGTCTCTATAGTGCTTAAGCAAAGAACTTTCCTTTGAATTTCGCCTGGGAACAGCTATTCTCTGCTTCGCATTCATTCTCATTCAAATTATAATTTCAAATGATATCGCTACGGGCCTTACTCCTTTCTTCAACTACATAGAATACAGTGACATTACCAAATTCTCACAATCCTAATAATTTCGAGACGAAGAGTTCTTCTTTCCTTTTCAGCATACTCCTGGATAGATGACACTTCCATCTTTTTGGGCTTTGCTTCACAATCTATCGTAACCAACCGCTCCACATATAGTGAATTATTTTCATAACCATCACCTTTGAGGGCATAACACAAACAGGATTTCATATGGGCAAATAATTTCAAATAATGCAAATCAACAACATTCTAAGGAAGTCGCGGAACTCTATTATTCAAGTAAGAAATGCTTCCGAAACTAAACTAGATTACTAGATTACAAACATCTTGTGAATGCTTGGGGAAAATTTCGGAATCATGAAGAAAATAGGAAAGAAATCAATGTATTTCAACTTTTTGCGGCGAAATTCGGCCATAACAGTTAATGTACATCGATAACATGATGAAATATATGTGCAGGTACTCTTCGGGGTGGTGTAGCGTTTGCGTCGGTTGGAGGTCAGCTGTAGCCGCACGGTCGAAGGTTCGAAACCGCCCTATGTAGTGCCAACCAAGCCCTTCATCCCTCTAGGGTCGATGAGTTGGTATCAGACTTGTTCGTTAGGACAAACACACTGACGTGGTACACTTGCTGGATCTCGAAAGTCGTTCTATAAGCGAACACTTGTTTTAAAACCTCAGCAAATCCGAACTGCAGTCGAACGCGCTTGACGAAACTCAAGCGCCGCTCAACCTCAAGCGATACGCCAGGGACTGTGGACTGTGATTAGATCTGATCTCACTTTGCGTACGCAGCTACGGATATGCAAAGAAAGGAAAAGTGGTAGGAACAGTTATCATTAATAATGAATTGGAAACCTAGACGAAATGAGAAGTCGACACAAAAACAAAGTTCTTAACGTGTTAGCGAAATTGTGCTTCACAGCAGTACATGGCTCTTCGAGAATTTTTCTGGAGATAGGCTACGAAGGAAAATAAACAAGGATTTTTGTCGAAAATAGTGTTGACCACCATGCAATTGCTGATTAACTGCATAGTTAAGCAGCATGTGTAAGTGATTACTGCTGAAGCGATTAGAAAGTACTAATGCTTCAAAATTGAAAAAAAAATGAAGAAGAGAAGTCGGAACTTTGAATCCAAACACTTGAACATCAATAAAAATGGTCAATTTCTAAATGAATAGTTTCTTCCAGTTTTTCCTCAAATGACATCTGTTCCACCTAAAAATAGTTCTCTCACTCCACGAAAATATGAACATATAAGCAAGATTGATAAGATTCAGATCTCCATTTTTGATCTGGAAGAGACACTACGCAAAATCCTAGAGCGGTCACTGAAAAATCAATGCTTACATTAATGGATTTCATTAATGCAACGGTCACTACTAAATATCTTCACGAAGCAAAGCGCGTCAAAATCGAAACATTTACACGGTGGACCTACAACTGCACTGCAGCCACTCACGCTGGCTTATCCAAGCGAACATAATGTAAATCCCCTGAATTATTCATATTCAGACGAACGGTGAGGTTAAGCATGTTAGCGAGAACTTGCAAAAATTCATCGGCTCAGGAAACGATATCCGAAAAAATGGCCCGTGATTTCTGCTCTGCATTTTTAGTGGTGAGCTTATCGTTCCGGCATTGCTCATTGTCTCACGACGACTCTTTGAAAGATAAGAAACGTTCTCGACTGGAACGTCAGCTGCAACGCGACAAGAGGATTTAAATTTGAATTTGTTTGCATAATAGAAAACTAAGCTCTAAAATTAGAAGAGAAATTTAATGAGAGTACTAAAAATAAAAAATAAATAAATAATAATTATTAATAAAAATACTACTACTAATAATAATAATACTGGGAGAAAAATACTAGAAAAAATACTTATTAGAGTAATCGAGTGACAACTTTTCACGTAAAAAGATAAAACATAAGGTGTACAGCAATCAGAATGTTCGCCTTTCAACGAAACCCGGCATATTAAGCTGTTGTAGTGATTTTTGATGAACTGTGTACGAGGCTGTCCTTTACGGAATTTGAAGAAGGCGTTTCGCCAAAAACGTTAACCAGTAAAATCAATTAACAAGTGAGCGCTGCCATTAGGATTTGTCTGAGGAGAGCAGACTTAGGTAGCTCTGCTTCGGCTCTCTGTTTCGGTTGTAGAACACCACCGAACAATTTGAAGCTAGTACAGAACTGTTTGCACTATTCCATCTGAACAACATCCTACTGTATTATTTGTCCCACAGATGGACCAGGAAACTGCATGAAATCCGGCATTATCTATGTAGCTGGTTTCTTGTACGATCCGCTATACATTCTTATCAAAGAGCACGTGAATGATAGGAATAAATCACGGGAATCGACATCCTCAGGCATTCAAAGAATACAAAATCACGACGGAGCCAATTGTGAAAAAAAATCAGGGTTCTAATCTTAGCGCATGAGTCTAAAAAGTTGACTCGAAAATCGCTGGTGGCATTTTGGATCCAAACGAAAACCCTAGGGTGAATCGCGACTGAGGGTTTCTCTCAATTACGCGGACCATATCTCGGATGCCTCTTCTTATCCGAATGAAACATTCGAATCAATCGTTCTCGTGATCGATTAACCAGCGATCACTATAAGGTTTCTCCAGTCTAAGGTGAGAATTCACAGTACTACGTCAGTGTTTGAAAAAGTAGGCACCGAGATTGTTTGTTTAGATGTGGAGAGATTTAGTCGTTTGGACAATGAATTGAATCGCCCATTTCAGACTCTGAAGAAAGGGATTTCCCGAAACGTCGTCCAACAAAACCAATTAATGACTCGTGTACAGCTCATCAAAAGTAAATAGTACAACACTGATTAGTTCCTGTGGGGATGTGCCACTGCTTTCAATCTAATTCAGAATCGCTTAAGAACGCATGTCTGACTTACACGATGACTTGTGGGGGCAAGCCGATGCGTCAAGTCAGTGCTTTGCGCTCCCAAAAAAACCTGGTAGTAATTTATCAACCCCAAAAGGGCTTGATTGGCACTAGGACGGTTTCGAAGCATCGACTGGACATTCACAGCCGAACCTCTTAACGACTGCGTTACATACGCCGCGCTTGTCACATAAAGTTAGAAGATAAAGTGTGTGGCGTTAATCAATCCGCGTGGGATGCGCCCCCACGTTCACTTCAATTCAGAATCGTTTGAGGTTTACGAACGTGTAACTGGCCTATTCATTGACTTGTGGTGGCTGGCCGATGTGCCAAGTCAGTGTTTTTATCCTCCCACACAAGTCTGGTACCAATTTATCGACCCCGGACGTGTGAAAGGCGTGGTTGACACTAGGGCGGAATCGAACCTCCGATCGATCGTGCAGGAAGCGGAAGTTCTAACCGCTACACTACACCCGCCCATATAAACAGTAAAACCACATATAAGCAGTAAAAGAGTTCTGCTGTGCAATCTTCTCTCGTATTGTACATAGTCGATGCTGAATATGTTTATGCGAGTAAAGGCGACGCGCGCGCCCTCGCAGAGGGGGGGGGGGGGGCAGTGTAGCAGTTTCCACCAGAGAAGCGCGGTAAACGCATCACACTCTTGTGAACGCATTCAGTACTATCCACACTTAAGAGCAGAAAAAAGGGCAGGTTACTATCTAAAATTCCAGAAAGAACCTATCTCGACTTTAACGTTCGAAATTGCTCGATCAATGCTCCATCGTTGAAAGAAAAGACTATCATCACAAAGATCAAAGGAGGCCACACTTTGATTGAGGTTGTTGCTTATCCTCAAATACTAATAAGTGAAGATCTGTAGGATACAAAGGACGAAATAATCGTAAAGGACCAGGCTGATACTATGGAGACGGCTATTTGCCACACAGTGAATCCACACATTCTCGTGTAATAGCGACAAAGTTCTATTCATGGTGAATTGCTTGAATTGTCACATAAATTCCAATTGAATTACCACTAAAAAGAACCACCAGAAAATGTCTGAAACACAACGTGGATATTCGAATTGTTAGAAAATAGAATAAAGGAGCATGAACTAAAAAAGTTAACAATATTAGCTTCACTACCTGGAAACATCATCAGACTAACTTGGAACGAAGAAAGAAGAAAATATTTTCAGCAAAATATGTGGAAAAAAGAAGTAAAGAAAAAAGAAGTGGAGAAGTAGTGACGGAATCGCAGTTTAGTTACGCAGCTGAACCTTGGTCCAAATACTTCGCAAGTGAGCGTGGCACCACAGATGAACTCGTATTTTTTCAAAAGTATAATAAATAAGGAGAGAGTGGAGCCTATCAAAAGACTATCATTTGTTTTCTAGGGTCAGTCTGTGTCACACACACTAAAAATAAATTTCGAAGGAAAAAAAATAAATAAAGAGAAAAATAAAACAAGTGGAGGAATTCTAAGCAAGCTCAAATACGAGGGTAGAACCGAGAGCTTAGCCGTAGAAGGTGAGTGAATGTGGTGATTGCTCGAATAGCTGCGAAATCTCATCTCGCCAAGTAGGTGCTTCAACGAGATGGATCCGCTAGGCCTTCAACTTTGATGGCGTGATTCACAGCCATCAAAACTTTCAATAGCTTGTATTTTTTTCTAATCGGCAGAATTCTTAGCCTTCGCGTTTTGTTCGATGACGCCTTCAAACAGCTTACGGTGATGTAACCAATGATTCTCACAATCCTACCCCGATACATGATTCTCTTCTGCAGCAAATGTTTTACATGTGTGCGTGAATGATTGTTCGCAACTATACCTATTTTACTTGTGCTTGTCTATTTATTTGCTTTATTTTACTAATTAATTATTATTTTTATTATTTAGTTAATTTATTTATCATTTATTCTTGTATTAGTCACAGCCTTACCAACAAAAAAGGCCTTCAGAAGGAACAATGAGTACAGTACGCCTTTCACCGACGTGGGAGATCCGTTTCTGCAACTTTACGTATTGTGCTTTTCGTCATAAACGGGAGCCCACCTACACAAGCATCTTACTCAAATGATGCGCTTACACAGCAGTAATAAAGAGGAACAGTAAGAAAATTTGAAGGAGATAAAACCTACTGTACTTCTCATCATTCATCTACCCACTTCTATAGGCCTTTTTTTGTCTGTAAAGCTGTGACTAATACATAACTACGCGAATAAATAAACAAGCGCAAACCAAATTGGTGTGAACAACCTTTCTGGCTCTCACGACCATACAAAATTATGGGTTATCCAGTCGCAAGAAAAAACGAAAGTTGAATCCAATGTGAACCGAGTGCCTAAAGTATCACAGGATAACAGCGAGATTACAGTGAACGAGAGAAGTAATGCGATAGAAATACTTAGCTCAAGGATACATGCAGCTATTTTTCGGTGGCTTATAGATCCTCGAACATAATAGTAAACGTCCAGAAACATGCCGATGCTCGTTGTGAGTAGATGAGGTGTAAGAGTTAGAGTTAGGAAGAGAAACTACTCCGGAAATCATTAGCGCAGCCTCCTCCGGCTTTTTAATTTCTTTCCTCAAAGCATTTTCCAGCGTCTGCTCATCGTCGTTTTACGATTGGTGTGCCCACGAGGTTTTTAGATGAGACCTTTATTATCCTGACTTTTCGGCTTTTTGACGTTTTCTGAGCTAATAGAAAAACGTGGATGGCTTAGATGAGATTGATTAAAACATACTCAAGTATATTCCTCCAAATTCCCACTATCCGGGGTCGGTAATAGTTCAAGGTAGAAAGAACGGAATATTGAAAAGTAGCCTGCGCAGCCTCCCGCCATAATTTAAGGGAAGTTTCATTTAATATTGCGTCGGAGTACCACTAAAAACATCTGGAAGTTTTGCAACAATTCATTTTCACCTTTAAATTAGCAAATGAGGGCAAGTAATCTTTTAACCTTCCTCTACCTATTATTCACAACTTCAAATAGTTGATTTTTCATTGCGCCAAGATGGAATGTGATGGTGGTCGTCTAAATTACATCCAGAATGAATTGAATTCATTCATAGAATCGGATTCGCAACACCTTTTTGGGAATACATTGGGAGTGATTTACTTCCAGCACACTACATATTTTGAGAGAGGATGGAACAAGTAAAGGAACAATGGGCGGCCGCTACGTATTATTGGAGTTAATTGGAAACCAACGGAGAAGATTGTATGGTGGATTTATGCTGGCGAAAATAACTCTGGAGGATAATAACGACCGAGGTCGGTGAGGAAGATACTCCTAATAGAGACTTCTTTATAAATCCGAGATGTATCTGGATTGACATAAACTACATCTCTGGTTTTAATTTTGGACGAGGCAATTGAGAGCACATCATTGATATCCAGCCTGTACACCCACTTGGACATGGACGTTCAGATTTCTTCTTTTCCTCAAACTTTAATGAGTGGAAATAAAGGATACATCACTTAAGAATGGATGAAAGTATTTCAAAACATTATTTCCGCTTATATTTGTTGATTCCGAGGTAAAAGAACATTCTTCAAAAGGAAAGAGGAGACCTTTACTATTCATCCTTTGAAGTCGTCCTAGTCGTCGTTCTGTCATCCAGACTTATTCAAATATTCACAACTGACAAAGGCCACGACAACTTTACCTATGCGGTCACAATCTGTTTCGTCAGAAATTTTCGCGTCCCAGTTGTAAACCTCTAATTTTGTAGCAACTCCAGAGAATGATAGGAATACATCGTGTCGATATGTTCTCCTCCACCGCTATCATAACCTTTCCTTACAATCTTGATTTTATAAAATATCTGCTCTTCGATGTCCCGTATGTCATCATGACCATGTGGGAATGGTTTTAAAATTGTCGATTTTCCAGGAGTGAGGAAGTGGTGGTTCTATTCATCAACTCCCGTCAGTTTTGTTGAAAGGCGGTGATCTTTTCCTTTTTTTCTTTTTTTTTTCTTTTTTCTTTTTTTCTATTTCTTAGGACTTAGAGAACTATAAGGTATTAGTGAGACTGATTGTACGAATAGCAAAACAATTACAACTGCCAATTGATAGAATTATCTGCATGCATGTATGCATGCAAACGTTTTCGTTTTGTTTTGCAGCATGCTGGAAATGTCAAATGAGTCATATTATATCCTTCTGGCCAACGTTTTCACCGCAGTTTCTTTCACTAAAAAATAGAAGTAGATTATGAAAGGTTTCCGCCGGATGAAAAATATTTTTTTTACTCTTTAGTTTCAAAGAACACCTCCTTCCTCCTTGGTTTTGATTGCTCTCAAATCGCACACTCAGTCTGTTCTTCATATTATTATTGCATTTGTGTTACTCTAACCCCATTTGTATGGCAATACTTAGTTGACATTGCATTCTGTAAAAGTGACACTAACTCACCGCCATTGCGTCAAATTCTTCAAGTAATACCTTTTTAAATTCAAGGAATAGGGTATTAGTCTTGTAGAGCACCAAAAACCAAGTTAACAAAATTTACGTTGTCACATTTTTCAGCGAGAGATAAATGACAACAGCAGAGAATTTGTTGTGATATCACTCGAACTGGAGATGGCTATAACAAAACTTCATTTGAAAGATGTTAGCTTATACATAACATGAGAAATATTGAAGGTTTCACCAACAGAATATCCTTGCTCCTTAATATTGCTCCTTATTCTACTCCGATATGTCCCTGCGAATATAGACATGTTCACTGGACATCTCTGCGAAGCGCGTCTTAACGAAGATTCCGCAATCAAATCCTTCGATGTCACTTCGAATTCCATCAACGTCTCCGCCGATGCTGCTCTGCAGGCAACATCAGACCTTCTCGTTGAACAGAAGAGGTTTCTTAATATAGAGCAAAGGAACCTTCTGAGATGTTCTATATTCCACTGGTCTGGTCCGTATTATAGGCAGACTAGAGATACAGCCATGGGACAAAGCTTAGCCGTTGCTGTCATGTCCAAAGTACAAGAACCAGTACTGGAACGCAAACCTCCTCTGTACTACCGATACATCTATGATTGTTGCATTACATGTATGTCCAACAGAAACAGAAATGGTATCAATGTCTTGGTACATTTGTGCAAGAGAACTTGGAGAACGAAGTGCTATCGAAATCCGAATTGTAAGAACATTCTAATTTATTATTATTCGGCGCAACTATGAAAAACAAAAGAAAAGTTAGTCGTTGAAAGTATGTTGAAGACAAGCGCAACTGTTTCGTCTGAAGCTCAAGAGCGCATTGCCTCTGTAAATGTGGCTAACCATAATGTTCATTCTAATGGATACCCAGCGCAGTCGTAATTATCACAGATTTTGTGAAACATTTAGCTGGGCCGTTTGTACCTGTGGGGATGCAGTCACAGACAACTGACATACATCAGGTGTTGTCAGAGGCAGTCCGCCAACGAGACAACAGTCTCGCTTCCTTGGCCATGCCACCTGGCTGGTGCGATCCCCTCTTTCCCTCTTCCACCTTTGATATGATATATATATATATGCAGTAATAAATATTTATAATATAGATTTGAGCTCCATGTAACGCATCACAAATAGGATGGATCCCCTATAACTTGACATGGATGTCCCGGTAGATTCTAAAAATGTTAAAACTTTTCTAAATGGGAGCAATATTTTAAAAATTACCTAATTCATTCTTCCATCTATTGTACCCCTCCGCGACACTACAACGAACGACACGTGTGTATTTTCTTTAACCCTTTTATTATTAACACAGAATATGCTCAAAAAAAAAATAGAAAAGAAAGATAACCTAGGAAAATATACATAAAACAGTCCATGCGTTGCATCCAAGTTCCCGAATATTGCGTTCTTTTTTTACTAGCACTTTTAATGGCTGCCGCGAATGCTAGCAACATTAGATTGAGATGCTCCTCTTACGGAAGTTAATGTTCATTACTTTTGAGCAAGATTATTCGCTCTTTACTGCGCCGGCGAATCAAAATACGGTACCCATATATATCTCCACACTTTAGCACTGCGAGAGCAATAAACAGAGATTGAAGACGCATTAGAATCGGCTAATCTCTAAGCGCCAACCTTACACACCAGGTTGTTCTGCGAAATCACAATTGTTACACTGAGTAAGACATGGATATTAATCTAAAGGAAAGCTAACTATAGTGCAGCAACCCTCCAAATTTACAACGGACGTACAACTAAAATTAATTTCGTAGAAACGTGCAGCTGCTTCCATTTTAATCTTAAGGGGCACCAGTAACTAAAACATGAGTGCTGCAACAGCCCCTCCAAGTTTCGCCTTCGCATCGAAAGAGACGCTAATGACCCAAACAAACACGAGCAATAAAAGATGCAACTACATGCAGGTCCTCTCTCTCTCGAAGAGATATCTCACTATTTAATCCATCACCGTACCTCCCAATCACATGCGATGCAAATAACACACTATTTGTTAACAAACGTTACTCATCAAACAAACAACCAATACAAGAAGCAACAAACTGTTACACTACAACTTGTCATGCTGGACATCGGCAACCATTTTCTTCCAGCTCAGCACGTAATTTTCCAACATTGGAAAACCCGAAAAATATTGCTGATTTGATTTTGTTTCTAAGAAACATTTTTCTCAAATCAGTGGGCACCTCCGCCCTATTACTGCAGCTCGTTTACCACACTTCGCCAAATGAGAGGGACACATCTTCTTTATCACCTCTCCAGGGCAACTGATCCTCAGTTCTTGTCGCCCAACATTTATAATCCTTCAGCTTCGTATTCACCAGGACACCTGAAAAACAAAACCAACAACAATCGATAATCAATAGAGAAAAAAGAAATCAAAATTAAACAAGAAAATGAATGGAACTCACAGCTCTTCATCACATCCATATCCTTTATTATCACTGTTAATTTAACAGTGCGATCACTCTGAATCTCTATCATCGTCTTCTTCGCATCCTCCCTTACCAAATACGAGAGGATAGCCTCCTCTTTCATTATTGTCCAGTCGCTAACACGACTGAACTTTATTTCTCTTGCATAATTCGCCGTACTGCGTGCAAGTCGTCGGCTACAAGCATTAATTGCTGAAAAAAAACAAAGAGAAAGAACTAACATATGAAGAACTTTTATTTTGCTATCATCAACTCACCACTCCAAGAATACGGTTCCTTCTCTCTGACTCGTTAAATAAATCTTCAAAGACCTTTCTTTCTTGAACTAGCCTATCACGTTCCTCCTTCAACATTCGAAGTGGTCCTTCGAAAGGCTCCTATTGAAAACAAAGAGAAATATAGATCATTTTCACATAACTCTTGTTTTCTTTTACAAAATAACGGTACAAATAAAAGAAAAAATAAAGAAAATTAATATAGAGCACTTCGCTCACTTCTACATTCCTCGCTACTGCGTTGGACCAGCCCACTGGTTTGTCACTTCGATTGTTCTTCTCTGATGATGGAGCTGACTTTTTTTCCTTTTTGATTCCTTTCGCAACCACAAATCTGCGAAACTCTCAAATATGCGCGAAAAACATGTAATTTCTTCTTTAAAAAAGAGGTAGCAATACACGTACGACCAACTCACACAGAGTTCAATGAACTCGCCGAAAACAAGATAACAAAGGAACAAAGAGCTGTTCGGCAATATCCGATCAAGAGCCAAAAAGCGCTCAAATAACTGAGAAAGTCACTCAGTTAAAGTTCCATCTCTCACTAGGGATCGGAACAAAAAGAAAAACAAACCACTAAATCGCACAAAAATCAGTTTTTCTGAGATAAAAATGTCTCTTAATTTCCACAGGAAACCAATAGCGCTCAATCGCTGCGAACACCGCTGACAAAATACCACCCTTACTCGGAGGAATTAAAGCCGAGCGGGGCGAAAATAAACAATACGAAGATATTACAACTCCAGTAAACCTTATGATAGGAGGAATAAGAATAATTGTTTCAAGCTGAGACCACCTGCAGAATTTAATTGAAATACTCAAAAAAAGTACGGAAAAGCCAAAATCAAGGCAAAAAAGAACTAGAAAAGGAACTTGAAGAAATTGACAAGGAAAGTCAATTCAGTAAAAAAAATTGCACAAGCACACGACATGTTTAACATTTTGGAAGCACACTTTGACGAATAGCGAGATAAAAAGGAGAAAATCGCTGCAAAACTCGAAGTTGATCCACTCAAAAGTGAACTCAAACATTTCGAATTTATGGGTGACGATAAATTAAAACAGAAGATGCCATTAGAAGACGTCACAAGGAGTCATCAGAGAATAAGGACGACAAAGAATAGTGTATTTGTCGAACGTTGAAACTAAAACAACCTGAATATTAATAAGCATAATATATTAATAAGAAGGTACACATATGCTATATGCATACGCTATGTGAACCGAAAAAATATAGAGAAATTCTCCTACAACATTGTCAAAAACGTGATGACAACTATACAAAACCAAGAAGAGGTGAAAATAAATGTCATGAATGAAGCCGAAAAAGAGATTACTGTAAAAAAAAATTCGTAGAATCGCGACTGAAAAATGGATTCAACGGTGAAGCTCCGAAACGAACTGAGCAACACAACAACAATGAATACAAGAAGAAACTCAAAGCGTGTGTGTTTAGCGGAAATCAGAATCACGTCTCCCCTTACTGTAAAAAAGTTACAGGAGTACAAAATAAACGAAATATTATCAGAGAAAGAAACTCTGCTGGAAATGTTTTTTGAACAATCAAAACGATTTTGATTGTTCGTGGATAGACTGCCCCATATGTGGCAGAGCTCACAACAAAAGTTTTTATCTATCAAGCGGCCTAAACATAACGGACGAGAGGTGTTCTGGACACTACAATCGACCTAACAACACTAATCAATACAATGAACAACAAGCTGAGGCGGATAACCGACCTAACACAGAGGCGTGGCGCAATAGAGGAAACGGTATCCGATAAAGAGCAAATCAGGCGAACGTCCACACAAGTACAACTCCAGCAGTGGAAGAAAATGAGCAAAGTCTCCGTTGCAAAGAACAAATCGTGCTAATGACAGCAGAAGGAAACGTTTGGAGTCACAAAACAAAACAATTTGAAAAGGTATTATTCTTCTTTGATACTGGAGCGCAAAAAACGCTCAGAACAGAAGAAATGGGAACAAAACTTGATCTCCCTGGCATGGGCACCGAATTTTGCACTATTTCCGACATTGGAGGACACATTGAGACATCCAACAACAAAAATGTTTAGCTCAAAATCCTGACAGCGTTCAGTAATCAAGTTAACGTTCAGATTCAAACAAAGCCAATAATTACAAATGGCTTTTCATCGGTTAAACTGGGAAAAAAAGATAAACAGCTCTTACAGAATAAAGATTTCTGTAAGAGCTTTTGCAAACCAAGAGTTCGCGGAGAAATTCAAAATCCGCATATTTTAGTCGGACTAGATCACTACTACAATTTTATACTAAACGGCTGCCACGCTGTGCAATTACCGTCGGGACTGCAAATTTCAAAAACCTTTTCGCACCCGCAATACATGGGCGCTGGCGTGATCCACAATTTTCGGATGATCAAACAAGTATAACATACGGTCTAACGTTAGTAAACGAAAGATGGATAAGGCATCAGTACGGAAACTGCAAAAAGTATCGGCACTGCGTACGACTACTTCAAGGAGTATTCAAAAACAATTGCGTTTGAAAATGGCTACGTAACCGCTCCATTCCCGTTGCAAGACAACATTATTGTCCTTTCCGACAATTATGCACCTGCTCATCGCAGACTAGTATCTTTGCACCATCAGCCGGCCAAGAATCCAGTTTTGAAAGAATGTTGTTGCGGAATCTTTCATGAATATCTTGAAAAAGGCATTATTGAAAAAGTTGGAATCATGACCGAAGACGACTGGTGTTTATTACATGCCACATTCTGGAGTATGGAAACCAAATAAACCAAAACCACTCCGAATCGTTTTTGACGCGTCATCCAAAGGGAACATTTCTCTCAATACCTTGTGAAAACTGGTGCATCGTTTGTAAACAAAATTCACGACATTCTAATTTCAAGTCGACATTCAAAAATAGTAGTCCTTTGTGACATAGAAGTAGCATTCACTCAAATACGGCTTCAAAATCCACATAAGGATTTGTGCAGATTCCTATCGGTGGAAGATGTAATACAACCACCTACGAAGGAAAACATTACGCACTATAGATTCAAAGGATTACCATTCGGGATAACCGCATCCTCGAGCATTTTAAACATGGTAATATTAACTTTTCTCGATATAATAAATACTCCGCTATCAAAAGAAATAGCCAGGAATGGATAATATCAAGTTTCAAGCAAATTCCGTAGACGAAGCCATTTCGAAGCGCAAGGAAGCAAAAAATGTATTTGGCTTTAACTTGAGAGAATTCATATTTTCATAAATGTAAAAAATAAATATTTTTAATCTTACTAATATTTAATTAATAATAAATATTTAATATTTTAATATTATTAAATAATAATATTTCATAAATATTTTCATAAAACTCCTGGGCGTTAATTACAACATAGAAAAGGATGAGTTCTCAGTGGAGACAAAATTTTCTTTTAGAGAGAAACTAACGAAACCAGATATTGTAAGCCAACTAAGTTCATTGTATGATCCTTTGGGGATAATGGCACCATTATTAATCAAACCTAAATTGCTAATGCGAGAGATCTATGCGACTGGCATGCAGTGGAAAGATACCGTACCAAAAGATTTACGCAACAAATGGTACGCGGCATTACAAGAGGCTAGCGATGTATCAATGTCACGCAATTGATTAGCGGCAAGCTTAGACTTGCGCCCAAAAAGACCTTTCAAACAATACCGAGACTGGAACTAGTAGGTATTGTATTAGGTTTACACTTGGCAAGCACAATAACAGAGACTGCAAAAAATATGTTCACAGAGGTGAACATAATCAGTGACAATTAGATCGCACTTGCACGAACAAAGTCTTCAAGCAAGCTTCCCATTTTTGTTACTAATCAAACGGACAGGATTGCAAAAATGAGGGAATCTTTAGCCTTTAATGGTCTGACAGTCAATTTTTATCATGTAGCAACACATAAAACCCTGCTGATGCGGGAAAACGTGTTGTAACTGCAGCTCTTATTCACGATCACGACTGAATTCGTGGATCACGTTGGCTTGTTGACGACAGAAACGGTCGGCCGTTACGATTAATAGTCGAAATAGACTCAGATTACACAAAAAATGTATGCAAAGTTGTACACTACAGCAACATTGATTTGATGACCTCTTCGACCTCTTATATCCCAAGCGATTCGGACTTGGCCAGATTAATCATACATGCCTTCCACATAAAGAATGCCCATGCTGGCGGAGAACATGCGCTGTCTTTAGTAAGACAAAAATACTGGATTCCAGAACCATTGCGTACAGTTAAGAAAATAATTGGAAAATGTGTTACTTGCAAAAAGCTTCACGGTTTATCGTTTGGAGCGCCTGAAATGCCATCACTTCCTCCAAACGGTGGTAATTACGAAAGCATTTCAAAATGTTGGATGCGATTTTATGAGACCATTTGAATCAAAAATGAATGAGGATGTACTGTTTACTTAAAAAAACAATCCACTTGAAGAATATCTTTATATTTTTTAAACAGTTTTCTTCGCTCTATATCGCGTAGAGGAGTTCCGCAACTTATTAGGACGGACTGTGGAAGCACTTTCAAACTAGGTCATCAAGTCATGGACAATATTTTTAAGAAAGGTGATCTCAGCCGAAGCTCAGTTATGACCTACTCCTGAAGCTTCTGAAGGTATTAAATGGATCTTTAACCCACCATCTTCGCCTGAAGAGATGATAAGAGTCACCGCCCAAATTGAGGCCATTTTAAAATTAGAAAAACTAGAAAAATTAAGATTTTGGAGGGACTGACATTAATGAGATTCTTCTACTACCTGTCGACTTCCTTCAAATTTGATTTGATTCTCATTTCCAATTGTTGCTACAGACAGAGATTATGACAAAGATTATGATCCTAACCTAATCCAAAGCATGTCACAAGCAAAAGAAGCACTTGAATTCTGATTCTGAAGGGATATGCAACAGGTTCTGTGCTCCTTGCAACTGAAACTTAACAGTGTTAAGAGACAACCAAAAAAGACATCTCAGGCAACCAAGACATAGAGAGAATATGGTCTCAAAAATGGGAGAAATTGTCCTTGTTGAACAGGAATACATTCCACGCGGTAGTTGGATATATGGCAAAGTTGTCTAGATTATTCAAAGCAAAGATGGACAAATTCGGACGATAAAAGTACTCCTGCCAGGTGGAAGAATATTACTAAGGCCGCTAAACAAATTTTACTCGCTGGAAATTTCTTCTGATATTTCTGTAAATAACTCTCCAGCGCACGAAGAATATTATCCTAGCGATACGAGAATTCCACCAGCGATCACTTCTCTCCCTGAAGCATGTCAGCTCATTAACTCATTTAAAGACCATGTTTACTGATGTCTACAACGACAATTACGACTACTTAGGAAATGCCGTCGTACAACTCGCTGCAACAACTTCTTGTCTACATCACGTCTTATAGCTCGATACGAGCTTACTGAAGGAATGGAGATGTCAGGATGCAGTCGCTGACAACTGACATACATCAGGTATTGTCAGAGCCAGTCCGAATCAGAAGTTATCTGATTATCTATATATCATATCACTTCTGATATGATATATAGATATAGTAATAAATATTTATTATATAGATTTGAACTCCCTGTAACACATCAAGAATAGGATGGATCCCCTATAACTTGACATACGAGTGGAAGACAAGTAATGATGAGTGAGTCAATGACATGTGGCTGAGTACATTGGCGAAGCCCTATATGGGCTCATAAAATCAAGACTCTCAATCCCTTTAGTGCTCGTCACAGACAGTGTGACATGATAATAGACTTCTCAAGACAGCAGCCAAGATCTTGTTATGCAAATCCGACGTTTGGGCGCGAAAAACATTGCAAACGTTTTATAAAACGGCTAGAAGTTTAGTCATGGATCGTACAGAAGAATGCCGTGACCAGCAAGCATGGCGTCTCCTGCACAGGGTCAAGCGTGTAGTTGGAAGTAAAACCCTCCTGAAAAAGACCCTTCATCTTATTCTTTCCATAGAATTAAAGGAACAAATTAACGCTCAGTAATTGAACTAAAAAATGTTATTTACATAATATAGCACATTTTAATAAATACTATTATAATACTAATAATAGTATATTCTGTACCAAATAAGATAAAAATATATAACATATTATATATACGTCACAGATAGCTCACTGCCCGGATTAGAACTGTTCAGTACATATGTGTTCGTATAAGTTGAAAAGATGAGGATGCTCTCAACTCAACTCGATGACAAGACTTTTCTTTTCAAGAAATAGTCAAACGGTAGAGAGTTTGATCCCCTGCGGAACTGCCACTCTTGCGAAAGAGAAAAACAGCTGAAAACGACAAAAAATCACGTTTCAAAACCATGTGCAAACTGTCTCCTACTATTTAGAAATAATTTTACACTTCGACACTGATAGGTGGACGGTAATCAGTTCGGTCACTATCAGGATCGATTGTAGCAAAATGAAAAAAGACAACTAATACGAATGCACAAGGCATTTCAAATGCATGTTGATTTTATTTGATATTTTCTACACACAGTTTTACTAATTGACAGTGATTAAAGAAGATAAACACTTCGATCCCTACCAGAACCTTAATTTTTGCAAAACGGAAGAAGATAAACACTTCGATCCCTACCAGAACCTTAATTTTTGCAAAACGGAAACAATTCCTGAGAAGAACATTTCAGCTGTTTCTTTACAATCGTATAGGCAGCATTATGTGATTTAGGTTCATTCATTTAGGTATCATTCATAGGTAGTTTTGTTGATTAACATTGGCTCCGAATGAAGTGACTGCTGGACTGGTCAGATTTTGCTAGGTGTTAGGAAGTAAACATGAATAACGGGCACCGGAAAGTAAAAAAAAGGAAAGTAAAAAAAAATTACTAGATTTCACACTTCTTTTTGCGAGGTTACGATGGCGCGGTTGAATAAATTGGTGCCATATTTTGCTAGGGCACCAGCTAAATCCTTTAACTGCAAGTTTTGATCTTCGTTGGTGTTCTTCTTCTCTCAGAAGAAAGTTGAGCAAAACTGAGAAATTTCCGAAAAAAATTTAATATTTTTTGTCAAATAGGTTTAAGAAAAAGTAGGAAGGTTGGAAACACAAAACGTTGCCCAAATACAGGACAAATCCGACTCTATAACCGTGCGAAACTGTATTGGGTAAAATTTACTTTGAGGGTCGTTATTCAGAAACTCGTCGAGCTTACTCCGCTCTAACTTAGTCCCTCTTTCCGGCTGTAGATGCATTTCTTTGCTTTGTAATAGCATCGAAGTTGTTTTTTTTTTGATAGTAGAAAACTGCATCGTTCTCGAAAAAGGAATGTGCTCATTGAATCCCCTAAATGCGAAAATCCCGCTTCTGTCAGGAATTTATACTTGACAGCTTCAAAAACACAATTCGCCATCGTTTGACAGCGTGTAGCATCACTGAATCTTTCAACAAAAACACGTATTAGCTAAAAAGAGATGTACTTGTTGAAGCTTTCGTAGTCTCGCATAAGCGTGCGATTGACAGCAAAGGTCACGCATAAGCTTCTTTATCTACCTTCACCAAGTTAAGCGGGCAAACTTGCCTTTTCATGCAACTATGCCAACTCCTTTCGCTAACTGCTCTTTCACGCTTGTCAGCTTCTGGATATCTCGTTTGTAGTCCACTACTAAGCGAATACCCGACATCGCGTCTCCGTAGCACTACAGATTTTCTGTACATTGAATTGGCCTTAACAGAAGAGCTACGAACTGAGCCGGAGCATTAAGCATTGAGGCTTGTCTCCTACGGCCTCTTAATACTCAATGCAAAGTTACCTATGGTTCCATTTCTTTTACACAAATAGCAACAGAAAAATTCGTAGTGCTTAGATTCGATGGTTACGACTGCGAGTTGAAGTTCTAGAAGTATCAAAATTTTAATTCAACCATGGGCGTTTAAAACTATTTGCTTTCTATTTCATCGTCTCCATAACTTCTATCACATTATTTATAATGCACTATATTTACTTAACTATTCGATGGCTTGTAGTCAAATTGACAACTGACTGTAAATAATCGATACTAACTCGTTTTGATTCTTTCTCTCATACTCAATAGTTTCCTTTTTTATGGTGAAATCTTTTTTTTACATAAGTCACTTCAAAGCAAGGCCGTCATGCTTAGTTCAGGATGCATGACATAATTTATACTCTTTTTCTTGCCTTCGTAGTCACATTACCTTGCATTCATCCCAATATCAATGTCCTTCATTCGTTTAGAATTTTTTCAAACTAGCACCGGTCCAGAAGGTGTGAAATTATAATCGCAAAATTTTCTAAATAATATTTTAGGCTATCTGCTTTTCTAATATTCTGAATTCATTAATATGAATTTATTTAAATCGACTAGCATTAGCCGCTCGTCTTTTCCTTTTCCTCGTCTTTTCCTCTTACTTTTTTCATTTTTCCCTCTTCTCCCTACCCTCTTACGAACATTCCCTCCCCCTTCCTCCCACACCCCTTTTGCGACCTCTTGAGACGTTTTCCACAGGAAAAGAGTACTTTTTTAAGATTCGTGAATTGTTGCACGACACGTCCCTAGACTGCAATAACTATAATTTGAGATTTTTTTTTGAAAATCGAACTAAAATTTTCTGCGAAAATTCCACAATATGTCGGATGATTTTTTTTTCGGCTTAGATGTTGAAAAAATGATAAGTGATCTCACCAAGTGACGGAATTTAGGTTTAGTTTCACTTAGGTGGATTAGAATACAGGTCAAGATTGTGATCGATCTCTATTATAACCGCGTCAAAACGACCTGAAGCATGATCCAGTTACGTAAGGCTACGATGAAAGCTGCCTTTTGGAACCTTCGCCTGCTTCCATTTATCACCTTAGGTCCGAGTAGACCTAACTCTGAACCCTCTTCGACTGTAACTGCTGGCTCCACCGCACCGTTTCGAGTCACTAACACAGCTTTTAGAGCGTAGGAAGTGAATGGCGTTATTCATCCTTTCTAATCCCTCATCACCCAAAAGAGAGCCCTCGAATGGCTCTCAAGGAACAACATCTTGGTACTGTTCTCCCCCTGAGTTGATACTATTGGTATACGAGATGATCCCGCACAGGAAGTATGAATATGAATGAACAGTTCCCACAAAGAACCATATCAGCTTATTTCGTTGGTCAAAACCCACAGAGATATTTATGTAAAAATATGCTACTGTCATTCATCTTTTCTGCTCATTCTTGAATATTGGACAATTATCCTAAACGCGACAATTACCCAAGAATCGAATTCGTACAAAACTGTCTCTTTAAGTGTTTTTATGTTGAACGCACGTATTTTGGGGTGAACAGATAATTGAATACCTCTGTTATTTGGGTCTATAGTGGAAAACGGCAGCAACTGTGAGAAGAAAACTTAGCAAGAATGCGCCGAGGCTAGTTCTGCGTTCAGCTCCTTAACGAAGCAATAGTGGTCGACCTCCATCCCAACGAAGTCAAGCCGCCTATAACCTATTCTCTATATCGTGATGTACGGAGACGTGGGGAGCACTGTCTACAGCGGGGGAGAAGCTCGACTGCGTGTAGGAGAAGCTGCTTATACGGCTGCTTAACTGTTTTTTGCCCGCATGTACCGTACCATATACCATAACAAAGAGCTTTACACAGAAGCGAATACGGTGCACCAACAGTTAACACGCTGGAAACATCAACATATTGCCACACTCTAAAAAATAGTAGCAGAAAACCGTCCTCGCTCTTTTCCATAAGGAAGCCATTAGATCACCTTTTCCACGTCGTCTTGATTGTGTTCTCAGACACGAGCTGGAAAAGCCCAATTAAGCGTAAGAAAAAGTTCTGGACGGAAGCGATGAAAAGAGCTCTGAAAAACTTGGCTTAGTATGGAGGCGAGATCTATAGTTTTGCAGAATACGGAATAGCGGTGAATGCAGAAACTTTGTGAACTCAAGCCGGAAATTGAATAGGATAGACTCAGATACTTTTAAAGACAACTTACCTCGACGAAGATAACCGCCTTAGGCCGTAGAATCGGCCCTCCCTTTAAATTGCGTAAGCGAGGTGCAGGTCACTAAAAAAGTTTTTCTGTCTTCACTCTTCCCACGCAGTGATTCGTGACAGCGCTACTTTGTGACATTCCTCCTGTTACTATATAATGAATATCTTTTCATGACATGTTGATCTTCTCTTAACACAGTGATGAACACCGAAAATCTTCTCGGATCACAAGTTGGAGTCAAAATTGGGGTTAAAATTAAGAAAATGACTGGTTATATTTATGGTTGCCGGCCACTAGTGATGTACTGCTTATTCAAACGTAATATATTGGTGCACATTCAAGCCGAGATCGATGTGCCGTTCTATTATTGTCGTGGCTCTATTATTGCTGGAAGAGGCACGGATAAGCTCACGCTTCAAACGCAAAAAGATCGAGGAAAGACTGAGAATTTCTTCTTAGCCACATTTCACCACAAAAGGCAGGCAAATTTAGATGCTACTAGTTTAGAAGTTAGAGGTACGACAGCTGATAGCATGAAACTGAAGATCTATCTATACATTCACGCAATAAATAACAAGTGTAGACAAAAATAAAAGACATGTACAATATACAATATGAATAGAATAATAGGTTAGAGGCTGACCAGTTCCTTTGGAACACAAATTTTCTCTTACAAACACAAAGATGCGCTGGTGTGTAAAACCTAAAGGAAGGTGATTTCATTTGCAACGCACTACCCTAGTGCACGCCCCGCATCCACGTGCAACCGGCCAAGATCACTGATATCTTCTCACTGGACTATTCAAGTGAAACCAATGAAAAGGCTACTAAGGGGACCGGAATGCGTACAGAGAGGAGCGTTCTAACATATCTCGTAAGGACTGAAGCGGTTCCCACGTCGTTTTTTTTACGACGATTAAGGAGAGATGAGTGGAGAGGATGAGAGGAACCACCCATCCCGCAATCTACAACAACGTCTCTAGCTTTTCTCGTACAGTCCCTCACTGCGTTAGATTCATGAATTTCGCATGAAAGGTCACTGTCAAGTAATATATAAAAAAACTCAATGAAACTTGGACTATACATAGAAGGAACTGCTGTGATGTAGTGAGAACTGGTATAGTACAGAAGTTAACTGAGGTAACCACGCAATGAGGCGAACAGAATTGACACTTTTATTGAAAGGTAATACTTACACCGAAGTCGCCGCAATCTACAATGACCCTCTGGACATTTCAGAAGGCGGGAAATGATTCTTAATAGAGTGTGTGGTAGCGAGAGACGGCAAAGTGTCCTCTCTAATGTGGTCCCAAGGTGGCCACAAGGCTGGTTAGGATTCCCCCTGGTAGGGCTTTATAGTCTATAGTCGCGCTATAGTCACACTCACAGCTCACAGATATGACGCCGGCTCTGATTCCATCGAGTTGTTTAATGGAACGTTATGTTACTTCATCTATCTCGTCCTTAATTTTCCATACCGCTGTATTCCTAGAAAACAACATATATGTCACTCTATTTGTATATGTATATGTGTGCAGTGCTGTTAATGCAAGTTATACCTTTTTTTACCTCAATCCAGCAGGTCTCCTAATATTGTTGATAAAAATAAATTAAGTCGTAGAAAAACAGTTTTTTTTAGTACTTTTTGTTCGCTGAGATTAGTTCTCATCAGCTTAGATCTCGCCCTTTCCATCGGCTCCATTTTCGTTTGCACAAAGTACATGTGAACGGCGGTGAGAACCTTTTTGTTCCTCCCTTTATTTATCCTACATCCTTTCCTTATCAGGTTCTGTTCGCGTGACTAGCTCGCCTACACGGCAAATAGACCGAGTCCGCCCGGCTAATCACTTTTCTTTAAGAGAATTCTGGCGATTCCTCTGCGCTATAACGAGGAAACAATCGAGTGAAGCCGTGATGGCTACCAACATATCAAGATACAACAATGAAGGTAAAACGAGATCTCTTCTCATTTTCACTTAGCTCTTAAACGTAGAGAGAGAGTGCAAAAAGCTATATACGCTTTTTTTGGAATGCTCATAGGAACTCACATTCACGTAGCACAGGCGATTCGATATGTCTATATTAAGCGTGCATTTTCCATGGCTGTCCGACTGCCGCCTGGACGCAGGTGCTTTGCTGACTGACTGCCTGGCTGGCAATTCGCATGAGCGCTCTCAGATTTCCTTGATACGCCTGACAAGCTTCGTTTTCTTATTGTCCGGCAGTCGTTTTTTTTCTCCTCGCCCGCACTGCATAAGCCGAGCCAGTCAAGACGACTCTGTAACTGCAGATGTGCATGTAACAATTACCGAGATTAGTTGACATCTCCGAAGTGGATGGCATCGCCTCCGCGACGTCGCCGTTGTCTTGGATCCAGTGCATTCATGTAGAGAGTGCAATCGTTCCGGATATGAGTGCACACCCATGTGCATTTTCTCATCTATTCACAGCTATTTACATAGTCAGAGGCGTCTTCAAGTCCGACGATGTCTCTGCTCTCTCTCCTGCTTCTTCCACACTCTGTGATTGTCTCTAGAGAGCACAAGTCACACACTGAATTCGCTTCTTCTTTCAGCCGTCATTTTAAAGACACTTTTCTCCACCGATTTTTATCGTAGTGCAGATTTTTTTTTGCGAAGCTTTTAAGGCGACACAAATTCCATTGAGAATTTCAGGCTGCGCCTCAACTGATTCAAGCACATTCCATCCGGTGGTAGTGTTGCTCATTCCGAACACCTTACCATGGCCTAAAAGGATGGGATAAGCGATGTCTTCGGCGACGACTCGATTACTCGGTGAGTAATTTGGATGAATTTGATCTCATGTGAGTGGTTTTGAGCACGGAACCAAGAAACTTCGCTGCTTACCCTCACTTTTACTGCATTTTCAAATTGTTCCTGTTATTTTCATCACTATCTTACTAATTGCTGATTGCTGGACTACAGTAACTCCGTAAGCCGACGACTTCTAAAGCAGAAAGAGAAAATCTAAGTGAGAAATCCTATATTCTCCCAGTAAACAGTTATTCTATTCAATTCTATCGAAGATTTATTCTTCTCACAAATTCGTATGTGGCCTACTTCTTCACGTTTATTTCTCCGGTACTTTTTCGCTGTTGCATACGTACGGCTTTCAAATTTTGCAGTTTTTTTTTAATTTTGTTGAAGTGACATTCATAAGTGCATTTATTGCACACCTTGGTTTTTCTCACCAGTCTTCATAATAACCATTCAAAATTATTTTTCAATCTGATGAAAAGTCAGCACGGAGGTTATCCTTGACTACCCATACACCAAACGAATTTATATTTATGAAAAATGCTATCATCACCTATCGATACAGTTATTCATATATTTAATATTATCCATTGATACTTTTTCAACTCCTACTTTAACTTTACTCTTATGCATTACCTTATGTTCTATCAGAATTACGAGAAATACTGCCTCTTCGGGATTTCACGGTGGATTTGACACCTCAAACAAAAAATCAATAGCCGCCTACAATTTCTCACGAAATACATATGAAATCTGACCTATGAAGCATTTCGATCGCTGAGATGTGGATGAAAGTATGGAATAATTTTCCCTTATTTCAAAATGAAATTGTTCTGCATTTTAAACTTTTTTTTGTGTGCGTTCCGTCTTTACTTTGTTGTCGTTTTCCTTCTTTTCTCCTGTTTCCTCTCTCCCTCTTGTTTCCTTCATCTAATGTTTTTTTTTCCGGTAAGCGAATGGAAAGAAGATTATTGAATAAGACCGTTCTGCAATTCAACAATAAGCTAGGAAAATAAGTCGAAAATACTTTTAAAAAAAAGAAGAAATTATTCATTTGTCATTATGGTCATGTATTGGAGCACAAATGCCCGGACTAATATTTTTGTGCGACATATTTAGGGCAATTGTTAGAGAGCGAAGTCTCTCCTGAGGTATGCTGAGTGTCCATGATCTGATAAATTTCTCTTCAATGGAGTTTTTAGTACATGTAAGGTGAAACGCTAAATTGAATCAAAATAAAAAATGTAAAGGGCGCGTTTAGAGGGTTTTTTGGGTTTTTTTTTTTGGGAAATTTTTTTTTTTTTTAATTAGGGGGGAAAAAAAAAAAGGGTAAAAAATTATTTTAAAAATTAAATGCCATTGAATATCCGTCACGTCTGCAGCTCGGCGAGTAATGTTTAGGTTAGGTTGATAGGTTGTTTTGTTAGGTTGATGCATAAGTAATGACATTTTTTGATTTTAAACTCGTAAAAAACTCTAAATTTAAACGCACAAAAAAAGTTTACCTTTCATGTTATTTAAAAGAGCATTTCGTCCTCTAGAAGGTAACGTTTTTTCTGTTTTTTTTTTCAAATACTTATTTAATTTTCGTTGGTTTTTCGACCATCAATTAAAACTATGACGTAGATCTCAAAATCTCTTCTATTGCCATTATTCTAGCTTTGTTTTCGTATTTAGACAATACCCTTTGTTATGAAGGTGTTATGCAGTCGCCAGTATTCTTCAAAGGATCCATGAGAATATCCCAGAACGCTAACTAGTCTCAGTCCATAATAAGCATTGTGGAAATGGTCTCCTCTTCATCGGACATGACGACAGTCGTTCTGTCGTTGTGGAAGAGGGAAATTTATAGCGCCGTAACAACCTAACGTCAAGTTGTCGTTCACATTCAGGCCTCTGAGAAGGATTAGAGCCATGATCCCATCCTAAAGTTGAATTTCTGCCTTAACACTAAGCTTAATCTAATGCTCTTAATCCTCTAATTTTAATACTATGGGAATGAATGCTGCAATAGCACAGTTATCATGAGCAGAGCTGCAAAGTTTTTAAAACATTTAAAACCAAATCTACGGTTCGACATGGAGCTTCCGGGAGAAAATTATATTTTATTCATTGTTATTTAATCCATTAAATTCTTATTTATTTTACTTTCTTTTATCTATGAGAAAATCTGTGAGATCTATATGAAATCTTTCGCCAACAGAGAGAAGAAGCTTTTTTTTCCAAATATTCTCATCAATAATCTCTGCACTTATGAGGGAAATTTAGTGGCAGTTCTGTCTGTGAGAGACATATCTGGCCCGCCGAGGCTTTCCACTAAGATTACGCATCTGGAAAATGAGTGGTGTTGGTGGGAAACAAATGATCTTGCACTCTTTCCTGCCTTGCACACGCTCCGAAATTGCGTCCAGACAACGTTGGCATCGACAACCTTTTTTCCCACGTTAGGGGATTTGCCAAGAAAAATCGTCACAATTTGTATACTTTCCACTTTTCTTTTCACCCTTTATGTAAAACACCGCTACTACCTTGTGTCCCAAAATCCGTCGCGGACAGATTAATCCGTCGCAAACCGTCGGAATTCTTGGAAGTGGGCAAAATTAAATTTTGAAAATAAAGTTTCGAAAAAAACAAGTTGTCGATTTCACACTTCAGGCCTTGACAAATGAGAGGCCTGAAAACGAGCCATGATCCAATCCTAAAGTTGAATTTCTGCCTTAACACTAAGCGTTTAATCTAATGCTCTTAGGATTTCCTCTAATTTTAATACAAAATTTTTGGGAATCCGTAATGCAGGTGCAATTTAGCACAGTTTGGTACCCCCATCATGATGTAGAGTTGCAAATTTTCCATTCTTTCAGAAATTGTCGAAAGTGCTCTAACAAAGCTTAATAAAAAGCCACAATCTACGGTTCGAATGGAGATCTCCTGGAGAAAATTATATGAACAATTTTATTCAACAATAGTTTGTATTGTAAGTTTCTAGGTTTGAAAACGTCTAGCTTTTCCAGTGTCCAACTTACAACATTACTCTATTTCGTTATTTGGTCCAATTTTTGAACAGCTGTCAACAGCTTAGAATGAACGCTTAAGTCTCGCGATTCGGTACTTGCCTAGAACTCTTCTTCTTTTACGAGAAGTGAATTAAGCGCTAACATTGGATGAGAGCTAGACATGGTTTTCGAGTGACCAAATTGAGGAAATTTTCGTCTGTTTTCACAAAACAGGAGATTTTTCACAGCTTGGAAAGTATGGCTTTTTATTAAGCTTCGATAGAGCACTTTCGTCAATTTCTGAAGAGAATGGAAATTTCGAACCTACATATGATGTGGGGTACCAAAATGCTCTAAATAGCCTCCTGATTACGGATGTAATAAAAATTTTGTTCAATTTCGAGAAATAAGCGGAAATCCTATGAACACCGCTTCCTTCCATGGATATGTATCCGTGGGATATCCCAATGGCAGGATTGCGGAGGTGTGAAAGTAATTAACGGGGCTTAAGGAAACTTTGCCCGTTTTCAGGCCACACATTTGTCAAAAGTAAATTTTCGAAGTATATTTGAAATCAGCAGCTCATTTACTTTCGAATGGTATTTTCAAAATTTAATTTTGCCCACTTCCAAGAATTCCGACGGTTTGCGACGGATTAATCTGTCCGCGACGGATTTTGGGACACAAGTTAGTAGCGGTGTTGTACTTAAAGGCCGACTGCAACAAAATTCAAAAAATTGTAAAAGCATACTACAGAGGTTTCAGAGGTGGTTTTAAAATTTTGATTTTTGGGGCAACCACAGAGTGGAACCATAATGGATACTTTTTCTCTGTCTTTAAAAATGTTTAGTGTCAATTCCTTTTGATCTCAAATAGATCATTTCAGTACAAAGTCTGTTAGCCAGCAAAATTCGGAACGAAATTGATTTAACTATCCACAGTCAACAGATCATTGCTAACAAGAAACGAGCCCATCCATTTATGCCGGGAGCAATTTTTTTTTCTAAGAAAACTGCAAAAGTATTTCCACATCTAAAAAAATTAAACTCTTAAATGATATGTGAAATGTGAAGAACTATGCATTTACCACGGGTGAAACTAAAGATCGGAATACGTGAAGGGTACAAAATCAGCGAGTTTATTTCCAACGATCTAACGCGAGTTTAACTGGGTTGTTCCTCCTTTCGAGAAATATGGTTTCTTGAGGTGGATTTTACAGATTAAAAAAAACTTGGGATTAAAGCATCACCCTCGAATCTGAGGTGGTACGGATTTCAGGTGGAGTATTCGTACACGGGATGGTAGATTATTTAGAAGGGGTGATTCTGTCCATTTCTTCCTAATTGCCGTAAAAATGGCCCGGAAGGTGCGGCACGTGCACAAAGCTGGCGCGCTCCAGTCGAAATCGTAGAAAGTAGCGCGCCGGAACGCTCGAAGCCGTATCTTCCGGGCCGTTTTTCACGGGAATTACGAAGAAATGGACGGAGTCACCTCCCTCTGCTTAATCTACGATCTCGTATTACCACTTCAGATTCGTGAGGTGATGCCTTTAAAACGATAAGAGTGAGAATTTGGAAAAAGAAAATATTGACGAATGAGAAGATGAGAACAAGAACAATTTCAAAAATATAAAAACGAACAATATCAATCCATCCTCATTAACGATTACATTCATCGTTCGGTAATGTGGATACGTAGCACGCTAACCAATTATCAATCAACCACATAGCAATTTACATATTTTGCGAGCGTGACGACATACATGCAACTAAATCATTCCCCTTTTCTGATCTCGGAGAACTCTAAACGATATTTAGAAGATGTTGGGAAACAAGATTTCACAAGCGCACAAACGTTAATAAAAGTTAATATCAACATCATACTGAAAAAAAAAGAAGTAAAAAGTTGCACCTACGATTAAATAAACTATTGTAAGTAAGTTAATATGTGTACTACTTGAAAACAAAGTTGTATCACATAAAATCCTTTCATGTATGGTTGAATTTTGTGAACGGATGTGTCGAAATAGCTTGGAAAATTTTAAAAAATTCTTACTTTCCAAAAGTTTCGCTTTCAAATAGTGATTTTCTTGTAGATTTACATGTTTGTTCTACGATGTTCTTACTTGTTTGGAGGCCTTAAAGGAGATATCAAGGTGGAACGGTACAAGTTTACATCAAGCTTTCTCTGCAGAGCATCCAATGGTTCGTATGATTCCTTCGACACCTCCTTTCCTTCCCTTTATTTTCGCAAATACGTGAACATGATCATGAGATCCGTTGAATGCTCTGGAGGGAAAGCTTGATGTATACTTGTAATGTTCCTACCTGACATCTCCTTTAAGACGTCCAAACAAGCGAGAAAAACCGTGTAAAACAAATTATTATCTGAGCGTGGAACTTTCGCAAGGTTTCGATTTTATACGCTCATTCTACTCAACTCATTCTACGAGTTACTAGAATCGCATCGATAGCTCATGTGATCGTACTGAGTACTGTGCGCGAAATGTCCAGTGGATCCTCTTCTTTTAAAGGCATCACCCCACGAATCTGAGGTGGTACGGATTTCGGGTGGAGTATTCGTATACGGAATTGTAGATTATGGGGAGAGGGGAAATCCCGTCCATTTCTTCCTAATTGCCGTAAAAAAATGGCCCGGAAGATACGGCTTCGACCGTTCCGGTGCACTATTTTCTACAACGAGTTCGATTGGAGCGCGTCAGCCTTGTGCATGCGCTGCATCTTCCGGACCGTTTTTTACGGCAATTAGAAAAAAATGGACGGAATCACCCACCTCTCCATAAGCTACGATCCCGTATACGAATACTCCAGTTGAGATCCGTACCACCTCAGATTCGTGGGGTGATGCCTTTAAGGGATTCAAAAAACACTAGGTTTTTTTTTTCGAAAATCCATGTATGCAACTTCGACTTCTTGTGTTCCTTTTTCACCTTGTCCATGACCTATTTGAAATAAACAGTAAGGTTCTCAACATTCTTCAATGTTAATAACATTTCAGCGCCTTAGCCAAACCTGGAAAGTCAAAACTGTGCAGCGTGTCCTCTGGAATGCTTTACCCATGAAAAAAGTATCATCTTGCGAGGATCTTACGAGGATCACATCTTAAATTGTCAACAAAAACTTGGATGTAGGAGCTTTTCTCAGTAGTCATGCCACCCAGATGTAAATGAGCACCGTGAAATGGAATTGCTCCTGTAATAGGAGTGAGGATGCGACTCGGACACTACAAAAGGTTTTGGTGCAGGGTCAGGTCGTTGGTCGCGTGCATCATTATGACTTCATCCTTACTGCTCATTTTCAAAAAAAAACACTTTTAGCGCCCATGAAGACTCTTCTAGAGTTCCGCAGGCCACAAGGTCGTGTTCGAGTGATAGCATAGTGACGACTCTTTATTTTATGTATTAATTTAGGGGTGGATGTAGTGCAGTCGTTTAGAGGTCCGCTATGGCCGCACGGCCGATGGTTCGAAAACACCCTAATGCCAACCGAGCCCGATAAATTGGTCCCAGCAAGTCACAGGCCAACATGCGTTCCAAAACCTCGACGATTACAAATTACAATAGAAAGCTTTGGCGTATCAAAAGGGTTTTATACAGCAGAGACTTTATCCTTTTGTTCGTTACATTTATCTTACGTGTAGCACTATATACTAGTATTTATTATAGAACTATTTATCAGTACTTATGACATTATATTATTTTATTTTGATTTGTTCATCAAGCGTCTAATTATACTCTTCAATTCCATTTGTATTATTTAATTTTTGGTTGTCGTATGAACGGCTATATAAGAAAGAATGAGATCAGGGTAGGGCTTTCAGAATGGTTTTCCCCAACAACACGCTTGGCTAGGGGAGGAGGGGGGAGGGGGGTTGTCTGACAATGTTCGAGTTATATCAGAAACCATGCAGCTGTCTTCTTTGGCAAATTGGGAAATCAATGCAGTTTGGAGCTGAGCAGAACCCATAGTTCATTCTTCTGTGAATTAATTGCTGCTGAAATTTGCAGACGGTACTTTCATAGCTTGCACGTCTGGCTCACAAGATGGCTTCGTGCACTATTCACTAAATATTGCGCTACCGCATCCCATATGAAACGGAACCAGGATTTTATAGTTCTCGAGCTGCTTATAGTGTTGTAGTGTGTTCGTGCTGCGCAGTAAAATTAGAACTACGCTCTACATTAGCAAAGTGGAGAGTTTGCGGTTTGTGCTAGATTTACCACATTTAGAGTTATCGATCCAGTTTTCGTTTGACATACGTCATCGATGATTTTCGTTGATTACTCTGAATCGAGATTTGATAGTCATTGGATGGTCTTGCTAATTCTGTTGTGAGGCGGCAGTACTTCCGACTTCTCATCGTTGATACATGCCAGATCTCCAAATCCTCTCTTTCTTCTGCTCGAAACATGATACTCTTTCTGATGAAGCGCTCTATAATGCTGCTATATATCTTCTCACTGTTTGCGAAACGGCAAGATTTCTGGAGCATAACTGAATGCAGAAAAATTTGAAAAAAGAGGAATTGCTGAGGAAGTGCGAACGACCCGTGAAAGAAACCATGCATAACAGCAAACGCACACGCCATGAGAACTCTCGGTCGAACTTGTGTTTTTGCTGATTTAAGCCGAGTTCTCATCAAGCCAAATTAAACGCAACCTACCACGAATTTGACGTGGTTAGAGAATGTGCGGGAAAAGCTGGAGATGAAGTTGTAAATTGTGAGATCCAGGGTGGTTCCGCTCTCCCTTCGTAAAAAAACGACGTGGGATTTACTTTAGTTCCTACAAGATACGTTAGAACGTTCCTCTATGCGGTCGTGAACGTTGCGGTCCTCCCAGAAGCCTGTTCTTTGGCTTTACTTAAGCTTTTTTACTTTTAGAATAGGCTGAGGAGACCTCATAGATCTTCGGCCGCTGCGCAGCTGGATGCAGCGCGTACAGAAGGGTGGTGCGTTGCAACTAAAAGTAAAAACGGTGATAAGGGAGAGATGAGCGGAACCACCTCGGATCTCGCAATCTACGATCCCTTCTCTAGCTTTTCCTGCAGTTTCTGTTTGCTGCTTTTCCTGCTAAATTTTTCGCAAACGTTCTACATAGTCCCCATTCCTGTCAAAGGGCATTCGCCACCGATCCGGAAGTCTCGGAACAATGCGACAGGAAGTCGTTGGTCAACGCGAGAGGCCACTTTGCGCGCCATCTTCAAATGCAGTCTTGAGTTTGCTTCCGCGCTCAGGCCAGCCAACGTGCGGAGTTCACGTAACACTTTCCTAAGAGATACAAAACAACCTTACCTTGTTGCTGAATAATTTCTATAGATCTCTTTCCGTCACCACGGAAGAATAGTCTATCAGAAAGTAGAAAAGTATCTTTTCAAATTACTATCTGTTTTTCGTCAATAATTCATTCAACGGTTATTTTCTTGTGAACCATTTTTTACATTTCAAAACACTGATCACTTATTTTTTTATTTATTTGTTGAAAACACCTGCAGGTGTGCCACAAAACAAAAAAACAAGATGGAACAGAGCTCACTAAAATTTCGCCTGAATTTTATTCCACAAAACTGGCCCTTCAAAGCATGAGGAGTGGTGGGTTGGCAGGCTATGAAAGTTAAGGGAGTGTTCTATCGAAAAGTTGCCATATATAGTGTCCAAGCGCTTAGCACTTTTAATTTTTCTTTTTTTTTCCTAATTGTCGTCAAAGCAATCTAATATTATGCGAGGTAGAAGATGATTAGTTAAAGTAAATTTCTTGTGAGTATACATAAGACCCTCGTAAATGAGGCCAAAAATTCAGTGAACATATCTCCTCGCAAAAATTATGGTCATAAGAAAGTATTTCAGTGCCTTGATTAACGTTCGTGAATACTTTGTTATAAAGGATGTCCCAGGAGAAATGAAGAATTGGACTCAACATAAAACATCCTATTGTTCACTGCTTGCCAAAGCTATGGCTTATTCTATGCGGTATATAATGTTATCAAATATGGAACAACATATCTGGCAAATCTCCTCGAGACACTCTTGAATTATCCTAACCCTTTCCCGCCCTCTATTTTTCTCCAATGACCATGTTTTTCTGTGATTGTGGTCAATTCCGTTGATTCGCTTTGACGTTACTAAGGAAATGTTTGTTCGTTTCCCTTTTTCTTTCCTCCTCTCGTGTCTTCACCCTCTGTTTGAGAATCGAGCTTCCTCTTCTTCTTCTTCTTCCTAGCGTTTGTCCCGCATTGTTGCAAGGTCCGCCTTTCTGCTTCTCGTCTTCCATTTGGTTCTATCCATTGCATCAGTCGTACATAAACGCGCATCTATCATATCCAGCTTCACACGGTCTAACCAGCGGATCTTTGGCCTCCCACGCGGCCTCACTCCTGAAACGTCGAGCTTCAGTGCGGTTTTGGCCACAGAATCTTCCTCTCGCCGCAAGACGTAACCGAACCATCTCAGTCGGGCCTCCTTCATCTTCTCAGTTATCGGGACGACGCCGAAGATGGAGCGAACAGTGTCGTTGGATACTTTCTCTTTTAGCGTTACACCTATTGTCCACCTTAACATCCGCATCTCCATAGCGTGTAACACTCTTTCCAAGGCTTTCGTCGTCCGCCAGCACTCGCATTCGTAAAGGGCAACAGGACGCACAACCACCCTGTAGATCTTCGACTTCAATCGAACAGGGACTTTCCTGTCGCACAGTACGCCTGTTGCCATTTTCCATTTCATCCATGCCGCATTAACACGTGATCGACCTTCCTGATCAATGTCGCCTGTGGAAGTCACTTTGGATCCAAGGTACTTGAAACAGTTCACCTTGTTTAATTCGGTGCCATCGACACGAATTGAACCATCCTCTATCCTTGGTCCGCACTCCATGTACTCAGTTTTTGATGTGTTGGGGCGCAATCCATATTTCTGTAGCCGATCCTTCCAAGATTGTACTTGTTTCTGAAGATCACCTCGAGACTCCGACGCGAGCATGACATCATCGGCAAAGAGTAGAGTGCACGGGTGCTGCTTCTGGATTTCCTTCGTTATCGTGTCCATACACAGTATGAACAGCAGGAATGAGAGGGATGAACCCTAGTGAACCCCTACTTCTACAGGGAATGGCCTGCTTGTTCCAGCAGCACATCGGACAACGCTGGTGGGCTTTCGCATAAAGCAGCTTTGTCCACCGCCCATATTCTTCTGGTACTCTATGCGACCTCATAGACATCCATAACAGCTTATGTGGGACACGGTCGAAAGCTTTCTCGAGATCGAGAAAAGCAAGATGCACACTGTGGTTCTTCTCTCTTCTGTTTCTCCAGAAGGATATGGACAGCATGGATAGCATCTATAGTGCTGCAGTCTTTCACAAAACCGCACTGGTTGAGTGAAACGCTGACAATTTTCCTCAGACGAGCCTCCAGGACACGCTCAAAAACCTTCATCGTATGACACAGCAGTCGTATAGGCCTGTACGAAGTGCAGTCAGCAATGTCTCCTTTCGCTTTCCAGACAAACACGGTCACGGAAGTTTGCCAAACGTCTGGAGTCCGTCCTTCTGCAACGATCTTGTTAAATAGAGTTGCGAGCCACACGGACCCTCGATCTCCTAGCAGCTTCCAGACATCAGCAGGTATGTCTTCAGGACCGGTTGCCTTGTTCGACTTCATTTTTGCGAGGGCAGCACTAACTTCGACGGCAGTAATTGGTAGAAGAGGACCCTCGACGCTGGGAACAGTTGGGATCGGAGGATGACAGAACTCTTCGTTACACAAGTGGTTGTAGTACTCTCGCCACCTCTCCAGGATCTGACCAGGGAGGCACGGAACGGCTCCATCAGCTCCCTTAACGATCTTGGTGTGTTCCATATCCAACGTTGAGCGATGTCGCGCTCTGACTAAACGATACACTGCCCGCTCCCATTCTCTGGTATCAAGCATGTCGTACACAGCCTTGTAGCGGTCCGACTTCGCCTTGGAGACTACCTTATTAGCCTTCCTCTTCGCCGCTAGGTAAGCATCCCGATCTAATCACCTGTTTGAGAATCGAGCTCTTCTAACTTAAATAAGTACATTCACCGAAGCCTAGAGGAGAAATATCGGACAGTCTAGAGTTTCATATAATGTGTTCCCCTTACCAAAAACATCACGCAATATGTGCAAAGCGTTAGCGGAGCATTTCGCTGGAATTATACTGGATTTTGACAAACGCCAGCTGCTCTTCTGTCGAGTAACTTTCCATAGTATCTGAATGCATTCTGTTTGGTTAAAAATGTACATAGCATCGCTAGTTTTTCAACAGAAGAAAAGGACGCGAATCCGCGTCGTTTTCGTCTTTTGTTCTTTTTTCTCTAGTCCTTTTTCCATAACTCGCCTCAATTTGATCTTTATTATAAGATTTATACATCGATAGGGCGAAAGTTCTTATTACATCCAATCATCAGAGCGCGAGCTCTACTGATTGGATGTAATAAGAACTTTCAAGATCTATCAAGGAAACTCTTTTTGAAAAAATTACCTGCGGATACACATTAACAAGGCCGAGTCCGAGATAATTGCGCTCCAAGGATTTTTCGAAAAGTGAAATGATAGTTATATATTCATGATCTGCATAATATTGCGAACAATTTGATATCCCTCACAGCTATAATTCCTTGACTCTGAAGATTTTCTAAATTTGACTAAAGTGACATGTTTTAACTCCACGAACGACCGACATTACCAGCTTAAAAATTATTTTTTTAACGGAATCTACAAGAAAACTATTTCTTGTAGAATGACCTTCTCTCTTGATTTTCCAGCTCAACAGGATCTCCTGTTTTTTGCAGCTAAAGTTACAACTTCGGTATTTTGCATTGGTTGCTCTGATTTTTGGCAGATTTTACTCTGATCGTAAATCGCTAATAAATTAGGTTTCCCATCTGTCACATCTGTTCGCAAAGATTTTTTTTTCAGTTTTCAAGAATAAAGCAGACTATCTCAAAAAGCATTCTTCTCTGTAGTTATTCTATTCTTTTCAAATGTAGTAATCAATGCGGTAGCACAGGCGCAGCTCGATGTGTGTCCTAAGGTATCTATCTGGTGGGTCGGCGTGCCCCGATGACAATAAAACAAAAACAATAACAACAACAAAAACATATCTACTTGATATTTGAAGCAACTTCCAAAAAACCGCAAAAAATAAGCTTTCTGTAAAACACATGAAAAGTTCTATATCTTTGCAGGTTCAAAACTGACTGCAGCTGAAGCATATTAAAGAAGAAATCGGAAAAATTCATAGGACAAAGACTGTTTTCTATTGTATTATGCCGACAGATGGTAAACCTAATTTGTTAGCGATTTACGAGCTGCCAAAAATCAGAGTAAGAAATGCAAAATGCATTGCAAATGTTTTAACTTTAGCTACGAAGAACAGGAAATCATGTTGAGCTGGAAAACCAAGAGATGAGGTCCTCGTACAACAAATACTTTTCTTGCAGATTTCGTAAAAAAAATAATTTTTAAGCTGGTAATGTCGGTCGTTCCTGGAGTTGAAACATGTTACTTTAGTCAAATTTAGAAAATCTTCAGAGTCATGGAATTACAGCTATGAAGGATATCAAATTGTTCGCAATATTATGTAGATTACGAATATGTAATTATCATTTTATTTTTCGAAAAATATGTTTACGCCAAAAATGAAATATCCTTGGCGGCAATTATCTCGAACTTGTTAATGTGTACCCGCAGGTAATTTTTTTTCAAAAAGTGTTTCCTTGATAGGTCTTGAATGTTCTTATTACATCCAATCGGTAGAGCTCGCGCTCATGAATCTTTTGATGTATAGATCTCGTAATGGAGATCAAATCGAGGCGGGTCATGAAAAAAAGACGAAAAAGACGCGAATCCTTGTCTTTTCCGTCTTCTATCGAAGAATTAGCGGTCCTAGTGCACCAAGCTGACTGTATCACCTCACACAGAGAAAACTGAATTCCATCCGAATCGGACATTTCTTTTGGTACATTTGCTAGGTCACATGTCGCAGTGATAGCGCTTCGAACACCTATCAAACTTTACTCGCAGTCATTTACAATATTATATCGTCAGTATGACCTAACTTATCGCGTTGAAGTAGCGCGCGAGGAGCAAAGAGCTTCTAGAAGCAAACGTTGCGCTTTACATATATCTTTTTGCTTCGTTTAGTGTTCTATTGCAGTAATGTCCTCGTCAGGATAATGACTTGGGCTTTCGAGCCACATCACATATATGCATACGGGAGCCACAGGCTCGCGTATGCATATATGTGATTATCTACGCCAAATAAGAGTCAGCAAATGATCAATCTTGGTTTATGACTTCTTGCTGTGTCAAAAAAGGTTATGGTTAAACATTTTTTATAGCCTGACGTTTCGACGACTCCTTCTTTATCAAAGCCTTTAAAATGGTTTGAGTTTATTGAAACTAAGCATATCCCCTTAAACTCCTCAGGGAAAATTTAATGGAGAGAGGAGCTACTATCTAGCGCCGTTATTCTTGAACGCTCTATCTTAAAGGCATCACCCCACGAATCTGAGGTGGCGCAGATTTCAAGTGGAGTATTCGTATACGGGATGGGAGACTATGGAGAGGGGGTGATTCTCTCCATTACTTCCTAATTGCCGTAAAAAACGGCCCGGAAGATGCGGCGCCGCACAAGGCTGGCGTGCTCCAGTCGAACTCCCTGTAGAAAATAGTGCGCCAGAACGCCTGAAGCCGTATCTTCCGGACCGTTTTTTACGGCAGTTAGGAAGAAATGGACGGAATCACTCCCTTCTGCATAGTCTCCCATCCCGTATACGAATACTCCACCTGAAATCCGTACCACTTCACATTCGTGGAGTGATGCCTTTAACTTTTTCTCTTAACTAACTTTGCCTTACATGACATAGATCCTCTTAGGCTAATCCCTAAGCCTTAGGGTCCGATTGATTGGGTTATTTAGTTCCAGAAATAAGGACGCCACTGAGTTCCCCACTCCCCCACAACTAAATTTTGCTCAACTCCTCCTCCCCCCTCGCCAAATGACATTGCACATTAGGCATTGACATTGCCAAGCCTCGATATCGCTCTAAGTACACCCCACGAGAATTCCAAACAGGAAGACAAACTGATTGATCTCACCGCGAGGCTGCTGAACCATCGCGTTCTTGCATCTTATTGTCTCCCATGGCGATCTTATTCGCATAGGATAAGACTGTTTAGTATCCTCAAGTATTGGTGTTTGAATAGCGTGATGGAATTGCATGTGGTGCAATCTTGTAGCTTTCAGAGTCCTTAGTATGCAATGCCATTTATATTGGAGAAGCTGGAAAGATGCTGAGTTTGCGTATCAAAGAACATTCGGCTGGTAAAGGGTGGTGAAGCTCAATGACACCATTTGGGCGGCACAAGAATGAAAAGTGATGGAGATGAGTTTGAAATAAAGTGTACGAGCCCATGAGAAACAAATATCTGCTAGAAAGACATTAGAAGCATTTTGGATTTTCGTCAGGCATCCATCCATAGATAATAAAAACGTGTGATTATCAATTACCGAAGAGTTTATGCCCCTCGTAACACCGCGAGATATAAAGATGTATCATATGCACTTCCTTAACACTATCCAGACACTATTACTCGAGGATGCTGCACAGTGCGCAATTTTCATTTGCCTCCGGTGACAATCTGGAATGAAGCGGTTGCTGACCACCCCCATTAGTCGATGAGACTAGTGAATTTGTTTTCCTGTTTGGAGCTCTTGCATAGTACACTTGGAACGAAATTGAAGACTGGCAAAAAGAGAGGACGAGTTTGATTGGATATGGATATCATCAAAAAACCTCGAACCATTTTCAGGCCTTTGGTAAAGACGACTTTGTCGGAACGTCAGGCCACTAATAAAGTTTCACCAAAACCTCGTTGGTACAACAAGAAAACATAAACCGAGATCACAAAGTAGAGTGGAAGAAATATTTCAAGAAGAGAAGGCTCATAGAATATTTGGTTTCAATTTGAATCTATGTAGATTGGCTACACGATCGATGGTTTGGAACCCATCGCCCTCTCCCTCCGTCCTCCCCCTCAGCACCAAACAGACATTTCATTCCTCCAAGCTCGATAAAATCGTACCAGCCCTGTCTGAGTGGATAAAAACACTGACTTGATACATCGGCTCTGCCCGAAAAGTCGTTGTATAGCTGCACGCGCGCTTATGAATCTCGAACGATTCTGAATTGAAGTCAAAAGTGTAGGCGCATCCCAAAAGGGACTAATCAACGCCGCGCACTTTATCATTTTATCCTTTTTACCCGGATATTTCACTAAAGATTGCCTAAATCGAACATTTGTAAAAAAAAAAATTCAAAGAATTCGCGTGCGGCCATTTCATGCAGCAAGTGCATCAAATCTGATTTGCACTGATTGTGCGCAGCTTATTTTAGGCCACGTTTCCAAGAAAATTCGTATGTTTCGGGGTTGTTTTGTTTACAGTGTGGCCGAATACCCTGTACAATGACGACCACTAATTGTGTTTGGGGTACTACCAATACCAAGCCTCATCATTTCCTTTCTCTTTCTCATCTACGTCTCTTAAATTGTCTCTCAAAACTCATTACGACCACTTCGTCAGAACCCGTCGGAATACCTGTGAGTGGAAAAAATAAATTTTAGGATCTATCGACTGAAAACATAAAATTCACTAATTTTAGTTATTTATGCAGAATGTAATTTTGTTAAATGTGTGGGCTAAAAACATGCGACCTTTTGCCAAACACAGTTAATTCCTTTCAAACCTCTGCAATCCTGCAACTGACATATCCTTCTGATATATCTTCGTGGAACGGAAAGGTGTATATAGCAATCGCCCTTGTTTCTCAAAATTGGACGAAACGTTTACAATATTTGTAATCAGTAGATCATTTATAATCACATCCCACATCATATGTGAGTTCGAAATGCCCAGTGTTTCTGGAAACGACCAAGAATGCTCCATTTGAAGCTAATAGAATTTTTTTCATTCCTAGCTATTGAATACTGATTCGGAAGAATTTTCAGCGAAAGGCCTCTTTTTGATAATAGGTTCCACCGTAGTGAAAACACTTCCTGGAACGTCGGTCGTCAAACGAATGCGTAAACGTCTTAGAATACAATGAATTTAAGAGTTTTATTGAGGGAAAGAATCAGAATTTGTAATTTTTTCAACTTTTGCGGATTAGTTAAGTTAATATTCATTTCTCCTTTATTTTCTTTACTCTTCTTTTTTATTTCTTGATTTAATTTGACTTGTTAGTCGTTTTTCTTTCTAGTCGTTGTTCCACTGTTGTTTTTATGAGTAAAAACAGCGTAGAACTGTCGTCAGCGTTCTTTTATACTCGAACCAGCGCGAGCTGCCGACTTTGCCGGCTTCTCGCGCTGTTAGCGCTGTTTTTCAAAAATAGATACTAATATGAAAAGAAAGTGGCTTGAATAAGTACATATATATCATGTCGAAAAAGAATTACATAGATTTAAAAGGAATTACATGGATTATCTTAAAAAGTCTATTCCCAAAGATCACCGAAAGAAACTACGAAAGTCTTTTGGTATATGTAAAAAATGTGATCACTGCATGTAAAAGAAAAATGTTGGCTGTTCTCACAGTCCATATGGTTGCCCGATATCAATAACATCGTTGATTGCCTGAGGGCGCCTCCTATGACATACCGATATCGCAACCAAATATCTCTGCTGTTTTCGTTGCTTTCCAAAAACCCTAAGTGATGAGTTTGCAGTAGAATCGAAAAGAAAATATACAAAATCGATCATTGCCTGAAGATATCGTCTACGGACCTGGCAAATCCGTAATCAGCATCGTCGTTTCCCTCTAGGAATCATGTTCTGCTTGTCTTGTCGTACTTGTGCAACGCAAGCTACAAGATACAAAAAGAGAAACCCAATCGCTGCCTAAGGCGAAATGTTTCACACCTCCCTCGCTTTTTTTCGCTCCTCATTACAATTCACTGCTGCTGCACGGTTGTTCCGTGCCGTCGTTCAAATGTTATCAAATCTCTGGTCCTCTGTGGCTGCGGCACCTTGGCAGTCTATGCGGTGAGCCGGTTCAATTACCCTTCGAGTTAGAGGTCCTGTTGATCTCTGCCTATCCGTGGGAAGTCGTGGAGCGTTGCAATAGATGGCGTCACAAAAACGTGATGCAGCGAGAGATGAGCGGAACTACATCGTCTCCATAATCTACGACCCCGTATACGGATACTCCACCTGAAATCCGCACCACCTCTGATTCGTGGTATGCTGCCTTTAAGGATATATTCGTTCCTAATAACTTTAAATCTACCGCTTTCCTTAAGACAATGGAAGTCAACAAATTCACACATGATGTGAAGTTGCCGAATTGTTCTAATCTTCCGATTACGAATATGTTAAACATTTTCTCCAGTTTTGGGAACCAAGTGCGGATGCTACGTACGCCTTTTCGTTCGTTCCACTAAGATGTATCAGAAGGATATTCCAATGGCAAGACTGCGAGGTTGTGAAAGTAACTGACTACAAAGCTTATCCTATCTTCAAGACGGACCTTGGGCTAAATTAAGTTCTGGATGAATATCTGAAATCAGCGGCATCTGCGCTCTAGACTGAATTAAGTTCTGGATGAATATCTGAAATCACCGGCATCTGCGCTCTCGAATGGTGTCTCAAAAAATTAATTTTCCCCACTCTAAAGTATTCCAACGGTTTGCCTGAACGTCTGTGTTTCCACCGAGGTGTTTCGTCCAAAACGAATTTGTATAGCGCTGTTATACAATTATAGTTTAGAACTTCTGCTTTTACCGAGACAGCCTTTTTCAGAATCCGGGGGTCCCGGGAAATTGGGAGCTCAGCGTGGATAAACGAATGTTTACTGCTGCCAACGATTCCACGTTCCCTCTAGGCATATGAAATTATCAGATGATCGAAGGCAGCAGTGCGACGAATTACTCGGGAGACTTTTCTTTCATAATATATGGAAAATTTAATTCATATAACAGGATGGATCATCTGACTAATACTTTCTTAAAGAATGCACTAAAATGTCTGGTTACATAAAAACCAGGAAACGCCATCATCTCATGGAATCGAACGGAGGGAAAACTTCCTTTTCAGTTTTTTTTTTCCACGCAAAAACTTCAAGGTTGTCTTGATGAAAGGACTTTAGCAAATACACACATTACTTCAGGTATGTGAACAACGGGAGGGAAAATTTCTTGGAGAAATAAATAATGAAAGTATTTCAGAAGGTAATCGCTAGAGATTAACCGTACTCACATCGCAAAATCGTGTCCATGCGAGATTCGGGATTTTAGCAGGTCTCGGTGCCCTGCCACAAGAAAAGATGTATAGGAAAAAAAGCAAGCACACTTTGCAACTCATCCTCCATTACATTCAGCAAATCGCACCTATAAGCTTGTCATTCCAGCATAGCCTGTCACGAGAGTGTTCAGCGAGAGACAGATGTTCCTGATAGGTTTCCAGGATTGCGCTGCATAGAACAGCACTTTTTACGAGTCGAATCCGCTTCGGAAGGTGCTGTTAGCGAGCAAACAACTCTAGAATGAAAAATCTTTAGCAATGTTATTTCGTGGATTTCAATGCTGATGTATCCATCACATGTATGCAGATGCAATATCGCTCTGTCTACTTCCTGCACATGCTCATCTCAACGCTTCCGCGTTCCCGTGTTCCAGCCGATACCTCCATTGTCACAACGCACGCACGTACTCCCGTATCCACTACCGCTCGGATGGGTGCAGCACGCTCGAAAACGCGGCGGCGCTAATCCCAGCGTGTGTGCCGCTGGCCGTGGTGCGCACTGATTATCTATTCGTGTGTTTTGGCGGCGAATTTTGTTGTTTTCTTCTTCCTCGTCCAGTTTAGCGGACGGAACTGGTAATGTAGACACGCCCTCATATATAGCCTCGCAGTAGCCGCCGCATATATCAAATTACCTCTTATTATTCTAATTTTCATCCCGCTGAAGGCCTTTTGATATAATTGCTTTTCTGCTGTCAGCTGAGAGAAATCGCACGAGGCATCGCCTGGACTAACTTTATACATATTCTCGTCCTCTACTCGATGAAATTCGCGATTGTTGTTCCTTAGGTAGACACGCTGATGTACGAAACTTACGAACGAGGTGGGTGAAGTAACGTAAAATTTTATTAACAACACGGTGGAAATAAATTAAAAATCGGGGGTATGTTCCCAGAGATCTCGGAGTCATGCACAGAAAGCTGTACGTTACATGGCGTTAGGTTTGCGTGACTATAAACTCTCACACCCTACCATGAAAACACCTTAGCAACCTCGTGGCCGGGAGGGGAGCACGTTGCAGTGCACGGTCTTCCGTTCGTGGTGATCACGCACCCTATTAAGGACCATTTCCCACATTTTGTAATGTTAAGTGGACCATAATAGATTGCCGCGACTTCAGTGTAATTATTGCCTCTGAACAAAAGTGTTATTTCTATTTGTCTCATTGTGGATTCCTTTCAGCTGCCTTCTGTATTATACTACAGTAATTCTTTCTACGTATGGTCTAGGTTTGATCGAGCTCTGTTGCTTGGCAGTAACACATCATGCGAAAGTTACTTTCGTCCCTAGAGGTATCACCCCACAAATCTGGGGTGGGACGGGTTCCGGGTGCGTTATGCCTATACGGGGTCGTAGATTGTGGGGAAGATGTTGATTCCGTTCATTTCTCCCTCTATCAATGGAAGCGGACCTCCCCGGAAAGCTGTTTCTTACGACGTCCTCAATTCCAGTGCGCCACCCTTGCGCCGCCCCCGCCTGTGATTCGTCCGAATGGGTTATCGACGAATCGTAGGCGGGGCGAGAATGGGCACGGCGCAAACGTTGCGCATTGCAACTGGACCCGTTGTAAGAAACAACGTTCCGGGGTCACCCGTTTCCATTGATAGAGGGGGAAAAGTACGCATTCACCCTCTTCCCCATAATCTACGACCCGTATAGGCGTAACCCACCTGAAACCCGTACCACCCCAGATTCGTGGTGTGATGCCTTTAAATTTTGCACGCCAGTGTAGTTCGAATTCGAACCGCAAACAACATTACGAAGACATGGTTGTCGACGACGTTAAGAGAGTTTTCCCCCTTTGTCTTCAGAGCTCCCAGACATTCTAATATATGCTCCAGCTGCGTTGAATGAGGTGCATGTAGCTTGTAAGAAGAGAACTCCATTCAGCTTGACATCACCGAACATTTCATCCTCTTTTCCCCTTCGAATTGCTTTGTTGTTTTTGCTGATTAGCGGAAATAATGGCGTAGTGACAAGTACGGGCGGGCGGGCGCAAATTTGCTGACTACATTAGGAGGAGGAGGAGGAGTAGGTTGGGGGAATCGAAAAAGAAGTCACATTGACGCTCTCCTCTTCTTAGTACGCAGCTGCGGATCCACACGGATCCAAAAACACGGATAAATCCCACTATTCTTTTTCTTAGCTCCGCACACCTTAACGCCAGATGTTGGTCTCGTTTCCCATTTGAAAAAACACTACATGAAGCCTGGTCGCAATGTTTCTCGCATGTGAATGTACACCTGCCTTCACCAGGCTACTTCTACTTCTTCCTCATAATTTTTTTTTCACATGCAAACATATCCGTATGTCAGATCTACATCAGTATTTCTATTTCTATAGAAGAAGTCTGTTTCCTTTGTGAAGAAAATTCCCAGTTTTTATAATCGTTGTTTGTGCCAGATGTCATTTTTTCCATAACAACGTCTTACAAGAGATCCTACAATGTGTTTTTTGCGTCGTGGAACTTATGCAGCATGTTATTGTGGTCTTCATTTTTGAACCATTGTACATTTACAGTAATTTTATGATGGAGCGCTTTGAACTCTCCATGACTGCCACTAAATTAACGGAAATTGACCATTTCTGCAAAATCATCGCTGCGCTTAATTGGTTCCAATTTATTCCCGCAAAGAACCAGCAGATTTCCCGAACACAACTTCTGCAGGCTATGATGTAATATGTACGCAATCCTGAGCTTTTTTTTTAGCCGAAAGTTTACTTGACCTCTTTAATTTGAACAAAAATTATTCAATTCTATTAGAGCAGAACATCTGGAAGACATATGTCCGAACTATCTGGCTTAAGACCTTGCTTAGGTTCTTAAATATGATTTTTTTTGCTTGTTGTTCCTTTTCATATCAGAGAGACTAGCCCGGGACATGTATCCATATCGACTACCTCGTTTTAGTCAGCATTTTCCTACATCTTCTTTAAAAAAAACGTTTAGACTTTCCAAGTTTTACAAAACTTGTAAATACCTTTTAGTAGGCCATAAATAGAATTAGCCAGAAAAAACCCCGCAATTTCTTCTTCCTGGTCAACGCTGTGAATGAATTTTGTCGCAAAAAAAAAATTGGCCAACCCTAATTCTTTGACGTGAATAGATCGATGCTTTGTGTAATAGCGGTATTTACACCTTTCTTTTTTAGTCAATTTTATTTCATATCCATATCGTCTTTGTCTGCTACTTTTTGCCAAATAAATCTCGCGAAGGCTTTCGGGCGATCCGTCAAAAAGTTCAAATACACGAGTTCTATTCGCAATTTCATCGTGACCAGTATTTGTCACTGAGGAAAGAAAAATTATTCCCCCCTGAGAAATCACAAACTATCGGTCAAAATGTTCTATTTACACTTTTTCTTGCGTTTGGTCTCTCGAAGCTTCTTACAGCTTACATCCTCAGAATTCGTGAGTCTTGAGGTGTGAATTACAAGAATTTTCTTCTTATTCTGTCATTGGATCAATTTCATACATAAAATACACAAAGTTATTAGTTACTGGTCAGTTTTTTTTTTTGTAATTTTCTCTTTTTTGAGGGAAGTGCTTTGCCACAAAAATATATACGACATTGCCTGTTATAAGCCTCAGTAGTTTACTTCAGAACCCTCTTTCTTATTGTTATTTCAAATTATTTTGTGAGCTTCTCCCTTCCTCATTTATTTCCCTCCGTACCTTTCCACTTTTGTTACGCGCTTCGTTCGTTCAAATTAGCTCATTAGTGTATATTATACATATTTATATCCCATCTACTTGTTCTAAAACTGATTTCTTTTTGTTTCTCAATAAATACCATCCGACAAAAACGAATAGAAGAAATTTCTTTTGACGTCAACACCATTTGCGGATGAAAAATTTCTCTTGGAAAAATTTAGAAGAATTAAAGGTTTCTATTTTCGTTCCTCATTCTTCTTCTTCAATGTCTAATCCTCGTTAGTCGTTTTGATAGTTCCATTTTCCACGTGACTCGAAGTTCTCATATCAATATTGTTGACGCTCGATTCTTCAGTACGTTTTTTACTCACTAACGAAAAAAATAACTGAGCAAAAAATTTCTACAAACCCCCAGAAATATCTTGTAAGGTATTTTACATTTATTTACTTAGTTGCTTATAAGGTTAGTTATTTAGTTACTGGTTATGCACCTATTTTGAGCTCAATTCCTTTCTATACTGAGACGATGAGAACAATATCAAAAGTCGCAGACTTCAAAAGTTGCTATCCACCGGAGGTCATAGCAGACGTTCAGAAAAACCAAAAGTACTAGCCATCATAATCATAATATTTCATATAAAAATAGAAATATAAAAATTACATTGATAATTATGTGCATAGAAATTCAATGTGAAAAAATTTGCAGTCGTTAAACATAGCGAAACTTCCAGATATTTCAGAAAGTTGACTTTCTAGTATTCAATAAAATGAATGAATAGCGCTTACAGTTTTCTATTATTTTTTCCGTTCTTGATCATTTTGAAACATAATTAATTTTCGCGTTAAGGATTTCTCGTGAAATATTTGGGAAATATTTCTGAAAATGTACTTGAAAATTTATTGGGAATTCATCAAAAGAGCACCAACACGAAACAAGTTGCTTGTAGCTGGTGACAGCTCGAAATTCTTAAGGATGATTCATTTCGAGACACTGAGAGAACACCGAGCTGTGCACCATTCCATAAACGGCGGCGACGACAACAGAAATCCGATGCCAGCGGCGGAAGTGCTCCTCTTCAGCTGCGGAAACGGAGGGAAGAGGGGGAGTGGTTGTGGTCGTCCGCAAATCCTCCTCTCTTGTTTGTTATCCTTCCCTTTTTCTTAAGCTGCTTTCTCGAGGAAATCCCGCTCAAACTCATCTTTTCATTGCGTTCCTCAATTAATTGCGTTTAACTGCGTTCTAACTCAAAAAGTAGCAACTCCGGCGCAAATCCACTTTGGAGGGAATGCCTTTCTTTTACTTCCTCACATTCACATATATGTATAGTGGTAGTTTTATGGGAAATTCGTCATTCCTCATTAGCCACAGCTCCTAACAAGCCAACATTATGTGAATAACATATGCGAATCTTTGGAATCGCACGTATATCCATGTTTTTGTGAATGGAATCCTTCAGAAAACGTATGCAAACGCTGGATTTTTCCTGGAAAATTTACTGTTGAACAGAAAATCTGATATTATTTATTATTATTATCATTATTTATTATTATTATATTTATTCTATAAAAAAGTGATAAATGAACCAATTATAATAGCAGTAATAAAGAACGCTCTTATAATAGCAACAGGAAGTGTCTAAATGAAATTTTTTGGAAGAAATAAGAAAGAAGAAAGAGAAAAGAAAGAAGAAGGGTATCTACAGTAATTAAGCTTCTAATTCAAGAAAAATGAGCAGAAGATCCTCAAATCTATCGCATTCCTCTACACATCTATCCTCTATACGTTTCCCCTCTTAGAATATCAATTAATGATACTATTTTCAAAAAAAAAACTGGACTTTTATGTTCACTGCCCTTTTTTGAATCGCCTATTTAATAGCTGCTATTTAATTTTTTGTTGTTTTCTAAAATATTTCATGTAGATATAAAAATTAACAAACATTGAATCTGCATAAAAAGCCAAAAGAAAAACCAACAAAAAATACTTTTTTCAAATCAGGTCTAATATAATGCTGAACTTTTTTTTCAGTGGGCGAGTTTAAATTTTAAAAAACCGTCATTACTTATGCATCAACCAAATATTGTGCTGTTTATGTTTAATATAATACTTCATTTACTGTTATTAATTCGTTGTATTTCATTCGTCCTTAATTCCACATATTTTAATTTGTATATTTAATTTTTTTAATAAGCATAATGTATCCTAATTGAACATCTCTCCATCAGATTTTCTACCCTGAATATTCATCGTTTTCCGAGTGCGAAAAAGTCTCTGAACTTGCAATTACCTCAGCAATTATCGCGTCAGCCTCGTGTCGTCGGCAGGCGGCGGCGGCGTCGGGCGATAAACTTCAACGGACGGCTGCGTTGCTTCACTGTGCCCAGCAAAACATGACGTTTTCGACTTCAGCGCAGCGCCGGAAATTGTGAATGGCCGTCAGCGACCAGCGGCTTCATCTAAAAACAGCTCTCAACGCTTCTGCTTTGATCCGCCGCAAAAAAACCCTCTAGGATCTCTAATACTCCGATGAAAAATTGGGAACGAAGAGAATTTCCCGGAACAGAACTAGAGGCTCACCGTCCTCCACAGAAGATTCGATAATAGCATCGAAAACTCATCTTCTAAGTAACCCCGATCCAACAAATGCACCAGAAGAAAAACTATATTGTATTAACCTAATAGTATTATGGTATTACTATGTAAATGTAATAATGTAAGTCCTATTAATTATACTTTATTAAAAAAAAGTATATTACTATTACTTACTTATTACTAAAAATTGATAGTGTATTAAAAAGTGGTGTGAAAAATGTAATATACTGACCGATGTTTTGAAAGAAAAAAAATTCACACAAGATCATTTGTTCAAATGCAAAATCAAAATATATGAAAACAAAATAAAAACCGAAAAGGGGTTTAGGATAAGCATTTCAATTCATATAAAATTATTTAACTACCGATAACCTAATCAATTAACTAATAAGTTAACAATTTAGTCAAGACAATAAGAGATTTGAAAGTTTTTCTTTTTTTAGTTCCAATTAACATTTTCAACAGCACACATCCTGTGCTCACTAATCTAAGACGAAATTGAATCAAAACTCGAATAAAAGAAAGTGGAAAGAAAACTTTTCTATAGAAAAACAACAAACAGAATCACTTGTCTAAACAAAATGACTACCTAAAAAAAAATTCATGGACAATTTTATTTTCTGGAAATTTTAAGGTAAACTATTGTTTGGTTTATTTCTCCTGATGGCATCGAGATAAACTAAAACGTTTAGTCTGAAACACTTTGTATATGTACATATATCTAAGTAGGAATTAACAAAAAAAACCACTTGCTGAAAATATATAAGCATAAAGCTGAGTTATTTATTTCAATTAAGTTATTTAAAGTGTACCATCCGTTTAGTTCCTCATATAAACATTTTTCTGTCGTTCATCTGTTCCTCTCGCTCATGTATTCCCAGGCACGATTTCTTTCTACATCGGTTTGTCCTAAATTTTTGAACAAATTTTTGGATGTTTTTTTTTTGAAACACGGTAATTTCGATGCCCGCATGTGTATAAAGCCCTGATATAAAGCAAGATGAAACGAATTTTAAAGACATTCGAGAGAGTTCACTTTCGATTTTTGAGCAAATTTACAGTTTCTTTTACTCGTAACGAAGTCAAGACATTACTTGCTGACTGTTTTGATTCCTGACTTGATACTGATATACACTTATTGTTTCTTTTTATTCTACTCTCTACAGTTTATAAAATCTAGAAGGAAACATTGTTGGACAGCCTTCGAAGTGAGTGTGAATAAATGGAAATTTTTCAATGAAGTGAAAAAAAAATGAAATTCCTGCACATTGTGGATAGAGATTTAATGCCATTTCGATCGAAATGTCGAAGTCAGCCAAAATGACCACATTCGACGCCTTTTAGATGACGAAAAAAATCACAAGGAGCAAGAAACGAAGAAAAGAGCCCGAAAAGTCAAAATTTGTGGAAGCACTGATTCGTTGTCTCCAATGCCGTCCGTGTGACTTTCGAGAAAGTCCACAAAATTTTTATGAGGAAACACTGAAGAAATCTCTTAGATGAACAAAAATCACATGAAAAACACTGAATGAGTGCGGAAATCAACGTTGTTTTTTCGTTAAACGTTAAATTAGAATAAAGAAATTTATCATAGTATAGTCCTCCCATCAAATGAACAGATTTTCAATTCCGGAAAAAACCTGGTTTTTGATTTCAAAAAACAATAATAAATTACATAGCGCAAAAACAATATCACTTTCAGCATTCTTGAAATTTCGATGGCAATTCTCACCGTCTTATATGAAGATTGACTTATTGCCTCTCATTATGTCATTTTTATAGGAAGAAAAAAGCCATTTTGTTATTTTTCGGAGAAAATTCTTTGAAGAAACTTATTTGGCGCTTTTAGCTTCCAGTTAGTTGGTATGACAGCAAGGTTTCTAACAAGTTACTTCTTTTTGTCCTCTCCATTTCTGGATAAAATATAATTTCCTCCAAATGAATTAGTTCTCGGAATCTATGAGCGCTAGAAATATGCACTTTCCAGTCAAGTAATGAGCTAAACTAATCGATAACATGTAAAAATCACTTCGTTAGTAATTTAGTAGGACTTTAGCTTTTAGAAAATAATTTCGCTAGACACTAATGAAGCACAATCAGAAATTTGCGTCAAAAAGGAGGTTCCGTTGACATGGACGAAAACTATCCTTTAACCATCAAATCAAATCTATGTGAAGCTGCCACTTTTCCAAACATCCGAAGCAAAGATACTGAATTCTTTCCATTTTATTCCTATTAAAATCGTTTTGGAGTAATTCTCATGTGAAGTTCCTTAATGTGTGAACGCGCACCGACTAACGCGTCTTCTGCGCCTCACTCCGTCTCGAAAATTCATTTAGCTCCTTCTCCCATCTGAATGAAGAGGACCTGAGGTTGAGTGGGTCGAATCGAAGCAGCTGTAACAGCAGCAGAGCAGCAATTTGCGGTCGCCTAAATTCGTCGATTGCCTCGTTCTCCAGCGCCGAGGCGGCGGCGGCTGAGTCTGTGGCAGCGACAGCCTCATCGCTTCGTCGTTTCGCCTATTCGCACACTCATTCACACGCACATCCTCACCTCGTTTGGAGACATCTGTGTACGAGTTGTTTCAGCCTGCAAGGCGGCTGCCTTGTCAGCCACGATGCTGACGCGGCGCAAGTCGTCGTTGCCGTCGGACGGCAAGACGGACGGAGGCAGCGGCGGTCAGCGGAAGCGACGCGGCGAATCGGTCGTCGCCCTGACCGAGATAATCAATCTGGAACCGAGTGCGATCAACAAAAAACCATCAGGTGAGCTGTGAGCATTTTTTAAACCCTGAGGTTTTCATCTCAACATTCATCACCACTGTCTTCTTCCAGAAATTCTCCAGAACGACGTACTGAAAGAACTCGTCCGTCTTGCCTGTTTACTATCGATGATCTCCGTCTGTTTACATACTCCAGAGACCATCCAACTTTGGCCTCCGCTTAATTATGCGATTTTTGCCAACGACTGCATCGTTACGCTAGTTTTTCTCGTCGAAGCCGCGATAAACATCCATCATGTCGGCTTATGGGAGGTAATTCACTCAGTTCCGTTCGTTTTTTACAGCTGATTTAAAAAGGCAGAGCAAAAAAATCTGTGTGAAAAGCTTTTGAGCCTGATATTCAGGGTTTTCTAGTACCTCCGGCACGAGGCTCTCATTTGGAGAGCTTTGTGGCGCTCTTCGCGCCCCCTCCGGCATAATTGCTAATGAACAAGTGTGAGAGAGCGAAGAGCGTAAGCGCCACATATATTAAGACAGAAGACATTGACACCAGAACGGACTTGTGATTCTGTGGCTGATTCTAACGCGACTAGCGCAGCACCAAAATACTCTTGCTCCCCAATTCACTAAAATATTAGCCGATTGTCATAAAAGTAAACAACGACACGAACATTGAGACTGAAGATTTCTGAATTTCCTGAACCGTGAGAAACACCCAAACATCTTAATATCGTTGAACTCCTCACAATGTTAAACACATGCTTCGTAACTGACGACACCTTGCAGATTATTTAGGATTTACGATTAATTACTTTAGGCGCGGTCTGAATTCATCCTTCCTGCATCTGCAAAGGTTCTAATATAATGCGGTAATTATTCTTTAACCTATTCCTAAAAAATCAATTTTCTCAAAAACTATCCTTTAGTTGTGCCTTAACCCCGACAAATTTTCAATAAATAGATTATTTGAATTATTCAGATATGTAAGATATACTAGATTTTGATCCGTTCTTTTTAAAACCATGATATCCAACAAAAAGTGCTCCGTTACTGGATAGTTAAACATTTAGGGATAATTGCTCGTCACTTATGCGACATAATTAGTGGTAATTATGTCAGTGGTCTCTTGATTTTAATCCTTATTTTGTTATTCTTATTATTTGTTGCTTTCTTATTATTTCTCTACTTTTATAGGTTGCTGTATAGTAGCCGCCATGACAACCTAATATTTATTTATTTCTAATAATTATTTTTCTACTTATTTATTTGTCCGCCCAGCTGCTATTTATTTGTTAGCATCATGATATTAAAGATTCATAGTCCTAATTGTTAAATAAAATCCTGAAAGATACCGTAGTTGTAAATAATTGAAAAATGAAAGAACAGAGATTAATGGGGTTAGACTAACCAGCCCGCCACTTTGCAAATTGCCTCCGCATCCGGGTTCACGTTGGTTACGATCACAATCAAAGGTCTGCACCATTTTTTTTCCTGGGGAGCCGGAGATCCCGTATATTAACATACTGTGCATTCCCACTTCCTCCACGTGTTTTAGAAAAAATAAACCATAATTTTCCAGCTATTTCCTAATTTTTATCGATGAAATAATTCACTCCAAAGTTCCACGCCACCTGCCGTGATGAAATTACTTTCCCAGTGGCTAATTTGACTATTCTGTTGAAAATTGAATTTAAATTAATTGAATTCTACTACGTTCTTGGTTTTCCAGTTTACCAAAGCTTCCCGAAAATTTAGGGTGGATGACGAGTACATGCTAATGGACCCTGTTCTTTTGCATAACTTCTTCACATCCGTAAATAATTTGATGCATTCTGATTAGCGGTAGCCTTCGACAACAACGTGCCGAGCATTCTCGAAAATAAAGGAAAAAGGAATGAAGTGATTGACTTCGACCAGTCCTTTTGAGATGCGCCAACGCTTTCGACTTCAGTTCAAAATTGTTTGAGGTTTATGAACGCGCGTGCAACCTCAAAATGACTTAAAGAGGACAGCCGACGTATCAATTTAGCGTTTCTGCACCGTTAAAGATGTTCGCTATCAATTTCTGGGGCCGTAGGGATAAAATGTTTGGTTGGCTTAGGGCAGCAGCGAACCGTCGACCTTGCAGACAAAGTGATGGCTTCTTACCACCCGGCTATACCTGCTCTCCTCTCGAGCGCAGCAATGTATTAGCGAGGGAAAGTGAAAAAAAAAAACAAAACAGTGCACCTCACTGGGCTCAGAACGAGAAATTGGGTGTCACGAGGGACTAACAGTGTTCATTCTTTAAATAACCAAAATTCTGTTCCATCAACATTGTTAAATTTTCTAAGTCTTAAATAGGATATCAGGATCTATTGTAGAAGAATGTGTTAATTTAAATACGGTTAATTTAAAAAGTACGGTATGCTGGGCAGAAATATGAAAACTATGAACTATGGAAGCTGTAACTATAAAAATACTGGGTTCATGTCAAATTTGAATATTTTTGTTCCTTAATGACGGACTTGTTTCTCTTTTTAGTTTAACTCTTAGTATAGGTTTTTTCCTTTCCTTTTTTTTCCTTTTCATTGTCATCCACTACAATTTCTGGATTCTTTTTTTTTGTTTTCATTGTCATCCCCTACAATTTCTGGATTCTTTTTTTTTGTTGCTGAAAATCGAAGTTTTCCAGGCGTGTTTATAATAAACGATGACTTATTGGAACGATAAACTAGCAGTTTGCAAACTAACTGCTTTCAAAGGGAAAAGTATAAACCATTTTCAAAAATTTCCGACTTTTCTATTTTACGTTTAGTTGTTATGGAACGATTCAACAATGCTTGAAGAGTAGAAATGACTTGAATTTCATTTTTTTATACCTTTTCTTCACATGTCTTTTATTTTGCTTCTTTCTTTTTTCCCCTTCCTAAACTTTTTGAACATTTATGCAATAAGTGATGCTCCTAGGTTGTGTACAGATAAAAGTAATTAATAATTTTTACTTTTAATAATTTTTTTATTTAATTTTCACGTAATTTTTAGGAGGTGTTAAATCAAGCCAATTCCTTTCCAAATGTCTGGCAGACAGATGGCTACATAGAACCATTCCTCACAGTTACGAGTGAAATAATCAACAAAAACATTGTTTTAAACAGATAAACTCCCATGTTTGCATGATTCCAGAACGAATCTTCGTATCTTCGAGCGAAATGGTCGCAATTTGATCTATTCATGCTATTAATGCATGTCCTGTCATGTGCCTTACACTGTTACGAACTGTTTACAATTCTTGTCCCATCGATTGGATTGGTGGTAAGCCCATAACTCTTCATTTTCCTCCTTCCATACTATTTTTTTCCTTTATTCTTTTTTTTTGCAATGCGTTAGAACGAAACTCAGTTCAATAAATTGCAGTATCGTCCATGGTTCGGCGTGATCCGATCACCTCGTCCGTTTATTATGCTGCGGTTCATCCGCTCATTAGTCAGATTCAAGTTGCCAAAGAATCGAATCAAGCAAATTATCAAGTAAGTCTGTGTTACTTAGAACAGCTTACTGTTCCCAACACAACAGTCCTACACTCTATAATTTTAGAATTGGTTTTTAATTTATTTATTTTATTTATTTATTTTTAGTTTTTTCTTTCAAATTTTTAAAAACAATTTCTTCGCGAAGTGGAATCACAGCGTTATTTTTGATCTGCGTTGCGTGTTTGACTGCATGCCTAGAATAAAGTCGTGTCGCCACAGCGGAAGGATTTTTGTAGTAACTTTTTTTCGCCTAATTTTTGTTATTATTTCATTCTTTTAAGTATAAGAGTGCGTGAATAAAATTAGGTTAGTGATCAAACATTGCCTCACGCCCCCTTAATGCATGCAACTCACTGTCGGTCATATTTTCACCAATTTTTTTTTCGTTCAACATACCCTTCCATTACTTTATACCCAGGACTTTCATCTCCATTTTTTTCATTTTTTGTTCGATTCCTCAACCGTGAAAGTAAAGGGACTTCTACAAAACTATTGAGTTAGCCAAAAATTGGAAATCTTACGATGTCCACAGCAAGCAGGAAACATAAAATAGAAATAAAAGATAAAACTCAAAATGAGCATTCAAATATAATATAAATATAGCCATTTTTGTGCTCTGTGCCACGAAACACTGATTTTGCCCAGGATATGTATCTCTATTACTTTTCCTTGTTGGGGTAATAGCGGTAGAAGGCTATCGGTACCACGTACCGCTCTGGAAATCCAAAATCCATGGCTACGATATGATAATGCGAATTTAAAACTGTTGCAATATTAGTCTCGTCAAAATTCTTAAATAACGATTTAATGACGTTTTGGATGGACTTGTTATGTTGATGGAAAATTCTGGAAATGGACTCCTTAGTCCAGTAATTCCGAAATTTCACATATAAAATCCGTAGTCATGGCATAGAGCACTTGCCATGTATTTCCAGAATTTTCCATCAACTTAACAAATCCATCCAAAACTTAGTCAAATCGTTAGTTAAGGATTTTGACGGGGTTGGGTGTTGATAAATAATATATTTTGACTTTTTTAAAAGCAAGTTTTTGCGATTTATCAATGGGTTGCAGGTTGTTGGTCCTCTTCTAACTCTTCAGATCTCCTATCAGAATAGTTTAGAATCGCTCCAGGTGTTCTCATCGGATTTTTTACTCTCCTTAGATTTTCAAAAAGCTACACCAATTCGTTAGCAACCCAGGTGCCTCTTCCGATTTCTAAGTTTTCAAAATTACTAGAAATGTTGGAGAGAAAAAAGCTTTCTCAAGAAGAAGAAGAAGAAAGTTAAAAGTGTTGTGCTCACACAATTAACTCGTCGTCTAAGCTTATTTGTATCCGTCTCCTTCTCCCTTTTTTTGCTGGACCACTCCCAACACTTCTGGAAAGGAACGCAACTGACCATTTAGGCGCTCTTCGCAGCAAATTCAAAATGTCACCATATTTTTCATGTTTTTCATGGCACTCTACGCTATTATGGGAGTACAGCTGTTCGGTGAGTGCGAGTGCACGTCCCACGTTCCCTTTCAGTTGATCTCATTAACGCATTACGTACTTCAGGACGTATGGACTATCATTGTGTTCTCAGTGGAACTGATCCACGAAATGTTACTATCGCAGACTTGGCGATCCCGGATACGATGTGTTCGCAAAAAGGTGAAGGTAAGTGCGGCAGAGGGCAGCTCATTTTCCATTGACGAAGGAGTGCAAAAATTGAGTTACGATAAAAATCAGTTTTAAAATCTTCATTAAAGTAGTTATTAAGTTAATAATTATTAAGCTATTACTTAGTTAGTTATTAAGTTCCGGAACATTTTTCCGAAGAAAAAAATTGTGAAAATCGTGAGAAGGCATTCTTCAACTTGTTGGACAATGTGGTAAATGCGGAATTGTTCATATGAGTGGGATAATAGTATGAATTTTACTGTAAACCAAGATAGGAATACCAAGGAACACCAAAAAATGAAATAAATGAAATATTAACGGAATAATGTGATTTAAAAAACTTAGAAAATAATAAATTCACCAGTGTAAACCAAGCATAATGAGAGTAGTAACTAGTATAAACTAAACATAACTGCGTATCTACCTCTGCGCTTCTTATACGCGACTTTTTTACGACTAAAATATCAGTAGAGCGCAGTTTTTTGAGTACAACTGCGCCAAACACAACGAATTCGTTCTCCTTTCAATTTCAGGAGGTTATGAATGTCCGGATAACATGGTTTGCATGAAATTGGATATGTCCGCACACGTTGAGGGATTCTACGGAATGTTCAACGATTTTGGTTTGTGCTACGCGTTTTTAAACATTCTCCTATCTCATCAGAGTTTCTTAATGAATAAATATAACAAAATATAAATAAAATAAATAATATAAAATATAATAAAAATAATAAATTCAAAGATGTAATGAAGAAATTTGATTTATGATAAACTATAAATTTGTCAGTTTGTCGAATAAATCGGAAAACACTACTATTTTTATTGTTGATTTCACAATTTTACCTACTCGAGGCTATATAATCCATGTGAATTAATCAATTAATTAGTGTTGAAGCACTTCGGCTTTTTATCGAAATCCCTAAATTACAGCTAAACTTCGCTTAGAACCGTCGACAGAGAAGAAAAAAGCGGAAATTTTGTAACACCTGATTTTTACTTTGTGTAAAATTTTTCGCGACTCAGGACTCTTAAAAAAAGAAGTGGCTACCTACGATCTGCAAGCTTCATAAATTTTTATGTCTTCTTTAATTGTGTTTATATTCGTTTTTACGCTGTCTGTTTATTTCAAACTACTCCATTAGTTTTAAAAAGAATTTATTAAAATTTTAAGTATTTCGAATATTTTAATTTTTTTCAGTTTTTTTTGACTCATTCCGAGTTTACTAGCCCGTTTACTAGTTTGTTAGTTAGTTTACTTCAGTAGCCTGCTCAGTTTAAAAAAATTGACCTTTACCTATCAAAACTGCAATCATTTCCCCTATTCTTTATTGTGATCCCTGATTAGGGTCGATAAACCTCATGTATCTACTAATTCTTATCCTAGGTTCTTCTCTTAATTTTTTTGCCATAACCTAGAAGTCCACGGGCGCTACCAACTTTATCCAGGATGCTCCTATCCAAAACAGAGTGCATATTGATATTGTCATGGGAGATTTGGAAAATTATTCGCGTTCCGGAAATATTGCCTTTTTATCCAGATATTCGATTATAAAATGGTTCTGAGGAGAGAGAGAGAGAGTTTGCACGTATTTTTTCAGCCTCCTCACTTTTCACCGTCTACATGGCAGCTAGCCAAGAAGGCTGGGTCTACGTCCTCTATGATTGTCTCGACACTCTTCCCTCCTACGTAGCATTCTTTTATTTTGTAACGTTGATTTTTTTCCTCGCATGGCTTGTAAAGGTGGGTCCCATCTATCGATTTTTGTTCTGCCACAAAATTCCGTAACAAGCCACGTTCCAGAACGTGTTTATCGCTGTGATCACGGAGACTTTTGCTGAAATTCGAGTACAATTCAGCGAAATGTGGCAGAGTAACACGTCAGCATCCGAGGAGACCTATACGCAGGTTTAGAAACCTTTCCTAATATTCGAGTTAAACAAAAAAATTGTAATCCACCAATTTTATCCCTCGCTTTTAGCGGTTGGAACGATTCGAAGACGGATGGCGATTAGTGGAAATCGACCATTACAGTAGAGGAACAAATAGTCCACAATTTTTGCATTTGGTACGATTTTTTGTCTTATCGGTTGATGTTGATAATTTTTTGAGTTTTTTCAAGAATTAAAAACAATTCATTTCATGAAATACCAATACATGAATTTAATGAAATAATGAAATAGTATCGGAAAATAATGCATCGCATTTGACTGTCATTAATCCAAAGTAACCACGAATTTTACAAATTTCCTAGACAGAATTTTTGCACCGTTGGACCAGAGGCTGGGCACCGTGCATTGCTCGCAAGAATCAGATTATACAACTCTAGTATTTTCCCAACCTATTTTCTCTAAAAACGTACACAACAGTGATTCCAACTGCACAAACCAGAAAAAAATAAAACATTTACCTCTGTGAATCCTCTCTAAATCTTCAATCTATAAATCTCTGTAATAACATCCTAAATTTGAATTAAGTGGTTTGGGGTTCCTAAAAATTCCTCTCCTGTTTTCAGTTAGTGAACAGCACGGCTTTTCAAATTGCCATGATGGTTCTGGTGCTGCTAAACGCTCTTATCAACGCCTCATTTGTCTATCGGCATGACAACTCGGATATTGTCCGAAAAGAAATCTATTACTATGTTGAGGTGAGCCCAGACCAGCTCGTATTTTAACTTTTCCGAGATTTTTTGTACCTTTCTACAATGTTCTTTTAACAAAGAACTCTCATTTTTCGTCATATTCCCATTGATTAAGAAAAGTGTGATTTTTCTGGATCCGTTCAGATTTGCTTTACGATTATATTTAATTTGGAAGCCCTAATTAAAGTGATTGGTTACGGTTGGAAAGGTTACCTTCGACGCGGTCAGCATAAATTTGAGCTAATATTATGTGTAGGTGAGTGTTTACTTGTCTTGTTGTTTACTTGCGTTTGTTTTATTTTCTTCCTACTTTTACTGGAATTTTTTTTTCATAATTCATAATTTTTCGCATTTTCGTTTGTTTTTTCGAATTTCCTTAATACTGCACCATCCTGAGAATGTTAGGGGAGCAGAGAAAAAGAGTGCGTCGCGGATTTGTGAATTTTTGCATGGAATCGCTTTTCAACCCAGTAAGTTTCGGCGCAGACGAAATTGAATTGAAAGAGCACCGCTTTTTATACACTACATACTTGCTGTTCATCTTGAGAGCTAACAGTAGAAATACGGATAACCTCATTCCTGGGAAGCATGGATGATGTTCTAAATGAAAAGGATGCACTGGAGTTGCCTCAAATTGGTACACAACTGGACTCGTTAGAATTTCGTTCACTGAAATAGAAAAGGACTTCTTGCACACTTATTTCTTCCCAGTGTTCTTCAAGAAAACCTCGAATCCACGATGTATCCGTAAACGTTTCCGAAAAACATTAACCTACGGTCCTGCTGGATCAACAACGCTGACTTTGATTTTCTGGTTCGGGCTTTCCTTCTCTCCGTTATTTTGGGAATCTTACGTTTGAGTTCTTGAGTAGTTGTCAAAAACTTAGAAAGTAGATTTGGGAAAAGAAAAGACTGAAAAAGGCTTTTTGTCCCTCTACCATATACTAGTGAGAACTTCAGTAGCGCAGTTATTCTACTTCCTGATAGGTTGATGGCTCAGAACTGCCACAGAGCCGACCAAGGTCGACTAATTGGTACCGGACGTGTCTGGGGGGATAAAAACGCTGACTTGATCCATGGGATCGCCTCCCGTAAGTCACTGCACAGGCTGGACATGAGTTCATCAACCTCAAACAATTCTGAATTGAAGTGAACCCGTTGGCGCATTCCACGCGGATTGATTAACGCCGCACTTTATCCTTTATCCTTTATTCGGGAGCTGCTGTCTTGAGAATTCGTTATCCTTCAATAAATTAAATCTTTTACTTCAACAAGGATTCTTCATGATGAAAAAAAAAACAACTAAACCAATCCAAGCGACATTAGGTTCGAATCAGATTTTCGTTACAGGTTCCACACTAAATCTTATCCGTCCACTCTACAGTATGAACATTTTCACCTACTTTCAAGTGTTTCGTATTGTTCGCCTTATCAAAGCTTCACCAATGCTTGAGGATTTTGTTTATAAGGTTGGTGGAGTACTGTATCGCAGGTCACCTCCTTTTAGTAACAGAGAATTTGCTGCAGATCTTCGGGCCCGGGAAGAAACTGGGTGGTCTCGTCGTGTTTACTATGGTGCTGTTATTTATTACGTCTGCCATATCCTTACAATTATTCTGTTATGTGCCAAATTTGAAGAAATTCACTACTTTTCCTATGGTAAGACGAATCTTCTAGTTACCTCAGAAAAGTTCCGAAAAAAAATAAAAAGTTTGGAATTTTTCAAATAAAAAAATAAAATAAATACGAATTAGAAGGTTAAAAAATGTAAAAAAAAGGAGTTCAAAAAAGGCGACAAGAAAGCTGCGCTCTCACCGTGTTGTCGACTCGAGTACAGTTATCAAAAGCACCCGAATTCATTCAGGCATTTATGTCGATGTTCCAAATTATCACACAAGAAGGATGGACCGACGTTGTGGTCGAGATTCTACGAGCCACCAACGAATCAATGGTCCCTTTTGTCGCCATCTACTTTGTTGGATATCACTTGCTTGTCACTTTGGTAATTTTCAGAGACATATTTTTCACTGCCTGTATTCTATTTTATTAAATTAACTTTTTATTCTTTTTATCAAACCATTGGTGGTTGATAGCACCCTTTCAGCCTTTCTTATAAAAGTTTCACAAATTTTATATAACTGTTATACACAACTCATTCATGTGCTCCTTACTGCTCTCTTTAAAAAAAACGGAAAAAAATAGTTTGATTCTTTGTAAGAGCTCTCAGATGAAAATTTTATTGCTTTTAGGAGTTTTGCGTTCATCAATAGTAACATTAATAATAATAATAATAATAATAATAATAATAATAATAATAATAATAATAATAATAATAATAATAATAATAATAATAATAATAATAATAATAATAATAATAATAATAATAATAATAATCACCTTGATCACCTTGACTCCCGTTGATCTTCGAACTGGTCGAGCGGGCGCCAGTAATTCTTCCATTTGTCCCGATCGCGTGCCAGAGTAGCCCAGTGGTTCCTCCTTTCGCGTGGGACACGAAGAGCATCATATTTTTCTTTCAAGGACTTCGTGAAGAAATCTGACCATCGGGTCGGCGGTCTTCCTGTAGTGCGCTTAATATCGCGGGGAACCCAGTCGCTCACGGCTCTGGTCCAACGGTTGTCATTAAAGCGCATCACGTGTCCGGCCCACCTTATTTTACTTTCCTTGGCAAACGCGGCGGCGTCTCTAATCTTCGATCGCTGACGTAGGAGAGAACTTCGAATCCCGTCCCTCACTTGCGTGAAACGGGATACTCCTAGCATCACTCTCTCAATTGCGCGTTCAATGACGCTCACCGCGTTTTCATCCTGCTTGCGAAATGCCCAGGTTTCCGAAGCATAGGTCAATGCAGGAAGTACGGTGGTGTTGAAGAGGTGAGCACGGAGCCGGGTGTTCCTGGTCTTCTTCACTACATCCTCGGTGCTCTTGTACGCTCCCCAAGCCGCTCGTCTCCTCCTGCCCAGCTCGGGGGTCGGGTCGTTCATCATGTTCAGTTCCCGACCCAGATAAACGTAGCTGGTGCACTCGGATATGTTCGTTCCGTTGAGCGTGAATGGGGCATCCGAGACCCATCCGTTCCGCATGAACATCGTCTTTTGTAGATTCAGCTGAAGACCGATGCATCCACATGTTTCGTCGAATTCGGTCAGCATTCGTTCCGCTTGGCTGATGCTAGGTGTTACCAGTACGATGTCATCAGCAAAGCGCAAATGGTGTAGCTGCCGACCATCAACCTTCACTCCCATGTCGTCCCATTCCAACTTTCGCATTGCGTTCTCGAGGGTGGCTGTGAATATTTTGGGTGAAATTGTATCACCCTGTCGGACCCCCCTCTTCACGTCAATGATGATGTTCTTGTAGAATGGCGAAATTCCGGTCGTGAAGTTACTGTACAGCTCTCGAAGTACCTTTATATATTGAGTAGGGACGCCTTGGTTGTCCAAGGCTTCCACGACCGCTTCCGTCTCAACCGAGTCGAAAGCCTTCTTTAAGTCGATGAAGGTGAGACAGAGCGGCATCTTGTACTCTCGTGATACCTCGATGAGTTTCGAAACAGTGTGAATGTGGTCAATCGTGCTGAATCCTTTTCGAAACCCTGCTTGCTCGCATGGCTGTCCTTCATCCAAGACTTTTTCAATCCTATTAAGGATTACTCTTGTAAAGAGCTTGTAGATGACGGACAGTAGGCAGATTGGGCGATAGTTGCCGATGTCATGTGGATCTCCCTTTTTATACAACAACACGGTCTTGCTGGTCTTCCACTGTTTAGGAACCTTGCATTCCGACAGATAACGTGTAAAGAGCCTCGCCAGGGTGTTGATGAGTACTGGCGGAAGGCTCTTCAGGTGTTCTGGTCTTATTCTGTCGGGACCGGGTGCCGTACGATTTCTTACCGACATGATAGCATGTCGTATTTCGGACGGGAGAACCTCTGGAATGACTTGTCCATCTTCCCTCAGATGGTGAGGAGGCAAGTGGACATGGCTGTCGAAGAGATCAGAGTAGAAGTCGTAGATGATTTTCTCCATCCCCCTTCTCGATGCAATGGCTGTTCCCTTTGGGTTCCGGAGAGCAGTCATCCTCGTCTTGCGACTGGCGAAGTCTCGACGGGCATAGCGGATGCTTTTCCCCGCCTCTGCAGCTTCAGCCAGCACTTCTGCTCTTCTCTCTTTAAGGTCTTCCTTTATCGCCTCTCGGCAAAGCCTTGCGAGCTCGGACGTGAGTTCTTGGTTCCCTGCGGCTCGTGCTGCTCCACGCTGGCGTATCAGCTCAAGAGTTTCAAGAGACAGGCGCCTCTTGGTGGTTTTAAAACTCTCAGCCTTCTTCGCGCAGTCGTGAAGGTGTTCGACAAGCCGGTCATATTCCTCGTCGATGTTGTCCATTGCGGAATCTTCCCAAAAGCCGGCTAGCGTAGCGAAGAGATCCCAGTTGATGGTAGTCCTGGGATTTCTCTCTCTGAACTTGGCGGCTTTCTCTGCTCTCCTTGTGAAGGAAAATCTTCCTCGGAGGAGGCGATGGTCCGATCCCGTATAGAACTTTGGTACAACACCGACGTCCGTCAGGCAGAACCTTTTATTGACGATGATGTGGTCTATTTCATTACGGTACCCTCCACCGGGTGACTCCCACGTCCAGCGTAAAGAAGAGGGCTTCTGAAATTGCGAGTTCCCATGGATGGTCTTAGTCGTCATGATGAACTCGGAGAGCCTCTCTCCCTGGTCATTCCATTGTAGGCCGTGGGTCCCGATGTGAAGTTCCTCCGGCGTTCTTCTTGGGCCAACCTTAGCGTTGAAATCGCCAACTATGACCTTGTAGAAGGCATGATCTTCTTGGTAGAACTTCTCCAGGTCCATATAGAAAGCTTCGACTTCTTCTTCTTCGTAGCTTGATGTTGGAGCGTAAACGACGAAGATAGTCAAAGCTGGTATTGGGCCACATCTTCTCATCCGCAGACGTCCGATTCGGGTCGTAAGTTGTTCAAAAGAGTCGATGTTCTTTGCCATACTCGTGTTGACGAGGACGCCAACTCCACCAACACCTCTACTGTCGCATGCTCCTAAGAACAGTTCTTCTCCAGTTTCATATACGGCGTTGAGAGGGTGACGTCGTCTCGTCTCGGTCAGTCCGATGACGTCGTACTTGATCTTCTTGGCTTGCATCATCAGATCTTCGATGGCCGCTTCCGATGCAAGCGTGCGTGCGTTATAAGTACAGATCGCCATCCTAGTCCTTTTCCGTTTTGGTAGCCTACATGACTCCTGCAACCCCGTCCTACCTGGCGCTACCGTACCAGGCTTTCCTCCGGAATCAGGAGACTCTTTTCTATTACTGTGTTTTGCTTAAAATTTTAAAACCCATGGGCAGGTTGCAAGCCTCTAGTCCCATGAGTTTCTGGGAGAACTTTCGTTCTCCCGGTGTGGACATGTGGAGCTTATTTGTTGGAGGCGACTCCAAACCGCCTCCCTTGCACCTCCCAGTCACTTGATTGCAGGCTTTTGGCCGGACCGACGTGCGGGATACAAGGATGTCATGAGTCAGTCCTGGCTCAGCAGAAACAGGGAGTCCATCCCTGAATCCACCTGCGTCTCTGGGCAAGCGCAAGGTCGCTTTTGGTCCGCGATTAGCCCCCTATCCGCCACCCGGGGACGCGCCACGTAGCCTCGCGACTAACCGGCTGTGATCCCTCTAGTGAGGGAGATCCGTGGAATAATAATAATAATAATAATAATAATAATAATAATAATAATAACAATAATAATAATAATAATAATAATAATAATAATAAGTATTAGCAATAAGAATTTGATATTGCACACAATATTTTTGACTGAATATTGCCAGTGTATGGCACCCAAAATTATATTTAAAAAATCAAAAGCGTTCCGAAGAAACCACATTTCATCAGCATTTCAGATTGTGTTAAGTTTATTCGTTGCTGTTATTCTTGATAACTTGGAAATGGATGAAGAGTTGAAGAAGGTGAAACAACTAAAGGCTCGAGAACAGGTGTGCGCTTAACTTCAGAACGAGTTCTAAAAGTTCCCCATTTCGTGGATTTTTTCTAGGATTTAACTGTGTGTATCTTCTTCCTACTTTAATCATATCAAATTAGCTCGTACGTTCAAAAATTACAGGTCTCAGTAAGAGTAATTTTTTATGAAATCATTTTTTTTTACCTACAGAATACCATCAAAACTACATTACCATGGCGACTACGTGTATTTGATCGGTTCCCAACGAGACCTCAAATGATCTCACTCAGAAAGGTCGGTGTTCCTTGAACATCAATGAGAATTTCTCAAGGTGATCGCGTTTTCAGATGACATCCGAATTCCCACTTCCAAAAATCCGAGACTCTTTCACACGACAATTTGCTGATGAAAATGAACGTAACAACACGGATGCGAATGAAGGTGATTCCCCTACCGTTTATACTTTTTTCTAAAATGAGTTATCATAGATATTTCATGAATACAAAGACAGAGGCTTAAACTAAAAACGGTGGACCATTTCGCTCCTAATTTCTTGACTTTTCTCAGCTGATGCATCGAACAGTCGATCGATCCTGAGGCGAGGAGCGAATATTCGCGCTCAATGGAAGGTGCGAATGCGACATATTGGTCAGAATTCCAGTCGACATATATTAACATCGTTGCTTGAGTGAGTTAATTATCGCCTGAGGAGTTGTCGGTTCCTGTCGTAGTCACCGACATCGTACGTAAAATTACGTAAGATCAAATAAAGCGTTGAAAGATTTCCTTGAAAGAAGTTCGTGAAGTCTTTCATGAAATCTCAAAGGATGTGCAAAAATGAAAGCAGAGGAAAGAGTCATGAGACGAAACTACAGTAACGAGTAACCTTATCAAAAATGGTTGTACATAGCACCGGAACGTTCCACGAACGGTCCTAGCAGGAACTAATCCCTCTATTATCCTCTACAGAAGCACCATAAACCACTTTTTCTTTTAATTACATTAGGGAATGATTTTTGTTAACATTCTCTCCTACAAGTCTCAGCTAACTTAAGCTCCCTTTTTTTGGTTGTACCTGATTCGGTGTCATACTTTTTCGCGACTTTCAACAACCAGACAACTCGTCAGAAACCGGACAACAACTCGTCCAGGGCTAATTCTTGAGGTGCAACATAGAGGGAATATTCCCCTTCTGTCAGCTTTATCTGTAACCTTATATAGATTATGAATGGGGTTGACCTCAACCTCCAGACCAGTTGCACCTCTGTCGATCGATCCTTAAATCACAAGCTTACAGAGAATCCAATCGTCATCGCGCTCTTTACTGCGATTCCAGCCAGTTCATCCCTAACCTTGTGAGAGGGAACCTCAAGAACTCCAAGGGAATGTCGGTGTAAGTCAAGCGTTCTTGAAATAGTTTGTTCAGTAGCGACGTGTATCCTTATTCAGTGGTTCTCGCTCACGTGGATTCCAATCCATAAAAGCCAAAAACCACATCGAAGGGTTGAAAGAAAACGGAGACGTCCGTCCGTCGGACTCTGCACCGAAAAAAGAGCCTAAGCAAGGCGAAATTGACATTAAAGCGTTGCAACAGAAACGAGCACATGCTGAGATCACAAGGTGAGCGGCTAAAAAGGAACAGTTGTCCCATTTCAGCAAATAAAACACCACGTATTCATACGTATTCCAGGAATCGTATAGAAGAAGAAATGCGTGAGAATCATCCATTATTCGATCGTCCTCTTTTCGCTGTAGGACGCGATTCTCGCCTACGAGTTCTATGTCAGAGCATCGTTTACGCGCAGTACTCACCGGAAAGGATCGATCCTGTCACGGGGAAACAGATAATCCTGAAATACAAACAGCTGCAGTGAGTAGGCCACTTCTGTTTCGGACTTCTTTTTGAAGGGGCGGGTGTGCACAGCCACTTAGAGGTCCGCTGTAGCCACACGATCAATGGTTCGAGCCCGCTCCAGTGCAAACGAAGCCTTTCATCCCTCCCTTTACCTTTTTTTCTATAAACTTCGCTTTTTTCTTCCATATCTTTCCATCCTGTTGCATTTCATTTGTACAGATCAAGTCTCCATTCCGGATATTTCGCTACATGATAAATGATAGATCTCCTACATATGTTTTGCATTAAAAATCTTCAGAACAGCTTAATGTAGCTCAGTGCAGTACATAGGAAGCTTCCCTACTTTTTGATTTTTCCCTACTATTTGATTTTCTGAAAATCCTTGCATTTTTTGTCGCTATCATGTATAACCTTGGACTGGCATTAGAAGTATTGGACTTGCTACAGAGATTGCACTAAATTAATTAAATAATTAATTCATTCATCCGTTCATCCTTCCATTCAATCATTCGTTCATTTATTTATTCATTTATCAGCTCACTCGTTCATTCGCTCATTCATTCATCCATTCATTCATTCATCACTTCGTGAATTCATCCCTTAGAACCAACCAAATTGGATTTCTTGTGGACTTACGGATCGACCGAGATCGGGCAGGTGTGGACCAGTCGGTTAGGGGTCCGCCGCTGCCACATCGTCGATATTTCGAGACCGCCCTGGTGTCAACCAACCCTTTTATCCCTCAGGCGTCGATAAATTGGTGAGAGAATAAAAAACACTGAGCTGACACATCGGCTGGCCCCCTTAATTCATTGTATGGGCCAGTTACACGTTCGTGAACCTCAAACGATTACGAATTCCGGTAAAACGCGTTGGCGGATCCCAAGTAAATTGATACACCAGTGACTTTATCCTTTTTTATCCATTTTTATCCGAGATTTCGCTACCGTACCATTATAGGCGAACAATTTTTATTGCAGCGACTTTATCGGCCTGATGACATATCTCGACTGGGCTATGGTGTTCGTCACATCGTTGTCGTGTTGGTCCATGCTCTTCGAAAGCCCTTGGCCAACTAACGGGGAGAATCTAATCTTCAACAATCCATATTTACAGGTGCTGTTACTGTAGCTCTTTCCCTTTCTGTTCCTGCCTTTAATCTTCACATCCGCGTCCAGATTACTGAATACCTCTACGTCGCATCGATGACCTTTGAGTTGGTTGTGAAAGTAATTGCTAATGGATTGTTCTTCACCCCCAAGGCTGTTGTGAAGGATGTCGGTGACATTATGACATTCTTCATTTACTTTGTAAGTTTTTTTTTTCGATGTTTTGCATGATGATTTTGATTTTGTTTATTCCTGTTTTTTTAGATCGCTAGACACATGGATAAAATTGAGTTTTCCCGGAATTCTCTCAAGTTGCATTTACAGACAAGTGTGATCTACCTGCTCTGGATGCCTTCTCACGTTGAGATTAATTCATGGGCTCAGATGTTGATGATTATGAGAGCGATGCGCCCGCTACGGATTTATACTCTCGTCCCGCATATCAGACGAGTTGTGGTCGAATTGTGTCGAGGATTTAAAGAAATTCTTCTGGTGAGGATTTTCTGTTGAGATTCCCTTTGGATTCACATTTTTTACTCTATTAAAAACTATTTTTTTAGGTAACAGTGCTTTTAATCGTGTTAATGTTCATATTTGCTAGTTTCGGTGTCCAAATAGTGGGCGGAAAGTTGGCTGCTTGCAATGATCCAACCATTACGGAGAGGGTAAGTGCCGTCCTTCACTATGGCTCATTTAGGATTGTAGCCTTCTACCGGGGACCAGTTCTCGCCCCCATACTTGGCTTAGCTTGAAGCATGCTAACTTTTGCATTCCCTTACTTTTCCTTTCCTTTCGATTTCCTCATTTTCCCTTTCGAGAAAGCCAAATATCCCTTAACTTTCACTTCTTGCATGCCTTTTTCTCTTTCTTACATATTTGGCTTTCTTTCCGAGTTCCAGATCCTACAATCTGTGACCGGAATGGATTTTCTTTCCTAGTGTTTACCAGAACCCTAATTTTCCAGGAAAACTGCACAGGAGTTTTTGAACAGAAGATCTTCGTCACAAGAATGGAAGTGTACGGAAAGAACGATGACAAACTTCATCCGAAAATTCTCGTGCCTCGCGTATGGTGAGCTAATCTGACTTGGAACCACCAAAAAATCAGCACATTCCTTTCCTCTTAGGACCAACCCTCGGAACTTCAATTTTGACCACATCGGCAATGCTATGCTTGCCTTATTCGAGACCTTATCCTACAAAGGGTGGAACGTCATACGAGACATTCTGTATCTTCGTCAAGGACCGGTAAGGACAAGTGTTCCTGAGACGATCTTCACGAAAAAGTGACAGTTTGCAGTGGGCGGTGCTATTTATCCATATCTACGTGTTTATTGGCTGTATGATTGGTCTCACACTTTTTGTTGGTGTTGTTGTCGCCAACTATACGGAAAATCGAGTAGGTCCTAGAGCTTATTCCTGATTCACTGACGCGTCCAAGCTTTTTTTTTCAGGGTACCGCCCTCCTGACTGTAGATCAAAGACGATGGCATGATTTGAAGGCAAGGTTAAAAATGGCACAACCGCTGCATGTGCCACCGAAACCACCGGAAAGTGCGAAACTGCGTAGTTATCTATACGATTTGACACTAAGCAGAGGTTTTAAGCAGGTACGACGGAGATTTTGTTTCTTTTTTCACACTTGTTTGAACGAATTCTGAAAACAGCTCTTTGCCATTCGAAAGCTCAAAAAACATCGTCACATCGTTGCAGTAACGCTCAGATGTCCAATTTTTAAATCAAAGACAATTCAATTCAAATTTCCGATGCTGAATTTTTGCACCACAACAACATATTTATTTTTTACCGTTTTGATATCCATGTTGATTTCCTCTAATGGAAGAATGGGTAACAAAATTATTAACAATCTTTTTTTAAAGAATTTCTTCAAACAGCTATTACCTCCGATGTGGTCATAGCGCAAATATGTGCAGTCTTATCTCTCTCTTCCGAAAAAAGCTGAAAAAATTACTGGCTTACTTTAAGAAATCATTTAAGCATTTTCCTACATTTGACTTATTTCTTACCTTTAATTTTTCGTAAGGTCTTTGAAAATATCCATATGTGTTCTATTTACCTCATTTTTATTTTTTAAAGATAATTTTTCGATGATATTGTCAGAACAACTACATTAATTTTTTTGGGAGGGCGCTATAATACAGATTATTGAAATGGATCTATTGAATGTAGATTATTGAAATCGGTTAACCTCTGTTTTTCACCAAACTTCTAAAGGTTTTATCACAATTTTAAGGGTCACATCAACCCATCGTTTCCTCCTTAATTTATAATTCACGGTCGAATAAATAACAGCTTAATTTTCTCGTTTTCTTATTTTCTTCTCCTTCTCTTTGGTTACAAATAATAATTCTTTTTTAGTCGTTTGCTATTCTTGTGGTGATAAACTCGTTCACTCTGGTTGTGCCATGGAATGTCGAAGAAGAGAAGCAGCGACGAAATTTTCTATTCGGTCTCACTATCCTCTCAGCTTTCTGCAATATTTTGTTCACTATTGAGGTTCGGAGTCTTAGTTCCTAGAGGAATCACTGTGTGCTACGCCTCCCTTGATCTTTGCTCTGATCCTTTTCAGATTATTCTAAAGTCCGTCGCATTCACTGTACGAGGTTTCTGGCAATCGCGACGTAATCGCGGCGATTTCCTCATTACTATCCTCGGTTTGACATGGATAGTCTTTCATTTCCTGTTTCAGGGTAAAATTTTAACATATGGTGGCTCCATTCTTTGTTCACAGAAAAATCTCGTTACAGTGCCTGCATACATTGCTGGAGGGATCAATGAATGGAAACGATTAACGTACACTTTCGGCTATATGGTGGTGATATTGCGATTCTTCACAATCGCTGGTAGCGCCGCATTTCAAACTGATAACAGTTATTCTTGAAAATTCCGTAGGAAAATGATTTTCAGGACGAAAATCAACTCTGAAAATGCTAATGTTAACAGTTTTGATGTCTATGGTCCGTTCGTTGTTTATTATTGCTGCGATGTTCCTTTTGGTGCTGTTCTACGCCTATACCGGAGTGATTCTCTTCGGGATGGTCAAGTATGGACAAGCTGTCAGCAAGTGAGAATAAATATTCCCAGATTGTGATCCATGTAGTAGGAGTAGCTAGGACAGTTGTTAGCAAAGCTAAATATTCGAATCCAGCCTCAATAACACGCTACAGGATGGTTTTAGCCCGGACGCGGAGTTGTAGGAAGGTCCCACAGCGGGATTCGTTTATTATAGATCTCCTAAGGAACTTCAGTGATTTCTGGATGAATGTATTACGGTTCAGAAAATCATACGAATGTGGTTTATTCTCCTAAGAATGCCTTACCATCTCGCTGCAGCCCGGCCAGAGACTCGCTAATTTCGCCCGCTCCTGTGCTGACCGACCTACAACGAGGAACTGCGCGGTGGGACCTTTGTTTCACTCTGCGCTCGAAATGGAGCCATCCGATAACAGCTTTGCAACGATTCGCTTACAGCCACCAGCGAGCGGTTAAAGACTGCGATTTCTCTGCGACATCCACAGCTTAATTTGCTTTTCTATTTGATTTTGGATTCTAACTGTTCAATTTTGTTTTTGTTCCGAATACTTAGAATAAGGTTATGAATTAGAATTAAAATTAGTGATATTAGTTAGTTTTAGTTCTGTTCAAATTTTATTATTTTTTTATTCGTTTGTCCTTTTTATTATTATTTATTTATTTTATTGTTATAATTTCTATTGTTATCACAAGTTATAGAAAGAGTATAAAATATGTATTACAGATAAGTCAGGAAAAAATTAGAAAATAAGTGAAATTTTATTCTATATTATAAATATCGAAATCTATTCTGCTATTTTTTTACAGACACGTGAATTTTCGTAACGGTCGTGAGGCTCTGGTGGTACTCTTCCGCTCAGTGACTGGAGAGGATTGGAATGATATAATGCATGATTGTATGGTAAGTTAAACTCGTGAAAAATCTTAATTTTTAGAAAAATTGCGTCCTGCTACGGTTCGGATAGCATTACTGACTATTTCGCGTTTTTTTTTTCTCTTTGCAAATGTCTGTCCTGTCCAGAAAGGAGAGGAAGAAGTGGTGGTAATAAAATTGTAAAAGCGCAATTATTTGGGTATATCACTTTATAGTTAGCTATATGCCTGGGGCATAGCACTGTTCATTAAATGTTGAAAAATCGCGTTATTTTATGGAAATTCTACAGAAAAATTATTGATTACAGCAACGAAAATTCTCGAGAAATACGAAGTGAGATCTTCTCATTTTTCTCCCAAAAACTCAATTCCCTTCGTGAATCGTTAAACAGCGAAGAAAGACAGCGACCAGTAGTCAGGATGGGACTTTATTGCTCCCTGCTCGATTCTAATTTGGGAAAATTCTTGAGATTTGCCTTCTGTGCTTCCATTTTCTTTTTTTCTCTCACTCTCCTTCCTATTTTCTTAACAAGAAAAGGAACTGACTATCGGTGAGTAACAATTACACTACATGCGTTCATAAAAATAAATTTCGTTTGAGAAAAAAATTAACCACGTAGCAAAAATGGATTCTTGGCACTTTCAGCACTTGAATCTAGTATATTGTTTGAGGGCAGCAGACCACAATAGTGGCGATGATGGGATTTCTCGAGGAGAAGATAGGTTAGAGGTGTAGTGTAACGAGAATGATCGCTATCATGCTCAATTCTCCTTGGGTGTCCTTAAAGAAGGCGTGGGAAACGAATCGTTGGAACGAATTCTCTTACGATGCACCTAAGAACGTGTCACATGCGCAGACAAACGCGCTGCGTTCACAAGTGAGTTGGGAATCAATTGTCTGCTGACGCCGTCTTTGTCGTTCGCTGACAGACGCGACGCGCATACCGGCGCCTTCAAACGCGAAACGTTGTTAGTTAACTCGTATGGGATTGCTGTTCGACAGGGGCGTTCCTCACGATATCTTTGAGGGCAGCCAAGAAGAAATAAGCGTGATCGTTCATACTCATTATCTACACCACTAACTATATCTCTTCTTTCTCATTTTTCTTCTAACATCGTCAATTTCGTGGAGCGGCCTTTAAATATTTTTTTTCCAGCGTTCTCCTCCATTTTGCTATTGGGCCGAGGGCCTGAATTATTGGGAGACTGACTGCGGGAACTACTTTGGAGCAATCGTCTACTTCTGTTCCTTTTATCTAATCATTACCTACATCGTGTTGAACCTTCTTGTTGGTAAGTTCTTTTCTGTGATAACATCTATATATTTTTTGATGCTATCCAAAAAAAAAATATTCCAGCTATAATTATGGAGAATTTCTCGTTGTTCTATTCAAGCGAAGAGGATGCTCTATTGTCCTATGCGGATATTCGTAATTTTCAACAAGTATGGAATATTGTGGACGCTGATCAAAAGGTTTGTTTTAGTGGGACATAGTGGTGGAGTATGTAATGCGAGAAACATATCGTGGTACTAACTTTTATGGAAGTATTGATCCAGAAGTGTGTTAGCACCAATAAATTTTCTAACATTCTGAAATCATCATAATATCCTTGGTACTCATGTTATCCAGCTTATCCATCATCTTTAAAGGCATCACCCCACGAATCTGAGGTGGTGCGGATTTCAGGTGAAGTATTCTTACAGGGGATATCAGATTATGGAGAGGAGGGTGATTCCGTCCATTTCTTCCTAATTGCCGTGAAAAACGGCCCGGAAGATACGGCTTCGGGCGTTCTGGCGCACTATTTTCTACAGGGAGTTCGACTGGAGCACGCCAGCCTTCTGCGGCGCCGCATCTTCCGGGTCGTTTTTACGGCAATTAGGAAAAAAATGGACGGAATCACTCTCCTCCCCATAATCTACTATTCCGTATAAGTATACTTCACCTGAAATCCGTACCATCTCAGATTCGTGGGGTGATGCCTTTATTTCCTATCTCTTCCACGGTTTTGTGAATGGTTTTGATCCAGGTGGTGGATCTAATCTAATGGTGGAAAACTCGCGTGAAACCGAGCGACGGCGAAGTGAAAATGTTTTATTATGTAGACATCTATTTGACAGATAAAATCGCAGTAATTAGGCGGCAGTAATAATTAAGGCAAATAATAATAATGTTGATTTCAAGAAACATAATTTTAACTTAAATTTAATTATAATTTAATCTAGAAAAAGAAAACTAAAGGATTCAAAACTGCAAAAAAGATCGGTTTCTGAAATCTGGGTGCAGTGAAGGTTTTCGGGAATAAAATCAAAACCACAGGAAGTTAGAAACTAGTCGCTTAGAAAATTTATTTAAACTACGAATACACTTCCATTCAGTCATCTGATACAAGCTGAAATGTTAATTATTGACAAGAAGAGCTTGTAACGTCATTTTTGCACTGAAAGTTCTCAGAAAAGTCGCTCTTTCCTCTTTCGTCCCTCAGTTCATCCTTTCGCAGATATGACTTCCGAAAATCGTCACTCCATTCTATTTATATCTCGCTATTAACATGGGCGTTTCGGGATTGAAATCAGATCGGGATCAGTTCTCGTCGCTCATTGTTTTCGATGTTTCCTCTAATTTTAGCGATCGATTCCAACAAGGCGTGTAAAGTTCCTTCTTCGTCTCCTTCGTGGACGACTTGAGGTGGATCCAAATAAGGATCGCCTACTCTTCAAACACATGTGTTACGAGATGGAACGATTGCACAACGGTGAAGACGTGTCCTTCCATGATGTGCTGAAGTGAGTGGTCCACCATATCCCAACACTATTAGAACCCAAATTCTCCACTACAGTATGCTTTCGTACCGAAGTGTCGATATACGGAAGAGTCTTCAACTAGAAGAACTTCTACAACGAGAAGAACTGGAATATCTGATTGAGGAAGAGGTAGCGAAGCAGACGATTCGTGCCTGGTTGGAACAATGTCTTCGCCGGATCAAACAAAAACAAAATGTGGTCGGTCCGACAGCGATCGTGAGCGGTGCACTCGAAATTACGGTGAACATCTTTCAGCAAAATCAACCTGAGACTGTCGTGCCGACTTCGCTGGCTTTGCATCGTCTCAGCTGTTTAATCCCTTTAGTTCCACATGTTCCCTCACAGTTGAACCTCCAAACTACTCTCACGACTCCACAGACAACTGCGGTTAGTTTCTTTGATGATTTGTTGATTAGAAACCAATCTGTGGAAATAAAAAGCAGAAAAAGAAAATTGACGTTTCCGAATAGACCTATGTAAGTATGTGAAACAGTCTTCCTTAGATGAACAGATGTTTCGAGAACGGTGTTTTGCCTGATAATCCATCCAGACGCACATACATTTCGTTTATTATTATTTTTCTTTTACTAAAGACATCGTTCCTTGTGGAGTTGTTTTTCCAAAACCACTATCATTTCTGATAGAAAAAGCGGTGTTTTGGATATATATTTCATTTTACCATTTTATATTGAAGAGCTTATTTCGTCCCTGTACATATTTATTTATTTATTAAAGCTCGCACACCACGAAATTGACGATGCTGGAATCTTTCCACAGAAAGATAGAGTTATAGGTGTAAATCTCGAATGTGAGCGCAATCACCTCGATTTCCCATCACCTTGTTAGAGACAGGACGGGAAACTGCCTTATCGATCAAACTTTCCTACGAGGCACCACCTAACGGCATGTCACAAATGCGAGCGCAGCCATACGCGTTACATCTGCCGGCTAGCGGGAGACAGCAGCAATAGCAGCCTATTTGCTGTTTGTTGTTAGGTGTCTCGTAGGAGAATTCGATCGACAGGGCTGACCGAATCTATCTCAGCAGATTTATAATACATTTAGATATTGAAAATAGTAAACATTTAATGCCTCTGCAATTAAGCGTAGAGTTTCTGACCATTTCTCAGGTACCGTAACACTACAACGAATAACCACGCGAGAACAGCATCCTTCTATCGGCCGATTATGCGAGAGAACGAAAATATTGGATATTTCAGCCCAATTTTGAATCATTTGATTCCCGCGAAAGTGGTGACGAGGATGGTGGAAGTCGGAAAAAGCAAAGACGACGAAACTCAATTCCGGAACTTGTCGGTGAAGCCAAGAAATTCATGTTTGGCAGCCTGGCAAAACGCCTTGAAAAGGCAGCTGAGTCGAAATCGGGCAAGGATCGTCGCGGGACCCTCAAACAACTACAGGTGGCTTTCTTGTCCAATTACGGTTACTTTTTTTAAAGAGAAACAATTGTTCAGATGCCTACATATGAACTTCCGGATCTCGAAGAAAATCTCGACGAAGCTTCTGATTCTCCGCATGAACGAAGACATTCGGTGGATACGCCGTTGAGCAATAACCCCGGTAGATCATGGGAACATCGCTGTCTTCAAGAAAATCCCGCATTTTTAGTTCTAGATTTGCTGATTATGAACACCTCCACTCCATCCGTGGAATTCCAAGCTATTGAACCTAATCCTGACCTACAACAATGGTGGACAGATCTATTTGAGCTGTGAAAGACGGGAAATACAGGAAAAGGAGAAGCAGCGGAAGAATTCCCCTGGAGTTCCTCTAAAGTTTGAGTAAGAACCATCTCGAACAGTGGGAGTTGTTATGCACATTGAAATATGATTAATTCAAGGTAGACTATAGGGTATTGTGTACAGATCTCATTTTGTTAGAATTCTAATAATGAAAACAATACAATTTGTTGTTTGTATTTTTATGTTTGCATTTTTATGTCCTCATTCCGGGAAAAAAACATTCTTTTAGTTTACTGTCGACTTTCAGTTAAAGGCAGCATACCACGAATCTGAGGTGGTGCGGATTTAAGGTGAAGTATCCGTATACGGGGTCGTAGATTATGGAGACGGCGGTGGTTCCGCTAATCTCTCCCTGAATCACTGCTAGCAGCCGGCCTCTGAATGCTGTTTTGTACGACACCATCTATTGCAACGCTCCACCCCTTGCTCCGCCTCCACCCTGCGATTCGTCGAAAACCAATTCGGACTGCTCCGATAGGCAGTAAGGGACGCTACGCGTGCAAGGGTGGCGCGCTGCGTACAAAACAGCATTCAGGCGCCGGCTGCTTGCAGTTAATCAGGGAGAGATGAGTGGAACCACCCGGTCTCCATAATCTACAATCCGTGTACGGATACCCCACCTGAAATCCGTACCACCTCAGATTCGTGGTATGTTGCTTTTAACTGGTCGAGTGACAATTAATTGCCGCCGGAAATTTGCCAGAATTGTGTGACGTACATGTACAGTGGGGCTAACTGAGTCATTGATTATCGATTGAAAAAGTGCACAACTCAGAAAGACTTAGCTAATGCCACGCTTAGTGGACATAATTTTTTGATTCGAATGTATTCGTGTCGATGAATGGAAGACAACACAATTGAGCACGGTTGATTTCCCAAAGTTGCATGCAGGATCCTACTCTTTTGTCTCTCTCCATTCGATGAGGGAAACGCTCACGGAAGCGCTGACCAATGAAATGCGATCACTCGCAACGCCCACGCGCAAAGATAGCAAGACTTCGAGGATGTTAGCAGTTCACGTGCTAATCATGTGAACGCAAGTTAATGGTGGAACTAAGCGTGCGTGAGGCAAACAGAAACCTAACAATTTCGTCCGCAGTAGTCATTCCTGACGTAGGAAACCTTTCAGAATAAATCATGTGATAATCAACAAAAACAAATGTTAACACTATCGCAAGGTAAACATCGTTACAACATGCGAAGTGATGTTCATTTCTAGTTAACGAATTGTATGGGCAGTTGTTGTTGTGAGTTCCACCAGAAGTTTCGCTGTAGATCAAGTTTATACCCAAACTAGACCATAGTAGGATCAACAAGACATGAAGCACGGTGCAGTTGCCATGAAGCGCCTGCACTCTAAGCGATGCGGTGGAGCGCAGCGGTTGGGATCCTGTGGGGACCCATGCTACCACTGCTCATTGCTGCATTCGCAAGGGTCCCACTAAGATTCTAACCGCTTCGAGCTGAAGCGCTTACGCAACCGCACCATGCTTCATGTCGTTCTGACCCAACTATACCTAAGTGAGCTTATTTCAGCGTGTTGTAGAAGGAAAGAAACCGACTTGAATCTCTCAGAAGCGCTAATGCCTAAAGTGAGAACTTAGGAGAATTTTCAAGAATCCTACTACATTAATCACGCAATTGCAGATCACGTACGATTGCAGAGGATTTAGTATACACGATATGGCCCTATTAAACAAGCGTCATGACCCTAAAGGTGCTGCCGCATATGCTGTAAGTGCATCTAGTAGAAATCTCATCCGGTTGGAACGTTTTGATTTATGGTGCAACATCGGATAAGCAGGTGCCTACAATGAAGTACGGTTTTCAAGTCTTGCCTCGAGAGAGGAGGGTCCCATCGTGTAGGCGCGTACTGTGGACTCATAGGAGACGCAGCGGAACGCACATTGCCACCACGAATTTTTGATTGGAGAGCATCGATGTATAGTTAGGTCAAAACGGCATGAAGCTCAATGCAATTGCGTAATCAGCTGCGTTCGAAGCGGTGGGGCGTAGCGGTTGCGATTGAGGGCGCCGGGATCTTTGTTAGCACCACTTATCACTGCAGTTCGCAGTGGTCCCTCCTTCATCCCAATCGCTAGCTCCAACGCGCCGCTTCGAGGACCGCCGCTTACGCAACAGCACCGTGTTTCAAGTCACTTTGACCCTATTATAGCCTGAGTAATATCATTTGAGGATACCAATTGATCATTATCGACCGAACACCACAACGTCATGTGGTACGATCGATAATCACTTAGTGGTACAAGCGATGGCATCTGTGAACTCCGTCGGGAGATCACTTAGAGCTACTTACAGGCCAAATCGTACATGCATTGAAGGCATCACCCCACGAATCTGGGATGGTGCGGATTTGAGTTGTTATGATTTGAGTTATTGGAGAGTTCCTATACGAGGTCGTATATTATGGAGAGGAGGATGATTCCATCTCTTTTCCTTTCTTCCTAAAAGCCGTAAAAAAACGGCGCGGAAGATGCGGCGCGTGCACAAGGCTGGCGCGCTCCAATCGAACTCCTTGTAGAAAGTAGCGCCCGGAACGCTCGAAGTCGTATCTTCCGGGCTGTTTTTTTACGGCAATTGGGAAGAAATAGACGGAATCACCCTTCTCTCCATAATCTACGACTCAGTATAAGCATAACTCACCTGAAACTCGCACGACCCCAGATTTGTTGGGTGATCCCTTTAAGCCTCGGCATAACATTTTTTGTCACATCAACTAGAATCAGGAAATAATGTAAAGCAAGCAGTTGTAGTGCACCGGCTGAGTGGCATAGTTGCGAAAAGGAGGAGCAGGACCTTCCTCAAGTGAGGGAAGTCCCTCCGCCAACCGTCCAAAAGTGAACGGGGTTGTAGCACCATCTCCGACTTTCTCATCTGCGCTGAGCTGTAACAATACCTCAAGTAGTACAAAAACAGTTCAGCCAGTTGAAGGTAGGCAATGAGGTATGTGCGTCAGTTCATCTCAGGATTCAGATATGAATGGACAAATTGAGCGGCTAAGATTAAGAAAAGCTGCATTAAGTAATGTTAATTGGTAGCAATGACTCTAAAACGAAAAATGAAGACGAGCAGCATTTAAAAACTGCAACTATGGCTATAATTGACCTGCTCTTCTTTGTGGAGAAAAATGAATAATTCCTGAGCCTAAAGATAAATGATAACAGTACCTATAAGCACTAAGAGGTTGAAATGCGTGAACTCGTAGAGAATATCGTTCATTTTATAGAAATATCGTTATTACGGAGATGTACAGATCATTCCGACAGAACGACTATTCCAACAAATGGATGTGACATCAATTATAAAAGGTTTTTTAAACGAAATCATGACTGTACATCATGTGATTTTAATTGAGATAATTTAAGATGAATCATTCTCGCTTAATTCTAACGTGGCTGAAGTAAAAGATGTCGTTCGAATATTATTCGTTAAAGAATACGATGATCCATTCTATCTCCGTTTACTGGAGAATATGTTACCACCAGGTGAGTTACAGATACGGTTACACATATAGTCCCTTCCTATACTAGTAACCATCCCTATTTTATTAGAAGATAATTAAAAGGGGATAAAAGGATAAAGTCACTGTCTCAATCCACCTGGGATGCGCCAACGCGTTTTACTGCAATTCATAATCGTTGAGGTTTATGGAACGAGTGTTGGCCTATACAATGACTTGCGGGGGCCAGCCGATGATCAAATCAGTGTTTTTATCCTCCCAGACAAGTCTGGTACCAATTTATCGATCCCGGAGGGATGAAAGGATGGGTTAGCAGTAGGACCGGTCCGAACCATCGATCGATCGTGCAGTCGCAGATGAGTCTTTTACCGACTGCATTACACCCGAGAATTTTGGATTTGAAATCCTATGAAGGACAGAGTACTTGGGATTGATCGATACTCGATAGATGCGCGAATGCGATCGACATCAATTCAGAACCGCAGAGGTTTACGAACGCGAAAAAAATGGCCTGGGGTGACCAACCGATGACAACCACGCTCCTTATCCCACTGGAGACTTTGTCGACTCCGATGAAAAGAAAAGTTTGGTTGGGCTCGAGTGGTTTCGAACCATCGAATGCTCTAGCCTCTTAAACTACTTTTTACCCTCTCCCAACTCCTGTATGCTCTCATCATCATCTCTCATACACAATAAATCCCTTTTACTTCAATGGAAATTCATGCTCAGAAAGAATAAATAAGATGAGACGATAATCATGTCTTTTGTCTAAGCCCTTTTTGCATATTGTGCTATTTTCAAAGCAATTTCCTCTTTTGAACTGAGCAGGAGGCGGAATTTCACATTTTGCCATGCGTTCCGCCCCTTCATTAACCCCATAAACATATTAATCCACAATGAATCAACTCCACAAAGTCCTGTTATCCTTAACATCGACAGGTATCTTCTCTTTCACAACTGACTAAACTGTAAGAGGTATTTGTAAGGCCTTTGAACTTTGAACTCGAATGTTGCCATAAGCAAAGGTCCCAGAGAACGAATTCGTCTGCTATTGACACCCGGTGCGGAACGCGTTCAGTTGGGTGAACGCGACGCGTTCTGTGGAAGAATCGCGAAGATTTGCTGTACTGATAGGCTTTTCGGAACATCGGTGTTCGCTTTTGTCGCGGACACGCGACACGTTAGCCGGGTTGAACACGGTCATGTCATCAGTGACTACAGCTCCGGGCGCAGTCATTCATGACACCACGACTCCCATTACCGTCTCCCATAAATGTCCTCATCCATAGAATATGAGGTCGAGTGGACAAACAATGTGCTCTAAATAAAAGTACAAGTAAAGGTAGAATTACTAGAAATGAGGTTCAGACAATGTAAAAAAAGACTTTAAAGGTCCTAAGTGACAGTTATTCCTTTTTTCGATTTTCTTAGTTTAGATGAGTTTGAAGTGGTGGATGAAACGCAAACAGGGTCAAAAGAACAAGTGAAGACGGCATTAACGCAGAAGTCCAGTGGAAAAGGTTAGCAAATCAGATGTGTAGACGAATAGAGAACAAACAGGAATCTTTTACAGTAGAAAAATCACATAAGTCCTTTTTTCTTTAGGTGGAGGAGGGACAGAACGATTGTCGGATTCGGGCACAAAAAGTGGAGAGTCAGCAGTTCTGGGGCCAATAAAGTCGGCAGAAAAATCGAATAAAGCTAAATCATTTGAGAAGCAGAGCAAAGAACGAGTACCAAGTAAAAAGATACTTCCTGTTAGACCAAAAGAAGGAAATGATAAGAGAAATGGAGAGGATGAGAAGGGTAAATATTCGAAAGATGAAGAGAGGCGTCTGAGAACCGAACCCACCATGCCGACAGAAGAAACCTAATTTGAGAGGTAAGCGCACACACACGCGAGATTTTCACCTCAATATTTTCTAAAATGATGCGCAAAAAAAGCGAAAACTAAAAATAAGTAAAGTAGTTCACATCGGGGAAAAAAAACTATCTTGTAGTTCCTCTTCCGTTAACAATTCAAGAAAAGGATAAGGAAGTTGTCGCGAATAGCGATTTATCCTCATATGTACTTTTGCCGTTGTGGGAGTCAATGGTATCTTGAGTTATTTACGAGTACTAACTAAATAATTCAAATTGGACATTTATACCATATTTCTCCTTCATTTATACCATAGTTCTTCTTTTATTTATACCATACATACTTCTATCAGATGGAGCCCGAAAACAGAACGATTAAGGGATAGGACGAGTCGTGATGAACCCACTACCATATATTCCCTCTTCTCACAACAACTCCTTAAACTTAAACCCCTTAAACTCTCCTTAAACTCCTTCAACAATAGTTTCCTTTGTGTATGATTGTTATTGTGTACGGATACACAGAGAATTACCATAGTCCTGGCAAAAACACTAATTGTACTAGTGAGATGACGTTATCAATCGTGATTTTTAATCCATAGAACTTTGGTTGATACAGTTTCCGTAGGAACCGTAAGTAGTTCTTAATCGTTTCTGAGATTGACTCTCTTCTGGACCACTCGCACAACCAAGTAAACAAGGAGAACGAATCCGAGATGGTTGAGAACCGAGAGCAGCAACTAATCCTGCCACACAGATTGCTATGGTACATAGATTCTTTGGAAACATCCGGACGAGAACAGAGCATTGAAAGGACCTATCGTACGGACCAAGATATCAGTTTTTTATGTTGAATGATTTTTGACCATAATCCATTGGAAAACTATTGAATTTCAGTAGGATGGCCCCTTATCTAATACATTTAAAATTCTTTTTTCACACAGTATTTTTATTTACCAGAATTAATTCGAGCTTATTGCTTTATATTTGGATTAACTCACAGTTAAGCATGGGCAATTGTATTTCAAAGAAGAAACGCGATAAAATGAATAGTCTTGCACCGATTCACATGGGAAGTAATGCCTCGGTTAACGCATTATTTTGGAGTTCCTTCATGATAACCCGGCCAAAACGTCCTATGAAGTCCATGACGCAAAATACGTAAGCGGTTCATATTCGCTTCCAAATGACTGCAAGCGCATCGTTGTAAGTTACCGTAGCTGGTAGCAGATAAAGGGTGGTGTCGACCAGGGGTCCCGCAAATTTCTACTGTAGAGTCGCCGGAATCGCAATGAATCGCAGCAGAGATCATAAAGCCTATCCACATTCGTAATGTGGAAAGCACAGAAATGTCGTGCGACTGGACGAAATTCTCGGATTTAATCCGATCCAATCGTATTCGTCTGTGTCTACCCTTCTCCACAGAATGATTCTTACCGGTGCGTACTTTGTAATTACAGGCCCTCACTGAGGTATAGCCGCATTAGCCAATGTGCGGCAATCTGCTGTTTCTTTTTTCTGCATTTCTTCCTCTTTTTATCTTTTCCGACTATTCAGAAACTAGCTTGGATACGTTTAGAAAGAATTTCTCGACAAAGTTTTCATTTCCAAAACCTATTGTGAAGTTTGCAACAATGGATTTGGTTGGTTATATTTGGCTGAAGCTCGGTTGAGTTGCGTGAGCGGCTGTGCTCGAAGAGGCATGGTGGGGCTAGCGGCAAGGATCGCGGTGAGTTTGAGCGAGATTGAGGTCGGACTACCACGAATTGCAGCGATGAGTGATGCTAGAAAAGTTTTCCCTCGATCCTGACCGCTGCGCTCCTCCACACAGCCGCTTTGAGCGCAGCCGCTTACGCAACTGCACCGAGCTCAGCGTCGTTTTGACGCCACTACAAGTCAAAAATTGTAAGAGTAACTTCGGACAGCAGCCATTTGGAGATTTTTTTGGGAAGGGAGTAATAACGGTAACCTGTTACTACAGGGACAACAGTTAGTCATTAGACTGATGTTTATGTGCAGCTACCCTATGCTAATCGATATTACTTGGCAACACGGTGACAATAACATTTTAAGGCAATTAGCACAGAGTGCAATGCGTTATTTCCTAATTAGTAAAAATGGTGCTGCGAAGGCTATCGCGGTCCAGTATCTGATATACAATGGATGATATTGGTAATCGATTTTAATCTACTATCCCTTGTAGAATTCACCGAAATAGTACCACCTCTGATATTGAGTTAAAATCCAGTTCTCCTTGATTTTTTAGGTCTACGTTTCATTTAATTGAGATTTACATCCTAACTGCGTTGCCTAATTTAAATCTGAAAATCTAAACAAATAATTTTCAGAGAATCGCGTCGATATTGTATCTATCAAGCAAACCATTGAAATGATACATTATTAACTTTTTATTAAGTGCAATAAATCTAAAAGTTATTGTTGATTGAACTCAAAAAGCAGCGTTTTATGAATTTTTTTCATGTCAAATACAATTAAAAACGCAACTTTTAAATTTATTCACCCTATGCACATGGTTGATCTCATGCAAGCACAAAACTGACTAGAAATCTACTACATTGGCTGAGCGTTGAGGTACGCAATTACAGAATACGACATTGCACAAAAAATAGTTTTGTCCGGTTGAGATTCTGACATGCTGCACCCGTGTATTCAGTCAAGCACTGTCAGGTGCTTGGTAAATAAACACAATGTGGTAACCGCGATCATCAAGTGACAGCGTGCAAACATATGTTGGATCAGTTACAGTAAACATTAGGTAGAATTCCACTGACCACGTATACTGTATCCGTACAGTAGTTCCAACTGCTGCAGTGTTGAGTGTGAGGTCCCCCGGGAAGTTGCTTGACAGATCTCTGCAAACTCCAGGATGAATCGGGCGAGATCTCAACGTCTCATTGACCATATTGATTTACGATCTCGCTGTGTGAATACGGTTCCCTACCGTATCCCGCTGTGAATCCTGCAGTGAGCTGCTTCATCGCCTTTCAATCAGTACGATTTCACGCCTCTACGCGGCATCTTTGACGTGCCGACGACAAATCGCGCGGCATGCGGCATTTTTGCATGAGAAAACATCAATCATCACCAATTCCTCATCTCGGGATGAAGCCTCCCCCTAGACTGACCATCTGTGAGGTCAACGCACATCTCTCCAGCAACTAACAACACTAACATTGCCCTGCAGACAGTAAGTGCACACGTCAAGTGCATAGTTTGAGGAGACGCTTTTATGGAGTGGCACATTAGCATGCGTTTTTCTGGATTACCAAGGTCATATCCGTGCAAGTGCTAATGTAACTGCACTGTATGATGACCGTACGGATGACGTAACAATGCGTGCACATCAATTCGCGCATAACTAGGTGTTAAAGTGACATATGGTGAGGTGAAACCGTATGTGCCCAGCTCATTACACGGATACAAGATACAGGTATTTTCTGGATGTTACGTCACGACATGTAGTAGACACACTACACAGATGAGCTGCATTACTCTGATTTCGATAGCACACAGCATTTTTTCTTGAACGTTTAATAATCTTCTGATGAGAACTAAGAAGTGCTCTTGATCAGATTAGATTAAAAAAAACTGTTTTTCTCTGGTTCTTCTTCCGCAAAAAAAAAAACTCTCTTCTTCTTTCTGCCTGGAACCGACAATAAGATATAGAAAGGCTCCTTGGTCGCCGTAGGGGTCTGCTGACTCACTTAGTTCAGAGTTGAACCAATCTTCGAGGTAAAAGGATAAAGGGCTTCGCGTTGATGAGTCCCTTCAAGGAGCGCGAAACGCGTACAACTTCAATTCAGAAACGTAAGCGCTTTCGAATGTGTATACGGCCTATATACGGCCTATACAATGACTTATGGATGACATAGGATGTATGGAGTCAGTCCCGTTATCTTTCTCGACACAAAGTATTGAGTCCGAAGAGGTGAAAAGTCTGGATGAGAGCAAGTTTTGAACTATAGACCGTCAAAACGCTGTGAGAACCTCTTACCACTGCACTACACTCGTTATCATCTGAATCTATCATTTCTGAATATTTGGAGGTAAGCAAACAGAATCAGCTGCCTTTCTGTCTTGTTTCTCACAACGCCGACTCTGTCTAAGAGCAATATGTAGTTCGATAATCGTCGGTAATCTAGAACTACCACAACGGAAAGGACTTTCTGTGCAACAAGGTCCTTAAAACCCCTTGGAAATACATAGATACAATTAAATTAAAGATTTATTTTTTTACACACGCATATCCTTTACAATCTCATGGTTTTTTAACCATACATTGACGATGATCCGTCATTGTATTCGCAGAAAGAGTGTATTCCACAGTGTTCCATTTTTCTGGAAGAGTTTCTCTAGGACCAGACGTAGAGGCGCTGAAACTCAAAAAATAACTCAATAGTTGAAGACAGTGAAAGAATTGAACAGTCTTCGCCGCCAACTGGTGGTCCTGGGTTGGGAAGCAGCTCCACATCCACGGCTAGTCCCCAGACCTCGCCCCATCAGACCACCACCTTTTCCGTTTCTTGAAGAATTCTCTGAAGCAGGAACTGTTCAATTCTTTCACTAACCACATATCCGGTGTTGAGTTGTTCTCTGAGTTTCAGCCCTCCACCTCCTTGTCCCAGAATCCAAGGGAGTTGTAAAAGTCTCGGAAAAATGGAACACTGTGGTAGACAGTCTTGGTTAATATTATCCACGGATTATCATCATGTGATTAAAAGCATCACCCCACGAATCTGAGGTGGTACGGATTTCAGGTGGAGTATTCGTATACGGAGTCGTAGATTATGGAGAGAAGGGTGATTCCGTCCATTTCTTCCTAATTGCCGTAAAAAACGGCCCGGAAGATACGGCTTCAGGCGTTCTGGCGCACTATTTTCTACAAGGAGTTCGACTGGAGCGCGCCAGCCTTGTGCACGCGCTGCATCTTTCGGGCCGTTTTTTACTTCAATTAGGAAGAAATGGACGGAATCACCCTCCTCTCCGTAATCTACGACCCCGTATAAGAACTCTCCACCGGAAATCCGTACCACCCCAGATTCGTGGGGTGATGCCTTTAAGAAACCATGCTATTGTGAAGGGTGTGCGTGTGTAGAAAAAAAATTAAAAAAGCCAATCCGATATTTGAGAAATCCACAGTTTGCACAAAGACAACTTTATTAACTGCTTTTCTATGAGGCGCACCTTCTCCATGGTTACAGCTACCGTAACGTACAGGAAAACCTTTTGCGTTGATATGGAGAGACTTTGACAGATGTTCGGATTCAGTGAAGAGTACAACTGAAGAGTGTCCATTCTTTTTGACTTACGATCTCGAGGGCGTTACGTATGAGGATCTCATTCGAAGATTAACGACTCTACGATAGTCTCCACCTGGTAGAATTAACACTGGAACTAAGACGTCACCAAATTATCACATCAATCCGAGAATTTTGTGCCATCAAATATCTTTGGAATCTGCACATCACAACGCTAAAAAAGGCGACAGTGAAAGTTGATTCGAAAATTCGAAAGATCGTTTTTATTCTGTTTACAGTTGAAAACTTGGAAACAAAATTATTCGATTGTGTAAATAAAACAAAAAAAAACAACAAAAAGGGGCAAAAATTTCTTTTTCTTTTTCAATTTCAAAAATTTATATTCCCTTAAGAACAAAAATGGTGAGATGTCCAGTTCTACATCCACTTAAATATGATACTAATTCTAGCAAAACTGGGACTTTCTAGCACTGTTAATTTATTATTTCTTTATTTTGTTTTTTCTCATTTTTTTAATTTTTTTCCCTATTGTGGTATTAGTCACTAGTCTTAAACGGAGATTCCTGGAGATGAAGTGGCGTTGATCAATCCTCCTAGGATGCGGTTGGGACCAATTCAGAATTGCCTGCGGTTCTTTTTAAGGTACGGTTGTTGCAATAACTCGTGGGTAATCTAAGGCGATTTCAAGCCATGGACCGAAAGCGTTACACCCGAACCTCTCACCATTGCGCTACAGACATCCACAACATTCTTATAAAGTAATAAAAATAAATGGAAGAACTATTAATGAAACTAAACTTCATATTCTATTCAAATCGCAATTAGGACCTGTTCAGTGATTTTAGTGTCAAAAATGTTGGGGACGCTGTATCTGGTCTCCTTCTACGTCACAAAAATGGCAGATTTCTCAAAATCCGCGGTCAAATTTGAGAACAACGTCCTATCCGTTTAAATGGTACCTAACCAGATACTTAGATCCATTCTCAATTCACCTAAAGTCGATATCTGTAGAGCGAACGATAATCCTTGCCTGGAAGCATTGATTCCGTATTTTTACTGAGTTAAAAATCCAGACCATTCCAATTTCTACGTCAAGGCACAACGTATTCACTGCTTGGTAAGAGACAGATTGTACAGTTGAGGTTCAACACATCAGATCTACGCTATTAGGAAGAGCGGGAGTGGAAATCCTGAAAATCCAAGTGGTTTCTAATGTCTGTACAGGAAGAAAATCAACGGAAATAGCATCAAATTCAAATACAAACCTTAAAATTACTGTGGTAACCGAAAGCGTAGGTAGTTATTTCCTTCACATAATCTTCTAAAAGCACCTAGTCCCAGCACTGTTTCTGAGAGAATGGAAGTAGTAGTAGAATTACAGTCAACTAAGTACACTCAAAGCATTTTTCTATTTTATTTTGGTTTTTGACCTTGAGGAGATCACCTGAAATTTGATTTGAGGCTTGTGTAGAGTTTCAGGATCCCCATCCAACTCCGCTCCCACTCCTCCTCCAGCCAAATCTCTTTCCAGTCAACGTAATTCCTCTAAAGAAGGCATCGAAATGATCCTCCCGTAATTCGGTCAGTGGACAGTGGTCGTAAAAATGAAAATGCAACATATGTGAGTGCTCGAATGACTCATTCCCGAGAGTTACGACTCCTCCGTGCGGCCATACACGGACATCGTATGATCTTTCCGCAGTTTCTCGATTTCAGGAGTAATTGAGGCAACTTTGCTCATCCGTGCCGTTGACGGTGCCAAATTTCATGTGGTACGATAACAAAAGCCACTCTAAACCTTATTGACCCGCTTTTTTCGTTGCTAAAATTACGGTCGCATCTTAAGAAGGGTATTAGCTATCGTTAGTGTAGGACAAAGGCATGCCTCCATTCCTATTAGATAGGGATCTCTTAAGGAGCATTATTTGCCTCATTTAGCCTCTGCTATTGTTGTATGTGAGCACTTTACAGTAATCTACAGTCGCTCGACAAGTAATCCCTGAAGTGTGCATGCTCGTTCCTATTCATACACAAGTGGATTCATAGCGTGAACCACTTGTTCGTACATGCATCATTGTTCTCTGTATGATTGACGATTTTCGAGTGATCAATTATGCGTATCCCCTGATTATCGACCATCCACACCAACTGGTAATTATCAAAGCTGAGGTCAACCAGTTCTGAACGCGGGGTGATTGCGAGAAGCCCGAAATTAACCACTGCAAATAATTGCGAGAATTATGCGATGCAGTTTCGATCGACGACTTCGTTGACTTTCGAGAAATAGTTGATGACTGCTTCACAGCTTTCATACTCGGCAGAGATCTTCCAGGATTCAGAAGGTGAATGGAGGGCAACAATGGATGGAAGTCAAGCGATAGTGAGGTGAAGGTACAGGATGCTATGACTTCGTGGTTCCGTAATTTCATTCAATTATCAACGATTTATCAGTTTTTTTTTAAGTCGATCTATCCAAACATTTTAAGATTTGAGATTCATAGATTTCTTTCAGATCATAAAAACACCACAACCAAGGTTCTTTAACCCTTATTATTAATTTGAACAGAATAATCCTTGAAATAGAATAACTTTTTAGGATTCATTCACAAGTTTGATTTATTACCTCATTTATGTATCTACCCAAGGGTGCTTCTTACAAGTATAGTGTTAGTTAGTTATTAAAGTTATATAGGGTGGTCCCTTAATGTGCGACGGGCTATAGAAGATCCAGAGACGTGGTGATTTGTTGAGCCAAAGAAACTGGTAAGGGCACTGAGTGGACCTTCTGCAAAATTGGGAACGGATCGCGCGCATCCTCAAAAAATCCAGAAGGGATTGGATACTTGTGCTGAAGCTAAAGGCAGTACTCTTTACGTAATGTGTGAGAACTCACGCAGAATCTTCTGACTATTAGATTTTAAAATTGATATTTCTTATTTTGATCAATTGGTGCAAAGTTGTGGGTAGTTTTTGGCGCCACACTTCGTGTGAACCACCTTTTACACTATTACAAAGCCAAACAATGACATGACCAGAATATTAGGAACCACCCTCAAACCCAACGTGTTTAATGGAAAAATGAAACAATAAAAAGAAAGAGAAAACGATTTTAACTAAAATGTTTTGGAACTATTATAGCACATTATCAGAAAGAAAAAAAAAATGGAACAGATTTTTTCAGCTCTTCAACTATTACAATTTTTATAATTTGTTAAACTAAGAAGAGGAATAATTATAGATGGTTAGAAAGCCGCTAATTTCGCACTCCATATGGCATGTTGTTGTTGTTGTTTGTGATTTGATACTAATAGCATGTGACGCAATGACCGTCGGATACTGTAGGGACGGGTCCAAGATCAAAAAACACATTAGTTCATGAATTTTGACCTTAGTCACCTTTTAACGGTTCGGATATCCTACCATCTCAGGTTTCGAACATTAATTCCACCATGGAAGGTAAAATATACGTATGGACTACTTGAGGAATATGCATAGACATATTCCTTCATATTTTATTCATTTTATTTTTTTTATATCTTATTCTTATTTTTATGATTCGGTTAGATACATAGATAAAAACAAACGAGTGGAAATAGCTAAGTAATGAATGTGAAACTTGCTAGATTTCCCTCGTTTTCATGTTCTAAACTAATTTTGAACCCTATCTTCATCCATTTGTCCCTCCATAATATTTTTAATGCCCCTCCTCAAAAACACTACTTAGTATTTTTCTGTACTCAAGTTCTTTCGAGATCTTTCTTTTGAGTAAGGAAATCAAATATCTACTTGAAAACCGTCAACAAATAAGTCATCGTCAGCAAAAACAATTAAAAAAAACACTTTCAGAAAGGATTGTTTAAAGATTGTTTGTTTGTTTACACAATAAAACTCTACGATGCCAAGATTCAAAGAAGGTCGAACCTGGGACTTTCAGAAAAGGTTGTCAGTTTTTTTTTTTTACAAAGAGTCAAGCAGAGCACCTTTAGGATACAAAGTTGAGAAAAGTGACGCTGTAGACGACATGCGGCTGATTCAAAGGGAATCGAAACAAATACTAAAAAAAATGTGCTTATTGTGACTTCTTTTTTGCCTAAGACAAACCGATTACTAATCGATTAAGTAGCTTTTTCACACTGGGCCACAACTGCATTGTAAAGTTCTCAGGAACAATTGAAAAGCATCCTGTAGAGAGGCAGCAACATGTCCGGCAAGCCTTCATTACCGTAATTTTACGCGAGTGGGCGTGGCTTGATCGCACCCCCCGTCGAGCCGCATATAAAGCGTTCCGGATGAGCGATTGCCGTTGGATCCCCAACGATTAACTGGTCCGGCTGTTCCCTTTCTGCAATTCCGCACTAAAACTGCTAATGGACGATTTTAATAAGAAGAAGCAGCGACGATTGAAGGCTAATGGACGAGAACGGCAACGAATGCATGGTCTTAATGATGCATTGGATCTGTTGAGACAGGTATTGATCGTTATTGATCCTTCGGCTGTATGATTTCACCTTTTCTGATTCTTTTGTGACTCGTTTACAGTTATGTTTTAGTACGTACCAATCACGGCACAACATCAAAAACTCAGCAAAATTGAAACGCTTCGACTAGCAAGGTAAATAGATCTTTCAACTCAGCCATAACAATTCCGTAAGCGAAACATTTTTGGATCTGGAGAGTCAGAAACTAAGATAACTGTTTTTTTTTTCAGAAATTACATCCTGGCACTTCAAAGAATGCTCCAAACCGGTAGACAACCGACTCCACTTGAATATGCGCATCAATTATCGATTGGTCTTAGTCAAACTACTACAAATATGTTGGCAAATTTGCTACAGGTGGGTTATTTCACAAATTATTCGTCATGTATTAATCAGTGATAGAAGTAGCGCTTAAATATCCTTTTTCTGAAAATCCTGCGCTGCTTTTCCGAATTTTCTCTTTCACCATTCGGTTTAAAATGTTCTCTTGAGAAATAGAAATGTGAAGATTAGAAGATTTTCTATATTTTCTACAAACAGATTTAGGTGATTCTCAAAGTAAATCTAAAAATATGCTTTTCGTGAATATAGATATATACAAATAATATAGAAATATTCAACATAGATAAATATATGTAAATAGTAAAACGCACTAGGTAACGGTAGCTAGAATAAAATATGTAAGTAATTTTAAGAGGAGAAATATTGGATAGCAAAATGTAAAGACGATCGAAGGATATAGAGGAGATTTAAAGAATTTTGATTATTTACCACTTCAAATCTCTTGTGGAATTCCCGAGTAAAATTAGAAAAGAAGTAGTTCAACGAGAAAATTCGGGGCTCCGTCACAAACTGGCGCTAAAAAAGATAATATGGCTGCATATTTGATTAAAAAGACCACTATTAGAAGATCGTTTAGACAATTTCGTACTACAGCAAACTCAAAACACAAAACTATGTTTATCATTCTTTCTACACGAGTTTTCTTCGTCTTGGATGCACGTGCACAAAATCCACAAAGCTACAAAATGCAAATGCAAAAATCGCATATCGTGATTCCTTTTCGAAGGACCTTCTCTTAAAAAAAAAGTTATGGTTTTCATATAATGCCGCAATTTCTTAATTTTTCAAATGTTTAACTCTCTAAATTTTATTTCTATCCCACAACTACCCGAGGAAATTTTGTTATTTTTGCAAGGATTTCAGTTTGTTGCTTCCAACTTCCCATCACCCTGCTTCCATTGTAATTTCGTAGTTGTCTTGAACACCACATTGATTAGTATTACCATGATTTTTTATGTGTTAGGTAGTAGAAGTCATGCACATATGATGCATATGATTACGGTACTATTTTTTTAAATATATTTAGGCACTTTTTTTTCGATACGTTGACGGTGAGAAGCGCTTTCTTGTCCCTTTCCTCTTGTGCGAATATTATTACAAACGTTTGTCTTTCCACGTTCGTGCTAGTTCACACTAGTGATACCTTGAAATTCAAACCTCACATACGGTAAGACCTAATCTTTCTCGGTCCACAATATTATACTGCAAATGATGGGAAAAAAAAGAAGAATGTTTAGGTATAAACAGCTGACATAATATTCCTCATTCATCACTATTACGAACAAGACTACTTTTCTGCACTTGGTAACCATAGAAAGAGAAGGAGAAGGACCATAGAAAGAAAGAGAACAGTTCAAAAGCGCGAACTTTGTAAAATTTCAAACTCTCGCCATTTTTTTTCCAAAATGCAAACAAAAATCACTACTCGCCATTATGACTTCGACTTTCTATCACGCTTTAAAAAATTGCTTCATCATTCGAAAAGTTCTGTCTGACCTTATGATTGGATACATATTTCCCATTGCAGCACCGATAGTTCTAAGTCTTTTCGGTCATTAGTGATCGGGAAAGTTAGCGCAGCTAATATTGAAGTGTATTCATACGTAGTAGCAGTAACTAACCACAAAAAAGAAACAAAAAAAAAACAGAAAAAAAAGAACTGCACAAAATGTAAAACAACATGGAACCTATTGGTAGAAGGTCAGAAATAATGCAGAAATAGTAGAAAAGATAAAAAGGATAAAGTCACTGGCGTATCAATCCAAAAATAATGCATAAATAGTAGAAGCTGCTTAGAAATACAGATTTCTCCAACATGGATTTCTAAGAATTGATGAACTAACGATTTCGACGCTATCGTATTCTGAAAAGCCTTTTTCGTGTTCTCATCTTACGAGCAGCAATTTACGAGGCAATCACAATCCCTTAGCAATCAGCGCGCGGACTAAAGGACCACTCGTTAGGGATTGGAAGGTTACCACAGTTACTTGTGGTTCTTATGTTTACACTACAAAAACGTTAAGGAAACTATATCCCGAGTAGAAGAACGTACTTTACCGTTCACCTACTTCCACACATTTTGATAATTACCGTATTCAGGTGCAGCCTCGTCTACTTCTCACCGCTGCCCCATCTACGTCTTGTGCGGAAATGTCGGTTGTTCCACCGCCCACCATATACCCTCAAGGAATCCCATATCCTGGAGACTACAGTGGATCGGAGTCCAGTTTCGAAAGTCCCAATAACTGCTATCGATATCAACCTTATATGCAATAGATTTCACATTTCTAACGTGCAAAATCCTCTTGTGAGCTTGCGCAAAAACTGTACGGGTTTCATTGTTATTTAGTCACTGTTCTTTATTGTATTATAAATTATTTATGGACATCACTTACCCGTTGAAAGAAACGAAAAAAGGTTGCGATTTAACAATTGAATTATTTTGATGCCTGGTAAAGGTACCATTGGTTGAGCAGTCCGTAGGACACGTACGGTAGTTTTCAATCGATATCGAGAAGTCCCGGCATTCGGTAATTCTGGCATTAATCTCCTAACATGCTAGTGTTTATACAACTAATATAACTGATGTAATTACAAGAAATTGGAGTGGAAGTCACAGCAAATAAGGAAAAGCAGGTAGGAATTCCAGAAAAAAAAAGACTCACTAGTGCTTCCGTTGTTCTCATCAAAGTCGCATGATAAATCAATCGTGACGGACAATGACTGGCTTCATTATCAGTTTATGTAAATTAAAAGCACAATGGACGATCCACCTTATCAAATTTAGCCTCTATCTTGTTTCTTTGTGATGTTTTAAATGAATACTGTAGTGAGCGCATCATCAGAAAAAAGGGAGAACTGAAGCCACATAGACTCACATAACATAGCACGGGTAAAGTGTCGTTGGGGGGCACTCAGTAGCGCCCTTATTTCTCGAAATAAATAATCAAATCAATCGGAGCCGTAAGGCCTAGGCATTAGTCTTAGAGGATCTACGACATGTGAACTTAAGTTAAAGTTAAAAGGATAAAGTTTCTGGCGTTAATCAATCCGCTTGGGATGCGCCCCCACGTTCACTTCAATTCAGGATCGTTTGAGGTTTACGAACGTGTAACTGGCCTATACAATGACTTGCGGTGGCTAGCCGATGTGTCAGGTCAGAGTTTTTTCCTCCCAGACCAGTCTGGTACCAATTTATCGACCCCGGAGGGATGAAAGGCTCGGTGAGCACTAGGGCGGATTCGAACCTCCGATCGATCGTGCAGGAAGCGGAACCTCTAGCCGCTACACTACACCCGCCCTGAACTTAAGTTACTAGGAGAAAAAAGTAAGTTAAGAGCTTCGGGAAATAAGGGCGCCACTGGGTGCCCTTCAACGACACTTTACCCCATAGCACATTTTCTGTTCCACCTATAGAGGACCCTTCAGGTGAGCAGAGCAAGCAATGGGAAAAATGTGCGTTAGTCGTGGAACCCATACTGTTTTATCTGGATATAACGGAGTAGAACATGAATTATGGACAAACCGGTGCCTGAAAGAATGTGGTGTTACGGCTGATCATCTGTTACTGTTGTTACATATAGTCGGGTCAGAGCGACATGAAGCACGGACAGTTGAGCAAGTGACTGCGCTCAAAGTGACTCCACCTAGATTCCAACCGCTTTCTCCACCGCATCGCTTCGAGCGCAGCCGCTTGCGCAACTGTCCGTGCTTCATGTCTCTGACCCATCTATAGTCTTTGTAAGAGAAGCATTGCACCATGCAGCATTTATGATTACATTTCCCGTCATTCCCGTAGACAATTGCTACATCTTCTAGCTCATTGAAAGACAAAAGAACCAGAGTCTCCAAAAAGTTTCACCACACAAGAAATTGCATATGCCAGCATTGAGGAGGAAAAGTCTGATTAGGCGAGACGAGCACAGCAGAACTTTAACCCAGAAGAGAACATTGATTTAAAGCAATTAGTCCTCGCGAAAACGCACGCTTAGAAACTCCCAAAATCATTGAGAAAGCTAGCAGCACTTGCTTCTTCATTCAGTATAGCTGTCAGCTCAGCCATTCCGATAATTTATTACCCTCTCTTAATTGCAGATTGGACAATTATACCGTCACCATCATCTAATATGCAGAGAAAAGACACACCTGCAGGTTGATTTGAACCAATAAAATCTACTCTCTATACACGCGACAATTTTATTCGAAAATGAAACAACATAAAATAAATATCTCCTTGAAGGAAAAAAAAACTATGAAGACATTGTATTACGAGGAGATCTTAGTAGGAGCAACAAAGTAAGTACCGAGAAGAAATGTAAGAGCACGTCGCATCGGATTGAACTAACAAAACCTCGAATTAGCATCCAAACAAAACATTGATGCATAACAACTTGAATAATGAAATAAGACACAGCAAGATAGACTGGGCTAGATTTCCTAATGGATTTACTCTAAAATACACGCGATATTTAAACCCGTGGGTCCAATGCTCATTCGGTCAAGACGGCCTCCATTATTGACCTAGAACATAAGCATGAATGAATGATCAATCGGTATGAATGAAAAATATCCTTCTCAAATAAGTTTGAAAGCAGCATTTCACGAAATTAACGATGTTGGGATCGCTTTACGAAAAGAAAGGGTTAGCGATGTAGATCATGAGTATGAAAGGAGGCAATCATGTTTAATTTCCCTAGCTGTCCTAAAAAACGACATTGTTGGTCGAATTTTCTAACGAAGCATCTAGCAACGATGTGTGTCACGTCACTGGATGCCTCTTTGGGAAATCCTATCGCCAAAGCTGTTTCGCATGCAGCTTTTCAAAGCAATTAGGGAACACTGAGAGTGATCGTGCTCATACTCGTGCTCTTCACCCCTAGTCCTATCCTTTCGAGGAGTGATCACAACAGTCACACTCCCAGTGGTATGCCGCCTCTAAAAAAACATCTCATAAGAAACGGCAGAACCCAAAGATCCTGAGAGTTTACTGGTTTCTGCAACAGTTTCTGCTGCTTAATGATTAAAATCTCTCTCAATGAAACGTTACCATGAATGCAAGTCAATTGAAAGGAAAATGTTCTTTCTATACTTGTAAGCGAAGGCTGTAAACATCATTCTTCCTAATTCTACATTCCAAACTGAAAACAAAAGCAGAAAAAGGACAATACTTGGATCCACGAAAATTTATCTCACTCTTCTCAGCTATTTCGTTATTTAGTAAATTATGAAAAGAAACGAACATACTCTAGCAAATAAGATGAATGCCCACTTTTGTCATTAAATGCACAGTTTGTGCAAGTGTGTGATTCAATGCCCCAAATCTAAAGCCAGATAAGAAGTTCTATTGATGATTCCTTCTTCTGATTTCCGAGAAGAAAGCATGCAGTGTTTTAAAGTTCCGAGCACACGGCATCCACAATAGAGAAATGGAGTCACGCTTTTGAAATAGTAGAGAAAGAGAAAGAGAATAGCAGCGAGACAAAATCTTAGGTAGAGCAGGTTTTAAGGTAGATAAGACGTAACGTCTTTCTTGTATGAATTCCGAACTATAAAATGAAAAAATTAGTCTGAAAAATGTTAAGAGTATCGATAGCACGCAGCACTGTCATCATAGAACCATTATATCATCGAAAAACTCAATTGTGCGAAATTGATAGGAAGCTTAGCACCATACCTTAGCATGGTTGACGAACGACAGGATGGCTGAGAACAAATTCCTGGCCCCTCTAGGAATTGCGGCACGCGAAGGCGAGCCATCGGCGTCATTGAAGACAAAGTCAAAATGGGGAGGGGAAATGTTGCTCTGCAATGATTTAGTGATCCAACGATACCGAAGTCTTTAAGCTCAACAAAGACAAACACTCCACCATATGCAAGTAGAAACTCTCTGCAGCTAAATGAACAGCGGTCGGTCTTTGCGGGGTTTTCAAAGTGTACAATGCAGAAAATGGCTGCGCTAACCTAAACGAGAAAAGTGACCATGAAGTATGAGTCAGGTAGGAAACTATGATTTTTGAAGTGGTTCCCAACAGTACCTACACGACCCCACCAGTGGGTTTGACGTCAACTGGCCGTCCATATAAGCTGAGAAAAGGGAGAATACGAGCATAGCATCGGTGGGTAATTGATCATTCCACGGTCTACGAACTGCTCGGCCAAGAGAAACTGAAATGCCAGTTATCATTGAATTACTTCTTAGGATTACCTGATAAATAGGCCTATATCGAATGTTGAATTGAAAATGTTCAAAATACATATACATGAACCAGGAAGCAATCAGCTGACTCAAATGAACAAAAATGTCTTAGAAAGGGGAAAACGTTTGTGCAGGACAGAGATAGGAAAATCAGCGAATATATCTCATGTAGAAATGTCTCAAACATTCACTGGAAGAACGCGACTATAAGGTGTAACAGAATACATAATTTGGAACAAAATAGTGTCCGCGCAAACCTTTCTCTTGAATCGGCTCTCGCCCGCCAGTATTCCAACTGTAATCCATCATGAATTTGTCGGCAGCCAGCTCTGAGATTCGTCCAACCAGATAGGCCTAAACAAGTTGTTTATAAAAAGAAAATGACTTTTCATTAACTAGTAACCATCGCCTTCCTTCTCTTTCGAAGCAAAACAACAAAAATTTCAGTCGCCGAAATAATAATATTTTGTTTCTCACCTTAAAAGATCTAAATACAGAATGATCGAAGTAATTAGCGAAAAATCACAGTCATTAAAATTGTCATGTTATTAACATTAACCAGGAGCAACGCTTCTCGTAGTTACATCAATCTAATCCAGTAATTCTCTTCTTCTACACTAAAAAAATAATAGAAAAGACGAAACATCCTTACTTGATTACTATGAACAGAAAGAAACGGTAGAATGTAAGGAAGCATCGTATCCAGAAGCTCTGGGCGACTAGTCATAGCAGACTGGAGTATGTCTACTGATGACACCCCGATTTTTAATGGAGGACTAGAGTGTTCCTAAAATGAAATTGTTCCTGAGTAATATATAGAAGACAGATACATAGATAAACACAAACAAAAAACAAGGTCATACTTTCTCCAATTTGGTATTCGTCTCCTTTATACGTTTATCCAGAGGGTCAAGAATAGTATTCACAATCCAGGCTCGGAGCCGTTGTTCCCCGCGAACAAGATCTGCTTCTCTCAGGGATGAGCTGGAACAACACAATCAGTGATTGTCAATAAGATGGTATATTCGCTCAAAATTAAAGTCTAACTATACACCTCTTCGCATCAATTTCAGTAGTTACCGGGAGGGAACCTGAACCTGCAGATGCCATTTGCCGCTCTGGTGATGACATACTCATGCTTCGTCGACGTCTTTCGATTGATTCACTACGTCGAAGGAGAATACCCGAGCCCTGGAAAGAGAAATATAGATCTTTCAGATGATCGATTCTCATATGTGAAAAAGCATCTATCATATGGTCTGAAAATATCTTGGAATCGAAGAATAATGAATCTCACGATTCAGTGACAGTGATTGTGGAAAATACTATATCTATTTTCTTCAGAAACAACCAGCATCAGCACTCCTACATTCACTGCATAAGAGGATAAAGTGAACTACAAACAGAGTGTGTGGAACCTTGGTTCTGTTATTTTAGGCTTCGACCGTAATGAAAGTGGGAATTTGCAACTAATGGAACGAGCAAAATTACCTTCCTAGGACTATGTCTTGCATGTTGCAAGGTGTACCTCAGTCTAGTCATCTCATCTTGGCCATCACCCTCACTACTTGCTGGAGACAGGATTACGCGACTTCCTGGTCCCATTTTCACAACAACTGAAACATAATGGAAATAAAGCAACCGTATACACTGTTTGGACTAGAAGCTATCTGATTTCCTTACTATTCTCCTTTAAATCCGCTGCTTTTAATTGTTCCGACACCTGATACACTCTTCTGTCTTCAGGCGCTCCAATATCCAGGACGTTGAAGTATGTAAAAGAACCACTTCGCGTTGAAGAAGAGTCCAGAAAAGTCGATGCACTGAAACTTCAAAGACATTTTATAAAACGTCCTTGAGTGACAATTTTCGATGGTTGGGCAACTTACTCCTTCGATAGAAGATGTTCCAATTGTTCTCTTGTATGGATGCTATCGAGTGATTTGTTGTAAGGACTGTTTCGTGGCACCACGATGTTTGAAGAATAACCATGGATAGAAACGTCACCAAAACTTCCAGAACTCAGATTCAAAAGATGCGAAGACTCGTTCAATATACTAAATAATGACAAAATCAATAAAACAAATATAGAAAGTAAAAGACACTAAAACATACTGCAGCTATCGCAAAAAGTAAGTTATAAAAATCAGACAAAAAATTGAAACTAGCGCGCATCGGAAACTGGCTTCAGGTTAATGTAGCTCAGCAGAAAATAGTGAAAGCTACCAATAAGTTTTTACGCTTCAGCACAGCAAACGCAAGGAAGGAGTAGGCTGTTAGGCTTCCAAGCACCAGAAGAGAAACAGTGATAATCTATATACAGTGCATGCGTTAGCACCGAAACATTATATCGAAGACCGTATGAAGTATGCAAAAAAAGGAAAAAAATCAAGCACGATCTCTTTGGAAACCCGGACTCGAAAAGTCAATCATTGTGACCCAAACGCAGGATATTACTGGGACACTGTTCCTTGCAACAGTAGAAAAATGAGCAGAACTGGTGTTCTTGTTAGCAGAAGATCACCGTGAACACTCTTTCGACAAACTGACGATTCAAATTCGAAGTTGCGGCACCAGCGTAAGTCTTCACTATTTTATCTGTTTACGCTAATATCCAAATACAATGGAAAGAAGGTCGAATGATCCTAGTAAACGAACTTCGAGAGATTCTGTAGAAAAGATTACGCCAAAACTACAGTTCTCAATGTGAATGTCTCCAAACGCCTCAAAACGTTCAAACTACTTTCGTTTCATCCGAAACTCTTGTCCTAACTAAGAGATAGAGTTTCGTATGAAACGAAAAAGGGACGGTATACTTGAGTTCGGTATGATGCCAAGCACCGAGCATGAAATCTCAGAATTTTTAAAGTTTTCTTTTCGGGTGAATGACAGGTGGAGCCACCTAACGGTGAGTACAACAATAATCGTAATAGACCATGTCATCGTCAATCGTCGGTTTTGCCTAACCGATTTGGTTGTTGACTCCACAAAAGGAGGGATCAAAGTCCCCAAAATTGAAGCCTTTTACAATTGCCACCAAAACCCTTTCTTTTCGTAGCAGGGCTATTTGCTCCGAGCTCCGAGCTTATCCACGACTAGACAGTAGAGAGGGGGTAGCTCACGAACATGAGTGTAGTCACGGTAATTTTTTTCAGCTATCCAGGAATTCAGTTTGGCAAACAACTTTGGCTGGATTAGTGGCTCCAACGATGCAATTTGTTACGGGTACTAAAACGCATTCAAAACACAACACATCTAGCTCAATCTATGTTAGTTGGACTGCAGATGTTGAACGATAACGGAGATACCCGCGTTGAACTAAACGTGGTTACGCTCCTAGTCGTGATCTACACACTCACTCCTTCAATGATCCCAACAATGACAAATTTCGCGATATGCAAACTTTAACGATAGTAAGAGAACTGGCGTTCGAAAGTCGCTTGTTTTAGTAAACTTCTATCTTACAGCGAAACGTAATTCAGCAGGAGTAACGCAAGAACCAAACAAAAACGAGCTTATGTTTGCACGAAGCATAATTTCTGAGGATTTCAAGACTAAAAATCATATTGCGTTAGATTATCATAGTGCCGCTTTTGGACACCTAAATGAAAGGATCACTGCATCGAGGAGGTTGTTGAAGAAAGTGAAAGGTCATTTTTTCCTTTCCTTGACCTCATTAAAAGCAAGGTATCTGAGAAGGATAAGGGGATCGAATGCTAACCATTCTGATTATTTTCAAACCTGGGTAACCTCAATTGTCAATTGCTAATGTGACGTCTGTCTAAGCAACTTAAGGATGGATTAACACAATTCACCAGTACAAAGGTGCAAGTAAATCGAAAAAAGCGAAATAAGCGAGCAACAGTTGGCTCGAAGGGATTTGATCTTAAAGAACGGTATGAAGATATAAATAGCAACAAATCCTCACCTCCGATTCGGCGTAGTATATCCTTGATTTCTTTGAATCTGATGTCCTTCCGACAATGTCCCAAAGTGGTGATCCTCCACCCAAGAAGTGTCAGCACGATTTGATGTGTCCATAACATACGATGTGTTCAATGTTCTAGACGTTTGATGTGAAGAAGGTGACGGTAAAATCATCCCAAAATTAGCTGAATGGAGTCAGGTGAACATTTAGGTCAGTATGAATCACAAAAAAAAAGGATTACCAGGAATTGTAATACGGGCTGATTCCGCGTTGATGAGTTGATAGAGGATCCATAGAGTGACACTAACAATATAGAGCAGAAACATGTGCTCACAAATGATAATTAATGAACATGGAACGCAGCCACTGAGAAAGAATAGCCCAATGCTAGACCCGAAAGTAAAAATCTAGAATTAAGAAGCAAAAACTTAGTATTATTCTAGAAGTAACCTTGAAATTTAACTAACTTCTAAGCAAAGAACAGCCAAAGCGATACACCAAGGAACAAGGGAGGATTTCAAACGCCATGACCTGAAACAAGTAGAAAGTAATACTGGATCATGAAAAATCACCTGTCAAAACACTTTACCGAAGTCACCTGTTCATTGAAGCAGCTTTTCTCCGTGACTCAAGTTGTGCTTCTGGGGAAAACTTTGCATCGTTGGTACTCTTCCCCGCAGAAGTAGTGGGAGTTTTGAGAAATGCTTCACGCATCTGAAGAACAGTTGTTAGCTAAGGAAATAGGGCAGTGTGAGTCCACATAGTCGAAGCAAATGGATCTTAGTTTTGGTGCAATTGCGTAAGCAGTTGCTCTCCTGGTGGGACCTTCACCAGCTTCAATCATGCCTCGTAGCGGAGCGTGAAGATCACCGCGAGATTTCGAGAGCACCCGCGTACACATTGCACCACAAGTCAAAACCTTTTGACCTGCACCAAATCCTTAATTTGAGATAAACTTAGCGTGCTTGGTGTGTTCAGGATGTGTTCGTCTATTTTTATTTCTAGTACTCAGCAAAAATGTGACTTTTCATCTATCTCTTGGAATACTTCTTGGTTCACACAAAAGTTTCTTATAGTAGGCTCCAAAATCTTTTTTGCATGAGTCATAGAATTTACTTCACAGATATAACAAGGCAACTCCATTCCGAAACAATAATGAACTCTAAGAGCAATGAGCAGCTGCCTAGTTTGTTCTATGTACTAAAGAAGCTCTCCTAGGGACTAGGAAAGCTTGGTTAGTACATGGCCTAAGAATTCCTCGTTACAAAGAGTAGAAAAGACGGTGAATAGAAAACAAAGTGTATGAACTGTACTCAGGAATAATTTCCTGAAAGGAATACTTGCCCAGTCTTCCAGCGACATCACTATCTTATCGTGGATAAAAGTACAAGCTTAAGCTACATACTGGTGGACATATGTGGTTTCATAGTTTATCTTGGCAAAAAAAGCAATTCTTAAATCTGCCGAAAGAACAACAATGGAATATGACATAATAAAACAAGAAAGCGATAGTGCAAAAATGCGCGCTCAGCGTGATACCAAAGTAGACAAAGTAAGTGCTAAGGATCAGTTAGGAGAAGATATCCTTGCAAAACTAGTGATAATAATTTTGAATCAATTTAATGACGAATTGTCGCGCTCTAATCAGATTATGAGTGTGTCAGTACAACGGAAATGGTACCATCCGCCAATGATACGTTCAATGGGTCAACGAATGTCGATTGGGGCAGGAAGTGACGATGGGAGGGATCGAGTCATCATGACTGACTCGTCTTCCGCACACATCGATGCCAGCGATGTCGTGCTTCTTCTCACAGTGTATTTCCAAGTCCGAGTTTGCTCCAAATCGACTTATATGAAACTGGGATCGCCTTCTAGAACATTCTACGACGTCCTCATATCCTTTTCCCCACACACGCATACCCATCCACATACGCTACAATTGCGCGCTCTAGCCCCACATTTGCCCAGGAGGTGGATAGGAGCGCCGCGCCGCCAGGCGAGGTGGCTCCGGAAGACGTTCCAGATACCAGCGCTTCTAGTACTACCAGAACTTTCGCAAACTGCAAATCCTATTTTTTTTCTTAAATTTACAATGGTGTTCGTTAGAAAAGATCTATTTAATTATATGATTACAGTATGGTTGGCATCATATCGCGGGTGGTTAGTGGAGGCAGCTCCGTAGCCCGTGGACTGCTTGGAGTCCGAAATCCCCTCATGATCGAGTCGTCGGCAGGGTTTAAGGTTTGTAATGATGCTTTCTTTACTTAGTAGATACCGCCAAGCTATGAGTATTCTGACCTTCGGATGTCTAAAGCAAAAAACATTAACGAAGGTCCTTTGTAGACATCGTATTGGAGCTTTTTTTTCCTGGAAGGGTTCGTTTTGTTCATAGCAAGCCTTCTCACCATGCATCGACCAGAATCCTAGTAAAATAGACGGTTACGATTCTCCGAAACTAATTAATCAATCTATATTCCGCTTCATGCATGGATAATTGCAGTTTACATTTTTCTCAGCATTTGTAATTTCTCATATATCATAAGGGAATAAAGTCTGTAGTTTATAGTATGAATGAAAATCAAGAGAAGAGGAATTGTAGTGAAACAGCGATGGGGAAATTGACGGAACATTCGACTTTACGGTATCTGAAAGTTGCAGCACATGTCTTCGACCTCTGCTTTAACCATTCAGATCTTTATGGCTTCAGTGCTTTTTTTTTCTAGTTCTTTGCCTGCTCTGGAAAAGAGTCAGGTAAGAAGTAAGTTAGGATCGAATGCCCTACCTATCCCGGCTGCTGTTAGTAAGCTTTTGTCTTCGATCTATATCGAAAATCTCGAGAAACGTTTCAAGTGAAGGAACTGATGCGATCGAATATTTCCCCTTGTTTAACAGACCATGTCATATTTCCTAGCCAACATGATAAATCATGTTTTTTAAATTGCTAACGTTTAAATGTGTCTCGTTACAAATTAATTTTCCACACTCACCGGTGGTGCGGTCTCATCGTGGGTGTTATGTGAAGCATTTTGGGACTTGAAATCGATCAGATCTCTGCGGAAGGGTTTAGCACGAAAGCCTTCCCTCGTAATATAGTTTCGGCCATATCTCTTGAATTTTCCTGGTTATTAGCTCCCAAGTGATTCAATCCAAGGACGTATGGCTAGGGAAGAATTCTGGCCCATTATTCTCAAAATGAATCAGATTTACAAGATCCATTTAGTTGTAAAAATGAATTTGAGATTCACAAGATCCAATTAATTGTAGGTGAAAGCTCGTCTAAAACTTCGATGTCGTAGCTGTTACTTCATCCGAGTCAACGGTAGATTGCACGTTGAATGTAATGAACATCCACGACACAAGGCCAGGGAGATTTTCAACACAAAACTACTTTGGTGAAGTGTTTATTCATTGATTGACTCGTGTAGATAAATACTTTAGTACGTATGGTAGTGTATTTGTGTGTTAATTGCTTCAATTGTTTATTTGTCATATCATTAAAAGTTATACATCAATGAAATAACAATAGATGTTGACAACAATCTTCAACAACACGCTTAAAACAACTATGTGCTCTAATTTTGCCTAATCTTTCTGAAAGGGAACGTTTAGCAAAAACGCACAAAATAAAGATTATTTCTTTTCTCCGTACTTATTTGGAATACCTTTTGAGTCGAAGAAGTCGCTGAAATGGATTTTATATTCTGTTATATCGACGAATTTTGAGCTGCCTCAGAGAAGGACACAAAGCTCACGATATCTCTCCGTCTTTATGCATTTGTACCATAATATCACATCCACCAACAAATTCTCCCTTCACGTAAACCTAAAGTTGTATTTCATAGTCAGATCAAACCACCCTGGTATAGAGAGATCACCTACTTGTGGTATAGTTGGCCATTCGCTGTAAACTTTGATGCCCTCTCTCAGTTCAGCATCCTCCAAAACGTTGTAGTCATTAAACTTCACGTTGTGGAAGTCTAAGACCTGCAGACAAGTTGAATTCAAAGTTTTTGAAGGAAGTAAATAATAGCTGATACGAACCAGTTTGACATTTCGTGAGAATCCGCACATGGGCTCTTGTTGAGTTCCCTTCATAAATACTACGACATCACCTGACTAGAAAAATTGTCTAGCATACTACTATTACAATTATGTTCGATGAAAGCTAGAAAATCAAGTGGGAACGAAAAAATGTTCTGCAGTCTCACCTTGACCATCTTGTCAATTTTATTCCTGACTTCCTCTGAAAGAGTTGACGAGGCTGCTGAGCAGAAACGGGATGCAGAAAGAAGTGGTCGTTGGAAGATACGCAACATTTTCAAATCTGAACCGATCTCGAAGCAAGTGCACGTTGAAAACTAGATCACGAATGCTCTTGCACGATCACAAGGACTTATAGAGTGGAGGAATTTCGTGGACATGAAATCCGTTGGATAAAATGACGAAAAAAATTGTCATTGTTATGATATTATTGCTTTATGGCATTGCTTCGTTGAGAAGAATTAAGTGGATTTCGCTGGCGAAGCTTCAAAATGTTGCGAGAAACCAAAGTAGAAACCAGAGTCTACCACAGTCAAACCATCACGACGTGAAGCTCGATGCAGTTATAGTTAGGTCAAAACGACATGAAACACGGACACCAACCTTTATCTGCTACCAGCTATGCTTACAACGATGCACTTACAGTCATTTGGAAGCGCATATGAACCGCTTACGTAATCTTGCGTCATGGGCTTCATAGGACGTTTTGGCCGGGTTATCATGAAGGAACTCAGAATAATGCGTCAACCGCGACACTATAGTTGGGTCAAAACGACATGAAGCACGGACCGCTACGTAAGCAGCTGCGCGCTCGAAGCAGTGCGGTGGAGACAGCGGTCGGAATCGAGGTGGGACCGTGGTGAACTGCAGCGATGGGTGGCGGTAGCGACGATCCTTACACGATCCGAACCGCTACGCTCCACCGCGCCGCTTCGAGCGACTGTCCGTGTTTCATGTCGTTTTGACCCAACCATACGTACGTTGCTGCGTTCGAGGCGGCACTGTAAAGACAACGGTTGAGATCGAGGTGAGACCATCATGACTGCTGCAATAAGTGGTGCTAGCAAAGGTATTCTCAGTCCTAAGCCCTCATAGCTTCTTGTGCACAGGCTTACATAACTCCACTCAGCTTCATGTCATTCTGACATGATTATATCAACTAGCAAGATGGTCAAAGGTCTAGCAATGAAAATCAAGAGAACGATATTCGAAATTAGACCAAAGTTCGAGACAGATACAAAAAAAAGTAAATCATTGCATAATCTATCTCCACTACCATCGTCGTAGTGGTTTTCCTAGAGCTAACGCAAGCTCATCCGTGTTGGCCTATACAATGACTTGTGGGGCCAGCCGATGATCAAGTCGGTGTTTTTATCCTCCCAGACAAGTCTGGTACCAATTTGTCGACCCCGGAAGGATGAAAGGTTTAGTGAGCATTAGGGCGGATTCGAACCTCCGATCGATCGTGCAGGAAACGGAACCTCTAACCGCTAAACCACCCGTGCCCGTAGTTCTATTTATCTTACACAAATACAAAAAGAGCAGGCGAAAGGAATATAACTCCATTGAAGAAAACTATGGTTTTTAACCATACCTTAAATACTGGAGATGCCGCAAAACACGAGAACGATTTATTCAACAGAACACAGAAATTGAACGATCGTTGATGTTACAAGCATCAACCCTGGATTTCTTCAATTTCTCCATATTTTTCGACGCTGACTGATCTTCGCACACAGTACAAACGATGTATTCGTTGAACATTTCAAACTCATTTCCACTGAATGCCCTTCACTTCTTCTATTCGACATGAAAACATACGTATTTAACGAATTGCTTGACCTACTCAGTAATAGAACGAGTTGCCAATGCACAAAAAAAGTACCTCACGTGGGTATTTGCCACAGCGCTTCCAATCGACGACAATGCAATAACAGCCAGAAATCTTACTACAACCCATTTAAAATGAACGAGGTTGTATCTATGATTCAAAGAACAGGTCTGTCTTATTCAACTATGTCAATTACAAAGGCGTTAATATTTATCCGGTAGTTATAACCAGTTTGTTCAAAACAACGAATTAATCATCCGATTCAATAGAGGGAATCATGAAGAGAAATCGCTTGAGCGTTCACCGCAAATACACGCACACGCAGTTCCATAAATTTGTCCTCTCAAAGGAAGTAATCCGGTTGCGGTTTCTTGGCTGGTGCACCACGATTTTCCTATAGAAAATAATCTCATGAAAAAATAATTTTTTTCATCTAAATTCAACCAAGATCATATTAATACCAAAACAATACGTGCAATACGTGCAATGAGATTCTGATAATTTCATGCTTAGTTGTACATCTAATGCTGCGATCTTGAACTCACCTGTGGTGCGGCTTCAAATATCGTGAATTCCTTATTTAATTGCTCGTCCAATTCTAATATGGCAGCAACATTCCCGCATCTAAACAATATCGCTAAGAAAGAAAAGGAAAAACGTACGTATGGCTGTGAAAGGAAGGGAGAAAAAAGTCTAATAAAAAAAAAAACAAAGGACGGCTCTTAAACCAGGACCTGAGAAAGGTAGCACTTCGATAGCTGTGCGCCGTCTTCTTGATACTTAGTAGAATTAGACAAAATTTTCGTAAGTTTTAAATAGCGGGGCGAAAAAAGAGACAGACAAAAAAGAACAACTTCAGATAGAACAGGTAAGAGCAACAAAAAATAATAAATAAATAATAAGCAGTGATAGGAAGTGAATAAGTCGACAAAATACAATAGACTATACTAAACTTCTGCAGTAGACTAAAAGTGTTCATCTGACCCAATCTTTTTGGAGGTATATGCGTAAAGAACCAAACAAAAAAAAAGCGACTCGTAGTCATTGCACGTTTAACACCTGTCTTTGTTCTTATAAAAAAGTTCATTTCGTGAGAAAATGCACAGACGACGAGATGCCAAAGAATTTGAAATGTGATTTCGCATAATTAGTCATTTATAATTAATAAAAAGTCATGGAGCGTATTACAAAGGATGTCGCTGTACTGAGAAAACTAAAAAGTGAGACTTCAATTCAGATTCGCAACAAATCAATTATGATATAGACATTTGGTTACTTTTAAGCACGAAAAAGCTTTTCCACGAGGAACGTCGTAAGAAATTGACTGACTTCACCACTTTCATAGGAACATAACTTCTAGGAGGAAATATCTTTTCTTAACAGTGATTGATTGTTGTTTATTTCTGAGAATACAATGTTATTGCTCTACAATGAAGAAGAACATTTTTTTTTGGCAATTATCATATTTGAATCCATTTTTTTGCTTTTTTTCTGGAAATTAAATTTATGTTCCTATGAAAGTGGTGAAGTCAGTCAATTTCTTATTTTTAAGTCAGTCAATTTCTTATTCATTTAAGCTTATTTTTCTTCCAACTAGTCTCCTCTTCACCCCGCTAAGCTTTCCCCAAAGAAAGGACAAGTCACTTACTGAGTTTCCCAGAAAGCAATTCGAATTAACTTTTTCACTTCAACCAGGAAAATCTGACAAAACTTTGCCCAGATAATAGACAAAATGGGATAGCTTGAAAAGTTCTCTTGCACACTTTTGTAACTTTATTCCAGCACTTTTCATTGGTAGATTCTACTTCCGGAAGTGACATTCAAGGTTTTGCAAGCTACTTTGTGCAGCCTCGAGCTCAGCGTCTCTTTCCTCTTTTTAAAACCTAATCTTTGAAGTTCCCCATGCTTTTTAATCTACCACTACTACTACTTGTTAATATGCCCCTAGTAGTCAGACTGATTTTCTTTCGATTCATTTTTGATTTCATTTCGCATTCAATTTGTTACCATTATTACAAGAAATTGTTAGGCAAGTACGTTGCACATGAAGATTAACTGCAAATTTTCATGAAGATAAGAAAAGTTTGACATAAATATAAAGTTATTTCAAACATGAGTATAAGCGTCATCCTAATTTCGTAATAAAACTACTTATAAACGACGTAATAATAACGTCGAATTAACACAAAACTAACCGATAACAGTAGTTTGGAGCCGACCATACTGTTAAAACAGTATCATTGAAATGCCATTTATACCCTTCCATGACAAGCTGATGTGCCCTGCATATGAGATCAACGCCGTTTGTATCGCAAAAAGTCTAAATGAACCTTTGGTGGGGCATTTAAATGAGCAAAGAAAATGGTTTATCAATTAATCAGTAAGTTTGATATGTGAAAAAATAATTAAGAATTATCAATTTTTCACGAATTACCTTGACAACGTCAGCACCAAAAAGGTATCCAGCCCCTCGTGGGCTCATTCCCCATCCTACTGATGAATCTTCTGGATCGGACCACAATAGATCACACATGGGACCATCATGCGGCACCTACAATTGCACAGCATTCTTCCACTACTCAATACATTCTTTTCTTCATGATCATTAGATAAAAAAATGATAGCAGTCATCAAAATCCAATTATAGACATAAAAAGGTAAACCGATTACCTCTTGTTTCCTATCAATGACTCGTATTTGATCCAGTGTTTGAATAGAGGGAGATAATCCTCCATGGACGCAAAACGCCTGCGAAAAAATATTGGGTATTGGGATCATGGAATAAAGTAAACTTTAAAATCACCAACAGTACCTTTCCATCAATTACAGCTGAAAGGGAGAGGTAGTCAAAAACCTCGGTGCATGCTTTCCAAACGGCGGCGCTTCCATACTTTCGCAGGCACTCATCATAGAAACCATATACCTTTGAAAAAAAAGTGTTGTAATATGTCAGCGAAGACATGAAAATGATTTCTGGCAAAAATAAAGTCCGTGCGATTGTATAAAGGATAAAGCTTCTGGCGTTAATCAATCCACTTGGGATGCGTCCCCATGTTCACTTCAATTCGGAATCGTTTGAGGTTTACGAACGTGTAACTGGCCTATACAATGACTTGCGGGGGCTGGCCGATGTGTCAAGTGAGTGTTTTTATCCTCCCAGACAAGTCTAGTACCAATTTATCGAAGCCGGAAGGATAAAAGTCTTGGTGAGCACTAGGGCGGATTCGAACCTCCGATCGATCGTGCAGGAAGCGGAATTCCTAACCGCTATACTACACCCGCCCTATGCGATTGTATACACAAGAAAATCTATTTCTTCACAATGCGCTCATTTCTCAGCAACTTGTAAACACATCAAGGTTCACCAAGGTATTTCGGATTTGTTTCCAGAAAAATTAGAAAAAATGGATGCAAATAAGTCGTCCTCTAATATAATAAGTCCTTGCGTACCAGTTTTGCCTTTTAAGTGAAAACTGAAAACCTAGACATACACACAGACACAGGTACACAGACAGTATAGCTTAGATACATAGATAGATGATACAAATGAGAACTTTGTTCTAGGTTCTAGCTACAATGGCAACAATGTAGAATTGGATCGCATAACTCTATATAAACACGAAAGAACGAAGTGTATCGGTTTCTATCAGCAAAGTTTTTAAGCACATGGAGCAGCCTAAATTTTAATCTCACAAGTTTTTTTTTTTGAAGCAGCGAACTGAAAGCGAAATTAAGCGGTTTATTGTCGTGGTCTTGTGCAACATGCATATTCAAATTACTGAACAAAACGACGCCCCGATAGAATCAAGCCACTGCAAATAAATGAGTTTCAGAAAAAATGGTTTGATTCCAACTTCACACTTACCATCCACCAGATATTTAACTCCTACACTGAAACCTTCCAGAGGTAGTATCAAATGTAAATTAGTTCATGTTTGTCTTCCTGAAGCTTCATCCCTTGAAAGTAGCATTCGAACTCCGACAGAAAAATAACTAAATTTTTCATGGGAAAGTATTTGTTTAACGTTGTTTGATATCGACGTACGTATGCAACTCGAGACACAAGATGCAAACATCGCTAGTATGTAGCGTAATCGATCCTCGTTAAATGTTGTTATATGTCCAGTAAAGCGGTTTCATGATTATAGTCAAAAAATTTAACATGTATAAAAATAATGTGCTGAAGTATCGCTTACGGTTTGTATTGTATAGAGAAAATGCAGAATAATTGCATGATAATGCAGGCATCAAGATAGCTTTTTATCGATCATACTTCTTTCAAGTGATGAGGATCCCTCGCCAACCGTGAAAAAGTGAAGGGACTTCCTTCACTTTTTCACGGTTGGCGGAGGGATCCTCATCACCTGAACTGCACCCCATGAACCAGTACCCCTTCACTTGAGTAGGGCCCTGCTATTCCCCATTGCACCTATGACTACAAGAACCACGATCGTGTCCAAATGAACAGAAATTTACGGTTTTAGAGGAAATGATATAATGGACGACGGCAAGTAAATCATTAATGAGTTAAAATAAAGATGTGAAGGAAGAATCCAACAAAGATGACCCAGATAAAACGTCAATTTCCTTCAAGGAAAAGCAATTGAAAAGCTTTGATGGAGTTAAAATCGGCTAGGTATTAGAGAGAACGCTTAATGACACAGTTTTCAGAATTATACATCATGTGGACACAATATTTGAAGAACTGCAACGAGAAAGGGTAGTGGTTGAGCTTAGAAAAAGAATGTAAAGATCCTAAAACTTTCGCTTACAGAAAGTAACTGGAATTTTTAAGCAGAAGTGAGATATTGCCCATGTTCGACTGTCTTTGAATCTCGGCATGTTGAAACGAAGTTTCAATATGCCGAGATTCAAAGACAATAGATGTGAGATATTTATGATACTAAACCCAAAAAGAAATCCGCTCGGGAACTTAAATAAATCAAGGAAATCCAATGGTAGGAAATTTATCTCAACATTGACAAAAAGAAATAAACACTCGTTAATTCTCGACGGTTATTCCTCACAAATTTCGAAAGAACACGCACGGCATAAAACACAGAAATCCCATTTGATAGAAATTGATTCCCGCAAACAAATTAAATATCAATTTTCCTCAACTGCGATTACTTGAAAAACGAAATAATAAAGCAAGAGTAACAAACAGGAAATTAAAACAAAAATATGGTACCTGTGTGATTTGCCTGCTTTCGTGATTCCCTCTAATAAGCATCATCCTATCCGGATACCGGACTTTTAACGCGAGAAGCAGCAGGAACGTTTCTACTGAATAGAATCCTCGATCAACAAAGTCTCCAAGAAATAAGTAGTTGGTGTCGGGAATCTGACCGCCAACCTACAATAAGAAGAATATTCTGCGATGAATGGGTCATTACAAAAGTAAAATATCACCTTAAATAACTCCATGAGATCATAAAACTGTCCATGAATATCACCACATATCTGAAAGAAGAGAAACTGCTTATACACATATGTAAATCACAAACAATTATTTACAAATTACCGTTACTGGAGAGTCTATAACTTGAACATTTCCTTCTTGTACAAGGATTTCGCGGGCTTTGGAACATAATGATTTGACGTCTTGTTCAGAGATTAGTTCGCATTTCATGAGCGTCTCAATGTGCCTGGAAGAGTAGGTTGTAAGCATGGAATCACTTGCTTAAGGGTGCCTCTTATCATCTGTATATGCTTCGAAAACGAACTTTAATTCAGGAAAATCGGTGATAGAACTAAAATCATACAAAAAGATGAATGAAAGGTAAGTGTGGAAACAACAAAGGACAACAAATTGTGGATGTTACAAGAACGTGAACGAAACACTAAAAAAAAAGCAGCTGAAACATGATGATACCACCACTACAAAAACAACAAAGCTTAAAGTCAAATCAAAGATGTAAAAAAGATAATTAGAAACTTACTTATCCAAATCATCGACCGACATTTCTGGGCCTGCACCGGCGGTCACCGGAGAGTCTGGCCGAACCTCCGAAGAGGCCAAATCAGCGATTGAAGTGGCCATTACCATTTAGGCTACGCTATAAAAACAAACAATCAATACAATCGTTGATAAGCGAATTGACGTTTCAAATAAACGGACAGTCCGATATCGTGAAGAGAAAAGAACCTACAAGCATCAGAATTCGACAAGAAGGAGTGAAAATACAAGAAGACAATAAATCAACTTACTCGAAATCAGCAAACACTTGAAAATCAGTGACCCAGAGACCGTAACACACTTGCCAATGACAAGAATTCGAATTTTTTAAGAAAAAAATCATGGCTACGGTACCAAATTGAGGCGGTACGTAGTACTTCTGCACAAGTCAGAACCTATCGAGGTCTGGAAAAAAACAGCCGCCGTTCGACTCGTGCTCGTCGAATAGGATAGGTTTCCGGAGGAGTTCTCTGAGTTTTGGGTCCTTTCGTCGACGATTAAGTAATCAGAGATATTATTTTAGAGATGTAATTGCAAAATCTCTCAGGGATCCAGTTTTTCTGACCTCTAGAAGTTCCTTTTGCTCAGGTATTTCCTCACAAAAAGAATCGCTTAGAAAAAAGTAGAATAATTTTCAAATCATCAGTGGAAATATCCCACAGGTACTGAGTAGCAGTTTCTGATCATTAACCGGCAAGTCCTAGTCAGTTATCTCTAGGAAATGTAGGATAAATGAATGTATCACATAAAATGTAGGATAACCTACAAACTAAGTCATCTTAGTCTGTAGGTTATCCTACATTTTATGTGATACATGACAGCGCAATGAAGGATCCTGCTGCTAAGTTTTCTTTTCATAAAGGAAGAAAAATGAAGGATGAGGATTGAGAGATCAGGATGAACCACATTGAGGGATCATTCTGAAGAGGAGGTAGCCTTCTTTTTTCAGCCCAGCTGCCGTAGAATAGAATAGAATACATGAAATTCAAGCTGATCCCGTCTTGGGTAAAGTGTAGTTGGGATGCCAATCAACACCGTTCTAATCGAACTATACTTTAAGAATACAAGGAACTTTCATAGAGCACAAACACCGTTCCTAACTGATAAATGGTTTTCCCATTTGAGAAGGGAATAGTCCATTAATCGATAGGTAGTGAATAGCTGATTCGGTCAGCGCTCTAAAACCTGAGCATTGGTCTCAGAGAGGATCTATGACATGGAGACTAAAGCTGCTGGGAGAAAAAAAGGAAGATAGAGCTGGAACTGCGAATGCTTTAGCTTTACCAAACTCTCCAAACAGGCTTAGTGAAATTATATCATGTAGTACCTTCAACGAAACCAAAAATGGTCTGAGACATGGCTTCTCCGCAATCCGCATTTGACAGTTAAGAATGGTCTTTGCACTCTAAGAACGTTCTTCGCACTCCAAAGCTCAAGTTGAGTGTCCCCCTGCCCACAATCACATTTTCCCCTCTTCTTACTTTTATTTCCTTTCTTTCTACTCCATTCGCTGAGTGAGAATTAAAATTATTGAAATTAGTTATATTTGCACGAACTTGTTATATTCGCAGTGAATCGCTGTGCTTCCCCCTCAACCGCCCAATCGCCTAAACACAGTCAAGCAAGAACGAAATGATTCGTGGTGCAATTGCGTAAACTGTTGCGGCCGCGGTCGGACAAACAACTTTTTTCCCGTTGCTGCGTCGCAAATCGAATGCTCCCTTGGTAGAAAAGAATGAATGCCATCCTCATCGCCGCTCAGGACGAGATTTCAACTGCGACGTACAGGAATTTTCCATTTAAGACCTTCATTCAATACCCTTTCCGTAGAGGGAGAAAATGCGACGGAAAAGCGGAAGTGTTCGCATTTCCTCGCTCCAACCGTTCTATGCATCATGATTTAAATGACTATCTGGCGACAATCAGGTGCAGTGGTGGTTCGTAGTGGGACCTAACCATTTCCTGTACAGAAATCCTGTAATGTTGATGCGGTTTTACATATGGATACGTGTCTACGAGACCTTCATAGAGAGACAAATCTTCACTGGACGGCAATATGTCGGTCCACGCCAACATTGCCACCAGACTTCGTTTATATCCAGTATTATAAATTATTTTGGATGTGCCTATAGTAGGGTCAAAACGACATGAACCACGGTGCAGTTGCATAAACGGCTGAAGTCGAAGTGGGACCATTGCGGACTGCAGCGACGTGCTAGTAAGGGTCCCCAATGGATTCCAACCGCTTGGGTCCACCGCACTGCTTCGAGCATCGTGCTTCATGTCGTTTTCACCCCACTGTTACGCGCTACTGTAACCTCATCATACTTTAGAAGGTGCTCCAAGTTTACCGTTCGAGATACACATGTACAAAAAGAGAAAGAGAAGGAAATCGTGCAATGCAAAGTGGAAGTTAATGTGAGAATCACACAATCAATGATTAACTTGTTCCTAAGCAATTCTTTTTATTTCTCACTTCTACTTTTTTTCTGCGATCTCAGTCACTAATAATTAGAGTGGGTTAGGCAGCGGTCAGTGTCGCTTTCCATTACCAGTTCAAGTTCGACGTTAACGCTCACGAGACGAGCGTTTTCTTGTACACTAACGATCATTTTAAGTTTCTAGTTCGAGAACTTATTGTTTATTTTAAAATTAAGATTCCCATCTCCCAGTTCTCAACTTTATTCGAGGTACACATGTACAAGCACGTCCTATGAGTAGGATTAAAGGCATCACTCCATGAATTTGAGGTGGTACGGACTTCAGGTGGAGTATTCGTATACGGGATGGGAGACTACGGAGAGGGGGGTGATTCCATCCATTTCTTCCCAATTGCCGTAAAAAAACGGCCCGGAAGACACAGCTTCGGGCGTTTTGGCGCGCTATTTTCTCCAGGGAGTTCGACTGGAGCGCGCCAGCCTTGTGCGGCGCAGCATCTTCCGGGCCGTTTTTTACGGCAATTAAGAAGAAATGGACGGAATCACCCCCCTCTCCATAGTCTCCCATCCCGTATACGAACACTCCACCTGAAACCTGCACCACCTCAGATTCGTGGGGTGATGCCTTCAGAGAATGTTACATCCACTTGAACTCGGAGTGACTGATTTCACTCGTTTGAAATAAACACGCAACAAAATGACCGAGGCAGGCTGGAGTGCCTAGAAACTGTCATTCGATAACGTGAACGAGTTCTCAAAATAATTGAATTTCGCGTGTTAAGTCGGTTCGGCGAATAACTCTTACAAATAATTTTCTTAGGAATAATTCTCTTGTGCAAACTTTTAAATGTATCATGAAAAGGCTAGGTAGATGTTTCACAAACCAAACTATTCAGAATATCTTCACGATGTGATACTCGAGATTCGAGTCTAACTTTGGATTTATTAATGGAGCATTGGATTGAAATTGTAATTTTTACATGTGAAAACTGAAAATTAACAAGGGATGGCCGTTCGTGTCCTGGGATTCGTTTTTTTTCATCAACGTGAGGACGTTGATGTACGCTGTACCTCCTAAGCGAAATAAGCACTCGGGATCAAAACGACCTGACATGTGGTGCAATTGCATGAGTGCCAGGACTCTCGCTAGATCCTAACGGTTCAAACTGTGCAATTGCACCACAAGTCAGGTCGTTTCGGCGCGACTACAGCCGCGTTCTTTTTCCCTTGCGCACTGCTCTTCATTCCCTACATTCACAGAGACTCAATCTTTTCACAGTCGTATCTCATATTGTGTCTGTGGAAGTTTCCAAAGATACGGTTCGAAAAATACCCACAAATTTTTGTGTTTTTCGTCCTGGTTCCGCAGAAAAATGGAAAATTTCGTAAGCACAAGCAGAAGGGGGGCCACAGTCGGCTCTCGTGATATCGCAGTGGGACCATCGCTCGGCTCCGCAACTCTGCTGGATGTAGTAAAAATCCCACCACGAGCACAACCGCCTACGCAGCTGCACATGTGAGGCCGTTTTGATCCGACTCCAATTAATCGAATCCATAACTGTTAGGAGCAAAGCTAACAAACCAAATTTATCCGATGCTAACTAGAATTCTCGCTCGTCTCACGTGGTCACAATTGCGCAGTGATTTTTTTCTTAAAGCAGTGGCTGTCTCACAAACCCTGGAGTAGGACGAGGATGTATTTCTCTTTCCATTGTATCACCAACTCTAAAATCCCTGACGTCGGGCGCGTGTTTAGACGTACAGTACTCGTGAAAGTGCGAAACTCTTAACCTATATTCCAGTTTTCTAGTGCTGATGATCTGGAGGCTGGGAGGTGGCACGAGTTCACCAGCGATTCACCTGTCAACGTAATTATCGTTAGAATAAGTTCTGCACCAAATCATTGTGTTTTCTGACGAATTCCTCAAATTCTTCTCCATCACAGAATTTGATTGTGTACTACTTTTTAAGCAGAACCAAGATTGTTATTGATCTTTATTCTGGCTAACGTGTCGGCGTCGTCGCCTTCTTCAGAACCTGAGGGTCAGAGGTAGGGTCGTTACTAGTTACTACTAGCGGCGCAACTCTAACAACTGGTGGTCCGCCAACATCACGATTTTGTGGCTATCAAGGTGAGCGCTATGGTGATCTGCTTTTCTGACGTTGCCTTTGAATAATCTGTTTGCTAAGTCATATCTTGTAGGATGACGAGGCGTTTGAGGGAGTAGATTACACGTGTCTTTGATTTTTCTGAAGAATTTTTTGATTGATTTTTTCTTCTGCAGAAGGCGACGACGCCGAAATGTTAGCCAGAATAAATATCAATAACAATCTTGGTTCTGCTCAAAAAGTAGTACACAATCAAACTCTACGATGCCAAGATTCAAAGAAGGTCGAACTTGGAACTTTCTTCTCAATCAGTTATCGTAAATTATCACTTTTATTCGTAACATCTACCATCTCTATAATTACATAAAATAATAATTTTTTGAAGAGGTGAAGGAAATCCTTAATCTATTATTCATGTCATAAAAATTATCTCAAAAGACAGATTGAAAAGTATAGTTTTATTTTAAAGTTTTGAAAAGTATTTGCACTAACAAACTATTGAATTTCCAAATCAATTTTGTTTTTAAATGCTGCGCTGATGATGCGGCATAACTCTCAAAACCACCACTTTTTGTTTTGTTTTCCTCGTTGAGTTTCCACTTCGTATTGATAAATTCCACTTTTCTATTCGAATTTAATTCCAATGTAAATTTTTTTTGGTGTAGTAATAAAGAGATCGGTGTAAACCTTATTCATAACTGTGTTTCCACAATCGTAGCAGCTTTCTTTCTATGGAAACCAATTTTATTCACATTTATTTGCACTAAGTAACTTTTGGAAACTTATCGGACAATGTAATTTATGTATTATTCACAAGACACTGCATTTCCAAGACGTTTTTTTCGCGTCCTTCTGGCTTCTCCTCTTTTTTGCATCCGGAATCTTCACTGGTTAAAGGCATCAACCCACGAATTCCAGGTGGTACGGATTTCAGGTGGAGTATTCATATACGGGAACGTAGATTATGGAGAGGGGGTGATTCCGTCCATTTCTTCCTAATTGCCGTAAAAAACGGCCCGAAAGATACGGCTTCGGGCGTTCTGGCGCACTATTTTCTACAACGAGTTCGACTGGAGCGCGCCAGCCTTGTGCGGTGCCGCATCTTCCGGGCCGTTTTTCACGGCAATTAGGAAGAAATGGACGGAATCATCTTCTCTCCATAATCTACGATCCCGTATACGAATACTCCACCGGAAATCCGTACCATCCCAGATTCGTGGGTGATGCCTTTTGTGTTTTTCCAAACCATGTTTCGAAGAAAAGTGGTCGTTTTCTGTACAAGATGAAGGCACAATCAGATGTTATGAATTGACGCATTCAAAGATTCTTTCGAAAAGAAAGAGATTTCATAGAAAATTAGTCGAAAATGTAAGAGTTTTTGTGGTATGTGAGGACACGAGCAGTCTCATGAAAGTCATTAGCAGTGCATACACTTGAGAAAGAACTTCGTGAGATTTCGGAATTAAGACTTAACTGGTGTAAAATTAAAATAGCATTGATAATATAAGCGAGGATGTAATATACACACAGATTGTGTTGGAACTATTTATAGTTGCCAAAACAAAACAAAACAAAACAAAAAAAAACGTTCTTTCTAGAAGGGCCATTAGAGAAATGAACAAGGTTGAGTGCTTTGGGGTAGGAAAGCAGTAAGGCATGAAAAAAGCCACTTAATCGCCTCAACAGAATTTCTAAATGAAAGCTGCCGGTGGTTAATAACAAAAAAAGTTATTAATAGAAAGCACAATTAAAGAGAATGAAATCATTGTGCTCAGGAAAAAAAAAAACTCTTGTTTCAGCACGAAAAAGGAAGCAGGTGAAGGACCTTATTCACACTTATCGCAGTGATTGTACAGTTTATGGGCATATGAAGGAGTCAATGCATGGTACTTGCAACAGAAAAAACAAATAAAGAAGAGAGAAAAGAAAGAAAAAACGAAGAAAGATCTGAAAAGCAGTCAAACAGAATCATATTGGTTTAAAAAAATCGCACGACATTAATCACTGTAATTTGTTATAATATAATGTGAGGTTCTTTTTGCGTGACTGAAGCTGTCTCGCCGAAAAGTCGTTAAGAAGTTCTTCATTGAAAAATCGATGAGAGTCGATTATTGATCTGACCACTGTTTTTTTCTTTTTACAAAGGAAGTTCGTATATGGGATGTTTGTGGTGGATTTCAGTTTTCTTTAGTGGTAAGCCGAATCTGAAACCTACTTCAAAAACTCCCGTAATAAGACAAAAATCTTTGGAACACCTGCATTGATTGATATGTTTTCGCAAACATTTATTAACATCGCGTGAATATTTTCAATTAATCAATATATCGAACAAAAAACCACTCTTTTAGTCCGTTAAACCATTAATCCACATACAGGAGTATATAAAAAACGAACATTTTTCCCACTTTTTCGGGGACAGAAAAACTGCACATTTTTTCTTCGCTGTAATCATAAACAACTAAAATAATGTTTTATCAACAAAAAAAAGTCATAAAATTACAATACGAGTAGATCGGAGACGGAAGAACTATGTAGCTCTACAAGGATGTCATTTTGATAATGAAAAAATATCTCAGGAAATAAAAATATAGTTTACCTTCTTAGGTTTAATAAATCTAACCTTAAGTAACAAGAAACCCTCATCTTATAATCAACTTTTGACTGAAATCAACAAGGTACGAGCTTCCTTCTTTATTATTGGAACTCGTAATGCCATGGAAGATCCCAATGATCCAGACCTCGGGAAAAATGTAGTTGGGGGGAGGGGGCACTCAGTGGCACCTTATTTCAGGATTTTCTATCCTACTTTTTCCCCTTAGCAACTTCAGCTTACTTGTTATAGAGCGCTAGTCGGGGCCCTAAGACTAATGACTAAACTACATTTTCCCTTACACCTCTTCCTTTGCCCAACCTGTGAAGAGCCAGCAAGTGCTCCCCACCTAATACATCCAAGAAACCATCCCTATCTCGAAATATGTTGTCTCCTTTGTTCAAATATTCATAACAAAATACGTCAAGGAGTCCTAGGAGGTTTCAGGGTGCTATGAGAGACCTAAGACGTGAAAATATGTCAGTTCTCTGAAGCATCTTGTCGCCTACTGTAATGTGCAACTGAGAAGTGAATAATAAGATAGGTATAAAAACGCAACTGCTACTAGTTAGCAGATGGTTGTTGTAAACGAGCCGACAGGCGACAATCCTGGAATTTCTTCGCTGACGAGTGTCACAATATTCACAATGGGGCGCTCTTGCCGTCACTTTCGTGTGAGGCAGCTTTTTCTGTCGCTTGCCGAACGCATTACAAAGCGGCGCGAAACGGCGTTACTGCACGCGCTTGATGCGCAAATGAACTGTCAGCCGGGATGCATTATCAGTCTTGCTCATCCCGGGATCGTCTACGAGTTCACGGATCAGGAATGCACTTCGCCGGCCCATCAGCAACATGCCTCCGCGATCCCCTCCTCGTCACACTCGCCGCTCTGCCGTGCACGTGTGATTATCGACGCGGCGCGGTCGTCGTCGTCGTCCACCGGGGGGCTGGGCTGGCCGGCCGGCTGGGGGTTGGGCCCGGGACGACTGGCGAGGCGTGGCCTCGCATGCAGATATGGGCCGCCTCGGGCCTCCTCCGGCACTGCTACCTCGCATGTCATGACGTCATGACGTACTTGGTACGAACGGACCGCGTCGTCATTCTAACACTCATCAACTACTATCATGCTGGTCAAGGAGTACCGCATACTCCTGCCGATGACTGTCGAAGAGTATCGTATAGCGCAGCTTTACATGATACAGGTACTGTTCTCTGTTCCTCTATGCTCTCGATGACGCCTTCCTTTTCATTATCGTCTCATTCTCTTCTGTTGATTCAGATTTATGAGGACAATGAACATTATTTACATTTTTACGTGCTCTAACGGTTTATTTGGTGTTTTCGTGAGCGTTTATGCGAGAAGAACTCAAAAAAGACTTAGTCCGCCATGTTTCCAACCATTTACTCTTTTTAGATCACTCCTCACCTTTCTTATTTTGGAACTATTTAGTGTTTTCCCGAAAACCCTCTTTTGAGGTTCTTTCTCTTCGTTCCAGCACTTAAACGGGCCCCATTACACTTGTTTTCAACGCGATTTTCTAGATATTTTTGAATACTCTGGATTTTCTGGAGCGTTTTCTCTTCCTCATTTCCATTTGTTTTAGAGAAACCGCCCAAACTTTGTTACTGTAATCTTGTTTCCAAAACAGTTTTTCCTCTATGCTCCTCTGTTTGTTTCAGAAAGAGAAAAGAATCTTGGCAAACTTGTTCTTAAGAAATATTTGCTCCATAAAATTCCTGGTTGTTTTCTTGAATACTGAGCCGCTTATCTGAGAAAATGATCTGTTTTCAACATCTCACATTACATTATAGTACAGTGTTGTTGTTGAATTTGCATTGAAAAAAGCGAATTCATTCGAATACATATTCGAATATTCGAGTAACGTTCATCAACCATACATGCATCATTGAATACATTTGTTAGCAGCTGATATTTTGCTAAGAGTGCAAATTCTCGTCCGCTTTCTTCTCCTCCTTTTTGCCCCTTTGAGCACGGATGACATGTCAGTATCACACTTTATTTGATTGCTCCACGCTCCCCTAATTACTTTAATTATCTGCACTCCATGGAAATCGAATCGGTACTATTAGCTTTGTTAAATAAAATAAAGGTGGTTAGTCATTAACGAGACGAGCACTAATGCTTCTAAGAAAAATGGCGTACTTGAGAAACGAGAAACGTTACAAATTCCTAGATTTATGTACTTTATACGAAATCACGACGCGCTGAGTTTTTTCCTCATGTGATAACATTGTAGAAGATTTTTTCTTTGGATGCAATATCACATAATTTGTTCGTCGTTCAGTTTTTGCGATTGTTGGTGTGCTGACCTCATCAATTCAGGCTCATTTTCTTCTTACGCTTCTCCTATTTGTTTAACTTGTCGCAGCAATTAATTTCCCCTCAGAAAACTGACATTTTCTTCAATCGTTTGTTTGAAACGGATGTGAATCCATGTTTTTCAAGAGTTAAGCGGGTGTTTCTTATGCTTTTAAGTTTTCAAGTGACAGAAATTAAATCCTCTGATTATTTAATGCTTTAACGCTTAATTTTTATAGAATGTTAAATTCGTGAGGCTATAGTGGCTAGTAACGAAGGAAAAAAGTTGAATTCTGCGCTCTATCCTAGATGACTTTGTCGGTCCGATCCGCAATTGCGGATTTGCGTGAGTTGACAGCGTTCTAATGTATTTTGGAGACGTGTGGAACGTTTCCATTACACAGTCCATTCTAATTTCGAGAGAATCGAGAATAATTTCGCCTACTGTAAGCGGTTACATCCATTCAGCATCTGACTCCTAAATAATTCACATCACCATGCTCTCCATTGAAGTGACTGTTGGTTTTTTCCCCTCAGTTAGTTCTCTTAAGAGCTTCTCCTCTGCCTTTTTTGTTCCGAACTCGTTGCAACGTTTAAGTGTCTGGATTAAGTGTTAGTCAGTGCTTATCGTCATGGAGATGAAAATTGTTCTCTTCAAACAATTCGTTCGGCGTTGTTTTCCAAATTCCACTGCACGGTGTTGGTGCATTTTACTGCGTTCTTCCCCAATAATCCTAGATAATAAGTAGAAGTATGCAAAAAGACATGTAATCGCTAGAACCGGTTTTGATATTTGCTTACTGGTAGTTTTTCATAGTTGGTAAATTTTTGGCGCTAATGCACACCAACCTTGGGTTAATATTTGATTTCTTTTTTTTTTTGGGACGTGTTCTTCAATTCACTGATAACTTTGTATTTTTTCCCGTGCTTCTCGATCGTCGTGGCGTTTATTGGCGTATGATATCAGCAAGCACAAGGATTATTCGTCCGATTGACAGTTCGGCGGTGGCGCAAGCGAGCGAGCGGGCTCGTGGGAAGTCTCACGCTGAGCGCCACACTCCTCCGACAATCGTCGTCGTGTGGAATAGGCGATCAGTAGCCGCCACCGTTGCCGAGAAAACTAGTTGCGATTATAATGGTGCCTTCGTGTGGGGGCAACAGATAAAATAAGTGGTCTACGGACAGTTTCTTGTCGAAAAATGAGCAACTCAGAAATAACATCCATTATAATAGAATTGAAAAGAAAACAAAATTCTCTGAAATTATGTGAAGAATTAATGATGAGTTAGAAATTCTATTCAAATATTCACTCCAAGAGTTCATGCGAACTTAGAATTCCCCCTTAAACATTCATTTTAGGTTCTAATGAACTCACTAGAATTTAAAATTCAAAAATTAATTTTAGGTCCGAATGAGCCCACTAAAATGTACCTTTAAGGGAAAAAGGCTCCTAAGCTATATCGCTCCTCTTTTATAAGCGGCTTATCACGAATTTGACGCAGTACAGAAACCCCAGGGAACCCGTAGACATAGGTGCGATGGAGAGGAGCCGGACCCTACTCAGATGAAGGGGTCTAGTCACGTGATGAGGATCCCTTCGCCAAAAAGTGAAGAGGTCGAGTACCTGCTCCGACTAACGCATGTAAGCCCGTAGAGTTCGAGCGCTAGATTACGGAACCCAGCGTAGCTCCGTAGCGGTGCGTGAACAAAGGGACGTTTTCGAACGTACCTCTCAGCAACAACCGCCGTTCCCACGCCGTTTTTCATAACGATTATGGGAAGTTGAGCGGCCCATGCCGTGTTTCTTATTCTACATCCCGAACATTACTGGTTCCTGTGGTTTCGGCACTGCTTCAATTTGATGATACGGTGCCTTTAATTCACGGACACAGTAACAAATGAAAAAGAACAAATAAAAAGTAACGTTACATTGATTCAGCTGTAATTTTTGTTTGTCGATGATTCATTTTTTCTAGAAATTCGACTTTTTAAAGGAGATTGCAGTCGCGTAAGGCGAGGAGAGTGTACGACTAGCTCTAAGTTCACAACGATCTATGAGTAGAATTAATTTAATTAGCTATGAGTAAAATTAATTTGATTGTTTTCATCATTTTGACTCTTATCAACTTATCAGCTTATCGCACTTTACTCGGTGATGTATCCTTGGATTAAAACTGCTTTTTAAATTTTTATAGGAATTTATTTCATAGGAATTTGTTTCAAAGGAATTCATTTTCATAGGAACTCGTTTCACAGGAATTTATTTTCATAGGAATTTGTTTCATGGGAATTTCAGAAGGAATGGAGAAACAATCATTTACTCCTCTATTTACCCACATATGTGGTCGATTCAACAAAAAAAAAACACGAAGACGTCATTGTGTTGGATTCAAAACAAGATTTCTGGCGCTAAATTCTTTTAACAATAGAAAATGACGTGTAGTCTTCCGTCGTAATGGGAAAATCAAATCGTCCCTCTACCCTCTCTATTTTCTGGAATGCTCGTAGCGATGGTTTGGGTTCGCCGATGAGGAATGCAATAATCGTAAATCTGTCATAAACAGCCAATTTTCTACATTCTATTCGACAACTCTGTAATTCCCAGCGCTTACCAATTTTCTCGTCGATATCTTACGAGAAAATATTGCTAGAGAATTCAAATTCGCTTCGTTGTTCATAATTCAAAGAAAAAAACCCTACTATTACGATAATTTGCCGGAGAGGGAGAATAATTCTTCTGTTGATCACGTTGTCGCAGTAGAAAATTGCTCATTCTCGTTGCAGACGAATTTTGAAGATTTCCCACGCTATGAGATGGACACGAGTGCGGTCCTAAACAAGTTGTCACTGAAAATGTGTGAAAACAAATGATTCAGACCAGTTCGCTAGCGGTTTCCTGGAAAGTTCACGAACAGGTCAGCATTCCTGGCGTTGTTTGTCGCATACGAAAGCGATAGCAGCAAAGCAGAACATAACAGAACTTCTCTGTACTGTAAGTTCTGGAAAGCAAAATTTTTTTACTTTTACATTCAATGCAGTTCACCTACAAAAATCATGCGTAAGTCATGTGTGCGCCTCGCGCGACTGCAACCCCGTGATATGCACTTTTATGTGAAGCGTTGTGTAAACAATGCGCCATCTTTAGGATGTGAAGACGGCGCCCCATCGAGTGTGGTAGTAAAAATGCACTTTTATGCACTTCCACACTTTGGGAACTATACAAATCCTTATCGCGGTTCTATCACGATCAGAAACGATCAAATGGATCAGAAACGTGCAACGAATGTGTTGAAGAAGAAATTTTTCCAGAAAACATTAAAGAGGAATTTGTATGCAATCTATGCCCAAATACTACGAATCTTCGACTAACGGCCCAAAGTTCTTTTAAAATTACTTGAAAAACAAGCAATTGCTCTAAGGTAAATTAAAGTCAAATCACTATTTAAAATATATAGTTTATGTTTATAAATGATCACTTAAATCAAATTAAATCCCTTTTAAATGATAATATAACGTAGACATACTAATATATGATATAGTATGACTAAAATATTAAGGATTGCTCATCCAATATAAATTAGGAATTATTTAAATTGTGCACTTAAAACTTTTTTGTTCCTAAATCTCTCATATCCAACATCTTTTCTATATACAGTTTCCATTTCTGATTTTCAATTTTTCCAAAGTTTTTATTTCTCAGAATCACATAGAAACAGAGGTAAAGATTTTATTGAGTTCAACCTAATTGCAACTACGGTAGGATCGCTAATTCTTCAACAGGAGACGAAAATTACACGGATCCGCTTTTTTTGTCTTCTGTCGAAGAATTAGCGATCCCACTGTAATGAAACTTCTGGCACAAACACAGCTGGCCGCGAACAGTTTCAACCTCGTTGACGCGACGCATCGGTGGAGAACAGGGGCACTGGTTTTTAGGGAGTCCAACTGCACAGTAAAACCACCTAAAAGAAAGTTGACTTTGAAGGTAGGGTACGTGAAGCAGGCAGATTACAGCCAACACGCTTCTTCGCCGCCGATGCGTCGCGTCAACCAACTGAACACGTTTCGCGTCGACTATGTGCTAAAGAGAAAAGAAAAGGAAGGAAAAAAATGAAGAGAAAGAGATGATGTATTTTGCGTCACTTTTGGGATTCGTAAACATATTCAACTTCACTTCTGTATCTTTTGTAATTTATTGAAGCGAACAGTATTTTATTAGGTTTTAAATCAGTAACTCATCCAAGATATCACGAGCTAAGTCATATTGGCCAGAAGTCATATTTGCGTTATTTGCAGCTCCAGGAAGAGGAGATTAAAGATGAAAGCCCTCTTTCTGCAGAATATTTCGCTGCACAAAGAAGCCAATCGCCCTCTTGTGTACACTTCCATGTTAAACGACTTTGAATGTACGCTAATCCCGGGGTGCTTCCAAACTCTTATGGATTGGAGATGACGGCACGGTCACTAAAACGTCCTCCACCCCCTCCCCCTTCCCTACTCCCGAAGGAGCGACCGTTTTTTTGTCAATCAAGTTTGTACTTTACTTTAGTGACGAATATTCTAGGATGTTTTACGTCACACAATTTTCTCCTCAATTTCTCAAGACGACTTAAAAACAGAATCTCTTTTGAAAAATATTGGGGTCATCTGTAATTTTTTTTTTTACGGTATTGGTGTTTGGAAAAATCGGTTTTTTTTTTTTTTGGAGTTTCTCCCAAAAAAAGGAAAAATCAGAAGAAAGCATTCCGTAACTTCTCGCGCTTTTTTTCGCTTTCAAAGTTCTTGGCTTGAGGTATGGATGCAGACAGCGTTCAGAGAGCGATCTCATATTGGGTCCTTTTCGTTAGTAGGTGGCCTCCAGGAAAGGGTAGCTCTTGCCAATCCCAACAAAAAAAAACCCATCAAATTGAGGAAACAGATAAACAAATTAAGGAAACAGATTCCTGAACAGGGGTCGATTCTTTTTTCACCCAACAACGCCACCCTTTCTATCGTGATGAAGTCTACGCCTTTATTTCTGGACTTCTATGCTTGTGAGGAATTCCTTGGTCAGATCAACTAATTCCTACTGACTGCTGGATTTGTGGGAGGTGTTTAGCGCTTTCCCTTGCATTATCGGTAACTATGTACGCTATGATCCGTGTCTACAAGAAGCGCCTAAAATTTGAAGCCAGAGGTAACCTTGGAAATTTTTTGCATATGTTGTAATCGTCAAAATTTCAACCAAATTTGATAGTATTCGGGGAGGACGAGTTGAAAAAGATTCGAGAGCTTCTTCGTGCATTTGATTTCAATCGACTATCTTCTACCTGTGATGATGTCAACTGGATGGAAATCTGTAATTAATCGTAGAATCGTTTCCAGATTCCAGCCCCTTGTTCCTATTCAGAAAAGTACAAAATTTTTCATCAGAAAAATACAAAATTTTTTACAACTGCGAGCATTTGTGCGGAGTAAGTAGATAGCAGTATTAGTGCATTTGCAGGCAAAATGGTCACCGTTGCCGTTTTATTTAATTTACACCGTAATGTGAAGTGGAATTGCAATAAAATGAAGGTACTCATAGTTCGTAAATCGAGTTTCTCTGCGTAAGATCGATGAAATTGTTTTGCAATTGAGATAGGCGTGTGCCGGCGACCAGGCAACAAGAATATTCACACTGTACTCACTCTATAACACATCGAAAAACATACGCACAATTTGCAAGACGACATACATATTTCTTCTCGGATATCTTCCATGATGGGATTTATAATCCGAGAGCGCCATATGATTAGCGCTTATTAGTATCGCTAGCTCGGTATTTGTGAGAATCATCAGAGATCTTTGAACTCTCGCCATTTGTTTTGGTGCTTCTTCTTCTTCTCCTGCGGAAAGTATTGGGTGTGGTCATCGTCGATTCTCTGCACTTTTAATCTTGGCGGACAATTTTACAAAAAAATGGTGAAGGAGACTGGGGAACATCCGAGTGTTGTGACAGAAGGACATAGCGTAGTCGGATTCGCTCGAGATTCGCTGCGAATGCACGTTCGATGACTCGAAACCATCCGAGACCAATCGAAACTCTTCCGTCCTTCCAGGATCAAAACAGTGCTACCAGTTTTCAATGGGACCACGAAAACAATGATTTTATACATCGGCTAGTCTCCGCATGTCATGGCTTATGGCCCGGATAAGCGTTCATAAACCTCAAAAGAATCTGAATTGAATACCCGTTCGTCCCCGTTTGATTGGAGGTGAAAATGCATAGTCTTTTCTACTTTTATATTAAGCCATTCCAGAAAATTTCCCCGAAGTAAAACCCCGTAACCTCGTGATTCTACCCGTTCTGAGCGTGTTCTTGACTGAAATAGCTGAAATCTTTACTGCTAAATGAGTCCAACAATCCCTTATAGATCACTAGTCGCTTTAATAATACCAAGAATTTTCACTATATCCTTTGTAGAGTTTTTTTTTTTGAAATCTCTGCATGGATAGCAGCACGCACATGAAACATTCATGAAGACGTGTAGGATTCGGCTGGAATTAATTGCCCCGGATTCCTTAGCAATATTCCTTTTTGTTACATTATTGCGTGCCGGACGTTTGGTCGATGACCTCGCTCAGATGCGAACTAATTAAACCAGCTGGAAAGCATCAGAACTGGGTCTTCTCTTTTTTTGAGAGAGAGAGGGGGAGGGTTGGGAGGGATATGCTGTGGCTGATTTGACGAATTGTTGACAGCTAGGGACTAATTGAAGAGGAACACGAGAACGGTTGGTAACTGGAGAAACCAGCTGCCGAATACATCAAGTTATGGGGCTTTTCTGGCCTCCAATGCTGTTATGGCAAGTGAAGTATATTTTTTCTCCTGACTAAACTTCCGGAAAACTGCATTTGCAACAATGAAATCCACATCGAGGGCGAAAATTCCGGATAAGGAAATTGAATCGTCGGAATCGAAGCATAACAGCTGACGGAAACATTCTCAGATCTAAAGGAAGAAATTTTCTCAAGATGTGATGCAAAACAAAAAAAAAATACTAAAAAGCTGAACTTAGGTAGAATTTAGGTGCTCTTTTTGGAAAGATTAGAAAGATAAATGAAAAAAATTCCCAAGAAAAGGTCTCTTACTTGAGAGATCTTCTTAGTTGAGAATTTCTTTTTTTTAAACCAAACAAAAAGTATCTCTTTGGTGTATTATTATTTCCAAGCGTGCTAGTGTCTTTTTCTGCTCTTTCCTTCTTTCCTTTGTGTTTCGATGAGTGACGATGAAAGGATAAAGTGGATAAAGTTTCTGGCGTTAATCAATCCGTTTGGGATCCGCCACCACGTTCACTTCAATTCAGAATCGTTTGAGGTTCGCGAACGTGTAACTGGCCCACACAATGATTTGTGGGGGCTAACCGATGTATCAAGTCAGTGTTCTTATCCTCCCAGACGAGTTTGGTACCAATTTATCGACCCCGGAGGGATAAAAGGCTTGGTTGGCACTAGGGCGGAATCGAACCTCCGACCGAGCATTCTGCAGCCACGGTGGAACCCCTTACCGAGTTACCATATGAGTTTTAAATGTAGATGCAAAAAAAATTCGTGGAATTCTTGAACATTTGAGTTATAAAAACCTCCTGCAAGGTTGCTTTAACTCAAGACAACTTCGTTTCGATTCTACGTTTAGAAAAGTGCATCTTGCACTATTCTTCTAACTTTTGAACGACTCGAGCGAAAAAAAAAAACCCGTTGAATCAATTCAACTGATTTTGGAAATGCCGCGCACGGAATGTTTTCCATTCCTATAGTTAGAGCACCACCCGCGACAAAGAAGTCTGTACCGGCCCACACGAAGTGAATGAATGTTTGCCTTCTGTTCCTCGATTTTTGACCCGACTTTAGAAACACTAAAGGCAAAAACAACTCTCCGCAAATACAGGCATCAGATAGATCAAGAGCGATGGACTTATCATATTGTCTGACGAAGCGACTCTTTACACCTGCACAAATGATGAAACGAAAACTTTTGGTGGAATTACTGTTGAAATTGTTCCTCAAAGCTCCATTATAAACTCGTACGAAGGACGAACTCGCCTTTACGTCCCTTAATTTCATCACTTGTGAAGGTGTAAAGAGTTGTTTCGTCTGGCGGAATGATCATTCTGCTGCTTCTCGCTTCTGAATTTCTATGAGAATTTCTGCGCTTTACGCTGCAACACTTGCAATTTACAAACAGGTCTGGAACCTTATCCGCTGCTGCAGAGAGCTGAACATCGAATGTATCTCTGAACACTTCTTCCAGGGCACCGATTTTAAGTGCAGGAGGAATAAATTCGCGCAAATCCGAATCAAATTCGCAAATCTTCTTGAGGATTAAATAGAATTTTAATTAGAATGCGTCATGATGGAGAGCCTAGGTCCTTTTAAGTAGCAAAAATAAAACAAGTTGCACGATATGAAACATAAAAAATAAAATATTTCATAATATACATAATATCCATTTAAAATATACTTTTGAAAAGGGCAGAATTTTAACTGAGTGGTCTGAAAAAGAGGCATTCTTCATGTACACACTAAGGGTGGTATATTAAATAAAGAAGTGTATATTTCTGGAATTTAACCGATTTCAAGTGGTAGTAATCGTAGATATGCAGGTATTTCCTGTAGCAAAGGCGTATGGCGGCGGTATAAACGAGTAACTCACCGGCTAACCTCAAAATTCTATTAGTTTTCTTATTAAATAATAAATAAAAAAAATTTTTTAAAAAAAAAAAAAAAAAAAAAAAAACTCCGGTGGTTTTTTACCGTTGATCGTGCACCAGTGCTTAGTCTGCGCCAATAAAAAAAAATCAAAATCTCCATCATTTTGATGTTGATAAATCCTTACTTGTTCCAATGAAAAAATTCGAAATTTCCACCATTTCGGGGTTGTACTTCGTATCGATTGGGAGATCACAAAACATCATTTTATTGGTTTGGTTAGCTCCCATAAGTCAGTGTTTGGGCCGCGTACGCTTTCGTACACTTCTACGATTATAAATTGATGTCGAACGTGTTGGCGCATCCGAAAGTGATTGATCAACGTCAGCCATTTTTTCATTTATCCTCTAGAGGTTTTCTCGAGCTATTTACTTGAGATTCGGCAACAATTAAACGCTGGAGAGGAGCGGAAACAGGAGCCGATTCGCATACAAAATAAACTTCCTTCAAGTACTTTTGCTACCTACAGAGATCACTGAAAAATGCAGACCAGTGATTGTACTTTTTGTAGAATAAGATAAAGAAAGGATTCTCTTATCTGCTTTATTGATAATGTTTAAGAGAACAATGTTATGGCTGCTTTTTCCTGGAACACAGTTGATGGTAAAGTCTCACCTCCCTATCTGATAACAGCTTCATAGAAAAATAGGAATTGCGATTTCCTTTCGGTGTAATATATAAAAAGGATAAAGTCACTGGCGTATCAATCCACGTGGGATGCGCCAATGCGTTTTCCTGGAGATCGTTGAGGTTTTAGAACGCGTGTTGGCCTACATAATGGCTTGCGGGGGTCAGCCGATGAGAAAGTCAGTGTTTTTTTTCCTCCCGGAAAGGTCTGGTACCAATCTATCGACCCCGAAGAGATGAAGGGCTTGGTTTGCGCTAGGGCGGTTTCGAACCATCGACCGTGTGGATACAACGAACCCACAACCGACTGCGCCACGCCCACCTCTGCGTACCTACGTATAACCTCGTTAATATGTGCGTATGTTTACGTACGCGCTCGACCTTTAGTGTTGCTAAAGGAAAGCCGCATCCATGTTCCTTGCGGAGCTTAACGAGGCCCCATTAATGCACCACACAATTCATTTACATGTGTATGTGTTAAGTGTCCAGAAGAATTTGTATGAACTACATAGAATATAAATGTGCATAATTCCAACCATAATCTTCTTCAGAATTTCATTGTTCCCGTGTGCTCCACTTTCCTTCACATTTCAGAAATTCAAATTCCATTTTCTTCTCTCTTTCTTGTGACCATACCAATTTTCTCGATTGCTTTATTTGAATGTGATGAAAAATGTTTTTTTTTCTACTTATAAAGTGGGACATAAAGACATCCTATTGTGAAAAAGCATAAATGTATGTGCAGAGATACGTTTACTACACTATTTGTTGCCACCACACATAGGTCACCGGAGAGCAGCCAGGAAGTTCTCTAGGAATGATTTCCATGCGGATTTCCAGTCCTGCAGAAAAGCTCCATATGTTGCACTTCTACTTGGATTCACAAATAATGTTCCCTTCTCATGTATGTACGCACTTTTCCCGCGAAACATTCAAATGCTGTTTTTTTTTTCGGTGAATGAGCGGTGAATATAGTATTAGAATTAGGAGTGCAACGGAAGTTCTGGCTTCGTTTATTTGTGAATTATAATTTGTAAACATTTTAATTCTTCAATGTCAGAAGTGGATTTATTTTGAACTTTCCGAGAATTTGATGTTCTTTAACACTTTCTATTTATTTTCTATTCCTAATTTTTTAAATTTTCTATTTCTTTCTATTTATTTCTAAATACTACCTCAACCAAGAACTTTTATTACTTTTGCCTTACTGCTTATCTTTGATACATTTCAGAAGAAGAGTCGTTTGGATTCGCATGGCAAGGACAGCGGTGTGGTGATTCTTAGCAATAAGCCGTATAAGGATGGTCCAGGCGGTTCCGGACAATACACATTCAAAATCTACCATATCGGCAGTAAAATACCTGGTTTGTATTGGTCTTAGCGCTTTGTTCTTCTGTTAGTACATATGTGGCTTCTCGCTAGAGAAGCTCATATTTCTTTATTCGTTTTTGTGTTTTGCATTTTTCCGATTAGTCCTTTCGTTTGATCTTATTATTGGATTTCTGGCCATCGTTCTCTCAGAAAACAAGTGCCCATTAAACCTGCGTTTGAACAAAGAGAACATTATTTTTATGGTGGTTTTGTTGACGGACGTCATTTGGCATCGTTTCAGAACCTCAAAAACAAAGTTTCCATATCAACGTATCGACAGCAATCCCAAACCCCAGGAGTTACGCGTAGAAATCTGTCTATAAACGTTGCATCTAACCGACATTAAGGGATATCCTCTGATTGCACCACGTCTGAGTGCTTTTCGCTAGTATGCAATTATCGCCAGTGAGTAATTGCACTTGATGCAATTACGCCTTGACACAAGAGCTTGCTGCTACTTTGGTTAGAAAAACCATTAGGGGAAAATTTCTATGTGAAACTTTCCTAAGTAGCTATCATATCGTATACATGGGTGCGATAGGGAGGAGTCGGATCCTCGTCAGGTGAAGATGGTCCGCATGGGGTGCACCTCAAGTGATGAGAATCCCTTCGCTAACCGTGCCAAAGGGTTGAGGTCCCTTGACCTATCATCCAAAAGTGAAAGGGGTCCATCGGCTCCGACTATCTCATGTATGATTGTATAATAATCTCTTAAGTACGTATCCATAGTAGGTATCTTCGGAGTATAGTCTGGAGGTTTCACAGAAACATACCCAAGCATTGCAAACCCATCAGAGGCATGAGAACCATGAGGAAAAAGGCATGAGGAAAAAAAAGCAGTGATCAATTTATCTGACAAAGGAACTCTTCATATTCATAGAATTAGCAGATAGAAACCAGATTTCGCTATAATCTATTCATTTCGACAATCTTGTTGGTGTAAGGAGTTGCCTCGTCGTGTAAACTGAGGCTTCTGATATCTAGATCTGCAATCAGTGTGTCGCGTTTTTGCCGCGAAATTTGCCAATTAAATCCTAAATCGTAATTACTAGTGGGAAAATCCAATGTTGAAAATACTCCGATGAACAGTTAATAAATAAATAAATAGGTAAAAATACGGTAAAATAAAATAAATTATAAATATAATAAATATTAAGGGATATCCTCTGATTGTACTTGGTCTTCTAACTATTGAGCAATTTTATCCCGTGATTATTTGCTCCTGACACGACAAGACCTTGATATCAGAGTCTGCTTTGTACTTACTACTTTGCCTTTTGTTCAGTACCAGTGTAAGTTGAGTGAAGAGGTGTTTTTTTTTTCAAGTTGTTCGTCACGTTTCTTACTGCAGCGCCAAAGCATCATTTGAGGAGTAGTATGTTGTTTAGCAGATCGTTGTAAAACTTTCCAGTTAGTAGATCTGGCGTATTCGAACTTCGAACGAAATTCAACGGACACCTGAGTCATCCAGATCTTTGCTCGTTCGCTTAGATGGTTTTATCGAATGAAAATGTAATTTATCTATCGTTGGGTAAAATGTAGTTGGTGGTGTGGGGGATTCAGTGGCGCTCTTATTTCTGAAAGTAAATAACTAAATCAATCGGGACCCTAAGCATTGAGCGTCTTAGAAAATCTATGGCATGCAAACTAAAGTTATTATGAGAAAAAAGTAAGATAATACTTGCAGAAATAAGGGCGCCAGTGAGTGCCTCTTCTCTCCCGCCCCAACTACATTTTTCCCTTGTCTTTTTTTATAATTAAGAAGGAGCGTACATTTATATTTCTATTAGAACAATGGACCTGTCTCTCTCTAAAATATATTTCACTAGTGTGATTTTTGGTTTCTTAAGCTTTATTTCTCGTTTCCTCCTTCATTTGTCTCTGTCATACATGATAAGCAGTGCAACGAACGTAACGTAACGCAACCCCGCTGTAGCCTTAACATTAGAATAATTGTCTGCTTCAGATATGCTCATGACGTCAACAACCTTTTATCCCTTAAGAGTGGTCAACAAGTTACGCAGATGCCTGTTGTAAACTCCATGATTACAACTTTGAAAAGCTTTTTTTAATGTTACTTTTCACCTTCGAACAGATGCGTACCACAAAGCATTTGCGTCACTGCCACTTTAAACTTTCACACAGTCGGTCAAAAACAACGTGAGCTTTGGTGCAGTTGCGTAAGGGGCTACGCTCGAGGCGACGCGATTGTGCTCAAGGTTTGAGCAACTCAGAGTGCAGAAGAGGATCCCACCTTGATCACAACCGCTAGTTTCATCGCACCTCTTCGAGCTGAGCACTTACGCAACTGCACCGAGTTTCGGATTTTAACCCGACTATCCACAATAGAGCATATATATGAATCCAATGAAAGGCCTCATCAAATCTGCGGGAATATTTCACAACATTTAAGATTCCACCGTACGGGAACGCGTTGGGGCGTCCCAGGTGGATTGATTAACATCAGTCACTTTATCCTTTATCTTTTCAAGATTCCTCCATCAACCTAACGATGTTACTGTGAAGCCATTCAAATGATGGGAAATAAATTGCAGAAACGAGCTCTTTTAGGGTGAATCTGTAATTTTTCGCCATATGTGCTCACTATACAGTAAAAGACATGACACATCTGTTATAAAGAGGAGAAACCACTGTACATTTCGCAGGAATTATTTCCAAACTGGTTGTTTACACATTTGTTTGGGCTCACTGCTGCGGTTTTCATGAAGGCTGTCAGATGTGTCTTTTAATTGTTTACTATACTTGTAGCAGGAATCGGGACTATTAATCAGGGCAGATAATTGGATTGTTCCTGTTTTTTCACCGTATTTCAATCGGAATTTCTCTTCATGAGTAGAGCATGTTTCATTTAAATTGAGTCTGATGATGAATAATAAAATACTGCTAAATGAATAAATAAATAAAATATACTAATAAATAACTGAAACTAAAATACTAATACTGTACTAATAAAAGAATACAACTGTGGAGTGCTTGGTCAGTCGGTAAATCCTCTATGTGCAGAGGGACCTATGGGACATTACCGAGGTCCATTAACTCTCGATTTACGCATTTCAGGTGCAGTTGTGCGAACTTTGCAATAAATATGGATAAAGAATCTCTATATAGGCATCCCATGATTCTCATTCCATAGCCATAACAATCATGTGAATATACTTTTGTGGCAGACATCTGGAGTCACCTGACATGTTATGGCAGTAATGAGTATCATATGTCCGTCATCTATCTCAATCCCCATGCTGTTATGTCGTTCAGGGCCTTGAAAAAAGGGGAATTTCCAGGAAAGAACGGTACTTTTGAGTTGGCCGAGTTAAAAATTTAAGATGTCTGGTGCATTTACACAATGCACTACTGCTGCTGGTAGGCACCGCTATGTTCTGGTATGAAACGACTGCACCTCAGCCATTCCTCACCCTACAACACCCACCCACTAAACATCAAGATATTCCTTGTCTAAATGTGTACTGGAGTGGGTATATGTCCGTGGACTTGATTATGTTTACCGCTTCGAAGCACTGATGCCATCAAGCACAAAACAACCGTGAAGATTGAAAACTTGATTGACGTGATTCCCTACGGGAAGCAAGTCCGTAAATGAAGAAACACTTGCTGTTCTCGATGTGGATTTAAGTTTAACATAAAATTGTAGGTACCATTTGACGTGTTTTAAAACAATGATAGCGTGAGCTAACTGACTGATCTTGACACCGTCACTTTATTAGTGGTTTCCAATGACGGAATGATAACTATTCCTTTTATCTTTAGAACCATGGGTTCGATAGGGAGGAGCCGACCCTTGCTCAGGTGAAGGAGTGCATCTCAACTGATGAGGATCCTTTAACCAACCATCCAGAAGTGAAGTTGGTACCTACGTCAATCGTCCAAAAGTGAAGGTGGTCGGAGCACCGGCTCCGACTATTGTATATGTGCTTAAAAATGTAACGATTCCTCTAGAAATGGGTTGTTTTTGGTTCTAATTTGTTGTCCTTCCATACCAACATGGTGTGGGAAAGGAACTGTCCTTACGCAATTTATCTACTGGAGAAACTTGGCTGGAAATCACGAAGATAATTATTGTTTACCCCGTGAACTGTTTTTGGGTTCGAGATGAAATGGAACTAATGAAACACTCTGACTCAGATCGAATCATACTGCAGTAAAGTGTATTTCATCATCTTTAGAAAATTTGCTTCTTTTTCAGTATGGATTCGAAGTATTCTCCCCACGAGTGCGCTTGAAGCCCATGAAGAGGCATGGAATGCATATCCATACACTAAAACAAGGTGAGCATTTTTTTTTAGTTCTTAATCACTTTATATTCTAGTAGAATATTATTATTTTCGTTTCTATTTGGTCATATTTGAAGTTTTCACTTCCTCGTTCCTCGATCTTTTTCGCTTTAAGCTGGATAGTACGAGTTTTCTGCTAGACTTCTACTCCAAATCGATACACTAATTTGCGTTTCGTGATTTCTTAGAATTCGCACTAACTGGCAAGCCATTTGCGTTTTCACTCACCCCTCTCAGCCAATAAATATGTCACTACTAATTGCGAATCATGAGAGATTCTCAGGCTGCTGTTGAATTTTACATCAGGGACGGGCTGTGAGAGTAATATGTCCCGACATAGGTGCGATACTACTTATGGTGGTAGAAAAAAAAACTTCGAAATCTATCACAAAGTTACCTGTTGTGACGTCAATATCAGATTCATTCCTTGGCATGGTCCCCTTTCAAACTGGTTTTTTTTTTCGGTAACGATTCTCTAACTCTTTCAGTTCAATCAAGTAGTACTTGACCTCCTCCCGCGAAAAATAAGTCGTTCGGGAAGTAGGGAGAATCTTAACTCGCTTTAAATGTTGCATAGGAGTTGCTTTTCAGTGAAAAAAAAATTTTATAATAGCGTGATATTCAATTTCAACCATTACTGCAGGCATTTACTCATCCAAGCGTTTGGAAAATAATAAAGCTCTGTCGGAAATTTGCGAAGTTTTCATCGCTGAAAGCACAATTGCAATCCGAAGGTGTTTTTTTAAGAAGTAGGATTTTTTTGGGGTGAATGTCAAAAGTTTTCAGAAAGACTATAAAGTTTCAAAGTCGAACTACTCCAATGTGTTGGAGTGAAGTTATTTCCAAAGAATATTTACATTCATTGGAAATAACTTCACTCACACACTCAAAGCTACTCTGAGAATGAAAAATTCTACGAAGTAAATAACAGCTCGAGGTAGTTTTCTCATATTTACTAAGCGTCTTGACCGTAATAAGCATGGTGTAGCATCTCGTGCCCGCTCCAGTATACATCTTCATTAGAAACATGTCGAAGCAGAAAAAATCGCCTCCATGTTGGTAGATCCCATAATGTCTCATATTTTCCTGAAAGTTATCTAAGATTACTATGACAAATCATTTTCCGGCGTTCTTTGTTGAAAACTAAGCGACGCTGAAGCATGACTAATTGCCCATTGTTCCCTTCCGAATTGTGCCATAGGCCGGAACAGAGCCGATTCTGCGTATGGAGAGGGTTATTGCGAAGATAGCCTTATATAGATGCATGAAAAGTAAGGGAATTAGGATTGTAACCAGTGAGTAAAGATGAATAAATTAACAACCATATGGTGAATGATAAACATGATTCATACAGGACCCTACTAGAGCTTCACTGCTTTTATCGGTATTAATTACATTCAAACTACGTCACTGATACAGGTTTCTTTGATTCTTCTCCGATTCTTCTCTTTTTCCTTCTCCTTGATCGCCAGGATTACTCTATTTTTGGAGGCTTTTTTTTCGACTACTTCATGGTTCGTTTTGTTGACTTGTTAGAATAGAGGGCTCATTCGAAAAGAAACAGGTACTGCTAGGTCTTCCCATAGATTATGTGGTTGAGCTTATCTTTCCATATTTTTTATTTTCCACAACTCTCTTTCTGTTGTCCATCAAACTTCCATTGCCTATTTCCCAGAATTCATTTATCTGTAACGAAAACTACCCCTCTAGTGCTTTTGAAATTGTTTAAGGGGTGCCTTAATACTTACATTTGGCCCATAACTCCAATTTAAATAGTTGTTGAATGGATCTATCAATTGCAGAATGTTTCATTTGCATTATCACCTGTCACTGCAATTGTATCCAGTTCGTCATTTCCCGATATTGTTGATATTCCGTGTTTATGCTTTTTAGGAAAAGCAAAAACAGTAGAGTTCTCAAATTAACGGTAGGTTTAACCACTACGCAAAAAATTCGGCGCAACACCGTGCGCAAAACTCCGTGGTTTACAAACAGGGAGTCCTGCGCACGATATTTCTTAAAACGCTGCCCTACGCCTTCATGTTACATCGATAGATAGATATTTTCTTAGGGGTCCAGCATAGCATATGGCGAATTGGATTGCTGGAAACTTTATATTCAGGACAATTTTATGACTTTACATCCATCCTGTAATTTTACAATTCTGTCTTTTATTCGAAACAACGAAAATTCTGTCGAATTTTATAAGATACAACGTGCGGCTAAAAACATTTTTATATGACCATATGATATGTACATGATGCATTACACTGCGGAAATGAAAGTAATAAATAGAAATGGTCACGTGCGCATTCAATCGTTCCGAAATGTATGAGATGAGGCTGGAAATTGGGGAAAATTCATGTTTGGTACATATTTTGCATGTTTTCGGATTTCTAGGAGTTAAACCCTTGTACCCTTTCACCTTAGGGTAAAAATACCTCCAATCAAATCTTAGCTGGCCTTTTTGTATTTTCTTCTCCATTTTCTCTTATCTATTTTTATCTTTTCTATTTTTTCGTGGTACTTACATATTTGATAGTGATTTACTACCTTAACTATCATGTAGAAATCTCTTGCTGCTTTATTGCTGGCATAGTCGCGTACTTCTTACGAAAAGATAGACGCAGGTGGACATAATTAAGGATGAGTTTTTCTTTTGGTTATATCGTATACTAGTTGACCTCACCAAAGCTCAGATTTATATATGTTACGGTACCCATAACGTGTACTTTTGAAAAAAAAAGAAATCATTTTGGTTAGGAAGATTGTGATTTTCATTTTCAACCACATCTTTTAATTAGGCGTTTTTATAACTATTCATAAGTTTCTGATTAATTAGGAATTCGACACAAACATTACGGGAAATTGCTTATGACTCAATCCATTGCAAAGGACATCGTGTCAATTAGACAGATGGATAGCGGCATCGACAAAAAAAATGACATTCCGGTTATTTCTTCTAATTACTTGAGTGATTAACAACTTTACACTTTAGCGGAAAAAGTATGGCTAAATTTCTTTTTTGCTCCTTGACCTACACACTTACAGCAGCAGTAAACAGATTTCAAAAAGAAAAACAACATTAATAATAATTTTATAATTTCAACTATTACAATAGTCGATTTTTTGGTTTGAAAATATGTGGATTTTGTGCAAAAAAAATTCGTCACTTTTTCCGCCGCCCGCCCACTTTTTTTTGCGGTATCATGTGCGCTGCACTCGTATTTTTACTCGAATGAGAACATTTTACAGTGAGTGAGGGATACATCTTTTCCTTCTACTCTACCGCTTTTTCGCTCGCCGGTGTAAACAAGTGCACACGTGTGCGTTGTGTACATCTCCTCAACGTTTTTGTGCAATTACGTACCATTTGCTGCGAACATGAGCAACGAGTGAAGAAGCAATAACGAAGAGCACACCTCCATGTGGTCCAGTACTGCTGTGCTAGGATGTACTCCAATTAGTTTGATCACTTTAACAACGGAATACTTTAGAATTTTGTATAATCTTGTAAGTCTCCAGGCCACGTAGACCCACAGTTCTGAACATATTTTCCCTCTACATTTCAATGCTTCAAGGGTGGGTGTAGAGCAATCGGGAGAAGGTCCACTGTGACTGCACGATCGATGGTTCGGAACCCGTCCAATGTCAACCAACCCTTTCACCTCTCCGGGGTCGATAAATTAGCACCAAATTTGTTCGAATCGTTTGAAATGAAAGAACTGACTTGATACATCGGGTGGCCCCCGCAAGTCATCATTGTAAAGCTCAACAAGTGTTCCAAAACTTCAACGATTGCGAATTGCAATAAAAACGCGTCGACGCGTCCCAAGCGGATTAAGACGCCAGAGACTTCATCCTTTTTGTCCTTTTATTTCAATGCTTCAGCTTGTCACTTCTAAGGAGTCTCTCCTTTTGCATGTGAAATTATGGCTTGATCTCTACTGGCCGACACTGATGGTCCTTTATATAAATAATAAAACGAATTTATAAATGAATGTGAGTAATGGAACGGAGACAAAGTGCAAAAGGAAAGGAAAAACAATAAGTTAAGGAGAAAGAGACCTTTAAAACGAACTATTCGTGGGGAAGCGATGTATAAGAAAGAAACGGAGTGAGCAAATTTGTAACCATGTGAAATTTTTAGTTGGAATTTGCTAACACCAGTAGCAAAGATGCTGACGTGGCATACACCCGGATGAAAATGTGCCGTTAAACATATTTCCACATGAAAAAAATAGGAAAATATGAAAAGAAAATAAAATACACTGCGAGGTTTACATGCAAGTCATTTTCAAGGCAACACCTGTGCTAATATCATTATCTGGCCTTACATATCCCATTATCTGGAAGAATCGATGCCTCAGATTTTTGTGTCGTAGAAAAGGGAAATGGAGCTGTTTCACTTGCTCCTTACATTTTACTGTGTGATATCCGCTGTGTTTCAGCAATTTTTCAGGAAGCTATGTAGAATAATCTATTACCTGTGGTTCCAGAGAGGTTTTTCATTCAAAATTAGAAAAAAGTTGAGGTATTACCGATGTACGTGATATATTACACTATAACTGTTTTCTTCTAAGGGATGTATATATACGGTGGAGATCTGTGCTGAAAAGAAGCGCTGAAGTTATCTGCTCTGTGGAAACGAGAGAAGATTCTCTGTTGAAGAGATCAAATGCATTCTCTGTGAGATTCGTATGACATACAAAAGTGTGCTGATGACAAGTTTCCCACAGAAACCGCGAATTTCCGTTTTTTTTTCGTTTTCGAACTTTTGGTCGACTTTCTTGTCAAAGGGTTGCTTTTTCAAAAGTTCCGTGACTCAAAGAATTGAAAGAACTTATATGGAAGCTTAGCAGACCTTCGGGACTTACTTTGAAAAGTGAATGTACGATCATTAACAGTAAATTTTTTGTAGCTGTTTCTGTATAATTGTTTATAATTTTTACAGAAAAGGGATTTTCAAAGGGTTAGATACTTTCAATATATGCTTTTAAATTAATGCATCTTGTTACTGAATGACTACTGTCACCCTAAATTATCCTTAGAAATCACGAGATTAAAGAAAATTTTTTAGGAATGAAAAAGTGTCATGTACGTGATTTTGTGATTTTCTGTTCAGCAGAGTGCGAGGAGACCATCAGTTGAATTTTTGCGACAAGCGTAGGAATGTGTGCTAATAGCCGTATAGTATAGTAGCCAGAAAGACCAAAAAAAGAGTTAGTGGGAACAGCGTAGTTTTTCTTTGATCTGGTGGAAGATCAAAGGAAAGCTTTGCAGAAGTTTGTTGAAGGTATATTTTGCATGTTGGAAACGTCTTTAACATGAGTTCTGTTGCAGCAAATAAAATCCCAATTGTTTTTATGCTGATACAACAAAAAGCGAAAATACCCGACGCTCCATATTTTGCATGGTATCAAATATATAGTTGCGATCTTTAAATACAAGGAATGTTTGAATTTTACACATTTTAGTATCATTATTTGTAGACAAACATTGGTTGTCTTTAAATACGGAGTTGTTGTGCTTTGCCATGTGTTATATAATTTTATATGTACCTGTTTTTATTTTCTAGCTAATTTATTCATCACCTGTTATTTGTTGTTAATTTATCCGTGCAGAAAGTGGATGAATTTCCCGAGAATTCTGTTCCGTGATGAAAACAAGCCATACTCAATAGATGCTAATTGTGCAGAATGAGTTAGTTAGGTATTCGCTACCTTCTAACTCCTCACTTTCCATCATGACGATGAAGAACTCGAAATATTCCTAGATATCTTTTCTTTTAGAGCTATTATTTTCCTCAATAAATAGCAAATTCCAGAAGTTTATGGACAAGCCTTTGCTTTTTGATTTTCTTGCATCTTTCTTGTACTACGTTTTTAAATGGTTGAAATGCAGCCCGACAAGATACAAACAAAAAAAAACTAGAAGAAATTTAATGATGTACTAATCTCTATTATTACTTTTACTTACTACCATCATTACCTACTTTTACTTATGCTTGAAATAACTTGTTAATGTATATTTTAAGGAACTTCTTGGATTAGAATAATTTGGGAAAAAAACACCAAAAAAATCGATCATCAACCCGTTGTCGTTGTATCTCGTTTTTCCTCGGTTCCACGCTGAAATGTGAGGAAATGAATTGTAGAAGGCTATAAATGTAGTAAAATAAAACATCGTTCAGCATAGTTTTTTTTCGCTTGGACCTACTGCAACTTTTTTTGAGTAAATTGTAATCTTAGATATCTTGTATGCGTATGAATTCTGTGAGTCGCGTGTTATGTATTATTCTTTGGATGGTCGGTGTCTCGAATTCCCACGAGAAGTGGAGTGTGATTCCACACGTTGCTTAGATACACAAACAGCTATCGAGTGTGCAATTGAAGAAGAGGACGTCAATACGCGTGTTTTATTGAGGGGTCGACAAGGTAGATAGGATAAGGATAGGATAAGGTAGGTTGAGTCTAGCAAGGAATAGAGAAGCGGAGAAATATTCAGAGGTTTTTCCCAAGGATTCGGTTCATGTAAACAAGTCCTCTTCGTTCATCCCTGATGTGTTGTCTGAGATTAATGAAGAATTAATTAGTCGATGAATAATTGAGATTAATTTCACGAGTACTGCTAATCAACTTTTCTTTTTGTTCTCAGTTTAAATCATTAAATTAATCATTGTGGAAAATTTCTCCAGTCGTGCTCTACTGATCTTTGCCTCAAACACATTCTGCTTAAGAAATGTAGGTTTGGAAAGAATCCAGAGCGTTTCATATCCCAAAAAAAATTAGTGTAGCTGGTGTTTTATAGGGATCGTTACGTGTTTCATAGAATTCATTACTTGTTGATAAGTCCATACAATTTTCTGTTTGCGAAGTCTGCAAAGATACTTATGTGTGTCTTTGAATGAACGCTAATCCTCAGGTTTTTTTTTTTGAGTTTCCATATTTTTCTTTTTAAAACCATAAGCGGGTGTAGTGTAGCGGTTAGAGGTTCCGCTTCCTGCACGATCGATCGGAGGTTCGAATCCGCCCTAGTGCCCACCAAGCCTTTCATCCCTCCGGGGTCGATAAATTGGTACCAGACTTGTCTGGGAGGATAAAAGCACTGACTTGACACATCGGCTAGCCACCGCAAGTCATTGTATAGACCAGATACACGTTCGTAAACCACAAACAATTCTGAATTGAAGTGAGGCGCATCCCAAGCGGATTGATTAACGCCAGAAACTTTATCCTTTTATCCTTTTAAAACCATAAACGGTTGACTCAATAATCATGAATAACACTAATAGTGGTAGGGAAAACTAATCTTGAGGACTAACTATTTAAACAAAGTTTTTGTTTTCTTTCTTGAATTCGTTTTCTTTGAATTTTCCTTTTCTTCGCTACAGTTGACTAAACAACATACTCACCAGAAAATAAAATCTGGCTGATTCGAAGTTTACACAGAAATCGTGAAGTTCAGTGTTGTTAAGGGGTTTCCTTGTTTCTCAGCTATTTTGCAGTAGAAGGAAGAACCTGTGCCAATGAAACCGTACAGCACCTTCAACTCGTTTTTGATGGGAAAGTACTGTAGAATATTTTTTAACTTCTCTTCTTTTGTAACGGTAAATTCTCGAGAAAATTTGAAGGATTTTTTGATCAACGAAATGTTTTGTTTTGAATGAACTATGTATAACTATTACAAAGTGTATTTACAAATATTTATAAACATTACATCCGTCCAGTTATAACAGGACCTGGCAGGGTAGGGATAATTAACTTTTCCTCCTGTTTCCAGGTATTCAACACCAATGATGGACAGATTCAGTCTGGAAGTGGAAACGATCTACTTCAATGACTCTGGTACCCAGGACAACGTCTTCAAACTTACTCCAGAAGAATTGAAAAATCGAATTGTTGACATTATGGATTTTGTTAAGGTGTGACTAGCTGGATATATGCTTTGTAATCTATCTCATGAAATTTTCTTTCGTTTCAGGATCCAATCCCGTCCCATGATTACTGTCCAGAAGAAGACCCTAAACTCTATCGTAGTCAAAAGACTGGTCGTGGACCACTTGGGGACGATTGGGTAAAGGAATTTGTTAGATCCGGTGGGTGGGGATCTCCGGAAAAATCGGTTCAGAGATAACAAGAGCGGCTAAAATGGAGATTTGTTCAGGAAAGCCAGTGATGTGTGCGTATAAAATGTGCAAGGTGGAGTTTCGATACTGGGGGATGCAGGTAAATATTCATCCCAACCATTTGAAAAAAAGCATTCCCAATTTTTTTGTTCTAGACCCGTGCCGAGCGCTGGATCCACGATCTTGCACTTCGGAATACGATGCTTCGAGCACATCGACAAGCATGGGCTTGGCAGGATGAATGGGTTGGACTGAACATGATCGACATCAGACGGCTAGAAGCAGAAGCGGCCGAGCATCTTTCTGCAATGATGGCTAAAGAGTTCGTTGGTTGATCTCCGATTTTTCCACTATTTTTGAATTTCAACATGATTACAAAAAAATTTTTATTAGGTGTTCTTGAAGGAAAATTTCACACATAAGCGGAATACTGACAATTATATTCTCTTTCATTGTCAAATATTTTCTTCTGATATAATGGGAACTAAATCCAGTGAATTCCTGGTAGTGGTATGCTTCATTTAATATTCTAGCAGGCGGAAGAAGAGCCTTCCGCATTGCAAGGAATGTAAAACGCGGTAATCGTATAAAGAGCAAACGAATTTGTTTGCTTCGATTTTTGCATGGAAAACTCGTGAAGATATTTCCAATTTTGGACATTTTGGAGTAGGGCTGGGCACGTTCGAAACAACTAATAAGTTCACTTAATTTTATTGCAATGAAGAAGTACGATGGAAACCAAGTGATTTTCCGAAAGTTGGTTCCGCAGTATTTATGTACATATTGGTCCACCTCATAATTAATCTAGTGCTCTACTCTTCCCTACTTCTTCGAAACTAAGGGAAACAAAAAATTTTTAAAATTTAGAATGTGTTTCCCTTCCTTTTCTTTAGTAATAAAATTCTGAGTTACTACTAGACATTTAAAGCTCCTCTTCCAGAATTCACTAATCCAAGGCAAAAATGCTTTGATTTATGTAACTGCAGATAATACGTTGCATAACTGGTTGATCCCACTCAAAATAGAAAATCTTTTGAGTGCGGACGTAGGGTTCGGGATTTTTTAAATCGACAAAATTTCATTACTTCAACTTTGCTTTTTTTTCTTTCCTGAATAGGAGGATTGACGGCGACTTCCCTCGCATCTCTTGTGATTCAGCTGTAGAGCGCTTCCGTTTCCCATACTCATTGAGATAAAAGTTCAGGTTTACCAGTTTACTGATTCCCATTAATTATTTCCCATATTTCCGAACTTTCGTCGCCACATTCGCTTCTTCCTGAAATGTTTGGAAATAATTCTCGTAATAGCGTTATTCTTGATTATGCCAGTTCTGAACCTTTCATTAATTATGATGCTAATTATGGTTCATTATACCTATTGGCCAGGAGTGGTAACCAAATCAATTCAAATCCGTTATTTTCGAAAAATGAAAGAGATTGTTAATCCGGACATAAATCGTTCTAATCACCATTCTGAAAGATAGCTTCATCACCAAAGCTATGTCAAAGGAACGCTGAAGTGTGGTGCCTTAGAAATCTGGAATCAGAAATCCTCGTGCAGAGCCGTTATTAAATGCTTAGACCGTTTTAAGAGGTTGTAGCAGATGAAAATGTTGTTTATAAGACTCGGAAAAAGCGTATCCATGTACAGCTCATCCTTTCCTCTTAGAGTTAGAAAAATAGAAGAAAATAATTGAAGGGCGGACGAGAACGTTGAGGATTCGGACGCATCATCAGATGACGTTTATTTCGACTGCAGTGATGGCTCATCTTTACGTCATAAACCGTCAATTATTCGATGGAGTTCCGAACTCGAATTGGAAGTTGTGGACGAACGTAAAAAGACTATTCCAAGTTACAATCTTTACATCGCGTTATTTTTGTCTTTTTTTTCAGATTCCCCACCACTTACACCTCATAGTGCTACGGGTGCTGCTTTGTTGATTATGGTGTTTCATGGTGAATTTTGTCCAGATAATCCGGTGGACACGAAAGCAACGGATACAACGACCTTTAAGTGAGCGATTTCAAATTGTTTGTTTTCTTTTTCTTTTTTTTTCTTTTTTAGATTTTACACAATTTTGTAAGGTTTTATGATTAGATACTATGTATACTTTTATCGATCTTTTGAACTACTGTACATGCTATGTTTGCCTACATTTCCGGCTCTTAACGATCACACTAAGGCTAAGCATATAGGGGTTTTTAAAAGCGTTTACAATAACCTAACCGATCACAGCGTTCTGCTTTCCTCCGGGGTACAATCCATTCAGGGTGTTCCTAAGAATACATCATTTGGTCGCCTTTTTTCAGATAGTAAAGACGAATTGGAAAGGAGTGAGTGATGTTCTTCATAGACTCTGGAGATTTATACCCTTAGATTAATCTTTGCCATTTGTGGTTGAGCGCCAACTTTAGGCATAAGCTGGGGAACCTTATTTTATTGTGTGTGAGAGGAATATGTAGAAGTTATAAAATTTCTCTTGGAAGCAAGGGACAACAAATAATTCGGTTTCAATTTACCGAAAAAAGTGTGTGGATGGCTTCAGACCGTTCTCATTCACCCATTCATATATTGAATGGTTTTATTCAGTACCAGAAAATCGAACATGATTCTGCGACAGCAGCAGCTAACTTCCGCTACTGTAGCCACTCGTCAAAGTAATGAAATTGTCATGAAAATGGTGGGAAGCGCGAGATTTGATGGGTGTCAGACGTTCGCCTTGCCTGACAGTTTTCGAATCTTAAAGGTAGAATGCAACTGCGCAATTGTGCTTTTTTGTGGACTAGCGGCACATAGCGACCGAGAACGCAGTTTCATAAATTGCTCATCCGTAATCTTAGTAAGGTATCCAGCTCCACAAAAAAGACACAGTTTGAGAAAGATCCGTATTGTTTTCAGATCCACAATAGATTCACTTGTCCAACGACACTACCCTCAACTACGTGGGCGGGTTCACTTGTTGATGGTCTCATGTGGATCTGAACTTGATTCTGTGGTCAATCGACTCTCTTCTATCTCCTCTTCATTTGGAGCCCTCCTCCCATCTCTTTCACTTATCATATCAAGTGCTCAGGGACTATATTATGAGGTTGTTACCGGAGGCTTTAATGGTTCATTCCATCCCAAATGAGTACCATTACAGGCAATAGAAAGTACGATACGGCGTGCAAATGAGACGTACAGCGAGTTTATCGAGTCCCAACCGCAGTTCAATGGAGAAGTAAGTTAGATTTATCGATCGAACGCGAGGTATTGCAAAGATCAAAGCGAAAGAAAAAACACCATATGCAAATACGTTTTTAAAGATTATATTTCTTTTTTCAAACCGTTTTTTAAAGGTTATACTTTTTTAATTGGAAGTATCTACCGTGCTGATGAAACGTTTTCGTTCATAGTGCAAAATTGCATAAGCGGTTGCGTATAACGCAGCACCATCTTGAACCGCTTCTCACGGTAACGCCGCTAGTACCTAATAACTGGTTTTGAGCTCTACAACTGAGTTAAATGAGGTTTCCATCGACGCGCCTATATCTGTCTGCGGTAGACCCGTTGAAAACACAGTGGAAATCAGTGCAGAGTTCACAAATTTTTGACTCGACTTCGGTTTTTTTTCTGTACATATGTTTTTTTTTGTTGGTAGGTAATGAACGCACTCAACAGTGCGTAGTGAAACAAACATTGGTTTGCGTTAGACTACCACTTTTGGATCAATAATGTAAGCAAGTGTTTAAATTAATGGTGGAAATGTTGTTCTGTACAGAGAACGATATTCGATAAGTTGTTCAATACGGCCTGAAGCTCGGTGTAACTGCGCAAGCGCCTGGATTTGAGGCGGCGCGATGCGGCTAGCGGATGGAATCCAGGAAGGACTTTCGCCAGCTCCACACATCACCACAATTCGGGTGAAGCTATGACCCCACCACCAGCTTTACCGTGTCGCTTTGAACGCAGCTGCTTACGCAACTGCACCGAATTTCAGCCCGTCTTGATCAGACCAGATAAATATGAGTGCTAAAGTTTTGTATAAGGACATGAATGACTATTTGCCCTCGTAGAAAGAATTTTGCTTCTCGGCTAACCTCGGAACCATAACCGAAAATAACTTTGTGTGGATAATGCAGAACTTTGTGTTGTGATAATTGGAGAGTAACATAGACATTGGCAGAACATAACCTCTTCTTCCAAAAGTTAAACAAATTTCCCATCTTAACATTAGATCTCTTATATAAAGATTTCCTATTTGCGAGGGTCTGCACAACAATTTATAGTTCATTATGAATGTTTATTGTGAATAGAATAGAACTGTTTTGAAAACTACACGTCAAGATTTGAAAAAGCAACGGGCTTTTGAAACTCTTAGGAAGATGGCTCTTCGTGGTTTGAACGTGAGATCTGGTATTTAAGGTTTTTGTCGTTGGCGATTCTTTGGGAGGTCTGCTGCTTTATGAAGCGATGACAAAATACGACATTCCAATTCGTCAATCAAGCGTCCGATCGAAAACACCATTGGAAGGAATTGATGAGGTGGTACTGTAATGGCTAAGTTTTATTTAATGGCACGTAATAGAAATTGGTAGCTTAGATCTCGGATCATTCAAACCAATCGGTACACTCTGACGTATCGAACCACAGATCACCAAAATCACCTCGAAACAGCTTATTACCCTGTCCTAGTGTCAAGAAAAAGATCTCGCTAGGATCAGCTTCTCTGGATAGCGTGGCTGTGAGTATCTGCACATTGTAATTGGTGTTTACGTTCTTTCTAACTTTGATTTTGTCAGGTTCAATCTCGTCTACTTTTCCAACCGTCTACTGCTTTCCTGCTTGGATGCCCATTAGGACTGGTTCTGATGCAAAGGAAACTGGCTGGATACGGTATGGGCTTAATGGTGTTGATTAACGAGAACTGTAACGAAGTGTAGCTGTTTTGAGATATCGAACCGCTGGAATCCTGCCAACTGTTCAATCTATACTACTCTCTGGATCCATGTGGATCCCGTCTGGAACCGGTGCTGAACCAACATCTCAGTCTTCTAGAGCCAGCTAATGTTCCGAGGTACTGTTGATGTTTCCTCCATCCCGTTTCAATGCGCTCGTTAAACTTTCAGGATTAAATCTTTTTAGATACCAGAGATATCCGCTAGGCGATGGACGCCCGCTCTCTTATGATTCCTCTGTGGATCTTACTCACCTATGGGGTAATAAACGCATAGATCATGTCTTGTACTGTCCTACAGGTATGCTAGAATTGTTTTTGTTGCCGCAAATTACCTCTGAAATTTCTCCTTTTTTGAGAATGGTCATCTATAGAAATATTGGTTTCAGCGATGGTTGCGTTGCCGTCATCAGCTTTACCGAACATTCTCCATGCATCTTACTGGGAATCACTTGATACAGCTGCTTTCGTGCTCCGCCAATTCGTGAGGAGCGAAGAAACGGTGACCACGACGTTATCGGCCAGCTTGAATCATCTTCCCCTGAAAATCGAGTTACCACCGCTGCAATGGAAGAGGAGGAGGACGAGGTTCAAGGTGAGCTTTTACAAAGTTCTATCCTGTAATTGAATTATAAATTTATAACACTGTCATTGAATCGTGGAAGAAGAGTGAATTTCGCTCGTACACGAAAAGGAGATTCGTCGTTTTAGGAGAACTTTGCCTCAGTTACACATATAGTTGCTTTATCAAGCACTTCCATAAGAATTCAAACACTTTGAAGAGCCAAAAGCTATCAATCAACTCTTATTTCTAATTCCATGACTTAGAAAAGTAATTTTTACTTTTTTTTATAGGTCATTTCGTGTCTTTTAAACTACTTTTAACGGGACAACAATTTTGCTCTAAGACATAAATGAACAGAAGCGATATCCATAACATCCTACGTTTCATTTTTTTTTCAAATTCCAAGGCTCAGATCCAGACCATTGCACAAACTAAAGCAATTTTTTTATTATTTATTATTTATTTTTATTTCTCTTTGGAATTTTTTTTAACATAAACTGTAATATATTCTCTTTTCTTCAGACTTATATTTACTTTATTTAACTCAAAATACTAGTTATAAACACGTTTTCTGAGCCCGATTTTTTCAGGTAGCTAATCTATCGCCAAATCATCGAGCAAATGATGTGTTGGTTGTTGCTGGCAGTGAACTGAACGTAACAGCGAAGTTCTGCTATGGACCTATGGATCTGGCTGCGCTAACCAGAGAATTAGTCTCAGTATTTGTTTGCCCTCAAAGGTGAGTTAGCGATGCCTTTTTGCACGTCTAGTCCTAACTTTCTTAATGGTATCTATGGTGGGAATCAATGAGTTGTCGCCTCATTTACTGGAGGAACTAATGGATGGCTGTAATAAACAGCAGTCGACCATAGGATGGTCGTGAATAACGAATCTCATTGAATAGGAAATGGGCATGGAGTCATTTATCTGAATAAACTAAGTGGCAAGGATCTTCTGTAGTAGTTCTATTTCAGGGGAGATTGGTTTGAGGTTGGTACGTTTGAAACTGATTCTCATGGACGACTTATGGTCTCTCTGGGGACCTCGTTGCCGTGTGGAATTCATTCAGTGAAGGTTGGTTTTTGTTGTTAACGCTTCATAACTATAACAGCTAATGGGTGGTGCAGTTAAGGGAATAACACAAAAATCCTTAATCAATTCAATGACAAAATCCCACTTTACTTTTTGGAGATTTTTGTGTAAACAACAAAAAAATTCTTCAACAGGAGTCTGTTGAGTAGAGCGATTTACGGTAGAAACTAAGAAGCGCTGAAAAACCTGTTTCTGAGGTGTAAAAAAGGTGGTTTTTTAATGCTCAAACAAAGCGACCGATCTAGGGATGCGTTTTTTTTTCTAAGATTTCCCTACTGGAAGCTTGCTGCTAATATCTTGGAAAAAAAAGCGTTAATCAAACTGGTTGAAATGGCACGGTTGGGGAAAGTTCCTACTAGAAAAACTATGAAAATCTTCACTACTACAGATGGTTGTCCATGGTGATCGTTCATACTTGGATTCGTTTGTGGCAGTTGTCCCTGCAACGACGAGGTGCGTGGTGTTCTCAGTGGACGGGTCACTCACAGCTTCTGTTTCCGTTACCGGCAAAGATCCAAGAGTTCGTCCAGGTGCGGTGGATGCTGTGCGATATTGGCATGAACAGGTGATTCTTCGGATACTTGGAATTGTTTTACGATCTCTAGATATAAAAATTTCAGGGTTATGTGATCCTCTACCTCACCGCTCGTCCAGACATGCAACAAAGGGTTGTTTCTGCGTGGTTAGCGCAGCATTGCTTTCCTTATGGTCTTTTGTTATTTAATCCGTCCTTTTCCACCGATCCCCTCAAACAAAAATCACTTCATCTTAAACATATAATTGATATGGGAATAAGGATACATGCTGCATATGGAAGCAGTAAGGTATGTAAAGTGAATCAGTTCCATTTTGGAACCAGTTAATCGTATGTCTTCGTCTTTTAAGGACGTAGCTGTTTATTGCGGCGCTGGAGTGGAACAAAGCAGGATCGTTTCAGTTGCTGGAAGTCGGCGGAGAGTTTGTGTTTTTATAGGTGAGATATCAATCAATTATAGAGTAACCAACCATTCCTGACTCATTTTCACTAGCTCGAAGTTACACTAAAAACCAGCTTTCATTAAAAAAAAAAACTCCAAATATCATCTGTTCTTACATTCAAAAATTGGTTCTTGGATTATTATTCTTATTTCATTTCTAGATCTTTTTCACAAACTTTATTCACTTTTATAGGAAAGTTTTCAGACTTTGTGGATTTCTAATCTCTTCAATGTTCCTCTGTTCGTTTTGTATAATCACCCGCTATCAGTGGGAAAAATCTGTTCGAAAGTTTTTCTTTGTCATGCGAAACAGAAAAGTTGGTACCCAGAAGGTGAACAGAGAAAGAAGAGCGTGACTCATGCCGCTTCTTGTTAGAAAAAAAAACTGCTCAGCGCTCATGGGTGTAGGTTTGATGTAAAGAGACTCAAAAACTATTTGCTTCAAATCTGACATTCAAATGTTAAATGGGTCACCGGGATCAGTTCACCCGACGAAGCAACTCTTTACGGCGGCAGGGGAAGCGCCGCGTAAATTGGGTAGAGACAGTAGAGGTAGTAAGCCAATGCAGGTAGTCCCAAGAAAAGAGGGAAGCCTTTTTAGTCTTTTTTTTTTGTCCTCAACGTAGCTGAGTTACAAACCGGAAATATACAGGTAAATATATGACCAGATGAATGAGCGAATGAATAAAAGGGCTACAATTTTGCGATTTGGGATCGGCAAAAGTGTGAAGAGCCTTTCACTAGTGAGCTGTACATAAAACTAAGGACTTAAGGAAAGAGTCAAACAGTTAAGTAGACCGATAAAGAAGTAAGAAACATGAGCAAATTGAAACGTATCTGAAGCATATAAAGGAACATTATGTAGATCAAAAAGCAGACGAGTGAATGAATGCTAAAACCTATTTAAAATTGTCCAATACCATTTTTAAAAACTGGCAAAAGTGCAAAATGAGAAGATGAAGATGAATGCATGATAGGAAAAATGTTGATTACGATGTTTAGAAAGTTATGCACAACATCTGGAAGAACTTAACAAAGAGAAGTCTCCGCTATCTCAACCGGTTGAGATGTCTGAACAGATCGATGCTCTTGGACTTCCAGCGTCACATCGGTGCATACAGTATACTTTCCGTGATGTTTATCGGTCCACTGTTGACTCCTCAACCGATCGAACTAAACCCTTCAGTTTCAGAAACGTTCAACGCACAGCATCGTTAACTCCGCGGGGCGGCAGACTTGAACAGGAACGCCGGTGACGTCAGTGATTCACTAGGCCTTTACTTTACTCATAGACGGTTTTCCGATCATCTTTTTAGTATTCCTCAGGAAATCCTCAAAATCACTCTTATTTTCGGATACGATCCAATCACCATCGGCGTGTATTTGTGCAGATAAGCTAGTACAACAGTTTGTATGTGACCGGGTAGCAGTCGATTTTTACACGCCAAATAACTCTTTCGTATTGAGGGTTGTGTACATATTCTACTTGATCATATTCTTATGTCTTTATCCACTTAACTCCCATGAAAAGACCAAAACCAAAGAGTTTCTCGTTTGTTCTCATCCTCATTCATCTCATGTTCGGTCTTATTCGTTAAGCACACCGGTCTTACTTGTACCGAGTGATATATTCTTTGTTCTTATCGCGATAGCCACAAGCGCGATTCGGTTTCCTTGAAATCGTGTCGGTAACGTGTTCGCGGTGGGCAAGAAGACGGTTTGGTGCTGGCTAGGGTTGCGATATAGGATGGACTATAAATAGAAGACAAAGAATAACATACTTAGCGTAGATGCACCTCTTGGAATGCGCCTATGCGTTCGACTCCAATTCAAAATTGTTTGATGTTTTTGAACAAGTACGCTAGCTGTTTTTGAACAAGTACGGATCCAGCCGCACTTATCAAGCCAATGTCCACATCTTCCCGGAAAAGTTTGGTACCAGTTGATCGACGGCGGAAGGATGAAAGGCTCGATTAGCTAGCACTAAGAAGGATTTCAGGCGCGAATTACGAAAAAAATATTATTGTACATTAGAAAAAGGAGTAGCTATAGCCGTATGTTGCACGCAGCGCACTTCCTGTACATCATAGAATATACGGGTGCAAAATATTCGAACTTTTCTACGAGTATCGTCGTCAAACACTCAGTTTACTACACGTAACGGAAACCTAATCGCGCCGCTCAGAAGCACTTCCTCATCAAGATCTCTGAGTGATGTGCTACTTTCATCCATTCCAATCAGAACTTCAGGTGATTATTGATCGATTCCATGTTCATGTTGTATCAATGTACAAGAATATTGTTATTTGCAATAGAAGAGTTTGGTACACATAAAATATTTTAATGATCTCAAGATTATTTATTTCTACGTTAAGATAACAACATAGAGATCAGCAAGAGGATCGTAATGTGCCACTCCACTTATACCTATGTGTTTTCAAGTCGTTAAGCGATAAAAGTACTCCTAGTTGTTCTGACGTTAGAGTAGCTCAGATTGATAAGAGCACATCAACTTCCGTTGCTACATCTCCGAAGGAACTGCTCCAACAGCTCGATGTTTCTGGAAAGTAATTTGTAAGTGCAGGATTTCTTTTCATGAATAATTATCAGATAATGTACGTTTGCTGGATGTCACGCCTAAGCTACAAACATTACTACAAGTTCACCTCGTCATTAAAAAAATCAAGAGACATTGAGCGGTCAAGATGTTTGTTTCCATTAATCTTTTAACTGTGGTTATTTTTACGGGTTTTAAGAAAAAAACTGTCAGTGAACGATCCCTACTCAGTTCCATCCATAGATACAACTGACCCCTTTCCTTTAACTTTTTAAAAGCAAACTTATTCTCACTTACAATCCATAGACGCAGTCGATATTACCGTTCGATTGGCCGAGGGTCGACGACAGAGCGACGAGACCATTCATTAATTTATGTCCAACGAACACCTGAATTTATGCGTATGCCATTAAAGATTTTTAATCTGCAGATGTGTTTGTATCCTTGTAGGAAACTAGCAGTGAGACAGAATACAAATCGAAATGTTTTTCATATTCTTCCTACAATGACAAGAAGAAAAAACACGGAAGTGAACACATACTTGCCATTCGCCGAAGTCACAACAGTCAAAATCGGGATTTGCTGTGGCGAAGTCGAAAGACGAAGTCGGTTTTATAGGGTAGCAGTAGCAGCAAACTCTCAAGCAACGCAACAGCAATAGCATATCTGCAAGTTGTTGTTGAATTCTTATGGAATATGTGCTAGCCTTCGCTCTGCTTCGCAGTACAACCAGAGCTACTAAGTATCTTACCACGAGCGTGACTGCTTACGCATTTGCACCACAAGTCAATTCTTTTTGACTTGACTACAAACAGGGTCCCACAAAGTTTTCTTTATTACGAAAAGATGACCACCGAAAAATCGACTGGTTTGGATCAGGAATCATTAAAGAAGAATAAACAATGAAGTTAGGAAAACGACGAGTAATGAAAACAAAGTAACGAAATAGCTGGGAGGAAGCATCGATCTCATTGGCTAGTTCCAAATATTAGCGAAATGGCGTAGTATAAGAAGAAAGAAAGCATACCGTGTTCCTTAGCCGAAATAAAGTCGGCAAATGAATACCATGCACGTGGGATAGTCACGTCCAATGTGTGCACCTCTACAGTATTAGGTTGAGTTATCAGAGGAATTGACACAATACTACCATCAGAAGTTCTGGATAGAAGGATAAAATAGATTCAGTAATGTCATAGATAAGTTTCAATTTCTAGACAGAAGATTTTCCATACTTAATAGGAGAAGGTTGCTGGATGAACTCCAATAGAAGTAAGCATGATGATTTAGAGAAGAAAGCCGACTTTGAGAAACCCACCAGCACATCGGCAGACGAATCTGATCTGAAAATTAGAAACCTGCAAATCGCGATATGTTTCAGACATAGCTTCTATGGACTCATGACAAGTGACTTTGTGAATTTTCAAGAAGGAAAATTCACAGCACTAAAAGTAGAAGCTGCTCGATCAGAGTCACTGTATACATAGTCGGGTCAAAACAACATGAAGGTACGTACAGTCGTGTAAGCGGATGCTCTCAAAGCGGTGCGGTGAAGGAAGCGGTTGGGGATGAGATGGGCCCATCGCGGACTGCAGCGAGGAATGGTACTAACAAGGATCCCCTCTCAATCCAAACCGCTACTGCACCACATCAAACGCAGTCGCTTTCGCAACTGCACCGAGTTTCACGTCGTTTTGACCCTACTATAGGTACAATTTCTTTATTCCGAGAATTCGACTTTCCATACCCAAAGGTTTCGAAAGAATTTGCATTTGTCTTGTTGATATATGATTAATTTCATAGCAAAAGGTTTGGTAGAAAATGATATTTTGAAATTCTAACAAACCTGCGAATGCAAAAAAGGATTTTTTTTATAAACGACGTCAACATACCTGACGCAAGACACGCTTGATCCATTTTCATCCAACACGATACATCTAGCTACGCTGTCTCTATTATCTAGTAAATGACAGGTAGGTTCCCTAAACATATACCAGCGGTATCATCTATTCTATCACCCTCAAAACCGGAAGGAAGTCACCCGGAATTTCTTTGCAATATTCATTCAAACTACGCTAGAGAACTAGAACTAGATTTTTCTGGAATTTCTTCCTCTGAATTTCCTCAGTGGCCGTTAATATCTTGTTGTACGCCTCCTAATCAAATACGATTGCATAAAAGTAGCAAGCAAATGCACAAAACTTCAGACCTTTAGAAACCTCACATACATATGATTTCGTCCTGAAGCGTTTCTAGCTGCGTACGACACGCAAATGCTATCCTCGAACCCAACACACCAGCTCTGCTTCAGTGATAGAAACGAAGGATTATCGACAACTTTTGGCGCAACTGATAGAACCTGTGGAGAACAAAGGAACCAAACGATAGAACGAAGCTAATAAAAAGAGCTTTGAGCCGTGCATATATTTCAATTGTTACGTAATTGAAAAAGAAAAAAATCATCACAACAATTAATTTTTTGCGTATAAACATTTAAGACAGAAATTCTAGACATTTATGAGATTTCAGAAATTTGAAGAATACCCCAGGACATCATTTGAAGAAAAAGAATGCTTGAAATATGTTCAACTTGACGAAACAGGGAAATAACAGCCGGCTAAAGAGTATGATCTTTAGCACACAGCTGTTCGATCTGACGACCGTAACCACAAAAATGTCAATGATTCCCGAAAATGTGCATTATGATGGCCTGCTAATATTTTGCGCAGTACCTCTTTAATCATCCGACGATCACTTGATTCATATTCAATACCTGATAATACGCCTCTCAATATAGCTTCTTTCGCCTTAACTCGCTCTTCCATTGTGTTATTGTCAATGATTAGTTTTTCAATAACACCTTCCATCTAAATCTTGAAAGTTAGGAAAGTCATCCAACAGTTCAATTATTTCCTGTAAACCAAGGAATAAAACAACCCATCATCACCCAATAATACGCACCAAAATAGAAATAAAGTATTTATCTCTCAAACGTAAACAAATGGGAACACATAGTGTATGAAAGTAAAACCACTAAATACCAATCAATTGCATAAAAATCTACATGTAAGCTTGTTGAAGCCTCAGGCACATACTCATATGGGAGTTGCATCCTGGCCGTCCAGTAGAACAGTCGTACTGTATGCGACATCCCAGTAATGAGCTACATTGTGTTTTTCTAGCAAATCCCTCGCCTAAAAAGAAAAAAAGTAATAAATTACACATAACGTATACTAAGGTCATAAGGGAAAATGGACCTGAATATATTACAGCCAACTTATTTTCACCGTAAAATCAAAGATCTGTATGATAACTCTTATGGCTTGCTCTTTTCTTGTAGTTTTTGTTTTGTTTATGTAAAACGCATCACTTGCAGAGGAAAAGAACATGTGAAAGCCAATATCAAATGAAAAACTCTAAATCATGAAGAAAATTCATATGAGTACTGAACACGATGCATTTGAAACGATAGTCTCCTCATTAACAAACGAGGCAGTTTGAAGGTAAATTAAAAAAGCGTAACTATAAAACAAACCTGTTTCTCTATAGTGGCCGTAACAACTGTGAAATCACGGAAATTACGTCGTTTTACTTGTCCCTCCCATATCTGAAACAACAACCTCTCCAATATTGGAACTTGAAAAATAAAGGTCACTATCAGAATTATAATTTTAAAAGAGATCAAATCATCAGATCTCACAAGTATAGTCACAACAATGTTCATCATTATACATCATAGCCACTTTAGCACGTTGCTGCGATCGATACAATTGGCAGTAAACTCGCAAAACACTAACTCAAGTGCATGCGAGGATCGCGACAGAGCAACTCTTAGAGAAAGACTTGGGTGTGCCGTATACCTAAAGGAATCCAGGCAAATTTCACTTTGTCACGAATATTTTCGGAATGAAAAAAAATCAACCAAGATTAGAAATTGAATGCAGCGTTCATACTGTTCTTCATCTCCTTAAAGGGATGAGTCAAACACATTCATACATAATTTGATGAGGTCTTTCTAAAGGGTATGAAGTAATAAATAACACATATATAACACATAAATGGTAAAATTTTATAAACAAACATACCAGCTGACAAGAATTCCTCTCTCCGGGAGCATCCTTCTCAGCGTCTTTTTTCTGCCCAATCACCTCATCCTCCCATTTTATTCGGTTCAACATGAGATTTCTATAAAACTTCTGCTGCTTGGGGCCTGCAAATAGGTTCAAGTTTTACTGAACTATTCCTTGTAATTCATTTTTCTTCAACAAACCGAAATAAAAATTCACCTCCTTCGACAACAACAAGATTTATGTTTTTATGTAGTAAAATGACGCCAGTCATCTGTAGCTGCTTCGCATTCATCTCTACTTTGAACTTCTTGGCTGGATGCAGCAGAGATTTTATCCTAGAATAATGAACCCCTTAACGGCTATTCACAAATCAGCAGTAAAAAGAAAGAACTAATGTGGAATCACTACATGAGCAATGAAATATTGGAAAATTCGCTGATGAGTGAGATAACAGCATGAACATGAATAGAACCTCAAGTGAAGCCAACAGTTACGAGGAAAATTCAAAACAGAGCAGAAAGGATTAGGAATTACTCAGGACTTTTAGTAGTAAATATATGCTTGAAAAACTATTCTTACCGATACACGGCTACATGGACAGCAAGGGACGTATCTTCAGCAATCTTCTTCGTTTTCTTTGCAGCTTTCTGCTCATCTGTCAGCTTCCGCTCTGCGTTTGCCTTGAAAGAACAGCTTTAAACAAGAGTGAAGACAGAGTAGCCCAAAGAATAAACCAAATAAACTGGGACAGTTTGGAGCATTAGAACGACATTAATTTTAGAATGTATTACTTGCTGATGCTTTCTTAATCTATCTGCCATCTGTTTTCTAACGTGTGCCTCCATTTTGGTCGGATCCTGCACCGCATCACTTCCGAGTACTCGCATGAGATTTGAGATTTTCACCTAGAACCGACATTAACTCAGGAGGAAAATAATGAAGTAGACAAATCGAAGAAACGTAAAGGGCTTATTTTTAAACCTTTGGCGCTGGAGCCTTAGCGAGACCAATCCTTATCATTTCTGTACGTTCTTTCTGCATCTCCTTACGGTTTTGCCGTCTGATTTTCTTTCGTTCTTTAGAGGTGAGATAAACCTTTAAAAAAACTGTATGTTTCAAATGTATGGAGAGAAGGAAGAAAGATACCTTCAGGTACTGAGGCGTCATCGGATCTGTCGGAGCTTTTAACTTTATAGGATGCTCAACAAGTTCGCTAATAGTGTCTTTGAATCTTGTTTCTACATCGGTACCAGGTATGTCATCATAACTGGAAATAAATAATTTCAAAAACCAATAGAACAGAGCAAAGGAGGAAGAACAGTGGAATCTAGAAAAATTCGAACCTGTCACTTTCTAGAACAATGGAATCCCACCACTCAATATCCGGTACGTCATCCGAACTTTTTCCAGCAGGGGTAATCATAGCTAGTTTAACGGCTGATGAAATTCCAGTACTCTTTGCGGCTTGCGAAATTTCAGCCTGAACGAGATTTCTGTTCACCAAAAAAGAAGAAAAATGAATAATATTTAAATAAAAGTAGAAGTTAAGAAGAAGTAAGAGAAAGGAAAGAAAAATGAAGAAGTAACTATTTTAAAGGAACGTTTGTATCAACAAACGTAAAGAAACAGATGAAAAAAACAGGGAATAAGTGAGGAATGGCAAAAGTAAGTTCTAAATCTCAAAGAACCTGCAGTTTCTCCAGTTTAGCTACGGCTCTTTGTTTATTAGCCAACTGTTCGAATTCTCCTTTTTCGTGGAAGTTGAACATTTTCTTCTTCCTTTCAGCCGGCCGTGCGCTGATTCTTGGATCCATAAATTCCAGGAGTTCCTCCTCCTAGAAATATCAGAGCATGCATGAACTACGGACACACGAAGTAAATTGCAAAACGGATCACATACAACATCTTCGTCACGTTCCTTTAGGATTCCAGGTGCAATATCCGGTAAAGGAGCCATAACAGGCGCATTAGGACGCACCAAAGAGTTTATAGTTGATGTTGCTTTAGCAAGTTTCGCCTGTAATAAAAGTTTGAGTTACTTGCTACATAGTACTCTTAGCACTTAAAAGTATGTTTAAAATAAGAGCTACCTTCAACTCATCTACTCTGCTCTTCTTATTCATAGAGGCCTGAATGAACATCTGGGCTTCTTGAGGTCTCAAAGCGACATTCTTTGCCGTAGTTGCCGGTTGCGCAGTGACTCCAGTCAGCATCGGCGCCGCAGCTCCGAGACCTAACTGACGCTTCCTTTCCTCTATTTCTTGTTGGGCTTTGTACATGAGTTCTTTCGCCCTATAATTGTCCTATAAGATTCATTAGAAAAGAGTTCAGATCAACCGCTACGAGTGACAAGAACAACGAATTACTAAGCATTAGCAAATACCTCAGCGTTTCCTCAGTGACCACAACATTTTTCTTCGCTTCTTCTTCCTCGAGTTTCTTCTGGTAAAGCTCCTTGGCAAGATTTTTCAATTTCTCTTTCTCTTTCTCCTACAATCACTTTGTAATTCAACCCCTACCAAAACCTCACCAACGGACTAAATTAGTCAAACGTTACCTTTTCAAGTTCCTTCTTGCTAATCTCCTCTTCTCTTCTTCGACGTTCCTTTTCTCTCTCACTGTCCTTAGCTCTTTCCTTTTCTTTTCTACTTCTTTCACGAGAGCGAGACCTTCCGCGATCCTTCTTGCTCCTTTTCGAGTCATCTTTGTTTTCTTCGAACTAAACGCAGCGAGTTTAGAGTAACAGTGGAAGGGGAAAACAAAGGACGACGAGAATAAATGAGCGTCAAGTCAAAAAAAAAACAATGACAGAGATTTGTAGCTGATAAAAGTAGTGAAAGGCAACAAACCCTGGTCCTTTTGCGGAATTGTGGATAAGCGATGCAAATAGCTGATATGACTTTGTGAGCTCGATGAGAATCAGATATAGCTTCAAGCACACGATCCTAAACAAGGCCATAAAACTTCTTGAGAGCTTCCTAACTGAACCTGTTGAAGTCATAAGAGTTTGAAAGGAACCTGCATGATAAAAACAACGGATTTTGATTTTGAAAGCGAACCAATTTTTTATGGTTTGTAAAATATTCTATGCAAGAAAAAAGGCCATAGAAGAGAGACTGGTTTTGCGAAGAGTCAATAGTAATAATTACAATGTAATCATCCTCACATAATGAATAGGACACATCCCAAATAAAAAATGCCTCTTACCTTCAACTTTTCATAGTCATAACCTTTCTTCAAACAGCGCTCAACAGCTTCTGTGACTTTTTGCTGTTCTTCACGACGGCTGAGATATCGATCACATATTTCCTCAAGTTCTCCTCGTCCCATACTTCCTGCAAAGGTGTAACTAATAAAGACCCAATTTTTAAAATCTCAGCTCACTAAAAGGCGATTAGAAAGAAGATGACAAATGAATGGAAGTAGGAGATTGAAACTCGAAGTGATAGTAGTAGTTCGCCAGAGGCAAAAGTGCTGTAGGAACAACATTCGGATGAAATAAAATTGAATTTGTCTCAGAACAGTCTGACTTCGACGAGGAAGAAAACCAAGGCTCTGCAGGCATTTCTTTTGTTGAAGAGAACAACGAAATTTACAACACCTATATTTGAAGCTAGAAGTTATCTTATGGAAAGGAATGAAACGAAATTCCTTTAAAAAACAGAAACAACGCTCTGCCGCCTCTCAATTAAAGGACTCATCCATAATGGGTCCTTAAATTGATTCTAGAGCGCAACCAAGAAGCCACGGTGCCTATTGCTGATATTTCCTTCGTTTGCTTAGTTCGTGTTTGTATTTAGTTGTGATGGTGATTATTTGACTTTCCATAATAACTACGAGGCATGATATTGTCTGCTGTTTATACGAGAGACCTCTGACATGCTCAGGGTTGGCCAGCAAACTTCATTCCCTCGATGTGTGGGAATTTTTCTTTCATGGAACGAATGGAAAATTCCTAAATATTTCAAGTCTCTCTCCTGCTGCTCATGAATTCTTTCTCTTCATACTTATAGTTGATTTAGTGTGACATGCTAGCAAGTCCGAACACGCCATCCAGTGACGAGAGCATCTCTGTAGATGAGTATTGTAAGCGCATATTTTAACCTTCTAAAAGCTTGTTTCTGAATTGCAAGTGTTTTATAACCGTTGAGCTTTGATTTCAGTGGAGAGGATACACTTGCGTTTCGCTTTGATCGAGTCAGATGACCAGCTGCAACGATTTACCGACGGCTACTTGATTCGACTCATAGGAATTGCTGGCGCTTCACCGAGGACTATAGAGAAGGTAATTCTACCTCGTCAACTCGTCGAAGTCTCTTCCCTAAGCATATAGTTGTGGAATTACAGGTTCGCGAAATTTTGAGTCAGTATAATCGTCGCGTAAGATCCAATGCTGCTATATCTTATCCCATCAAGGATCTTCTAACCTTTATCAAACAGGAAGGAGCTGTGGCTTCCGTAAGTTTTGTTCTGCTTCAGCTCTCTCATCGTAATTGCTTCATGTTACTTTTTAAATTACTTAGCAAATAACTAGGATCTGCAGGGATATTTAGGCTAGCAAATGATTATGTTTAATTGAAGATATTCCTAAAAGTCAAAGTTTTTCTTCAAAAGTTTTAAAGTTAACCTATAAGTCTTTTTTCCTGACAGTTAAGCAGCACTTTCCCCTAGGAGTCTTCACAGTAGTTTGTTTTCCGAACCCACCCCTTAATCCTTTCGGAATATGTACTTTGATTCGTACTGCTTAATAACCTGTTTTATTTTCTTCCTAATTGTAATCAGTTGTGCATTTTATTAGAACCTATATCAAAAAGATTTTGTGTTCTGCCAGAATGAAGAGACTATAGATCTTTCATTTTTCTGATTTCTTTTGTTAAATAATGTTTCTCAGAATTTATCGCTGGTCTATTTACGATTCGCCAGTGCTAATCTCAGTGAAGAGCAGCAGGTCGAATACCTACCTCTGATTATTGAAGCATTGACTTCTAGGATCAGCGATCCTGTTCAAAGCGTTGAGTAAGTGATTTTTCTTGAGTTGCTTTTCTTAGAGTCTCTTTTCATAACATCCGCTCCAGGCTACTCTCCCTTTGTGTTCCCGGCTTCATGGTTTTATCCCAGAAAGAAAAATCATCATGGCCTATTTTATCATTACCTTCTGACTTGAAAACCCTACTTTTGAGGTTATTCTATTGCATCATAGCCTTTGATGTGAATTCCCCGTAAGTTTTTCAACATGTGCATCCTGAAGGATAACTTCTTTCGTAATCTCTTCAGAGAAGATGTGAAACAAACCTGTGCGTACATAAAGAGCTCCAAGAAAGTGTTTACTTATGGAATGAGTCCGGACGAGTTTCTGTTCGTTGCTGAAAAGGTCGTCGATAAAAATACTAGCTTTGTACAGGTGCAGTTTTACTATTTCTGCTGTTTTATAAGTCTTTTCCTTTCATTCCACCGTTAGAAAATACCAGCAACTCTTTGCACACCTCTGCTCTGACATGCAATGTAAAATCAGTTGTGCATCATAAAATTTGAACTCCCTGTAAGTCGTTACTCCGCTGCTCTGCGAGTTTAACCTTTTCAATCTCTTCTTTCAGGTCAAGTTGGCCGTAATAAAACTGCTCATCTCGGGGCTTTTTGAAGACCAAGCCATTTTCCCCATTCTGGTATTGGGTACTGCACAGAGTATTGAAACGTTAGTTTACATTCATTCCTCTTTGGTATAAAATTTCTATCCATCATAGCAGCTTTTCATAAAAATAGCACATTCGAGAGGTGACATCTAATTTTTGAGCGTTTTATTTTAATACTCATGAAAAGAAAAAGAAGAATAAGCGCAGAGTTCAACCTTTCTTCCAAAATGTCTCTCATTTTGTTGTCCTGATGTTTATGCAGGATTATACGATGGTTGAAGCATGCAGTTCTTAAAAACCTGTAGGAATATGTTCCGTTTGTGTTCCTGGTTCTCTCAAATTATTTCTTTCTGCTATGTAAAACATTATAGCTTCCGTTTTTTTTCAGAGTAAGCGATGCAGCTGAAACCGCAATGAAGAAAATGGACATGTAAGTTAGTCTTCTATGCTTTCCTCCATGTGCCGCATCGCTGTTTTCTGTATTTATCCCCGATCAATGACACATAGAGCGTTTAAAAGGAAATCCAATATGATTTATTTCTACGTCACGAACAGTGCCACCCCATTTTGATTTTGAGGAATTCTAGTCTCCACAGGTGCGATATTAAATCGGGCCCTCCTTAGGTCTAGCTCATGGGGTGCAGCGCAGGTGATCCTTTTGCCAAACGTCCAAAAGTGGAAGGGGACCCTTTCCCAACCGTTCAAAAATGGAGGGGTCCCTTCGACAACGTCCAAAAGGGGCACCGGGTTCCGACTATCACATGTATGTTAGTCTGTCTCTGTTTTGCGTCAAATCGGGACGTTATGAGGGGACGATACTCACACATTGTTCCAAATTTGACTAAAAGTGTTTCAACAGGGAATGCTGCATCTCTAGGATTAATTAATTAATACTGATCACAGACTGAGACTATTCCACATAAAATTCCATAAACTTGCTCTGTTTTGTTTTCAGTCAAACCTCTGTTGACAACCGTGTTATTGTCGATGAACTCATGTCATACTATCTTGGTCTAGCTATACCAACAAAGCCGGCTATCGGAAAAGTTACAACTGTTTCCCCTGTCTGCATGTTGATGAAACAAAGAATTCTACACTATCTTACTCGGTCTGCTGTGGCACCCGTGGCATATATGAACAACATGAAGGTGATCCTATCTCTTTTTTTGCTTAGCCTCTGTTTCTTAATATTCAATGGAGAACGGAGAATATTCAGTGGTGTCTATGGAGAAACTCTTGCACCTACTTTAACTTGTATAGATTTGGTAGTTTTAGATTTGTCTGGAAGGTTTGGCACACGTCTCAAGAACAGAGTCAAAATTGCTTATAGCTGCGCTTAACTTTCTTGTGAAGGTGATAGAAAAGATGCCTGCAGCAGCGCAGAAAAATTTCGGACCTCTCTTATTCGACAGAGTACAAAAGATCCAAGAGAGTGAGGCGAAGGTGATTTCAAGAATTAGAACGTTTTTTGAAAGGTTTCCTTGACATCCTAATACAATTTCTGTTTGTAGAACGGAGTCATTTTATCTCTTATGTATCGTTGTCTCGGTTTACTTGGAAAACGAGATTCGTCTATCTTAACAGCTCAAGCTGATACAATAGAACGTACATTTAAAAGTATTGTTGAGGTAAGTTCATCTACCTTTGGTTTGCAGGGTATGATGTTGGTTTGCACTTTCAATTCTCTACTTTTCTCCCAACATGGTGAGGATGGGCAAAATATTTCAAGTTTTAGATTCTATGAGAGACATTGAAGAGAATTAATAGATGTGAGCAAGGGAATGATTTGTTGCACTTGATTTGTCGATGGGGCAGTTTTCATAGTCATATTTCCGAATTTTCCTCTGCAATTAAACTGATCTACTTTAACTAATACAATTCATTGCAGTCGGAGGCAAAATAGTAGAAACTACCGAAGGACCTAAAGTTTAATTTGTGCTCGTATTTCACACTGATCAAGTGAGTTATCATCCGTACCTCTAGGTGGGCTTACAGTTGAATAGCACAGAACTGAAGTTTAGCTCAACAGTTAGGCTACTTAGAATATCCTCTCAGCTTCTACTAGTAGGACTTTGCCAGTTTCCACTGCCATAAAAACTAAGTGCGGGATATTTGTTTTGACTCGAGAATAATGTGGTTTTTTTTGTGCACCATTGTTGTGTGGGCGGGTGTAGCGCAGCCGGTTAGAGGTTACGCTGCACGATCGATCGGAGGCTCGAATCACCTTGGTGCTCGCCAAGCCCTTTATCCTTCCGGGATCGATGCATTGGTACCAGAATTGTCTGGGAAGATAAAAACATTGACTTGGCACATCGATTAGCCCCCACAAGTCATTGTATAGGCCAGTTATACGTTCCTAAACCGTAGACGAGTCTGAGTTGAAGTGAACGTGGTGGCGCATCCCAAGCGGATTGATTAATGCCAGACACTTTATCCTTTATTGACGGGTGTGAATAAGTTAACTTGTAAAATGTTAAATAAACGTTTAAAATGAGCCACGCAGAGAAAATTTCTTTTTCTTCTCCTGAAAATTTTTCCGTTTCCTTTTCTTTGTGCATGAAAAACAGGAGTATAACTGTGTTCGAAACTATGAAATAAACAAATAGATTCGGATAACAGACCTTTGCTCGTACGAATTTTTGTATCCTCTGTATTTTTCAACAGGCTCCAGATGATGTGGCATATGCAGTTGTTGATTGTTTAACTCAATGGTTGGACGGATTCCGTAAGCTGAAAGATGTCGCCTTGCAAGAGAAGCTAAAAACGCTCATCCAGGAGTTCATCATACATGTAGGTATGATAATTGAATCGGAGGATTTCTTTCTGATCATGACTACTCACTTTTTGTAATATTTTATAGGTTTCTGTCAACTTTTACTTAATTGTCATGGGTAAGATTTGACATTGCACTCATTTATCCACTTTTTAGCTTAACATTCCCGTAGTTTTGAACGACTGTGAATGATGTGTTGCTTGATTTTTCCTCCTCATTGTTTAAAAATTGTGATTTTACCGGAATTTACCTCTTTACTAATCATAAACTTGTAGGAAAACTCCAAATGTCGATTAATTGCTCTAAAATATATGGAGGGATTCCTAACATCCGACGAAGTCGAATTGAGGTGGATGCTGCTGCAAGCTTGTGGGGATAGGTTTGTATATGTTACTCGTTTTTCCATGTCTTGCTCTATTTTCTTCCTTATGCCGTGTCTTTCCTACCTTTTCTTCCAGTCGGGACGAAATTAAGGGAGAAGCAACTAGACTTCTGGATGTCTCTCTTCAAGTTGAAGTCCCTGTAAAACTGGTTGTTTTCTATTTATGGGACCATTTGAAAACAGATATCATTGATCTAGAGACCGGGAAGGAGAAGTCACCATCTTCCCAGACAATTCTACCTGCTGTACATCAGATGGTAAGGTGTACCTAAACGTTATTGTAATTATCTTATTAAAGCCTAGTTTTTTAATTTTACTTTAACTTTGACTTTAATCTTGTTATAGTGTTCACGCTATTTATGGGCTATACTGGGGCGCTCCGCCGGCGTCGCTTTGGATCTTAAAACAACGGAATACGGCTATGAATGGATAGAATTATCTCCAAAAATTGCCAGACAGATGCGAGAGGAGGATAACGTTTGTCAACAGAAGCTGACAACAATTGCCTTGAAAGCTCTCAAAGATGCTCACGGTAGGCGTTTCGAATTGAAGTAGCCTGAGCGCAGTTTGTTGAAAAAGAATAGCTGTTCACTTCAGATGTCCACCTATTCCACATTGCCGCCTGTTTTTTCAACGTTTGTCCTGCAAGCTTTTCTTCACCCTCCACTGTAGCAGCATGTCTGCAGCGTGCTCGTGGAACCACCCGCTCCGAAATGGCTAATGTTGCGGCTCATTTGGCAGCCTCTTTTCTGGGTGAAAAGGAGAGGGAACACTTGGTTCCGTCGGTGTTTGCAGCTTTGGATAAGCCGGTTAGGATGAAATTTGTTTTTCAGTTTTAGTTTTTGTGCTAGAATAATCCACAATTAATTTTGTATAAGCCGTTTCGAATAGATTTTATCGAAAATGAGTTTCTGCAATCTTCTATGGTGAAATTCATCCTCTAGTTGTTTGTATGCTGAAGAACTTACGAAATTTTCTGACACTGAACGTGTCTTAAATAAAAAAGTATTATTCACACATTTGAATAAGTAATAATTGATTATCTCTTCTTTTTAATAGAAGAATCTATCTTTAGAATATCACTGCCGGTGACTGCTGGCTGGCGAGTGCATTTGTCGCTTCCTTTCCGTTGCCTAGCTCCACTGTTTTGTCAACGATCGAGAAATTGTTAAACACAGCCGAGCAAGGATATGACAAACCTAACAACGTGCTAGAATCGGCTTTAGGCGCTCTCTCCAATATACTGCGTAGGATTCTATCTCAAGACAAGGTGGGAATCGTTTGGAGATGTCATACTTTAAATTTCCATCTTCATTAAAAAAACGTTTTTCATTTAAAAAAATCATTGAAAGAAAGAAAGGGGGACTAAATTCTTTTCTTCCAAACTTTAACAATTTGAACATTTTTTGTTACTTTTTTCTTTCTTTGTCCACTCTTTCGCCGCTTTCGTAACTGTTCTTGCTCATCTTATTATGAAAATATTCGTTGTCGCCGCTTGTTCTATCTTGCCCTCACGATATTGCAGGCGTTCAAACTCCCTACTGAAATTCTCGAGCGTCTCCTCTCTATCTGTGAAAAGATAGCCGTTTCGCGTAAGGATGCCGTTTCTACAAAGGCTCACGAAGAAGCCACTCTCGTTATTGGATTTTGTGCGACGTCGCTAGACGACACCCTCTATCAAAAGGTGAAAGATTATTCTGCATTACTGCATCTGGCATTATTATGCAGAGATTTTAGATTTATTGCAATGATTTTGTATTTACTTTGTGATGGTTACTAGTGTTGGTTCAGTTGACGTCAACGTTGTATTCCATCGGCGGCGGTCCTCCACAACCGGAAGTACAATTGATAGTCGGGTCATCTCTTTACGACGTAGCACTAGGGCAGTATTCGTCTTCACGAAGAATTTTGTACGTAGAAGCAGAAGAAGACTTCCAGGTAAGCTGCATTCATATTTGCTAGTAAGTACGAATACCAACATAGGAATTTCAGCTCGCCTCTCTTCCCACTGAAGTTCAGAAGAAATGCGAAGATCGTCTATCGCAAATACTTACGAAGATTTTTGAGAAACTCTCATCTTCGAACCATCACGAACGACGGTCCGCCCTGATTTGGTTGTTTGTTACTGTACGCAAGAGTTTCAAAACACGAGCCAACGTTCTGCATGAAATGCTGGAGAAGATTCAGTCGGCGTTTAGCATGGGACTAGCGGAGAATGACGGTTCGTTTTGCTGTTTGGTGGTTACAGTCTTTGTTCGAAATATTTCCTCGTTCGGTAAATTTTTTGACCATAAAGTATCGCCACCGCGACCAGAAGATGATTTCAGAAGTGATAAACAAGTTGCAAATTCTTCATGACAACTGTTCTTTTTTTTAGAGAAAACCATTCAGTTCTCTAGTACTTGAGTAAAGGTTGCTCACATATGAGAGTTCGCAACGAGACATTTGCATTACGCAGATAATTTTTGACAATAGAGACGTGTAGTCGCGATTCCATTTTTGTCCCAATCGTAATTTATGGTCCGCTGAGTGTTCCAGAATGTAATGTGAAATGGAGAGTAATGTTTCTTGCAATAGTGGATAGAAAATTTAAAGTTTTCACACCCGGGCGCGAATTTCCAACCATCTAAGTGTGAACGGTTCCGCATATATTTGTTCAGATTACGCGAAAGCGCACCACAATGTTAGTTCTTTTTTTGCTTCGTGAACTTGTGTAGTTGTTATAATGTGCTTAAAAATAGCCACAAATTAAGTCAAGTCTACAAATGGGTGTGGAAGCATTCCGTATTTGTCGAGAAGATTATGCACAAATTAGTTTCGATTTGGATTGCTAAAAACTAGAATAATATGCATAGCTAGATCGCTTATCATCATCTCGAATTCTGCACATTTGTGGCGTATTATAAATAGTTCTTTTTTGTTTCAATATTCCGGGGAAATCTTTCAAAGCCTTTTTTCAAATATCATTTCAGAATCGTTCATTTTCTCATTTAGATTTCACTCAAGATATATCTTCGAACGGAATAGGCTTGGTGTATGAAGTAGCTTCGATTGATCAACGGAAAGCCCTTGTAAACGACCTAATCTCCAATATCTCCGAGGGCAAGCCGTTCACAGCGGCTAAACTTGACTCGAACGCTGTGATCTTTGGCAAAGAACAGAAGATTACTGGGCCAGATGGGTGGGCTATTTACGTGCTAAGATACGGTACATTGATCACGTAGTTTTATTTATTACGAGATTCAGGCAGCATTTAAGCACATATAAGGAGCTCTGTTCACTAGCTACAGATCTCAATCAACCTGACCTTGTCTACAAGTTTATGAGCCTTGCGAGGCATAATTCGGTGTGGAATACGAAAAAGGTTGGCATTTTTCATTCTTAGCTGGACTCCGGTGGAAATCCAACTCTTATAGGGTGCCGCGCTTGGATTTGCCACGGTACTGGAAGAGGCACGAAGCGAGCTTGACCCATACATTAATCAGCTGGTGCCAAAACTTTTCAGGTCACCGACATTTTTCACTGTAGTTTGTCGATTGTATACGACTACTGACTTTCTCCTTCTCCAGGTATCGGTACGACCCAGATTTGAGAGTGAGACAGTCGATGCGCTCAATTTGGTCGGTGCTGACAGCATCCCGACGTGGAATCGTGAGTTTTCTCCATCTTCTCAGATACCCTTTTTCCTACTCGTTTGCTTTTTTGATTACGTATTCAATCACACTGTTTAGCCTGTTTCTGTGTATCTTACTTTTTCTTCCTGTCTAGGAGAATCATCACGTCTTTTAGTGAGAGTTGTCAAATACTCACTGTTCTAACAGAAGGGAAATAGGAACTGCACTGTTCAGTGCTAAGTTCCTATTTCCCTTCTGTTAGAGAAAAGTTATTGAACTCTGTTGAAAAAAATCTTAATTGTCCTGCATGATACTACAAAAACAGGACAGAGCTGTACTCTCAATTGATGAGAAACCAGAAAAATGTCGCACCAAATGAGCATGTTTCGTCTACGATCCTCCCCCCCTCAAGACTGTCAAAGTCTTCTTGCTCCAGATTTCGCTAACCGGTTACCCTATAACAACAGAAGAGCACATTACACTAAGCTAGCAATGAAGAAAAGGTGCACCTACTTGTCTTCCAAAAAGTAAAGAACGTCGATCAAAGAAATAAAAGAGATGAAGAATCATTTCTCCATTCCAGGCATAATTTGACTCTTCTGTGCTGGTCATAATTATCAATCTCATATTGTTGCTTTCTTTTAATCATAGAATTGCCGTTCCTCCGCCATTTTGATATATCTAGACAATTAGGTGCAAAAGTAACGATGATTGAACTCCTAAATAAATTTCCTTTTACAAAGTTAGAGGGCGTCTTAAGTGGAGTACATTTACAGCAGACGGACGTGTTGTAATGTAAATATTAAATGGTAAAAAATGTGGATATTAAATAATAAAGAATTCATTTCGCTGCTAGGCAAAAGTCATATCCGTGCCATTACTAATCACACTAAATTTTTCGTTGGAGTATTTTCAGTTTCTGCCTTCTAGAAAACCTATAGGTTTCGTGTGCAGTGCGCAATTTTTTTGCATAAGGTGATGATATGGGATGAAATATCCAGGATAAGGCATCTCGCGAACGCAAGTTCATGTTTGAAAGGAGTATACACAGGGGATCTGCACGATTTAAGGTTCACAAAATGATGAGAGATGACAAGATCTAAGCTTTAAACCCAATATTCTAAACTACGTCAATCGTTTCAGTCTTTAAAAAAAATCGACTCACTTGCAGGTTGATGAGTTCGCGGATGACATAGCTAAGGAACTGCAGCAACAGCTTACAAGTCCGGAATGGCGAGTTAGGGAATCAACGTTAGTTCGAATTCTCCAACCCCCTTTTTTATTTTGTAATTCTTGTGCTCTTCCAAGTTTTTTTTTCAAATTTAAATTCGAAGTTCTATAGGTTCTAATATGCATTTTTAGCTGCCTTGCGCTGTCTGATCTAGTTCAAACCAGTAATTCTGCTTATATTCGCTCCATTGTTGCTGATCTGGTGCTCACGGTCTTCCGCCTTCGTGACGACATAAAGGTTAGTGCCGTGTGTTCCTGCTTTGTCTTAAAATTTACGTTGGGAATGTTGGTTCGAAATTAAAGTTAAGACATTTCAAGGAATCCGTTCGTTTGGCTGCTAATCGTGCTGTTGCAAGCCTAGGAAAACTGGTAGTGCGTTTGTCTTCGGAGTCTTCTAAAGGCACCGATCCACGCATTTTCTTGGAGTCATTCCTCCCCATTCTCATCAAAAATGGCATCCATTCAGATACCAAGGTCAACAAACAGTTCAGGTGATTTTCGAATGTAGCTTGGTTGGATTTCAAGACACACTCCTGTCGTTTTTTTTTAGTATTTCACTGCTTCTGGAGTTAGCGAAGACAGCTGGAACACAGCTGCGTCCATTCCTTGCTGACCTGATTCCTTCGCTCATCGATGCGATAAGTGATAGTGAACCGGCAATTCTTAACTATGTAGCTGCTCGTTCCAGTCTTGCAGAACTAGAAATGGTAAGTTCAAAACCTTTTGCTCACATTCATTATAGATATGTGTCCTTACAAAGTCGCGAGTTACTAAAAAAAAACTTGTGGTTTGGTTGTAGATTAGCAGGGTAACCGTAAAGTTTAGAGAATGAGTAGAAAATAATGATATCCACAGTCAAAGAGTAACGAAGTAGCTGTCAGTATTTTCTTCCGAGCTGGGTTTTTTTGCTGAAGGGTATCATTACTGCTGGTTGAAAATGGTTCTGATTTAGTTTAAAAATAGCCTCATTCATACCTCGTCTAGGAACTCTGTTATTGGATCATAATATGTGATCTGCACTATAACGTAACTGAAGTGCTACGAACTTCTTTTTTAGTTGGACGACGCACGAGCACAAATTGCGCGAACGTCCCCCATTATGACGGCTATCCATGACCTCATTCCTCAGGTATTGCAATGTTTCGTTTGCATTCATTGATTCCTATTGATTCATGCTTTACAGATAGATAGCTCAGTGCTGATTGGCATACAACCCCGTTTGTGTGAGCAGCTTCGGTCTGGTGTGGGTGCTAGTACTAGAACAGCATGTGCTCAGTTGCTCACAGTTCTTGCACTACGAGCACCGCAGCTGCTTGTCGATCATTCGGCTCAGTGTGGTGGGATTGCTTTTCTCAACTTTTGCATCTACAAGGTTTCACAAATAAACAGCGTTTAGACAAGTTTTTCAATGCGCTGATTACTGGAACAAGGGACAGAAATCCATCAGTGAGGAAGCACTTTGCTAGTGCCGTATCATATCTAGCGAAATATGCTTCTCCGGCGTGCTTTGAAACATTGATGAAAGTTATTTCGAAGGACTTATTAGGAGAGGATGGTAAATTTTTGCTGTTCCTTTTCGTGACAGACATCTGCTAAAATTTCGGTTATAACATTAACTTTGGCTGCACATATACTTATTTTTGTTCCCGAGTTTGCAGAGTTAGTTTAAGTTTAAAATTTGCAATTTTAGAGACTATGAAACAGTCCGCCAAGCACGTATTGAAGAGCTTATCTGCAAATTGTCCGGAACTACTCCAGGGATATTCAAAACTTATTGTACCGTGCGTATTCTTGGAAAAATGTCAACCTGGTACGAATTTGTATAAAACTAGTTTTTGCTGCTCTACTTTGAATTTTTGCAGTGATTCGTGGAGATGAAACTTCGAAAAAACGTAACGAAGAATGGTGTGAGCTGTGGAATGAGATAGTCCCCAGTAAGAAATTCATTTCGAGTCAATTTTTTTCCCTATTAGCTCTTCATTAGCTGCTCTGTTTCTCCCAATGTATCAGTCACACTTGCTGCTTGTAAGAATGTTTGTTTCCCCTTTTTAGCTCGTATTCATTGTCCTGAATTCGTGCACTATAGTGCTTCCACGACTCTTCATTACTTTTTTGTCTTTGTATTCTTCCATCATTTATCTATTTATCTTTTTTCCCCCCATTTACCTATTTTGTCATCTATCCTGTTGCGATGTGAACACTTTAGGTACTGAGGCAGCTGCCCGTCTTTACCGTCAAGAAATATTTGCTTTTGTTTTGGACATTTTACAAAATAATGATGTGTGGTCGATCCGAGCACAGGCAGCGAGAATGCTCACTGAAACAATGGGATGTCTCCAAGATAAGATTGACGGCAAAGATGCCGGTGAGCAGTTGACCTTACTGTTATTTTATTGTATTGTTCTGTGGTGTCTTTCCTGAAATAGGAGTAAAGTTGACAGTTACAGCGGTGTTGCTCACGTCTCTGATACCACTACTTTCCGGACGTATTTGGCCAGGTAAAGAGTGTCTCGTCAATGCTGTTGCAGCTGTATTTGCATGTGCAGGAACGTCATTGCGTCAGTACTGGAGTGCTAAGGAGCAGGAAGAGGTGATTTCAGCGAACTGGCCGTTTTATGTTATTTGTTATTTTCGTTTTTTTCAGCTTTTTTAAAGGTAACGTATCACGAATTCATGAGCAGTCTAGGGTTCGGTGTGTAAATTACGAGTATGAATGTGTTTACGCTCAATTCTACTTAACTGTCCGCAATAATGACGTAGGAAATGGCTCCTGGATAGGACGCATGTGGAAAGGCGCATTATAAGAAGTCGTAGAATTTTCTCACGCATTTTTTAGGACGATTAGGCTGGAATTGAGCGTGAACAGCTCATACTCGCAATCTACACCCTGCATGTTCCACGAGGGGTTCCAACGTCGTCAATTTCGTGGTATATTGCCTTTGAACCCAGAAATAGATAACTTCTACGTGGGTAAATTTGTATTTGCCTTTGAGGCGCCGCTATTTCTTGTAATCATGATTTGCTGAATCCCGTGCTTATGAATTATTTTGCAAAATTATACATAAATGTAATAGATCTCAGCTGTGAGTGTGGGTGCCAAAAACTCACCCAGTCTTGATGTAATGTATTGACTATTATTCCTATTCGCTTATTAACATTCTTTCTAGCTTTTGAGGTTGTCATATTACTGTAAATTGGCAAGATTGTGAAAAGACCCCGAACTGTTCACTGTTTTTCACAGGTTGTTCCACACTAGGTCTGAATATGTCTCCCATTATTCAAACACTCAAAATTGGTGTAAAACTGTGGTAATCTCTGTCTGCTTGTCATCTTAAAGATTTGATTACGGATGCATCGGAAATACATAAGCCTTTAGGTGCTTTCATCCTTGACCAGTCAAGCTTCTAAAAAGAAGAAAGACTACGCAGCTGCTGGTCTTCTAGCGTGCGGAACCTTCGCTCGTAGCTTGTCGTACGCAAAGGCCGCTGACTGGTTGTTTAACAGAGTTGATGAGAACATGAAGAAGGCGCTGGATCCAAGGTATATCAAATATTCTCATCTTTTTGACTGAATTACTTTTTTCTCATTTATTGTTTTTAATTGTCTGGATTTCGTTTGATGTGTTTCTTTTTCGGCTCTCCACGCATTTATCTCTTTTTCATTGTTGTTTATTTTGCCACTGCTTTTTCTTTGCGTCATTTTTAGTGATGACGACGATGATCTTTCGGAAGATGATGAGGGCACCTCAACCACAAAAGAAGCCAAGTTAGCTGAGTTTGTTAGCCACAATATGACGGCTTTAACAAAAGCCGCTGGTGCATACTCTCACGGTACTGTGGTAGTTTTTCCACTTGTTGGACATTCAAAATTGTTTTTATCTACGAAGAGTTGATGCTCAATCGTTCAGTGAGTGAGGTTTCTGAAGCTTTGAATCGTTTTTGCACCTATCTTACATCCCAGGCGTTGTTCTGGAAAGCAAAAAGCGCTTTGGCAGCAGGACTCTTAGAACTTGTAGGGAGGTAGGTGATATGTTTGCAACAACTAACTAATTGGAACTGTTTGTTTGGAGAAAACTTCGTAATTCGTTGTGATCTAGAGCCCTTCTTTTCCTTGTTTTTGTTCTTCTCATTCATTTTTGACGGCTATGGTTCCACGAGAAAATTTAAAAAAAAATCTGGCACATTGGTAAAACTGTGTATCATAATCACTGATTTTTTGAGATATACTTTCTTTTCCAGCTGGAAGTTGCACGAGAGTACTGATAGCACGAAACTGGTCGAAGCTCTGTTGACCATGGCTAACGATATGCTCGAACAACAGAGGAAATCCATTGCGATTCAAAGCCTTTCGGTTAGCTTATTCGATTATTCCCCCGTTCATTCGCCTGTCCATTCATTCAATATCCTATTTCATTCTTCGTCTAAGTATTTCATTATTATATCAGCATACTGCTTCGCCCCTCATTTTGGAGACTTTTAACTTTCCATTTCGGTTCTCTCATGCGTTTCTTTCCACCTGAAACGTGGTCTTCCATTGTGGTCTTGCTTGATTTTTAACTTAATTTTTTTCTGTACTTTTCTTTCTTTCCTATTCTTTAGTCGACTTTTACTTGCTACTATTTATCTCTGCAGCTCCTATACATCTGTTATCTTCAAATTATTATGCACTTCACGCTTTCCTTGCGTGTGTCCTCCTTGCAGTTATTTTCTTGTTTTCATCATTCCCATGATTAACTTTCATTTCTATAGTCTATTTATAGGTAGTTTCGAAAATTGCTCAATGCGGTGATACCTTCTCAGTGCAATGGAGAGAAATTAGGGAAAGATGGGAAAGTAGTCGAGTGGCGCGGGAGACCGGATTTTTTGATGATCTTGCAAATATAAATTTGAACTTATTTATTGAAGAATAGTATGGAAACTACCATGCTCGATTGCTTATTAGGCGTTTTCTAACGCCCATCTGTCAGGCAATGCCGAAATACGGTTAACGTAGTTAGTCGTTTAATATTGTAATTAATTATTGTGCATAAATGAGTTTCTTCACACAAAGGATTTCTTGGTGTTCAATGTGTCTCAGTCACAGTTTATCGAGTTTAGCCCATTTTATTTTTGACATAGACTTGCAGTTAATAGTTTAAACAGCGTTAAGGTGTAATACCCGTCAAATTTGTTAGTCGTAAATGAAGAAAATTGCCTAGTAATTTTCTGAATTTACAACAAAGAAATTTGAAGCAGAGCAAAGCAATAGAATTTTCCCCTTAGGAACGACGTGATGTCGTCAAGCAAATTCGGAGATGAGGGTAAAGCAAGAGTGGCTCATCGATCATCAACTGCATCTGACGAGATGTTGCAATCTTTGCAGCATAAACGGCTTGCATTGGCCAAGGTTCTTCAACTTTTCTTTGCAAACTATCCTTTCTTGATATGAAAACATCATCAGATTCATGCAGACATGCTTTGATGTCATTTATTACATCAGCATCTTTCACAGATCGCCGCTTCCATTGGATCAAAAAAACCTGGTCAAACACGTATGACAAATTTCTTTGCGAAACAGTATATGAACGGGAGTTCGAAAGGTGTGTGAGTTTTGTTACGTCTTTTATCTGGTCAGTTTTACGTCTACATGAAGCACTAAACCAACCGTATTATGTAGTCGATGCAGACGATTACATTTATATCTCATCGGGTGCATATACTATTCAGCATAATTACAGTGCAGAATTTCTTGTAACTCTTTCTTTGAGTCACTTCATCTTTGTGGTGCGCAGACTTTATGCCGTAACGACGTCACAACTCAACCTCTTCTTTTTTAGGGGAGAGGGTGAGTTGTGACATTTTAGTCATGATGTTGTGAACAAGGGAGCGAAATTTGTAGCAAAGACCATAAGTTGTAGAACACTGTATCGAGGCATCGTGAGCCATTGATCCAAGTAAGAATTGTAACAGCGACCACAAATGAGGTTATAACATCATCTTCTATAACTCAGTTCCATTCTACTATTGCAATATCCCTTCCCAGGCTGTTAGCACTCAGCGTTCAATCTGAACTATTTATTCAGTGCACCTTTGCATATCTTTCTCTCAAAAACCCGAGGATGTATTATTTCAATTTTTGCAGTGAACCATACGTTTAATTTTCCTTTGAAAAGCTACATCTAAGACCCAAGCATAGGATTACTGAGTGATTCTGGACAAAACTTTATGGATGTTATCATCATGTATCTATGGGATCCTTGGACAGAAGCTAGTTCCGTAGAAAGTTTTTTGTGGGGAATTGGATCGATCAAATTGCAGCTCCGGAATTTCTCGGCAAGGAAGTGTCGCTCCTTTTCTTATCTTTCTTTTCTTGTGATAAAGAAATAAGTTTATCTATGTGTGTCATTTTTGGAGTTGTGTTCTCAAGATATGTGCTGAAGTCGACCGCTATGAGTTGTTAGAATTGTGTATGACTATAAAACACAAATAACTCAAAATAACTACATTCATCAGGACCCGAACCAAAGAGGAAAAAGATCATACATAGTGATGACGAAGAGGATTTTATTGTTGACGATGATGATGAGGAAGAAGAAGCTGACGAAGATTTTGTGCTCAGCGATGATGAAGAAGAGCGCAAGCCTAGAAAAAGGTGATCATTTCTGCTTCTCAAAAGAAATTCATCTGTGAACATAAACCGCACTTTGTAAGTTGTATTTGTTCATTGATACCTGCCAAGTTTTAATCTCAACAGGATATTTTCTTTGAAAATTTTCCTTTGTTGACGCGGGATACCGTTTTTGGTCTGTTTTTTTCGTGAGTTTCATCGTTGAAAACCTGAAAAAAGTGAAATATACACTGGAATTAAGGGAACAAATGTGAGATATGCCGCACACCATTGTTCACCTTTTATAGTAGTCGTAAATGGAAGAATTCCTTAGTATTTAAACAAAGCGGCCAGTAACGAAGCAAAGGAATAATTAACCCTGATCCTTACTGATTCTATCGAAAGTCACTTCTATATATTCCGGGCTTCTACGCTTACGGGGAAAGGAGTTTTTCTTATGCAGAGTTTCTATCGTTCTTATCGATTTTTGACTGGTTTACTGGTAATCAATTTCCTCTTTGTTATAGGAACAACAAAATACCTACTATAGCTGCAAAAAATCATGAAGACGCGCCCACAAATGCACTGGGTTTAGGCCAGTCTGACGTGAATATGTGAGTACTTTTTCGTTTGTTGGCTGCTAGACGTTACTAGCTCTGCTGGTCAGTGATTATTTGTTTTCAGCGGAAAGAGCGGAACCTTGTCGGAGTCTAGTGAAGAGGAGGGATGGCTGTGCAAACCACGGTTGAACGACACTGCTCGTGTGTGTATTTACCTTTTTCGAAATCCAATCCGATTTGATCCATTATCAATGAAAACTTTGAAAGAGGTTTTTTTTTTGTTTAGCGAATGTCCACTCGTGTTTCTGACGATTCTCCTGTGAAAAAGAGCTCATGCAAGAAAACTGTGGTCTCCGATGAAAGTGATGAAGAACCAGAGGATCGGTTCACGGTTAGGTTTCAAGAAAAAGAAATAGATCGTCATTCCTGCTGTTATTTGTTCAGTTTTTAGTCGGCACCAACGCTGAAGAAGGTAGCTAAAGCGGCCGCAAAACATGCGCGTAAACGTAAGGTGTCCTCTGATTATGAGGAATTCATGGAAGATGGCAGTGAAAGAGGATCAGATCGCCTTTCTGATCAGTCTGACTCTGCTGATAGCGATGTGAGTATACGTATCATGTTATTTGATTATTATATTCCGTTTCTCCTCCCAGGATGAGAATCATCATGATCGCAGTGAAGGGGAGGATGATGTTATGCGAGCCTGTTTGGATTTCTTTAACACAGCAACTCGTCAACAGCTTATTTCTACTCCTCGGGTCACTGAGCGGATAGCGACTAAGATCCTGGATCAGCGTCCATTCGGCGCATTCAAGGAACTGGTGAGCGGAATCTACGAGTTCGAATACACTCAGCTGTTTTCAACATAGAATAATCAAACGATGCCAGCTAATAGGCGTGCTTATGCTTTGTAGCAGTTCATAAAATCTTGACTGAGAGGAATTTACAGCAAGCAGCTATATCGGAAGTACCACGTGGTACGGGTGCGTTGAACGCATATATGGAAACTCTGGAGAATCGCGGTGTACTCGAAAAAATTTTGGATGATTGCAAGGACCATGCCCTAGCAGTTGCTGCGGAGTTTGAACAATGCACACAGCAAAGGCTTCAGCCGAAACTTCTTGATAACAAGTAAAGGTTTAGTGATGTAAAAAGTAGCAGAGACAGGTTGAGGAAAAAAAACTGTTTCAGGTGCTCACTTCATGAATACCAACATATCGGATTGAATTGGCTTGTGATGATGTATGAGAAAGGATTCAATTGTATTCTAGGTGATGAGATGGTACTGTTTCACAATTTGTCCTCTTTGCCGTGTGCTCGTTTACTTGAATCGTGCTTATAGGGTCTGGGAAAGACCATCCAAGTGATTGCTTTCATTGCCTATTTGAAAGAAGCAAATGTTCGTGGCCCTCATCTCGTTGTAGTTCCCTCGTCAACTATTGAGAACTGGATGTCCGAGTTCATCAAATGGTGTCCGAAGATCCACGTCAGTCACTTTGTTCATTGTAAAAACACCAAAATCTTACCAAGAATGGGTTAAGAAATAAAATTCTGATCTTGTACAGTCATTTATTGCTTCGAACATGAGTGTGGAAAGAGGAGATGAACTTTTACGATAGAACAATTTGTAACATATCAAAACCTATTTTTTTATATGAAATTTCTTACTCTTTATTCTTATTCATAGGATTTTTTTCGAGTATTTGGTCACCAGTGCAGCAAAAATCGGCGTAACAACGCTTTAACTGACTTCCATATGGCAGTTTTCTAAAGTTTCATGTGTACGTTTTGCTTCGATAATGGCGACACCCACGACAATTTCCTTCTTCATGGTATGTAGTACCGTTATGGTAATTCTTATTCTTTGCAGTTACTCACCTACTACGGAAGCCAGGATGAGCGCAAGCAACTTAGGCACATGGCTAAAAAGAAAAAAGAAAATGTGCGTCTTTTTTCTTAGTTGAAGACTCTGATTACTGAAGACAATGTACTTCAAGATTGATGTCGTGCTGACCACCTACAACATGATCTCATCGAAACATGATGATAAGAAGTTTTTCAAGAACTTCAGCATGCATTACGTAATCTATGACGAGGGACATATGCTAAAAAATTGTGGGACTGATCGATATAGGAGTCTGATGAAAGTCAAAGTAAGTGTCAGTCACTTTTATAGATTGATTGTGGCTCCAACCTCTCTCACTGTAGGGCAAAAGAAAAATTCTAATGACTGGGACGCCGCTGCAAAACAATCTCATCGAGTTGATATCGTTGATGTATTTCGTGATGACCAATATATTTACAAAGTACTGTGAGGACATAGGACAGCTCTTACAACACTTCAAACAAGTAAGTAATCAATTGAGCACCCGAAGTTGTTTCCTCTTCAGTAGCTTTCGAGAATACGTGAAATTTTGCAGCAAGGTCCAGCTCTCGAGTCTGGATCGTGTTCGATGTATCAAAAGGACAGGATTGAACAGGCAAAACAGATTTTGCAGCCGTACATATTACGAAGACTGAAAGCACAGGTGGAGTTGCGAATAATTTTGCAGTCGAGTGATTTCATTCGGACCGATATCCGATACTTCAGCGGAATCCATGAGTTTTTTCCGCACTTAGAATTATAAACGAAAGAATCATCTCTGTTGAATGCGATAGTTGACACACTAAGAGCATCTGGGAGTCACCCACAAATTGCAATGATCAGAATTCATCCTTTCGCATTCACTCTTTTATTTTTTTCCACTTTTCCGAATTTCGCTTCTCTTGTTATTTTGTGGAACATTTAGAGGTAATCATAATTTTTCACACAGGTACTTGGGCATTTGCCGGAGAAACACGAACAAGTGATCGAGGTGGAGATGTTAGACGATCAAAAAGAGTTGTATGAGAATGTTTTAGACAGGTGAGCATGTCCCTCTCGTGGACTGCCTTATTTTATGTTCTGCTAATTTATGTTTCCATGGTTTAGTGTAAAGGGATTCGATGGTGACACAAATAATGCTTATGGAGCTTTAATTCACCTAAGACAAGCAGCAAATCATCCACTACTAAGACGGGTACAGTATACGGATTCACTAGTGGATAAGCTGGCAAAAACGCTGTGTGCGAAGGTACTCGAGTTTCTTTTCATGATGATGACCTTATACTGTTACTTAAATTGCTAAATTAGTTCTCCTCTAGTATGAACAGTATCATTCAGTATATCAATTTGCATAACCCTGTGTCTGTTTTTTAATTTACGTACATAATCGATTTCCACTCCTTGACGATTTACTTATTTAGGAGAAGCCTTACGAGAAAAAACGATGGGAAGATGTTGCAGAAGACCTGTCATATCAATCGGATTTCCAAATTCATCAAATTTGTGAGAAATTCCGCAGTACAAAGAAATTCCTTCTAAGCGAAGACTTAGCCTTAGAATCTGGAAAATGTCGGATGTTGGACAAACTGTTACCGAAGATCAAGGATAAAGTTTGTTTTTTTATTGAATATTTTGTAGATCTTTCTTGTGTTAATGAAGGATGAAATTTTCACTCTAGGGCGACAAAGTGTTGATTTTCTCACAATTCACTTCAATGCTGGACATTCTGGAAGTTTATATGCAAATACGAGGCTATGCATACAAGCGATTGGACGGGTCAACACCAGTGATGGAAAGGTAAGGCGATTGGTCAATGCCTCGACTGTTCCAACTTTCGTGTTCATTCCAGGCAGGAGATGATCAACGAATTCAATAACGATGAAGAACTTTTTGTTTTTCTCCTCTCCACCCGTGCTGGAGGGCTAGGAATCAACTTGACTTCTGCGAATCATATCATTCTTCACGACATCGATTTTAATCCTTATAATGATAAACAGGTTGGTTAGTTCAAATGCAGTGTTTTTACAAATTAGTAAACATTCAACGCGCTATTGGATAAACTTTTTAGGTGTGGTGTGTATTGTTGTGTCGATGACACAATTACATTTTGTTCCGCACCGTGTGTGAAATTCCGTGTGTGAAATTTCCCAGTGTTGTGATAAATTCCTCGTGGATAATCATACGCTACACGTGAACACTTTCGTGCATCCTAAATCGATTGATCAAATCTAATTTCTTTTATGTCACGATTCTTCGGGATTTTAATGTATTTGAGAGTGTGGTAAGGAACACACTTAAGAGAAGAAGACTTTAGATGGCAACAAAATAGCGCTTATTTTTTCTGAATTACTTCGATATGTGCGTCTTTCATAGGCTGAAGATCGGTGTCATCGCATGGGTCAAAAGAAGGAGGTATACGTCACTAGACTTATCAGTAAAGACACTGTAGAGGTAATTCTAATATTCGTATGGTCTTTCGTTCTGCATTATTTTATCTACTTTCCCTATTTCTGGACAAGTTGATAATGTACTTTCAGGCTGATATTCATTGCCTAGCACGAAAAAAGTTGCAGCTCGAAAAGGCTGTTACAGATGGAATCAAAGGACAACTTGAAGGTTATTTCTAATGGGAATTTCGTCTCTGCTGTATTTGATTTTAATTTTTTCAAAATCTAGAAAATGACGAGACATCACGTGGGTCGGCAGAGTCGAAAGAAGAGAAGCCAGACGATGACACATTGAACCAATTGCTCAGTAGTGCCCTTAAACGGAAGTCAACAGCTGGTTCGTCGTGACTACAAAAATGAATGTGCTACTAACACTTTTGCTAACCTCATTCTAACCCTTTCATTCATTGTATTCATGCAAGTCATTCATTATATACCGTAGTTGATCCTCTTACATTTCTCCAAGATCTCCCCTATGAGCCCATTATGGCGGCTTTCGACATGCTCATTAGTTATTTTGTGATTTATCGACTTGAATAATGCTAAGAAGCAAAGCACCTACATCATTCCATTTATGCCTTATGGAATTAGGTTGTTAAAGTACTATTCGGGTTAGATCCAGAAGGAAGGTGGAGATAGCAGTCTTTTTTTTTTACAGATCTGTCGTTTGGTTTTAGACTTTTCTTCGTTGTGTTTGTGACTGATGGCTTTCTTTTTATCTATAATATGTGTTTGTTGTTGTTTTTCTCATGTCCTTTGTGATATTTTTCCGTTCTATGAATGTGACGAACTTCCTATATAATACGAGCTTCTGATCATTGAGGATCCGGTTCAAGTGCTCTGTAGCAGTTTATATGATTGAGAGAAAACTAGCTTCACTTTGTATGATCCACGTATATTTGTACTATTGGTTTCTCTGAGCAGATCTTTTCGTGATCCTTTTATTTTTCAATACTTCCATTTGTCGATGTGGTTAAGTACCTTAAAAGGATAGTTTGACAAGAAAGCTCAGAGGTTGTTTGTATCGATTTTTCCACTAACAGCTGGTAAATAGTGTTTATCACAGGATTTTCACCTTTAATTTTTGTACTTTCTTCAAATATCCTCTTTGCATTTGAAATAAATGGATCACATAATAGAACAGGACCCCTCTTCAATTGTATGTAGTGAAAGGCTTCGAAATTTTGGAGGAAGACTCCTTATGGAGTGATTACAAAGGGATTTTATAACTTGTGTTATAAAATCCCTTTGTAATCTGTAACTTGTTGGATATGGTAATTAGTTCTACAGTATGGGCGGTCGTAGCAAAATGGTTTCTACGACACTTAAGCGACTCGACCCCATCGGCTTAATCAAACCTATCTTATGAACTTGAAGTCTACTAGTACTTGACGTAAATTACCACGGCACGTGGGGAAAGAAAAGAACAGTGACTTTATAAATTCGTTGGTACCCGCAAGTCACTGCATAGCCACATACGCGTCCATAAACGTTCAACAACCCCAAATTGATTGAAGTCAAGTGGGTTGGCACACTTTGAGAGAATTGATCATCTAACATCAGTATTTATCTCATCTTTAATTTCACTTCAGGACCTCTACTCTTCTCTTTTCCTAAATGCTCCCATGCAAACTGTAAGCAATCTCAGACCACAATTTGTGCAGTTGTGTACGCAGTTGTTTTCAGTAGCTAGAAGAAATGTTTGACATGTCCTGTTGGATTTTTAATTCTCAGCAAAATTCTACTTTTTATATTTCCTATACAAGCAACATTAATATGACTACAAAACAACAGTTACAGGAAAGAACAATTGGAATGTTCAATTAAGTATGTGATATAAGGCTTTCAACAAGATTTTTCAATTCATTGCTACAGATGCACGTAAAAACGCGAGTGCTATCAGAATTTTAGTTAAAACTAGAAGCATATTCAACAACTAGAAGAGATAACAGAAACACTCGGAAGTGTTAATTTTCATGAATCCACATCTACAAGAATGACTGCATACTTACAATCTTTAATGATCCTTATAGAAATCTAAATGCGGATCAATTCATCTAAAAACTCTTGACGTGCTCGTCTCGATTAAAAACGACAGTGGGACGGGGTAAGTAAAAGCTACGTTTCTCACGGAAATATCGATTGATCTCGTTTTTCTAACCCCACTTCAATTGATCACTGTCTTTTTTTTCCGAAAAAATATTTCAAAAAGAGGAAACACTGTCTACAATAAGTCACAATCTGATCAAGAACTCCTAAAATCCTCTACCTAATGTACTATCAGGGTTGCTATGTCTCTTGACGTGCTCGTCTCGATTCCTTTTGCTATCAAATTCCTTATCACAGTGAGGGCAAACCAAATTTGCTGCATCAAGAAACAATCGTGATTCATGGGATCGTCTTTCGTGTTCACGCACCCTCTGTGAGGTTGCATACGTTTTCGAGCAGTACGCACATCTAAAATAGGCAAACGACTTCCATATGAACTGTCGAATGGCTTATGAAAAATCACCTGAATGGTTTCGGAACGTCGGCGTGAAAGTCTGTGATATGCTTTAGTAACAATGTTCGTTTTTCGAATATCTTAAATTTTTTTTTTCAGAGAGATGTAAATTAATACAACAGAAGGAGGCAAATAATTGTATTACCTCATTACACAAATGACATGGAGAAACAATTTTCGTAGATAAGGAAGGTAGAACTTTCGAATGGGACATACTGGTGTGTCTTCTGATGTCATTAACAGTGCGACCCTTGAATCCGCAGAAATTGCACCTGAATACGAGACAGCTGCTTGTAAAGCGAATTAGATCCAGGAATGCTCATTGACATCGATTGTAGTAAGTTGTGGTTTGCAAGGATAAAATCCCACGCAACTTTTGGGTCGCCTTTTCTTGGAAAAAACATTCACTGTAATGAAGCTTGATTAAAGGATAAAGTCACTGGCGTATTCAATTCACTTGGAGTGCACCAACGCGTTTTACTGCAATTCGTAATCGTTGAGGTTTAGGAACGCGTGCTGGCCTATTAATGACTTGCGCGAGCCAACCGGTAGTAAGTCAGTGTTTTTATCCTCGCGGGTAAGTCTGGAACCAATTTATCGACAGCGGAGGATGAAGGGCTTGGTTGCCACTAGGGCGGTCTTCAACCATGGGGTACAGCGGACCTCTTACCGACTGCGCTACACCCTCTCCATTAACATCAATTAAGGACAATGAAATCTTCACCTACTTCCGAGTTGTGAAGCAACCCACCAAGTCCTTAACATAAAATGTTCGTCCGGGAAAACAATGAGAAAAAAAAGTGAACATAAAGCTACGTAATAGGTGATCAAGTAGCCATGCAACTACAATGCGACGAAGGCCAGTTTTTCTATAAAATTAAGTATACGGCGTTATTCGGTCAATGTGGAAATGCATCTACGCGTTCGCCTTCAATTCAAAATCGCTGGAGGGTTACTATTGAATATTATTGACTTGTGGGTGAAAGTCGATGTGTCAAGTCAGCGTTTTTATCACAAGTCTGGTCCAAATTCACTACGGAGGGATGTGAGGCTTGGTTGGCCTAGTGAGTTTTCAAACCACACTTCCCGCATAAATATAGCAATTTACTAAGATACTCACGGGTACCCCTTTGCTCCCACAATATGGCTAATGTCATCTGGTGGCTTCGATTGCATGGCAATCTTCTGAACAATACGTTGAGGCAATTCATCAAACAGTGTTCCCTCGCCAGAAATATGGCTGGGTGGTTTCACCTGTAAAACTGATATCTTTTCGGGTCAAAAAGTCAAAGTTTTCTCTACCTTAAAAACAGTCGAATCCAAGGATCCACAAGCATTGTTGAGTGCATCTCTTATATTTCGCCCCGATGTTGTACTCAGGTTCTGAATTGTAATGTTCTTCCATCAACTCCATCTTTACAATATATTTATACTGTATGTATGTTTCGTATACAAATCTCAAAGATGTATCGATTTCAATTGAACTCCAAACTGGCACTTTGAGATAGGCCGCGGATTACATATATCACTTTTTGCGTGAAAGTATTGATCCGCCCGTTGAGTGGACCGATTTTATTGGTTGATACGATTACAGTGATAATCTTGATCGAAATCATCAAGTATGGCGATCAGTTTTTTTTGCACTTCTTGCATATTTTCAGCAAAACCTTAATAGGTGGGGTTGTAGCGTATGTATTAGGTTGAGTCGAAAGTTCTCGGACAAATTGGCAATATTTTTATTTGCTTTGCAATTTTCAAACGATAACTGTAAATCATTTGAAGTATGCCCCATTGGCATCGATGGTCTTCTGCCAACGTCTAGGAAGATCGTAGATGCCTTTGCTCCAGAACGCTGGGGACTGTTCCTTGAAGAACTGCTCGAGTGCCTTTTTGATGTCGTCGCGGGTTTGGAAGTCTTGACCATCCAGATGACGTTGGAGATAGAGAAAAAGGTGGTAATCCGAGGGAACCAGATCTGGGGGTGGGTGTATTGAAATGGTCTAAAAGAACTTCTTCAGTTCAGCCTTGGTCATTTTTCCAATGTGTGACTGAGTGTTGTCGTGCTGGAAGTAGGCTTCGCGCTGCTGCGGGCGTGCATTTTCAAGATTTGTCTTCAAATTCCTCACTTGCTCAACGTAGACATCTGCGGTCAATGTACATCCCTCAGCGAGCAGCTCCCAGTATTCGACGCCGTGTACGCTCCACCAGATGCAGAGCATAACCTTTTCGGCGTGTACGTTGAATTTAGAGACGTCTTCTGCATCTGTACCTTTGTCAACCCATTGGGCCTCAAGCCACGTGTGGGTGCGCTTGAGCGTGAGGAGAGAAAGTGACGTATCAGCGCGGTCCATCTTATACTGAGTCAGAGCATGTGGTACCCATCGACCTAATTTTCGCACCTTGCCGATTGACTTCAATCCGCGAACAACTGTGGTTTGACTCACACCAAGAGCGACTGCCAGTTCGCGAGTGGATTGATACGGGTCGGCTTCCTGCTGTCTCCGCAGCAAGTCCAAATGCAACTCCATCGGGCGTCCCGAACAGTCTTCATCTTCGATGGAATAGTCGCTCGACGCGAACTTTGAGTGCCACTTGTAGACTGTACTTCTAGCGGGGGCGTGCTCCTCGTAAACTTCCTTCGGACGTCTATCGATATCCGCGGGTTCTTGGCCAGAAAGATGGAGAAAGATTATGACGTTGCGGAGGTGGAGTGACGACGGCTTGAAATTGCGCGGCACGGTGGCAGGAATGGAACTAGCTCAGTGTAACTGTTAACCCACACTTTGAAGAGAATTTTATACTCTATCAAACGGTAGCTAACACATCCATTTTTGTCAGCTCTTTGCTGAGTGACGATCTCTAGAAGTCATCACTACCACATTGTCCGAGAACTTTTGACTCAACCTAGAACATGAGTATGATTTCCACTTTACGAAGCATCGGATTTATCTATTTATTAGGTTATCTTTTATATCTCCCATAACTCTAATGACATCTCATCTATAGAAGATCTCGATAGAAGCACACTCTTTCTAGGTGACAGCTAGGGGCAAAATATCGAATATCTAATGAGCAACGTAGCGAAACTGTAATGCGGAATTGAACACAGTAAGCTCGGCCTACCCCTTCCAAACATCATATTGTAAAATGAGAAAGTTGGTGCTTCCATTCGGAGTAATAATTACCGAGTATAGCTGGCTAGTAAAACGTAAAGAAATTAAAGGCATCACCCCACGAATCTGGGGTGGTGCGGATTTCAGGTGAAGAGTTCCTATACGGGGTCGTAGATTATGGACAGGAGGGTAATTCCGTCCATTTCTTCCTAATTGCCATAAAAAACTATCCGGAAGATGCGGCACATGCGCGCTCCAATCGAACTCCTTGTAGAAAATAGCGCGCCGGAACGCTCGAAGTCGTATCTTTCGGGCCGTTTTTTACGGCAATTAGGAAGAAAATCACCCTTTTCGTCATAATCTACGACTCCGTATAGGCACAACCCACCTGAAACTCACACCACCCCAGACTCGTGAGGTGATACCTTTAAGGAACACTGACCGGCTCAAGGATCAATTCTGCACGTCGTGAGGGCACTATTGATCGGTCCACTGGTGATAACCACGACAATATAGAACCTTTAAAAGCAGCATTTCAATTGCTCTGAATGGGTAACGATATTCGCTAACGAAACCTGTTTTATTCGTAGAGCTGGACGTACGATTAGGTTTCTCGGATTTTGGTGTGCTAGTGTACGGTACAGCTAGAGAAGTAGACTGCGTATCGATGATTTTCGGGTGCATACTGTCACTTAACGCAGATGCAGCACAGGATTGTTGGGTAAGAGATTGGCTGCCTTCGGACAAACTGCAGCTACTGTCGTCATCTTCATCTTCTTGAACATTATTATAAGTTCGCAATATCATCGTAAATTGATTTCGCTGTTTGTCAAGAAGTCTGTTTGTGTTTCTTTGATTGTCAAGAAAAGGAAATCAATAGAAAAAGTCATGGTTATACAATAAAACATGATTGATGCAAAAGAATCAGGATAGCATAGAGAATCTTAATGCAGGAAAAAAATTCGAAAAAAAAGAACAGCACACCTTGCGTTTGATGGCTGATCGTGCTGCCTACTTTGAGCTCAGGATCCTGAGCTTCAGTCACACTGCTTGCTTCAGCATCACATATCTAGAACATCAAATACGTAATACTCTATAAGACTATGTAGGACATATGAAAGGGAAAGAAAAGTAGCACTTTAGCAGTTGTGGAAAGGCTGTTCACTGCTGTTTTAACAGCGGCAAAACTACTTAGCATGATAATAACATTTTCAGAAGTTCACGAAAAACAACAGAACTGTTCCTTATTCAATTCTGAAAGTAAATTGTGTCTAGTAACTGCTATTAATAGCAATAAAAAATTACCGTGTGATCTGGACACCATTCTCTGTTAGCTTCTTCATCTGAAGAGGATGGTAACTGCGGTATTCTTGTGTTAGAAGGAGCTGTACGTAAAAATCTAACTCAGTTTTTTTAAATCACGAAAAAAAAGAGTTGCTTACTCATGAGGAAAAAAATTGTTAATTGAGAACAAGGTTGGTAGCTCACCATAAGATCGGGACTCTCGTCGAATGGATTCCACTTTTAACTCCTTCTTGGGTGTGCGCAATGCGTACGAGACCTTAGTTCCCCTTTCATCAGCAGAAAACTTTGAGTCGCTAGTTTCAGCGGAGTTTTGCTTGTCTTGGGTGATTGGGACTGAAGCATCGATGGTCTCGGATGTTTTTGAAACTCCGCCAAAACTCCCAGCTTCTCTTGCCGTTTCTGAGCTAAAGCTCACATGTTTTAAATTTTATCATTATTTCAACTCTAAACATGAAAAATATAAATATACTAGAGAATAGTGCGCGAAGGTTGTTCGTCTTCTTCATTTTCAGGCTGATGTAATGATAGATCTCCTTCCAGATCTATTTCTTCATTAGTAACGCTCGGTTCGTTTCTTAAGTGTATTAGTTAATGGAAAAAAATTACGGATAACTTGCTTATGAGCAACTTGTGCACGTTGCTAGCAACCAAACCATAACAACAATGAATACAATTAATTTATCTCATACTGCCTTCGATTATCAAACATTACAACCCCTTACCTCCCAAAAATAGAGAACAAACTTACGCCTCATGCACAATCATCGCATGCTTCAGCATCTGGGAAGTGTCAGGAAATGAGGCTTCGCATAATGCACACTGTAGTTTTCCTTTGTTGATCGATACAACTGGGTCAATATAGGGAAACTCTGATACGATTTTCCAGGTAGAACTAAAAAAAAAACCTTCTCTTGCAAAATACTTGTACGACGTCATCATTTAAGGACTAACCATTTAGCAGCAAAATCCTTCAGATTCTCCTGCGACAATCTGTGAAATTTAACAAAATGCGCTAGGAGTGTAATTCGTGGGGAATAACGTGTAGAGCACAACAACATTCTGTTGCAGTACGAACAAACAGTAGGAGGCTTTCTATAAAGAGCACTGTTAATAGAAAATCCTCAGGCTATATAACAAGGTAATACTCCATACTGAAAGCTCTGAGATTTGTTATCATCAACTACATCGACAAATAACAAACATCGACTACGACCAGCGTCTGCTAAGAATCACTGCTATTTCCGCTTTCCTAAAGTCAGATAAAATAAAGAGAGAAAACTTGCCTTTCCAACACTCGCTTCTTCTCCACATTTTCATGTCTGAAAAGAATTTAAGTGTATTTAATTAAAGAAAATTTTAAATGTGGGCATGTGGTATAAAAGAGGATCGAACAGGACTAATAACCAACCGTAGAAACTAACGATACCAACCTTTCATGAATTTTCGCGTGGTTTATGAGCGCGTAGCCATTTAAAAAAGATAATCCGCAACTAGCACAAACGAAGACGGCCCTGCGTCCGTTGGACGATTCCAGACTTCTTTGTGCGTCTAATATTCTGACACCACCTTCAGCAGAATAGTCGATCTCGCTAAATGGGACTAGCACCTTCAAATAATCCATAATCCGAACATTTCTGAGAAGAAATATGAAGAACTCACTAAGCAGTGACACTTTTTCGTACGAGATTTTCATCCTCGACATGATTTGTCAGAACATGACAAAGTCGCTGAAAAGATTCCTTCACCTGATTACACGCTGGTATCCCATTTCCGCAAGCACAGCAGCGATCAGGATAATTGCTGGAATAAAATAAGCAAAATATCATGTCTAATCACGAAAAATAGTGGTAATAACTCAAACCAGACATGCATGGAGCCCACAGAGTGGTAAGAATTGCATATATAAAGGAGGCGGGCGTACTGGTCCGCTCCATTTATATATATGCAACGCTTACCGCTTTGAGGGCTCCATGTAGCGTGCGTCAAATGGAAACGTCTCTCTTACTCCATAAACAGTCACAATGACGGACGCTAGTGTACTGGTGGCTCTACTCTTTTCTCGCGGTTACCAACAAATAGTGCACACAGTTTCGTTGCTGGTACAAATCCAAGGCAAGAACAAAGGAAATCACCCGATTTTTTGCAAGCGGGCAAGGTATAAAATGAATACTACATATGAAATAAGTTAATTTGAATTTGCACGAAAATGGAAAGTTTCCAGTGAGGATTTCCTTGGGTACCAAAAATTCGGAAAAAGAACACTACATGATGGACACTAGGAAACTTACCTATCATTTCGCATTAATTCCCCGTGTAATCTCGCATGGTGCATCATTCTGCGAGATGTATCAGTTGTAAAATTGCAAATGGCACAATGTAGGACGGGTTTTCCTGAGAAAAAGAACGGAACAATGTTATGACCACAACATCAACACACGTTCATACTATGTAAAAGGAATAAATTGAACGGAGATGCCATTGAGTCCTTAAACTCCTTAATATTTTATCCAAAATGGAGAAAAGAGATAAACGTGAAAGATGCAGCTTACCACGTTCACGAGATGCATCACATGTAGCTATGACGTCAATATAAGGGAATTCTCTTACGTAGGTATGGTAATCCCTGAAAATATGCAGATATGCATGCTAATATGTTATTCTGTTTTGTGCAGACCTCGATTTAACCCATTTTACTGCAACTTCATTTTGCACGTGAGCATGAACAACGTGTAGGAGAAATGAAACCTCATCGGAGTATTTGTCACTCAGTGGAACACCTCTTGAGCAGTAACTAGAATAGTTGCCAATACACATATACTTTTTATTGGTAGGCAGAGGACGAGCAAAATTTCACTCACTCGCAATGCCGCATCTTTCGTCTCACAGAGGGCATGTTCTTCCAGACATCCCTTCTTGTCGAACAAGGTAAAACGCGAGAGGAAAGCGCTTTGCTCCTTGCTGTCAACGCCAACACCTTCCCAGACTTCCTTAAAGGTTTGAATGTAGAAGGAAAAAAATCACTAAGTAATGCTAATCTTGCCATCTTGAAACGTACGCTCCATCTGTTTCATCAAAGCAGGGACTTCCCGGTTTCCGATGTCGTTTCAAGTAATTATCGACTGGAATTAGCTCTCTGAAATAATTCCACAAATAAGGAAAATAAAAAAAAATCACACATTACATTACACAGAAAATAAAAAATTGTCTACATACTTGCAGAAGAGACAGCTGATCATCGCAGATGCAGTAGAAATAGAACTTTCAAGAGATTTCAGCACGTCGAACTTGTAAACTTGCTCACTTTCCATGATTGAACCGAATCTCCTTAAATAAACTTCGGAATAACATTCGTATGTCCGGAAAATGAGATATTCCACATGGTTTCCCATATCAGCAAATCCGAAAAAAAAGACGATCTGCTAGGGCTTTTCGGTGTAGAAATACAAACCATTGAGTATTTCAGTAAATGTAATAGTATATTACTTGCTTTGATACAGAAAATACTCTATTCAAGACTTACAGTGAAGCAGACAGAAACTATTCAGTTTTGGATTTTAAAAATACTGATTCTTCGCCAAAAACACACCAGATAACATTCCCGCGTCCGAGTGCAGAAAGAAGAGCAGAAAGAATTTCCTTCCGTGAATGAATGAATGGAACGAAAGTAATGTTAAGTAAAAAGAAAAAGCTACTAACAAATAAGAAAAAACGATTATCAATTAATAATAAAAAGGAAAAAAGATTATAAATGAATAACAAAAAGCAAAAACAGCTGGCTTTCACAGCTTTCACACACAGGACAGAACTAAAAATCACATGAGAAAATGATTAGAAAGTTCTCGTCTCATGGAACTTTTATAACGGACACATCCTTTTCAGATTTACTCAGTTAGAAAACGCTTATTTCAATATTGAGTTACTAACAACTGTAACCTTACTCAGGCCAATGTTGAATCCATTTGACAGCTTCTTGCATGTCCAAGTGAACTTTAAACACATGAAGCAGTCTCAAGACCCCGTCAGACATCCCGTGGAATCGACGTTGCATCCTCTTATCGCAACTGAAGGGACACTTTGGGGCTCCACTAAAATAATCGCAACTGAATACTTGTGAAACCCATCGATTCATCGTAAAACCGAAGAAATAGCAACTTACGAGTAATGTTCGTCTGTTGGATGATAGCGTTTCGCATGTTGCACCAGCTCATTTGGTGTGCGGAAGCCGTGTTCACACTTTGAACATTGTAGGCACAAAGTCTTTGGGTGGTTCAAGGTGTTTGTGAAGGATTTCGATACGTCCAAGTAAGGAAAAACCTTGTCAAGGCGTTCAGTTTTTCTGGAAGAAAAACACTTTGTCTTGCTCACAGTCCCGCCAAAATTTCTTGCTGTGTTTGCTTACCCAATTTCTACGGCTATGTCATAGGCTTGTTTTTCAACAAGATGCCTGGCCAACATGTGTGACAGCTGTCCAACAGAATTCGGATAAATGAAACTTGGACGCCAAGCCGAAATACAATTTGAAAGCGGACACTTTACGCTAAAACTATATTTCTGATTTTAGTGCGAGATAATTATGATAATGAAATGATCAGACAAAGAAGAGCGGAAAAAAAGAAGAAAAGAAGGATTTGAAATTGATCAGTGAAAGAAAAAGAAACTACTACAACGTACGGTGGATTCTTGCTGCGCTGTTTAGGTGTTGTTGATACTGTCGGCGACTCTAAGACTAATCGTCCTAGTCGCAAGTCTTTTCTGTACCGACCACAGACTTCCACACAACGGATCCAGTGGACCCGAAGATTCGAAAGCTTTGGAAACGAAGCCTTTTCGCACGACGAACAAAGTAGATTCCCGTCCTGTAATTGAGTAAGAATAAAACATATTCGAAGGAAAAAACATATGAAAATATGAGAACACTTAGACGTACGAGCAACACTTGCCTGAGAAGGATCCAAAAGAAATTTCAAGGGGTTCACGTGCTCGCCAATGGACAACCGGTATCTACAACTGATCCGTTGACTTGATGAATGGTTCAACATTTTTCATTCTCACCTCTTCATATCTAAAACCCAGGTGGTTTTCGGATCATCATGATGAAACCGAACGATATGTGCAATCATACTTTCTTCTTTGATTTCATCATTAGCAAATGCAGGGACACGCAAACCTCGAGAACCATTGGCGGCCTGCAAAAATAGGCTTTGTTCACAGGAGAATTCAACTAATTTTTCTGAGAAACTCCTTACTGGGCAGAATGGGCATTCATTACGTGACAACATCATGAGTTGTCCTGTTTTCTCAGCATCTAAAGGTGGTGGAGGAGGTCTGAAACAAATTCAAAAACATGGACTCTCCAGGACACCTTGGAACCTGATAAAAGCTGTCAGATGCCTTCTCCTGCAGTGAATAATTACCTCCTTTCAGTAGTCTCAATATATGAAGATGCAAAAGAAATTGCCTACCCCTCCCACTCGAATTTCCTTAGTATAGATGCTTTATGGGCATCGACATCGCGACTGCTGGCTACGTCTGTATTCACAGAAGAATCCAATTCAATGGCTTCGTCTGAACATGAATTATTGAGAGAAAAAGCCCACCATTTGGTCTCAACTCGCGAAATGAAAGGCAGTAATAGAGCATTGGAAAATACTCTAATGTTAGTTAAAATTGGACAAGCAAATTTGCTGATCGTATCATAACAAAACGAATTTAGATATGTACAACGACGTAAATGGAATCACCGTTTGATGTTGCAGGGGCGGTTCGCAAAGGATCAACAAAAGAAACAGAGCCTGATGTGCACGTATGCGCTAAGGTGCTTCCAGGGTTTTCCACTGGAGGATGTCTAGATCTGGAATTTGAAAAGAAAAAAGTGAGTATCTAATTTGAACGATACGTTAGAAATGCTCTCTCACATCCGTCGCCTGCTTTCATTGCAGATAGAGAGGTCATTGAGAGAGCTATTGTCTGACTCATCGCCAACGGGTGTCGTTGAATCGGCGGCGCATCCTAAAGCAGAGCTTCTGGCAAAATCAGTCCGACTAAGAGAATATGATGATGAATAATAGTGGCAAGATCCACATAAATTTCATCTGTTAACAAACTTTTTGGTTTCGAATCTGAATGAGTAGACTCAGCCGAATTATTTACCACACCCAACGAATTGAACGGAGCGTCAGAAGATGTTGGTTCCTAAATCAGTTCTACTTAACCGGAAGGAATAAAAAACATGATGAAACTGACTCTGAGTGGAAAGAATACCTGATCGCTACCAGTGTGATCATTAAGATATGCTTCTGATAAGGCTGTCGAATCCTCTGTAATAAAGCAGTTGAACATATGAAATCTGGAGAACAAATATAGGAGTAGCAGTTGTGAGCTGATTTCAAAGTGGGCATTAAAAAAGCCGTAATGTAATTTTATGCATGAATCAAACAACAACAAGTGAAAAGAGTACCTGGTCATTAATTAACTATACAATATATTCTTGTAACTGTTAACTTGCAGTTAACAGCTATAAGAACATATGTAGAAATACCGTGTATACATTGGAGTTCGAAAACCTCTTAAAATGTTTTATTTACAGCGAATCAAGCCTGAGATGGAAATGGTTCTGTTCAACTCAGAATAAGGAAAGAGGGTAACCAAGTTGAGTTGTTCACTTTTCTTCTACGCCTCTTTTTGTGAAACTTTTAATGCAAGCGATCGTCGTCAAGACACTCTTGGCACGTATATGTAGTTAAACTTCTCCGTAATCGTGATAAATCCAACATTAGGATCCCTGACCTTATCGAAACTTTACGGTTTGATGACTTCACATGGTGGAGTAAGGATCACCAGAATAACGTTATCGGCGTCCACACATTGCAAATCTGTATACTATTAGTATATTTTATAATACCAGCTAATGATAGTAGTGCAATGGAAGCATCTATCGGAAGAGTTGCGCCGCTGTTGTGCTAACCTTTTTTTACATGCAGAGGTGTGGAACATGGGCTCATCAGTGGGCTATTGGACATCTTTAGATTGAAATTAATGCTAGTGTAAGCTGTTGGGGCAACCCGAAGGGGTTGATTGATGGCCATCATATTATGTTTTATCCTTTAAAAAAGCTTAAATGGGAGATTTAATTTACGTTTCCCCATGTTCTTCTTCTCTAAAGATAGTTTTTTTTTTTAAATATTGACCAATCACAGCTTATTACTAGTAAAAGGACATGGGGCTCGGTGCAGTTGTGCAACCGGCTGCGCTCGAGCTGGTGATTGAGGTCGAAGCATGACCATCGCGAATTGCAGCGATGAGTGGTGTTAGCGCGGGTCCCCCTTGATTGCAATGGCTCCGTTCCACCACACCGCTTTGAGCGCAGTCGCTTACGCAACTGCATCGAGCTTCATGCTGTTTGGACATGACGATACTTACCTTTGCTCTCACATTGATGCCGATGAAGTTCAAGCCCAACTGAGCCCAAGATTTCCGTGGGAATTTCTATCTCCTGAGCAACAATAGCTTAATTCCGTGCAACTCAAAAAATAAGTAATACGAAACCAAACAGCTGAAATTAAAATATTCCATACGATATCTACGGCATCATCAGTTTCGTTCGAGGATTCCAACGACAGGAATTGTGATTTAGAAAACCTATCCGTCAGTGCAATTCTAGAACAGTGGCTCAACGATAGAAATCAGAAACATAGAGTATATGGAATTGAAAACTCACCCTATATCAATATAGCCGTGACAAACTATGTGGCCGAGAAATTGTGAGGAGTATCCGCACCAAAAACAAAAACCACATATCTTTAATGTATAAAATTAAGATGAGATAAAGAAAACAAAACTTTCACCGAAAATGTCGGACCTGAACATCGCTAAAAGATCTTGGAAGCAAATTCGCTTTGAAAGGAACAATGAAGTGATTCGGGTTCCTAAAAAAGGCTGGTAATGGTGAGAACAACATGGGACTTTGTGATCAAAGTGTACTCATTTTATAACTTACGTTGTATCAAACGGCTCATTGTCAAAACTTTGAGTTAAAGGAGAATAGTGGCGAGCTTTAGCTGAGCTTGGAAGTTCTCTTCTCAAAATCTCCCTAACAAAAAAAAAAAATGAAATCGAAGGCGAACACAAAACAGGATATTATGATGCAAGCTAACCATTCATAATCTAGGTACCCCTCCTTGAAGAGACGGTCATGATATGTTTGAAAATGTTTCATAGCATGAATCTTCAACATTTGTACAGTTGGAAATTCTAGTACATCATCAACATGGCCAGACATCCGACAGGGTAGAATGCAACGCCATTTCATGAAAGTTAAAGACTCGCTATCTCCAAGTTCCTAAATTATTATACCATAGATGGAAGTGAAAAAAGTAGCTCGTGAAGAGGCTATCGAGGAGGGTGTAGCAAAGGAACACTTACTCTTATTCGGTATACTTTAGAATAGCGTAGCGCCACATAAGGAAAATTTTCAGAAGTCATCATCGATGCCTCGGCGATTTCAGACACTTCACGAAATTCACCTTCATTTGCATGTCTTTAATGAGTAAGATGAAAAAGAATGAAAGCGAGGAACAATTTTAAAGTAAGCCAAAAGTGAAACTAAGATACAACTAACACTTTTAGTTCCTTGTGTTCTCCCAAAGAAAAATGCCTAAACAGGGACATCCTACGTAATGGGTTGAAGCATACTGCGCATACTACAAATTCAGATGAACTGACATCTTCCTAAGCAAACAATTTGAAATTATGCACGTGTACGTAATTCAAAGAACAAAGAAGTTGTAGCAATTTCTACCTTGTTTGCAGTTCTTCCGACCATCTCGCATATCAAACGATCTTTATCGGCTCGATGCAAACTCCTCAGTGTGTAGAAATGGCAGCTCCTGAATAAAGAATAGAAAAGATTAACAAAATCTACAAGGTGATAACATTACGTCTACGCATTGACATACCGCTGCGTCTGCTGGAGCTGCTCCAAGCTATTTGTTACATGATGCTCCAGATCAAAACCGACTTCACGAGCTAGAATCTCCCTGAAAGAAATAATTTTTGTGATATTTGTGAAAGCGTAACAAGAGAGTTACGTATAATACGAATGAAGCAAATGTGTCCATTCTTTTGATATTAATATTTCAAAAGAGTGACATTAGCTTCTTAGCTAATGTGATTACCAGTTATTATTTTAGAATCATTCCGACTCCATATCAGATATGACAATTGAAGCAGATCTTCTGAAGATCTATCTTACTACTAAAACAACAAACTGCTTCAACCACACATGTACGAGTAGCTTCTGAGATGGTAAGTTCAATGATTTGACATTGATTTCTAAGGTTTCTAAGATACTCTGATCAATCTGATTTGTTAAATCAAAGGCTGAATGTAAACCAAACATCTTTCAACAAATTTTTCAAGGAAGAGGAAGAGTTCAAATAATTTGAAAATGACGGACAAGGTAAACATCAACAAACCATTCTTGCGGAAGTGCTGCAGATATAGCCTCTACTTCCTTGTGTTCAGAGGAAAAGTGGCGGAGTGTGAAGAGTCGCAGGGATATATCGTTAGAAAAGGAAGAACATCTCGAGAAGGCTACAGAATCTTCGCACAGCGGGCAGATCCTTCAAAAATGAGAAGGATAAGTAAAAAGACTAGCGCATACAGTCGGGTAAAACGACAAGAAGCACGGCGCAGTTGCGTAAATTGTCGTGCTCAAAGCGGCGAGATGGAGATATCGGTTGGAATCGAGGTGGGACCATTGCGAACTGCAGCAGTGAACGATGGTAGCCGGGTCCTCACTCGATCCTAACCGTTACGACCCACCACACCGCTTCGAGCGCAACCGCTTACGCAACTGCACTGTGCTTCATGTCATTTTGACTCGACTTTAGTTCATGACACTTCACAATATGTGAAATTTTCACGATCAGCGATGGTATTCATTGCTATAGTAGGGTCAAAACGATATGAACCACGAGTGTAGTTGCGGTGCATTTGCGTACGCGCTTGAAACCGCGCGATGGAGGCAGCAGTTGGAACAGAATGGGGACTACCGCAGCAAGGGTTTCACCACGCTCCTAGCCGCTACGCTCCAGCGAAGCGCCTTGGGAGAAGCCGCGTGTGCAATTGCGTATACATATAGTGTCCATGTAGTGCCACTGGCAAGCGATATTGTGCTGTAATTGTTGTGTACCTTACCAAAATGAAACCGACGCTCTTTCAATATTGCAATCAATAAAAGTGTTCTAAAGATGTTATCCGCTCAATTTCCCCTCATTGTCCAGCAAACAGGGACTTCGGGCATCAGAAAAAATGGTGTCCAGTTTCTCATCTCTTTTCTACAGAGAAATGATCACGCAAAAAGAATAGCATTAAGCTATCTGAGTGGAAAAGTGTGTTATTAAATCGAACAACAATATTCAAACTTACCAAGCTAAAGGAGTTCTGGAATGTCGGCTAGCTCTGAAACGAAACAGGAATTTTGTGTCGGAAGTGGAGTCGAACTTCTTGCGCCACTTCGCACGACACTTTTCTAGAACAGTATTCATCAAGCTTCTTTTAAAAAAATACAACACAAAAAAAAGCACAGACACGCACCTAAACTTCTGCTAGTAGGATAGCCTGTGAAAAGCGAATCCTCGGATATTTTAGAACATTTCTGCACTGTCGACAATTCCATATTTCGTGTTCTACAATGATTAGTAGTGAACTCTGGATATGAGAGGGATGTAGTTGAGATTGAGAAAAGGAAGGAATTATCTTACTGATAGTATCTATCTATTAAATCTTGATAGCGATGTACCGAATTAGTAAAACAAAATACCTCCGTGGTACAGTACTTCTCAGGCGGTTCTGAACAGAATTTCTGGAATTCTGCATTCTACTTATCAAATTGACTCCAAAAATTCACTCACCGCCGTGAAAATCCCTATAGTGATCGTCAAGTTTTGACTTCGGGAGAAAATTGTAACATAACATACAAGAGGCTTTCCGTGAACTATCCAACTAGAATAGTGGGATAAGGAAACGTGACAAATGATTGGATTATTATTGAAACAAAGAGGATAATATCTCACCGCTCCTTCATGCTCCAGCAAATGTTTTACTAGTTTTCCGAGAGTGTGCTCACTATCTTGTGGCCAACTCGACTTTATAGGATATCCGCAAATAGGACAAGTGACGGTGCATCCGTTGTTGATATTCTCAAGGAAAAACCGAATATATTGTACTCACAATTATGACGCTAGCATAGCATTGAAAATTCAATGCCTTAAGGGTGCTGTAAGTATAGAGTCAGAACGACATGAAGGACGGTGCAGTTGCACAAGCGGTTGCGCTCGAAGCGGTGCGGTGCGCATCGGTTGGGATCAAGTGAGGACCGCCGCTACCACTGCTCATTGCTGAAGTTCGCGATGATCCCACCTCGATCCCAACCGCTATCTCTACCGCGCTGCTTCGAGCGCAACCGCTTACGCAACTGCACCCTCCGTGTCAATTTGACCCGACTGTAACCCCCAAAAATAGGGACCGACGAACCTGAACGCAGAGGTTAGCAGGCTGAGGTTCTTAGAATGGCGAATGTAACAGCATTTTTCAATCAAGAAAAATGTTGAAGGAGAAAAATAGAAGACATAACCAGGAAGAGCAAGAAGAGGAAGAAAGAAAAAGAACTGCAGAAGAGAGGAAAGAGAACAAGAACAAGTGTACTAATGGGGGAAATTCATCGTAGTTAAATAATGCTATCATAGATATTCAATGTTGATACTACCTTGGAAAACTTGATATCTCCTGTGTGTGCAGGTTGCGGTTCATTGTACGATCTTTTCCTACTTGAGATGTGACCGGATGAGGTGCCCTGCAATAGTAATACTGAAGGTGTACGAAATACCTGAAATGTTAAGCCTACTAAGAAGATAATAAAAAGATTATATGACAGCACAACACATGTGTAAAGAAATCCATCGTATTAGATTCATAATAAAAACGATACGAAACTAATATAATGAATGAAAAATCTCAGGAAAGCACGGTGGACTCACTGGTTCAGAAGCACTTGCATGATAAAACTCTACTATTTCACTCCATCCAGATATAGTATCCGAGTGATCAGCAGATGGTTTTTGGGAAATAGTTGATGAGCTTGTAGAAGGACAAATCCAACTCGGATCACAATCTTCACTTATCTCCAACATTCTGAAAAAAGAACGTCTCATTTCTTATTGCTGGTTAGAACATATAAAAAGAAAACCTGGTGATGAAACCAAATATCTATATCGGCCTTTCCTGAATCTCACTCCTGGCGCCATTCTGCGACCGAAGAAACACGATCAGAGCGCGGCCAGAGCTACCAACAAAAACGTTGGGACTTCGTCCGGTTGAATGGCTCCAACTCTGCGGGTGTTCATACACTATTTGGCTGATTTGGCTGTGTCCACAATAAACATTGTATCCTCAGAAAGCAAAGTTTTAGGAAAAATAAGTGACGAAAACTGAATGCGCGGCTATCAACAAGAGATGTCATTTCTTTTGAAAAACACGGCTTCCAGTCCGGGTCCTTCACTACTTCTCTGTTGTCTGATTAACAGAGGGAAGCCAGTTGATAATAATATCAACTGACTCTCTTTAGATAGGTTGAGTAATATGCAACATTATTTGAACTATCTAAAGCGTTTCACATGGTAAACCACAAAAAGCTGATTTTCAAGCTCAAAAATCACGGAGTTTGCCGACAGCTGCTCATTTGGCTGAAATCGTATCGTTCAGGAAGGACAAATGACTGCAAAGGTTCATAACAGTTATTTCAAGCGCTACGCATTGCAAACCGGAGTTCCCCAAGGCAGTGTACTCTCATCATTTCCTTTCTTGGAGTACGCTGCTCACGTTCCTATGTGTCTGAAAACCCATCGTGACATGAAAGTTCGAATATTAGCAGACAATATGAAAACATTTTTCGTATCGACTTAATGAGCAAACATCCGAAAGGAACTTACGAATGGAACGTAAACTAACAAGACAAGCAAGTATTGTATTTTCCGACAAACAAGCCTGAGAACAGATAGCTTCAATTTGAACTATTCTAAACTCAAAAGAAAACTCTTCTCAACTGCGTCCGACTTCTTTTTCTTTTCTGAGTTGCGTGTTGGATTAATTTATTTCTTGCTGAAGTTATGTCTAATCCAAACTCGGAGATATTCAAAAACAGACTATCCACATTGAATGCACTCTATTTTAGGTATGAGCGAGACCTAAAATTTCATTGTTTCAGGGGCATCGGGCAATTTCCTTCTCTAACATCTCGTGACACATGCAAACCACAAGGGGTGCATTGAAATGAAACGAGTCAATAGTGTGAGACGTACACTCCGATACAAATGAAGACAATCTGCCATGTTCGGTCCCACGCAACCAGCTGAGCCTGCGGCAGGGTTCTAGCTAGGCTACGAAACTGAGCGAGAGTCCCGCCGCCTCACTGTCACAAGTGGACGAGGAGCTGAGTCTTCACCCGCTGTTTCATGTCTGAAAAAAAGGGGACATCTTGGTGACCGATGTGAACGAATGAATCTAGTTTTTAGATCCTGCTTATACTCTGAGAACTTTCTTAGTTTTGGTTGTCTTTGAGTACTAAATCATTTAAATTGGAATCGTACACGAGAACGATTCTTTTTGCTACTTTTTAAAACTATGTACTGCATCGATTTGTATTTGCCCTTGTCACATTCCGTTGACACGCCATTGAGCGTAATAAATAAATCAACTACTAAATATAGTTGAAGGAGTCCTGAATAATAGCGAAAAGTCCTATTATGAGTAGCAAAAAGGTGTGTACCGCTGTGCTGACGCCGTGGTACGACCTAGGCGGGTTTTTACTGAAGCGGTCATTCCAAACAAAGTGATAGCGAGCGAGAAAAAATTCGTAATCACAATAATCTCCCATATTTTTTGAAAAAAAGGGCATACTTTAAGGACAGCCGCAACGGTTCTGTCTGATGCCAAAGAGCGTATCGCCTCTGTTAATAAGGTTGACCATACCACTCAAACTAATCGGTACCAAGCGAAGATTTCCCATTCAGAATTCTGGCCGTGTAATAGAGCGCCGGCGTCAAATAGTAGAACCCATGGTTTAAAAAAAATCCCTTCTGCTTCCATTTTATTGCAAACTCGAAGAAGCGGCTAGTTCGCCGTAGCTCCTATGGTAGACTTTATGGAACAATTAACCTGTTCGTGCGAAATGGGTAAAATGACTGCGTAATATCATTAGCGACTTATCTGATCACTTACGAATATTGTGGGGCAGAGTAGATTAGCGAAAGGGGAAGAACCATAAGTACACGAAGTGAAGGGGCACCTAGGTTCCCGAAATGGAAACCATCCACCTCTTTAGGTGTTCACTGCGTTGTCGTAATGTAACAATACCCATTTCAAGATACCAGTCGCGACTTTGTTACGCGAAATCGACGTTCCTCAATTCAAAACATTGAAAGAGTTTTGAATAACAGCAAGAAATCTTATCATGAAAAGTTAAGAATGATATATCGCTCAGTTAGATGCTAGGTGGTGTTTTAATAAGCACCTGCTGACGGCGCAACTCTAAGAGCCGGTAGTCCGTTAAAGGCATCACCCCACGAATCTGAGGTGGTACGGATTTCAGGTGGAGTATTCGTATACGGCATAGTAGATTATGGGGAGGAGAGTGATTCCGTCCATTTCTTCCTAATTGCCGTAAAAAACGGCCCAGAAGATACGGCTTCGGGCGTTCCGTTGCGCTATTTTCTACAACGAGTTCGACTGCAGCGCGCCAGCCTTGTGCGGCGCTGCATCTTCCGAATCGTTTTTTACGCGAATTATGAAGAAATGGACGGAATCACCCCCTCTTCCTAATCTACGATCCTGTATTCGAATACTCCACCTGAAATCCGTACCTTCTCAGATTCTTGGGGTGATTCCTTTAATTGGCTTTCATTCAGAATCGTTTGAGGTTTATGAGTGCATGTGCAGCCTTACAATGCCTTGGGCGAGCGGGCGATTTGTCAAATCATCGTTTCGATCTTTCAGACATGTTTGGTACCAATTTATCGACTTTCGAGATGAGGGGCTTTGTTGGCACTGGGACACGCACTAGGTTTCGAATCATCACAAATGACAATCACAGCTCTCACCGGATGCGCTACAACCGCCCCACATTTGACGAAACACCTCATCTCACCACTTATTCAGTACATACAAGTTGTTATGATACGATTTTATTCGCATTATTGCTACGTCTCATGAACAGAAAGAGGAAATCTGGTCGCCTCAAAGGACTGAGCAACCGCTGATATAATTTCGAAAAATTGTGAATTACTATTTAATAAATAATTAAAAGAAAGTGTTTGTACACCGTAAGGTGAGAACAACGAGGATCGTACGTATATACAACAGTGAGAGCAGGAACGAGGAAACATCTTCATCAGACGGGAAACAAAAGACGGCATTGGTTCAGGATCGCAAGTCATGGGTAAAATCTACTACATTAATTCATATTCTCATTGATATGTCGATATAGTTACTGAAGCAGCTATTTGTGATATTTGTGCGTTTAGCACCACGAAGTGTGCTCGCAAAGTTTGGTCTCGACCGGATAGCTTCGATCGAAGAACACACCGTTGACGTACATAGTGGGCCAGATCTGAATCGTCGAAGCATCACTCATCGGAGATGTTTCAATTGGTAACGTTCTGAACTTACCCTAACACCAGCACGATGCGTATTCACCATGGAGTAGTAGTTCAGAAGTTCACCCGTCTGAGTTGTGGCACATTCGATTAGCTTTCTGAACCAAACTTAGACTAGTATGAGTGATGTGATTCTTAAAGGCATCACCCCACGAATCTGAGGTGGTGCAGATTTCAGGTGGAGCATTCTTATAAGGGATAGTAGATTATGGAGAAGAGGGTGATTCCGTTCATTTATTCCTAGTTGCCGTAAAAAACGGCTCGGAAAATGCGGCGCCGCACAAGGCTGGCGCGCTCCAGTCGTACTCCTTACAGAAAAAAGTGCGCCAGAACGCACGAAGCCGTATTTTCGGGACCGTTTTTTACGGCAATTAAGAAGAAATGGACAGAATCACTCCCCTCTCCATAATCTACTATCCCGTATACGAATGCTCCACCTGAAATCCGTACCACCTCAGATTCGTGGAGTGATGTCTTTAAAGGCACCATACCACGAATCTGAGGTGGTACGGATTTCAGGTTCCGCTCATCTCTCCCTGAATCACTGCAAGCAGCCGGTACCTGAATGCTGTTTTGTACGATGCCTTCTAGTGCAACGCGCCACCCTTGCATAGCGTTCCTTACTGCCTATCGGGGCAGTCGGAATTGGTTTTCGACGAATCGCAAGGCGGAGGCGGCGCAAGGGGTGGAGCGTTGCAATAGATTTCGTCGTACAGCATTCTGGAGGCGGCTGTTTGCAGTGATGCAGGGAGAGATGAGCGGAACTACCCCCGTCTCCATAATCTACTATCCCGCATACGAATACTCCACCTGAAATCTGTACCACCTCAGATTCGTGGTATGCTCCTTTTAAGCATAACCTACATCTTTGCATACAAACAGTGAAACAGGAACGCGTAATAGACGTGAAATCGTTCTTGCGCAGTGATGGTTCTTATCTTTTTTCATGCTTTCGTATAGCATATATAGTTGGGCCAGAACGACATGAAGCACGGACCGTTGCGCAAGCGGCCGAGCTCGGAAGCGGTGCGGTGAAGACATCGGTTGGAATCGAGGTGGGACCATGGCGAACTGCAGAGGTGGTTGGCGGCAGCGAGGATCCTTACACGATCCCAACCGCTACGCTCCACTGCTCCGCTTCAGGCGCAGCCGCTTGCGCAAATGTCCGTGCTTCATATCGTTTTGACCCGACTATATGTTTTTCCTAACGTTAACGCTTATACGCTTCAGCGCTTCTGTACACATTAGCAGTCTCTCATTCATTTATAATACTTTACCTTCGTTTCATTTGTCCTTTTTTTGTCACCCATCCTTGCGCAAAAGCATGGGTGATTATGAAGGGATGCAGACAGGAGACAGGTACAAATAGAAGAAGACGAAAATTATTTTAAGTAACATCAGTTTTTTCAAACATTAAATAACAATCACTAATAGTGTGCAGCTGAGAGGGATCGAGCGTTGAATATTTCTGAATACTGACTGAATTTTGTTTTGAGATAATGTTAAGACATTGTTCCAATGGTCAATGGGACGTTTCACAAGTTTTTTTGATTGTCATACAATGGGGCTAGTTATACAAGTCTTACTGCTAGCTGCTTGCGGTTTCTTTGCACGTACTAGACGCAATCAGGTGCGTATATACGCTCTGGGCAAGCACTAGCTTTATAAATTGCACGGGTATATGGCGGAGTACACATATAAATTGCCATTGCCGAGAAATGTTGTCGTCCAGTACACAGACAAAGCCCAAAGCCTAACAGATGCCTTGCAGGGGTATCGAGACTGTGGCAGCAATTCATCGTCTTGTCTCATTGAACTATCGAAAAATATCGAATGTGGGACCTAGGTGAACGCATCGTTCGGGCAAGACGTTAAACCTCATAGGATATGGAACAGTGAGCAATTTATGGATTCTGTGCGAACTTTAGATCTAAATAGCAGAGCTATGTTCAACGGCGACACTGCGGCAAAGGTGCGGGCAGTTTCACGATTAATTCAAATGAAAAACAAGTTCAAGTGGGAACCTAGAAAAGTTCTTCTTAGGAAAAAAAACCATGTTGTCGAGAAATTCGGAATCTTCGGCTTTCAGCGATGCAGCCGTGCTGCGATACTGGGAGAAGCTGCGTTAGTTCCTTGCTACAGAATCATCAAAGTTGATATACATGTATATTCCTAGAGAGACCATATCGCAAAGTTGGCGATGTAGGGATCTCACCACGAAAAGATTGGATTGGGAAAGTAGATAATAAGCATGGGCGCTATCACGTTCAATTCACCTTGACGACCCTTCCCTACGATGCACCTAGTGACGCATCAATTCTACGGTGGCTGGCGCACTCGAGGTGGGGCGTCTGCGAGCGAGTAGCCACTGAAGCTTCTTCTTCTGATCGTTGGCAGACGCAGTACGTACGCTGGCCTCGTAGATGTGGGGCGTTACTAGGTGCTTCGTAGTTAAATTTGCTGCGAAAAGGCCGAGTCCCATCGCGTTTCTAAAGACAACAGGGCAGAAAGTAAGAATAATCACACTGATGTTCACAATCTACACGCTTAACTCCAACTTTTCGTGGTGGGATCCCAGCATAGTTAATTTCGTGATACGCTGCCTTTGACGCTTAGGCTGTCAGTCGAGAAGAGTGAAACATCCTCAGCAGATCGTAACTATTTTCGAGAAGTGGCAAAGAATCAGCACAGCAGCAATCGTGATGTAATTATCCGCGAGACAATAAACCTGGTTGGAACCATAGACAGTTACGCGATAAAGTGAAAATTATGCATTCAGATAATCACAGGAACGTACTGCTGTTGTCTTTTAGCGTTATTGTCAAATACATTCACCGTGTAAAGCATTGATTGCTCTTATACTTCCAAATAAAACCACCTTTGCGTTCTAACGGACAATCGACTGAGACAACGGCTGAAAGCTTCACGAAGAGTTGAAAGTCCTTGAATGCATGTGATGAGTCCAAGATGTCGGCGTGGGAAATACTAAATAAGTGAAAAATGAAGAGGAAAAAAACGCGGATGGAGCAAAGCAACTATGTTGGAAGGAACCTACAGAAATAGCGCAGTTCTGTAATCGATTCAAATCGCATTCCGTTGGTCCGTGCATACATTTACAATGGAAGTTGCGATTGTAGTCGTAGTCGCAGGTCCCCTTGCCGAATGGAATCACCTGAGATAGAGGGTATCCATTCTTCTGGTCAAGTTTATATTATATCATGTTTATGTTTCGTTTATATTTTGCCACTTCAGTCAGGAGTAGACATTCAATTTAATTATTTGCAAGTAGGAGTTAGCTCAACCTCACTGATCGTTTAACAGCAGCACGAAAGCGCAATATAACTCCTTTTAAAAAAAAATTCTCTATGAGTCCTGTCTTTGAAAAACAGTAACCACTGCAAAGCCAAGTCTGATTACATAATTAAACACTGAAAAATTTCCGTGCTTATTCGTGCTTCTACTCCTATTTATATCTAAAAAGCGTTTAAATTATTGGAGAAGCTGTTAGGTTAAAAATACGGCTAATAAAACATTTCACTACCGATTGCAGAAGGAGAGGTTTCTTTGATTTTTTTGTTTAGTTAAACTTTGCCGAAGTAGTGGATCAACCTTAAAAGTTCTATTATGATGGTGTAGGCAAAGTGATAGAATTTTTTTTAAAGACTAAGGTTTTGTAGATTAACTGCGTTACTCCGGTACTAAATTTCTCAAAACCAATTCGTCACAAAAAACATGGATCTTGCCAAGAATAAACTCCTTGGATATGTCTTCTAACCCGACTCCCATCAAACTTGAATTTCCTAGGAAATATCACATTCCGTTCCCGTGCAGTTGCATGCCCCAAGGGAAACAACGCTAAGCTTCACTTATCTCTTTTCACTTACCTCAGCACTAATCTTGCTTCCCTTTCATCGCGCTGACCAAAAGCCTCCTTCCTCTTCCTCTCCCTTATTTCCATAATTCTATGGAGCACAGTCACCATATAAAAGTGCAACGTATTCTTCTCCGTCCAAAACCAATTGAAATTCTGGTTTAGAAGTCAGAATGTGAGTTGCTTCAAAAGTAACGAAAATGTTACACATTGCAAAAAGTGTGCAAAATACAACGCGAATCTATTTATTCCATCTAGGCGGTAAGGAAAAAGTCAATGGCGAGGTTTCACTTGAATGGTTTCGTCAATTTTAAATTGTGTGTTTCTTCTGGCTTATTAGTCTAACACTGCAATAAAGATATTCGAAACTTGTTTTTATAATTTCAGAAAACTTGAACAGCAATAAAAAGCGAAATTGCTGAAGGACATTGCTTTAGGGGAAAAGCGCATTCTTCTCTAGTTACAAACGTCTTCAGGAAGTCCTCCGAGAATCTAGCCTCATTTCTTTGATGAACAGAAAGTTAATAAACATCAAAATATTGAAAATCTTTGTTTTCTGATCACACAGATATATAAAAAGGATAAAGTCACTGGCGTATCAATCCACTTGGGATGCGCCAACGCGTTTTACTGGAATTCGTAATCGTTGAGGTTTTGGAACGCGTGTTGGCCTCTACAATGACTTGCGGGGGCCAGCCGACGATCAAGTCAGTGTTTTTATCCTCCCAGACAAGTCTGGTACCAATTGATCGACCCCGGAGGGATGAAAGGCTTGGTTTGCACTAGGGAGGTTTCGAACCCTCGACCATATGGCTACAACGGACCTCTAACCGACTGCGCCACACCCCACCACGCCACTAAACCGGATTACTGGACTGAAAAATCTAAGCAAAGCTCGCCGCTACCTATTCAAAAATTCGAGTAAATAATGAAAGGACAGAATAGCGTATTTGATCTCGCAAAAGCTGCCGCTATTTTTGGAAAAACATCTTCAGAAATTAAAGCATTGTTGGGCATAGATAGTTTTCTGATGAAATTCCACGCCCAACCCTTTCTCGCTGGGAATGCAAGTCTTTTAATCAAATCTGCAACATGCCACAAGTTCTTAAGATCCTAGAACTCTCAAATATGAATAAGGTATCAAAATATTCATGATAACGTCCATTTTGCGCGAATATTTGACTACAGTTACCTTTTTTGGCTTTTTGTCTGGATCAAACATAATTTATCTTTGAGCAGCAATTATCCTTAACCCTTGTTCTCTAATTTATTACCGCCGCCGAAAAATTAGAAAATAAGTGGTGCGTATGCAAATGTTTTTCAGAGTTCAAAATAAGCCAAATAGATAGATATTATCATTGGAAATCGAGTGATGCTCATGTGTAGCTATATACAACTAAATGAATCAAGTAGCGAAGAAAAAACGAAGAAGGGAAAAAACACGGACGAGCTTTCTTTTGTTTTTCGGCGAAGAATGATCGTCGTTGCTGTATGATTGCTATTATTATTCCTATTACTATTATTACTAGTATTACTAATAGTCCCTACATTTCTATTGTCGTAACGTCTGTTATCATAGATACCTGAATTACTATCCTCTCCCCACTTTATTAAATCATTTTTTTTTAACATTTTGCCTCCAAAAGTTATTCCTATACTCACTCAACTTCTAGTCTAGAATTTGGATGTAAATTTATTTTTATTACTATTGATCCCTTTTTTTCTTCTTTTTTTTGTGCACTTTGGGATGCAGTCTCTCTCGAAGAACAAAATTGACAATCGTTTTTTTTTCTCAAATGGAAACTGGAGGGGATGGACATCCTAAGCAGATCAATCAATGCGAAGAAGAGACTTTAAAAAAGTGACAGAATGTCACTCCACTAAACCTCATATTGCAGTATCCAGTTTCCTGCATCCAACATAAAAAGAACCAGTTTGTTCTTCAAAAAAATCGTTGTTGCGGTTATGGACATCATCCCTTTCAGATCCATAGATGTTATTAAAGGATTCATTGTAGTGGTGGCTACCGTAGAATGGAAGGATGAGGGTGGTTGGAAAAGTACATTTAGTGCAGTGTACGCGTTAGTTCTAAAGTAGTAATTAATTATTGTAGAGTATGGAAAGATTAATTTAAAAACCTTAAAAGACCTGATTGACTTTCCATGTGTTTTTAAGAGACGCAATCGCAGCAGTATTTTCCAGTCAAAATTAGGTACAAGAAGTTAAAATTAATAATTCTGTCCTCATATCGGCAACAAGCCACCTACTGGTGCATGATATCAATGTACCCCATCTGGAGAAAGAAGAAGAAAATAAATCTGTGGAGTAAAGCCGAGCGATTCTGTGCTCTTCATATAATGTCTAATATAAAAATATTTTTTCATACAAAATATGTATAGACAAACTAATAAAAATAAAACAAACTAATAATAGTAAACTAATAATAATACAAACTAAATAATAACTAACAAACAGAAAATCCGAGGCCTCTTCGTCTGTTCCTAGGTTTCAAATACCGTATATTCCAGGAAAGTGCAATTACTCAGAGGAGGTCATCGCGAACTGCAGCGATGGATGGTGCTAGTAAGGGTCCTACCTGGATACTAACCGCTGCGCTCCACCGCGCCGCTTCGAGCGCAGCCGCCTACGCGACTGCACCGCTCTTCATGTCGTTTTGACTCTGCTGCAAAAAATAATTGTTGGACATTTAAGAGCGTAACTAGAGCAGGATACGGTAATTGATTGATTCTGCAAATGCAGAATTCACAACAGCTTCTGGAAAGCTCGCCTTGCATTGTACTAACTGTCGGTGTTTTGTCTATCCTGAAGTGCATCACCACATTATTATTATGATTAGCTAATTCAACTGTAAATATCGTAACAAATAAAAAGTTATAGTAAGAGGAATGAGGATAATTATTCATATCTCGCATTTTTCTCTGTGCACGAAAATGAGCAAATTAATGCTGTGGTTGTGCGGGGTTTTCTCCTTGCTGTCTGGCAAAACCATCAGTGTTATGTGTTCAGATCTAAGAACCAGATTCGATGCGGTGGTCACCACGATGCACAGCTGATCGCCGCAAATTCAGCTGCGAGTTGTTTCAGTGGCGTAAGCAGCCGCTGCTGGTGGTATGTGAACGAGATCTGGTCGAGATTACGCGCGTTCACGTACGGCGTTCCGCCATCCTGGACATTTTTAGCGGATCAGAAGTCGATATATGAGACTGTTGAAGCCAAAAGATCTCCTACTTTCGCGATTTACTTATGTGACCGCACATCCTTACCTAACTTCGTACGTTTTGAGAAGCAGGCCTATTACGGACTCCGAAATTCTTAGGAATTCAGAAAATAATCACTCCTATCAAATAAAACAAAAAAAAACTGATATTTCGTGGTTAACGTAAACATATTGTCTAAAATTGGCTCCGATATTACACTTCCAAGAAAAAAACAGTTCTTACGTTAAGAAACTAGAACTGAGGTCACAGTTGCGATTGGAGTGGCTGGTACCCAAAAATTAACGCGGAACTGTTCCTTAATAATCACTGAATTGTGTTTTTTTCTTTTTTTCTTTTTTTCCCAGACGAATCATTATTGTACAAACGAATTAGTGTGGCTAATAAATTTTGCGTCTAGAATCATTGCAATTTAGCTGTAATCAACCATTTTGCAAGAAAAATAGTACGATTTTTAGAAAAAAATAATTGTTGGACGTTTAAGAGCGTAACTAAAACAGGAAACGGCAATTGATTGCATGTAATTTGCTCACTCAGCGAACCGAAAAAAAACTATCCAAAGAAAAAAGTTTAGCAAGCGTTGAACAAGCTATTGTTGTGAAGATCCGGCGGAAAACGGTCGTCGCCGTGCAGAAAATAGATCAACATTACGAAAACAAGAAATCTTTAATGGTTTGAGATAGAAAATGCAAACGTCGGACAAGGTGTCAATAAGAGCACTCACGGACTTGTAATCAACGTACTAGTTCACGTACACCCACGGATTCGAACGATAGTTTGTGGGTCCGGAATAAAACAGTTTCTTGATTTGGGTATGGAAAACGTGAAAACAGATACCTTTGCTTTTTTTAGGAACAGCTTCGTCGTTACCGTACTATTATTGTAAATGTAAATGTTACAAATGGTCTCCGGATCCACCGATTCTCATAGATGACTACTCGATTACGGTGATTCTGTTATCCTTGATCGCTGTCGACGTTTTCATCGCCAAACTTTCATATTTAAGGCATTTTCAATTGAGTTGCTCCATTAGCCCCGCCCCTGAGGATCTCCGGAAAAAAAGAGTAAATAAAGTCAAGTGTTTGAGTAAAGTGTTGTAGTGTTGTTTGGATTCTTATGGGTTTTTGTTTCCTGAAATAAGTTGAGGTCATGAATTTTGAGGAGCGTAGCTTCGTTGTTTAATGCGAAATTTATGGTATCCGGAAGGAAATGTTAAATTAGCGCATCATTGAAAAAAGTGCAATTTCCTTCTAGAAATTCTAAAACCCAAAGCCGGTTCTAAAGATTCTTTTAAAGAGGTCGAGGTAGTAAGGTCAAGGTTGGATGAGAAGAGTGCATTGGAATTACATTGAAACCATTAGCAGATGCGTCAGAATGTAAAAAATCTTTCCACAAAAAAAAACTATTCAAAAAAGTACAATTTTTTTCCGGAAGTTCTCTAAAAACCTGAGGTCAGTTCCCGAGAGTCTCTTCAGGCGACGAATCAAGGTCAGGTCAGAGGAATACATTGGAATGGTATTGAGGCTAGTAGCAGATCAGAATGTGAAACTTCTTTTAAAAAACGCTGAGAAAATCAATGAAAATGATTTTTTTTCACCAAACGGTTGCTGAGAGTATTGATATGAGTGCTTACCTAGTTTATATGTACAATGGCAAAGACGATACTGGATGAAACTCCGCTAAATCTGCAAATTCGCGCTTTTTCTCCTCTATATCGCAATCTTTTCCTATGTTATTCATTCTTCAAAAAAGAGGACGTATTTGCAATTGGTTACTGATAATCTACACGATGAGATAGTTTTCATTATAAAATTCTAAAACATCTGTCAATTTCTTCTCACTAACTACTTGACTCTAAACCAAGTCTTTCTTACGTATTCGATCGATCTTATAAATCTTCTCTACTGAAAAAAATAGCAAGTGAAATAAAAGTAAATGTAAATAATAGCAGTGAGAACTCTAGCATAAATGGATCCTAACATAAAAGAATCCCGTCAACTTGGCTAAGATGCATTTTTTTTAAATCTAAAAAACATTCTTCTTCTAGTTCAGGCATGCGATACGTCCAACGTCTCACAGAGGTGAAGGGTGCTCGTAAAAGCCATCATTTTATCGCATACATAGGTAGTAGGCCACCTACTTTCGAAAAAAAAAACATAACAGATTCCATAATGTTCATGGATCATACTGAAATTCCACGGAAGCTACAAATCGATTAAAGTGCAGTTATATCAACATGTTCTGGAAAAAAACAATAGTGTGCTCTTCGCCTTTTGGCAAACTGTTGCCCAATAAAATAAGAAAAATAAAAAAAAAAATAATCTAATCCCCAAAAATAAGTGACTCAATCATAGACGTGTTCAAAAGATTTTCTGATCTCCTGAGAAATCGATGGTGATCAGTTCACTAGAAGTGCTTTAAGAAGCTCGATGAAACATAAGACATGCTAGGAGATCCTCCGGAAGCGGAAATAATTGGTGAGTGCAAGAAAAGCTCGCACAAGTTACTCATCGCCCAAAGTCATCACCTCATGATTTTGGGGTGATGCCGCTTCCAGGTGGGTTATGCATATACAAGGTCGTAGGTTATGGAAAGGAAGGTGATTCCGTCCATTTCTTCCAAATTGCCGTAAAAAACGTCTCGGAAGATGCGGCTTCGAGCGTTTCGGGGTGCTATTTTCTACAACGAGTTCGATTGGAGCGCGACAGCCGTGTGCACACGCCGCATCTTCCAGGCCGTTTTCTACGGCAGTTAGGAAGAAGTGGATGCCTTTAAAATGCCTTTAAAATCTCGTCACTCACTCTTATGCGAGTGGTGATTCTGGAAATAGTTCTTCAAGATAGTTACTATTAGCGACTACAGAGACCAGCTCGGAAAGAAAAAGGCGGACAGTGGCCACATCCAGACTGTATTTTCGGACCTCCGACGTGCCGATGCAGTTAAAACCTGTCATAAGGTATCTAATGACAAGAGAATGCTCTTCAACGTATAAATATCCTTGATCTAGTGATGGAGTAGTTAAAAACTCAATGTTGTAGGGTGAATTTCAGAGCATGGAAGTGGAGATACACGACGTCTAAAATCAAATTCGGCGCAGCGCAAATTTAAAAATTTAACAAGGTGGAAATTTTGAAATTTCCTAACTGAAGACCTTAACCTTACGCGATTCCCTTAAATTTCACAAACACTAGTTTCTACTTGTGCGCTGTTCTGTAATCCATTCTGCTAAGGTGATCACTCTAAAGAAAACTGCCGAATTCCTGTTACTCATCAGAGATCCAGAGAAAATATGAACATTTTTTTCAGAAGTTGAAAACCCATGAAACGGACCAAAATTTTTGTCAGGAACTGAGGATAGCCCAAAAAAATTCTACTGCGATAGATTTTATGAAATAATATGTGAAGAGAATGAAAGATTACCTGCAAATTCATAATTCCCGGTCGATTCACGTAAAATGGCCAAATTTGTTCACGTAGCAGTTTTGTACAGTATGGACATTGTGATTCGGTGAATATTGTCACATTAACTGCTTGACCATTGACCATCGGGAGGATAAGAAGAGTTGCTGCTATCCAGCTCAACATCCTTTCGTCGTTCTACACCTAAAACGCTCCGTAATTCAACAATCATTAATTGTTTACGTACGTATAAGGAAGACGAGCACTTGAGCACAAAAAGATTAAGCTTAAGAGAGGAAATTATGCGGAAAGTGCAGCACAAGAAACTGGATTTTCAAGGATTTCCCTCAATGGGGAACGGGGAGTAAGAGCGGATAAGCAAGTTTTTTTTTCCTTTAAGGACACTAAGGAAAAAGTAGGACAAGTAGCATTACCCTAGATAGCCAATAGGCCAAATTATATGTGTGTGTGGTTGTGTTGACGTCGAGTAAACTAGCACAAAAAATAGAGCAAATCGCAATTCGTTCGGCTACTTGTGAGGTCAGTAGACGGCTATTAAACCCCCATATACGGAGTTGAGCATATAATTACCGTAGTCGCAGAAACTAAGAGTAGAATAAACAATTATTTAGCGCTAAACGCTGTTTGTAGCTGGCACAAGCAAGCAGCGTAGCTGTGGATGACTACCTGGAAGAGCACTAGCCGAAGAAATCACGGCTATCGCTAGAAGAAGCCATATTTGCGGCGCTAACGCCAACCCGATCGTCGAGGCGTGCGATGCCTGACGGACGGATTGCGTCACAACTGGCTTTCCGTCCGCATCCCCGTGGTCCCGCCCCGCGCAGCTCATCGTCGCCTGGAACCCGCCCTCGCTTTCGGCATATCGTCACGATGCTGATGTCGACCGCTATTATCATGAAGTTACTGTCGAAGTAGCCAGATGAGACTAACAATTAGTAGAAAAATGTAGAAGTAGATGGAAAAACATCAAAAAGGTACAATTAATCTACTCAGATTTTAGAACTTCTTTGTTGAACGAGAACCCTTCTGGAAAACGGATATTTTTAAAAAATGAAAAAGCTATCATCGATTACCTCCACAAGATATCTTCTCCTTTAAATTGTCATAATGCTCATAAGTTCAAAATTTTAAACTACCATTTAAGCAAAAAAGACTAATGTGATCTACTTAGTGAACTTTTTTAGCTCTATTTCATTATTCTTCTACTTCCCTTAGTAGAATTTCGGAATGTTTTTTTTTTCTCACAAATTTCCTAAGGGTAGACAACAAACTCTCTTTGCGTTTATACAAGCACCGAAATTTTACAAACTATGTCCTGGATAATGACATTTTCAGAGATTACTAGAGTTTCTCTCTTCTCTAGGTAAAGAATGAAGGTCCCACAGAAGTTATTTCCCTTTAGAAAGAACCAGTAAAATATACTTCTCCCAGATTTCTTCTTTTTCATTTTTGACATATCAAGCCACCTTGAAATACATTAGCTGAGTACGGATTTTTTTGGTCCACAAATTTGTATACGGGGACAAAATTAGTGCTGATTGCGAATTTTGCCTCGACTTCTATTAGATCTTATCTGCTCATACGAAACAAATATGCGAAATTGACGAAAAAACCTGTCTTTAGTCGATCTCCTTGTTTTTTTAAACTTGCTAAGGCGATAGGAATCCTATTGAGCTTCTGAAACAGTCCGCAAAAGAAAAATCTAGTGGCACGAAGGCTAATGGGATTAGCCGGACTTGTTTAAGGTGTAAAGCTGTCAGTGCCGTTGAAGCGTGAACGTCGGCGCTTTCAGATGAGAAAATCGCACAAGAAGTTACCATCTTGCTGAGCTAAGCTTGCCCTTCTCTGCCTAATCTCATGGAATCCAGTTTCAAGGACGCTTATGGGATTTCACTGGAACAAGAGGTGGATTCGGTGAGATTCTTGCAGAATAAGAGCAAAACGATCTACAGAGGAGGAGGAAGATAAGATTTCTTAATGGTTCAACTCTACAAGCATTAATTTTTCTCTTTCAATTCATATCAATTTTCGTTAAGGTATTAATTAATTAGTATATTGAACTAATTATTATATTAGGTTGAAGCAAGAAAAAGACGCCTTTTATCTATATTCGCCTGTTTTCCATGATAGAAGAGTATTTGAATGATTTGATTTGAATGATTTTTTATTAGAATTTCAGGTAAAAATTAGAATTATTGCAGTAAAATATGTTGTGCGAATAAAATGCGACCTCAGTTCGTAACAAACACTGACTATCCTGTCCAAGACCCACCAGGAATCTGATTCTTAGCTCTCAAAAACCGCCTGTGGAAATAAATGAGGAAAATTTAAAAATTATTCAATGCTGTCTTTATAAGTGTTGAATACTAGTTAAAAGATACTTTACAGTATGCAGAGGAGGAATCACATCGAAAAAGGCTAAAGAAGTCCTAGTCTGTGGAGTTCATGAGAAATAAAAAGTTGTAATAGCAACAAAAACTAAGTCATAGGTTATCTAGTTCAAAATTTACTAAAAATTTCTACTTTTACCTTTTCTCAACTTAAAATTCTTGTGGGTTCAGTGAGACGTTCCAGGAAGAAAATTAGGATGATACAAGAATTCGTAGTATTCTTCACTGCGGAACGTTCCCATTAAAATGTGACTGGAAGTATTTTTCCCCACAAATTAATTGATTTTACTTAGCTTAATTAATTAATTAGCTAATTTTCAAAAGCGACATTGTGTCTTCCGTGAGATGCAGGCGGATTTAGAGTCGATCCTCGAATCCTTCTGCGTTTTTGAGAGCGGCGGACACAGGGAGGTTTTTAGTCTGCGGTTAGCCTCCATCTGCCATCGGAGACGCGCCACTTAGCCAGCAGTCTTGCGATTAACCGGCTTTGATTCCTCTACTGAGGAAACGAAACGTAAAGAACGTATAGCTCCTGAACTCTTAGCAATGTTGTGCTATTTATGAATATTATAGGAATTTTGAATTCTTGAAATATTTTGCAAATTAATGCTGTCGTAAAAAAACAGAAGCAGTACACTTCAGCAGAGCGCTAACGAATAGTTGGTGACTACGTCGTGAACAGTAACATTTAATGAATGAAGCGAACGGATAGTCTGTGCTTTTTTCTCAACGTGATTCTAAAAACACAATTTTAATTCTAGTCCTACTATAGTGGTGCTGGGCCTTGTTGATACTCTTTTTTGAGATGTTGAGAAAATATCGACTTGCATGGTTGCATGACTGCTGCGCTGGTTACGACTGTAACTTGGAATTTTCAAAAATTTAAGAAGAAGTTGAATAAATAAGTTTGGTATGAGTTTGGAGTAGAATTTACCAGAAAATTTCGCTAATTTTCAGTGAATTCTTTGCCTTAAAACCTTAAATGCAACGCAAAAAGTGGATGCTGATGCAGATGCTTTTCACATAACTTTTAAATTTCTACACGAACATTCTAGTAAGATAGATATGACGTTAAGGATGCATAAGCCAGTATTTAGTTTTCATTATATAGTAAGATGTGGTTGAAAACGTTTTGTCCTAGAATTTTAAAGGTATCACCTCACGAATCTGAGGTGGTACGGATTTCAGGTGGACTATTCATATACGGGATAGCAGATTATGGAGAGGGGTCCATTCCTTCCTAATTTCCGCAAAAAACCGCCCGGAAGATACGGCGCCGCACAGGGCTGGCGCGCTCCAATCGAACTCCTTGTGGAAAATAGTGCGCCTGAACGCTCGAAGCCGTATCTTCCGGCCCGTTTTCTATGGGAATTATAATGGAAAGAAATGAACGGAATCACCCTCCTCCCCGTATACGAATACTCCACCGGAAATCCGCACCACTCCAGATTCGTGGGGTGATGCCTTTAATGAAGATCTGTCCACTGGATTCGAAGTGATGTCGGCAAGAAGCTTGGGAAACCACATGTTGTCATACTTGTTTGTCTCACAGTGGACAGAAACGAAGAAGATCATCGATCAGATCAATGATACAGATCGGAAACCATAGTTCTGAAACTCAATCGGAATCGACGATTGAATTCATTGGAGGAAAATAATAAATGTAAGAGATTGACTGTATCCAGAATCTTTTGGTGGATTGAGAGGAGAATGAGCTGAGGATTACTTCGCATCCCGATTATATTTAGTGTCGAATGCTCCGCCCATTTCGCTAATCGCCAACCAATCACGAAAATGTTTGTGCGCGATCAGAGACAGGTGGAAGCGAAGACGTCAAACGTTTGCACTTTTCAGTATGTGAGAATAGTTTTAGCTGTTTGAGATTTATGTTTTTCGGATGACTATCAGTTCTTGAAAACTACTTTAACATAAGTGGAACTGAGTGGTAGTTCCAGTGCGCTTTCGTGTAGCAACGATAAAACCCCCGATATAGTAGAAGGACGGTGGGAAATCTAGCTCCTTACGCTTCATAAGTACCAAGTGGACATTTCCGGATGTTTGAGTGGGTCTAATATAGTGGTTAGTAACTAAACATACAAACAGTGCTATTCCTTTAAAGGCATCATCCCACGAATCTGGAGTGGTACGGATTTCCGGTGGAGTATTTGTATACGTGGTCGTAGATTATTGAGGGGAAGGTGATTCCGTTGATTTCTTTCTAATTGCCGTAAAAAAAACGGCCCGGAAGATACGGTTTCAGGCGTCCTGGCGCACTATTTTCTACAGGGAGTTCGACTGGAGCGCGCCAGCCTTGTGCGGCGGCGAATCTTCCGCAACCGTTTTTTACGGCAATTAGGAAGAAATGGACCCCCCCCCCCCCCTCCCCCTCCGTAATCTACTATCCTGTATCAGAATACTCCACCTAAAATCCGTACCACCTCAGATTCGTGGGGTTTTGCCTTTAATATCCTTGCACCCGTACAGTCTTGCTAAAGCAATAAGTTGAAAAATAATAGGTTTTATAATAGGAAGAAAGTTCAAAATAAGTTTTATGTTAGGCAGAAAATTATTTTGTTGTACTATAGGTTATCAGCTAACATGCCATATCCCATATTAAGTTACATGCGTAAACATTGTTTTTCATTGTAAAGTTTTTCATTTCGAGGTTGACTTTTTGAATGCAAATATGAAAAATAAGCGATGGAAACAAATCCTTATTTTAAACATTATTTGTTATTTTAAACAAATTCAAAATAAACAAATTCTCATGTTGCAAGAAAAAAATTAGCTTTAAAGTTTTTTGTAGTGATCTTGTACGTTTCTATACTAAATATTGAATTTCTTTATATGTACATATTTGTACATTGCAAATTTTGTGAGAATTTCTTCGGCACACAGAAATGTTTTTCTCGGTTTGCGAGTTGAAAAATCGCAAAAGATTGTAAATTAGCTTAAATGAAGCAGCTCAAATGCTAGGAAGAGTTTTTTAAATAGAGGTCCTAAACATAGTTTCATCTATTCATCTATTGTTCATCTATTGTTATTATTCTATGTTCATCAATTCGAACACACTGAAAGGTGCACCTCATTTAGCTGGAAAAAGAACGGCTGCTGATCTGCTTGTGATTTCGAAAACAAGGGCTGAAATTCTTCTTTATTCAAACAAACTTTGATCGCGGTAGAGAGACTACTTTTCTGCTACGGAGAACGGATTTTAAATTGAACTTGAAATTACTCCAAGTTCTATTAGAATAAAGTTCTATTAAAATATTTCTACAGAGATCGTATTACATATAAAGAAATTCCAAATCTCATGCGAGAAAACATCTAATTCATCGAACTGATTTCTATTAGCACCCATTAGGGTCATAAAGGTTTTCTCTTGATCAACACCTATGAATTACGTCCCGCAAATGACCCAAAAGTGAAAGTTGGTAACCACACTGGAAAAAAACTTAAAAAATAGATTTTTTTTTGTTCTCGCAATAACCATAGTTCAACTCTGAAATTCAAAGCGGAAGAAATTGTAAACAAATCTGTATCGAGGCTAAAATCACTAAATTTCACTAAAAAAGTCAACGCAAATTTGTTTCGATGAACGAAAACTTGGAAAATTCTCTGAAAAATTTCAACAAAACATTGCATACTATTGGTCATCGGTTCTCGCGTCGTAATAAAATTTCACAAAGCGTAGAGTGCGCCTGAAAGTTTGCATAACAAACCAAAAATAGCCGATGAGCACTCGAAAACGGCAACAATATGCGAAATTTGCGACATTTGAGCCATATTTTCGTTTTATCCACGCTGTTTTGCGCGGTATTGCGTGTATTTTTTTTCATGAGAAGAGAGATGTTTTTTTGAGAAGAAAAACAAAGGCTAAGAGCGAAAACACAATGGTAGAAAGAAATCCGACGGTATCACTATCAAGTTTTTTCTCACAATGCTAACAGAAAAGCTTTTGTAAAGTCGAAAATTTTTACGGAAAATTTAACTGCATTTGTTAAGTATTTTTGTGATTGTGGTCTTTTGTTAATTTCCGGATTTCCAGTTGTTTCGCTCATCTCAGAACTTCTTGCGTGGTATAACTTTACAGCTTACTTAGTTTTTCGCCAATAAAGACAGATTCTTCCATGTACCTCGAAATACTGGAGCTCACTCAGAGATGGCAAAAGGCCATTGAATAAAACTTGTAATAATTCATTGATCGATTTTTGTTCCTTCTATGAATAAATGTCCTTTGAAAAACATAGAGAAGAATACGTCATGACTTTCCCTTCAACCTAATAGTGTCACCACTAAAAAGTTAAATTTACTTTTAAGTAGTCGAGCCCTTGGAACATATGTTAACCTGAGCGACTGCGACGCATCTGCGACCGCTCACGCACTTTCCCTCCCTTGCCGCAGCCACAGCGGCGCCTCAGAGTGGTCTGCGCAAGCAAAAGTTTGGATGAGTAATCAAGGATACAACCGACAACATACTCGTAGTTACCGTATAAGGAAAAGTTGCGTTAAGGAGGATTTTTTTTTTGCAGTTCAAATTTGTTTCTGTTGCAGATTTCATTGCGATGAAGATTCTCAACCGGCAACGTTACGAATTGTGGTGAGACTAGTGGAAAAGCTGAAGAATCATGAGGGGATATGGTCAGTCGCTGAAGAAACAATGAGTTCTCCACTCATTTCCGTGAAACTGGCTGTGAAAGTGTTCATAAATGCGAATCGAGAGAGGGGATGAATGAGGAAACGTCGCCGAGTTCCCATAACAAGAACAGGAGAAAGTGGAATGTTATCGTTCTTTTTTTTAATGGTCATTTTTACAATTGATCTTCTGAGATGTTAATTGTAAATGAGTGATCCTGGATCTATATATATCACTCTCAGTCAGATTCCTTCATACGAACTCATCAACGAAGATCCTTAGCACACAATTTATTTAGTTTTATTTAGCTTTTTTTTCAAAGATTTAAGGTTAGTTTAATTCAAAAGGATTTTTCTAGGCATTCGGCTTAAAAAATACACATGAAAACAAAGCTTCGCTGTGCCAGCATCCATCATAATGGCATTATTTATAGGATGAAATATTTATAATCTCTCCCACAATCCTAAGGTCAATGCTTGAGGACCAGCTCGAGACGACTATTTTTAATATCATAACCTCAGCCGCAGCCACTTTTCTATTCACTTTCCTATCATTCAGTTTTCTAGCATTGTTCCTTTCTGAAAAGTTTTAAATAAATTGTTGAGACCTGCGGAAAGAAACTTATCGAAGCGTCGATCTCTGTCTCAGAAATTCTTCTCTCTTAGGACCTCTAGTTTTGATAGGACCATACGATAGTTCTCTGGAGCGAGAAATTGCGGTACGAAAAGAGGAACACTTCTTATGACTGCCAATTTCTAGTTTCTAGTTTCTGAATTTTTTTGCTCGTGTTTTTCCCATAAGTAGTTTTTCTTTTGCCTGTTTCACTTTCTTCCATTCGCATCATACACAATTTTGGAATTGTGCCACATATTTGACGAAATTTCATCGGTTTATCTCATACAGTAAATGAAAAATGTAGAATGAATTGAAACCTTGTCCAAAACATTCTACCTATTCTACCTACCAATTCTACCAATTCTGGAATATTCACTAATTTCTAGATGAGTAAATCAATTAAATCTTTTTGTTTTCCCTTTCGAAAGTGCCGGTATATTTCAGATTTTCTGAAGCCTTTGTTTCCTGGATTTCTGAGAGTACAGCAATTGTCGCTTTCCCAATTGCACTTGAAAACTGGGTTTGAAATCTTAATTACTAGTAATTAAATCAACCCAGTATTGAAAGTTTGAATCCGAACGCTGTCTTCAAAAAACTCAAAGGAGTTGAGGATTTTAGACACACAAAAAGTGGTTGACCAAAGAACGTTGCACCAAAGATAACTTTGTTGGGAAAGTGGCGTACACCAAAAAGCGTGGTGGATAAGAGGATGGGTGAGAGAGTTTGTTAAGTGCAAACCTAACTCGAAACATCGGTAAACTTAAACAAGAACCACCGACCAATAGAACAGACGAGTACAAACAGAAACGAGTACACACACTCGAACGGTTTGCGTACTAATGGGTGTGGACACAGGAACCAAAGTTTCCAAAGTTAAATGGTTTTGCACTATTCTTCCTGGAAAATCTACTGCACTAAATATTTACCATTTTCAGAAAAAGTATCGCACAGTTTCTGCAACAGCGAAATGGTCGGCGAGGAGAAGTGTCAATATTGGCTTTTGTTAGACATACATACTAGTAAACGATAAGAAGTTCTCATAGTTCTCTGGTGTAAGCATTTGAGCAGCACTGGAAACATTAGAAAAATCAGAACATTTCTTTGGTGAAATAAAAACTGCACAGCGTTGCAGATGTGAAAAACTTTGCACGAGAAAATTTGCAAGAATCGCAAGTAAACTTTCTATTCTTAGATGAGAAACGTACAGGAGATGCTACAGATGATTTATTACTCAAAAACTTAGTGTACTATAAACAACATGCACTTCTCGTAATTTTACTTAAATTTTTTTTTCTGAAGAAAGAGATGCTTTTTATGTTTCATGGTAGAAAAAAACAAGAAAATTACTTTTAAAAACAGTTCTCCAAAAATAGAACGGAGATTTAATTGACATTGTTCTTTATCTTTGAAAAAAAAACTCTTACTTTATTCTGTTCAGAATCAGTGCAGTTTAATTTTGCGATTTTTTTGGAAACCCAAAAAACCCCCCAAAAATTTTTTTCCCAAAAACCCCCCCCCCAAAAATTAACCCCCCCAAAACCCCCGAAAAATTTGGAAAAAATAAAAAAAAAAAATTAAAAAAAAAAAAAAAAAAAAAAAAAAAAAATATAAATAAAAAAAAAAAAAAAAAATTTTTTTTAAAAAAATGGAAAAAAAAAAAAAAAAAAAAAAATCTAAAAAAAATTAAAATAATTTTAAAAAAGCATTTCCCGTGGATACATCTCTATGGAAGGAGGGGGTGTTATGGATTCTTTTCGAAATTGGACAAAATGTTTTACATCGTAATCGGAGGTTATTTAGAGCTTTTGGTCCATTGCGAAATTTTCTTCAGAAATTCACGAAAGTGCTCCATCGAAGATCAATAAAACGTCACACTTTCAAAGCTGTAAAATCTTCTCGGAAATTTTTCAGTAAACAACTTGTACTTGACAATAGTTCATATTGTAAGCTTCTAGCTTTGAAAATGTCTAGTTTTTCCAGTGTCGAACTTACAACATTACTCTATTTCGTTATTTGGTCCAATTTTTGAACAGCTGTCAACAGCTTAGAATGAACGCTTAAGTCTCGCGATTCGGTGCTTGCCTAGAACTTTCCTTCCTTTACGAGAATTGAATCAGGCGCTAACATCGGATGAGAGCTAGACATGGTTTTCGAGTGACCAAATTGAGGAAATTTTCGTCTGTTTTCACAAAACAGAAATTTTTGCAGCCTCTATGAATTTTTTCAGTACCTCAAATACCCAGTTCTTCTCACAAAAGACGCTCTTTCAAATGATGTTGAATTCACTTTTATTTACAAACTTCAAAATTTCAACACTGACTCCGCCCTCTTATAGGGCAGGCGATATTCTATAGCTGGAATGGTTATCGCGGCCCAGGCACGGTCTGCCAGGCATCTCACACCTTCGATAGGTGACTCCTCTGGCGATTCGGCGTCACAGAGAGACAATAATGTTTGAACATAAATGAACGGTGACGAGAATTCTACACAGTTTTTAGTCATCGGAACCATACAGCTACTTCAATTTCACAAGCTTTCAGAAAGAAATAGAAACAAACGAAACAAACCTCCTGAAAAAGACAGACATGTAACAAATCAACACGTATTAAGGAAGAAAAAATCGAATTTTTTTAAATTTTTGAATTTTTCGTGTATTGCAGTTCAATTCGAATAATATTCACTTCTTCCTTTTCTTCCTCTCCTTTTCTTTTTGTTTCTTGGTTTAGTTTCGTCAGTCATTTTCCTTCCTAGCCGTTTCAAATTATCACTGCTGTTTTTACAAATAAGAACTCTTTAGAATTGTCGTCACCGTTCATTTATGTTCAAACATTATTGTCTCTCTGTGACGCCGAATCGCCAGAGGAGTCACCTATCGAAGGTGTGAGATGCCTGGCAGACCGTGCCTGGGCCGCGATAACCATTCCAGCTATAGAATATCGCCTGCCCTATAAGAGGGCGGAGTCAGTGTTGAAATTTTGAAGTTTGTAAATAAAAGTGAATTCAACATCATTCGAAAGAGCGTCTTTTTGTGAGAAGAACTGGGTATTTGAGGTACTGAAAAATTCATAGAGGCTGCAAAAATTTCTGTTTTGTGAAAACAGACGAAAATTTCCTCAATTTGGTCACTCGAAAACCATGTCTAGCTCTCATCCGATGTTAGCGCCTAATTCAATTCTCGTAAAGGAAGGAAAGTTCTAGGCAAGTACCGAATCGCGAGACTTAAGCGTTCATTCTAAGCCGTTGACACCTGTTCAAAAATTGGACCAAATAACGAAATAGAGTAATGTTGTAAGTTTGACACTGGAAAAACTAGACATTTTCAAAGCTAGAAGCTTACAGTATGAACTATTGTCAAGTACAAGTTGTTTGCTGAAGAATCTCCGAGAAGATTTTTTACAGCTTTGAAAGTGTGACGTTTTATTAATCTTCGATGGAGCACTTTCGTGAATTTCTGAAGAGAATGGAAATTTCGGACCAACATATGATGTGGGGTACCAAAATGCTCTAAATAACCTCCTGATTACGGATGTAATGAACATTTTGTCCAATTTCGAGAAATAGGCGGAAATCCTATGAACACCCCCTCCTTCCATGGAGATGTATCCACGGGATATGCCAATGGAAGGATTGCGGAGGTGTGAAAGTAATTAACGGGGCTTGAGGAAACTTTGCCCGTTTTCAGGCCACACATTTGTCAAAAGTAAATTCTCGAAGTATATTTGAAATCAGCAGCTCATTTACTTTCGAATGGTACTTTCAAAATTTAATTTTGACCACTTCCAAGAATTCCGACGGTTTGCGACGGATTAATCCGTCGGCGACGGATTTTGGGACACAAGTTAGTAGCGGTATTGTAGATGATGTCAGCGAATGAAAAATAAATACTATTGGTATTGACAGTGACTACTGAGGACTTCAGTAGCTTATACTTATTGTCGACCTTCTTAACGACGTTAAAGCTTGAAAAATGTGGACCAAAACTTTGCACGAGGAAATTCTTTATCTTTGACAACGATTTCTCCTCAAATGTTATTTTCTAGCACTTTGAAATAGGAACAATCAATCAAACAAACAAACAACAACAACAACAACAACTTTCCGACTCCGGTAGAAAATAATTCCACTAGAAGCCGAGTGAAGAAGAGAACTTCGGAGTTTTGAAAGTGAGTGGGTCCTGCGTTGAAATCGAACACGTTGGTGAATCGTGTGGGGATTGATCACCGTTCAGTACGTTCATTCCCTATCGTATACAAAATACAAGTTCTAGGAGACCACTATGGTTTCTGTGGGAAAATTTCAGAGTTCTCTTCTTCACTTGAGCTATTTTGTAATGAAGCCGTTTCGGATAGAATTTATCGGTAGTTGGGGAGTTTTTCTGACCGTAATTCTACAGAAAAGCGTCTAATTCATTGTACAAGAAGATTTGTGCTATTTTTAAAGGGGTTTATTTATTTATTTTTATTATTATTTATTTATTATTGTTTATTTCTTTTATTATTATCTATTTTTATTTTTTTTATTTTTTGCTATTTTTAAAGGGGTAGTAAAGGGGACAATAAGTCAAGACCAATGAGAGCTGTGACAGTAATTAAACTTAATTCAAGCTCGGAAATATTTTGTGAATAAGACTTCGTCCAAATGAAAGGGAAGGGAAATCGGAGAAAACGATTCGAAGCCAATCCCCGACAGATCGCACTTTTCGCGAACGGTTATAAATCGACGGAGAAGCGCTCTTATTTCGATAAAAAGAGTAATTTTGCTTGGAATCCGCTAGGCACTTATTTTTCAGGAGTTGTTTTTCTCCGAAAAATGTGGGCAGTTGAACACCTTCCGCTTCCGCCTACACATGCTAATTAGGCGCGGCTGCCACGCGGAACGATCTAGAGTCTCCTTGTAAACCGGAACATGCCGCATTTCTCCTCAATAACGGGAATTCTCCAGGCGGATACGGTCCTCGGCCGCCCACTCGGCAGAATTTTAATTTGTCAACAACGATCGGAGCTGCCATGCGACGACTGTGGCGGATAGAGGTCAAGCGATCAGTTTGACATCTATGACTATGTGATTAATGATACGCAGCTACGTCAGCGGATGCGTTGATTCTGTCGTAGACGCTCAAGTTTCCGTTATCACCCTAAACCAATAGTTCAGAGTAATTAAACTAATCGGGGAAGCGATTTGATGACCTTAACTGAGCGCGCAGACATCAACGACAGTTCAATCGGATAACTCAATCAAACGGGGTTTTGCAAATTTTGCACGCTTAAACAGATATTTTCTGGTCACATTTAATTTTTTTTTGATTTGCGTTGAAACAGAAAAGAAATGACGTTCACATGACCTCCCACTGATTCCGTGATCGAGAAGTTCCTAACAGCCGCAGGGAAGCGGTTCAGGCTCTACACTTCCTTTCCTAGCAACTTTGTGATCACACTAGAAATCGCTAGGCGGTTGATCTACCACCGAATTGATCCTAAGCATACGGAAGTCTTTCTTCGTTCCTATCGTCCAAACTGAGCGCCAGAAAGAACACGAAATCGTTGGTGCTCGTAAGTTCGGGTCAATGCTCCCAATATTTTAAAAAATTTAAATTAATAATTAATTTTATTGTAACTTTGAAAAAATAAAGGAAGAATTGAATGGACAAAAAAAAGTATGATCCAAAGCAGTAATGATCAATTTCTTTTCCCTTGATTGATTCAAGGACAATAATCACAACAAAAAAAATAAATCAATGACGAACAATATTACTAGTATTAATAAATAACCATCTATTACTGATAAAAGAAACATTAACGCCTCTGGCGTTATCTTCGCATGGACTACTGTGACATGACGTCATAATTAGCGCTACGTTGATTACATAAGGCCAGCCGGCTTTTTTCCTCTGCAATTTCTCAACAGAACCCGTTTTTGTTAGAGCGTAACAGGCTTAAATCGTCGACCATCCCTTGCATAGGCGTTAAAAATCTTAAGAAAAACCATGGGAACCGCTCTCTCCTCTCTGGAATGTTTTCGAAGCAAAATTATTAGGTTGGCCAATTTTTTTTACGCATATCCTTTTCCATAGTTTCTTAATCATATCATCACTAATGATCATCCGTCGATGGGAGTTATCGGGATATTTCATTTTTCTAGAACGGTTAAAATTTCCTGAGACAAGAAAATGGGGTCCAACATTCAAAGAACAACCCAACAGCGGACAGTTTGAGGGCGTATGCATGGCGTCGCTTCGACCACTTACCGCCTACTTGAGGTCTTCGGTTGGGAAACTGCCCACCCCATCCATCCTATTTCCAAGACCTCAACCCCACAAACTACCACTTGTTCCCGGTCCCTGAGAATTTCCTAAAGCAAGAACTGTTCAATTCCTCACTGACCTCGGATCCGCTGTTGAGTTTTTCTTTGAGTCCCGGTCTCCAGCCTCTAACCAGGGAATTGTACCCTTTCTGGAGGGATGGAACGCTATTTCAGGCCCTTATGGTGAATAAATCTACGGATGATCATCAATCTACGGTTTAAAAAAAAACTAAAAAGAAATTATAAAGAGGATGCGTGCAAAAAGATGATACATAGTTTTACATTACCATATCTGCAGCGCATTTTCGCAGCGAAATTACATTGAAATCAATTGCGATGCGATGCGAGAACCTCCGAAATATAACAATTTTCATTTTAAGGTGAATGGTATTGGCGTCTCGTCGTCGTCGAAATGGAATTCCATGAGGGGTGTTTCCGGACAGAAAGCACCATCTTACTCATTGAATCAATGACACGTGCATTTTGTAACAGCCTGGAGTTATGCGCGCTTCACCTGCCTTCTGGATCCGATCCTAAGAATACAGCAGTTTTTTTTTGTTCATATCGCCTAGACCAAACTTCAGAGGTAGCGAAATCGTAGGCGCTTTTGGGTAAGTTAGGAAAGCTACTAAGTTAGGAAAGCTTACGACAACGCTCTGTGTGCTTTTTTTTATTCGAAATGTTATGAATTCAGTCTCACATTTTTCGAGCTTTGTTTTCATGGAAAATTCTCAATAAAATATCGGAACAAAATGTCATTTCAACGTCGAGAACTTATCGTGAACGAGCAATCTCTGTTTAAACATAAATGTGTGCTAAGGACTTCTGACCCATTTGAAGGTTTATATGATTTCCACAAGAAATGCTCTTTATTGGTTTGAACGTTGTTTGATGCGTTTGGCGAAAAAAATATGGGAATACGGTAAAATTCCGGTTAATTATTCTCAGAACTTCCACATTCCTGAATAACGGACGCAATAAGCAACTATAAATATGTATTGTCCGCCTAAGGATTGCTCTGACAAGAAAATTCTCCTTTATTTCTTGAAAGTTCTTTGTTTTCTAATGGGTTCCTAATGGGAAATACCCTAATAATAATTTCTTTTTTTAAATGAAAAATGATGTGAACGTTAAAGGGAACTTCTCATGCTAGTAGTCGTAGATTCACTCCTGAAGAATTCAAGGATCCATTTAGGGATTCTAGATAAAAGAAGATGATTGATGGCTGGTTAAGAGCCCTTTGCTTGAAAATCGGCGCCAAATCCACTCGACATTGTCAACTCCCACCACAAGCCTACTTTCCATATCCGTTCCCCGCCCGCTTTTAGCTGAAAATGAAAACAACGAAAGAATAACTTGTTCCTCTCTCAGATCAAATCTCAGATCTTAGACACATTTGACACAAAACTTCCGTGAAGATAAACATCTCGACATATTAATGGTTCTGTGAAGATAAAATTTATGAAACTTCTTTGTGAACACATAAAAAATAAGTACGTAATTGATGATTATCGAACAAACACATGAATGTTTCTGCCAGAGTAGATGTCCTTGCTAATATTTTTAGGAAAATACTTCATTTAGAAAAACACTAGCAGCGATTCACAGCTCTGACTTTGACTTTGAACCACAGACGAAAACCCGTAGAGAATCACCTTAGCTTGTACTTTTCTTGCTGTGTCAACGATTTTCTGGTGAGACATTATTAGTGGTTTGACGTTTTGGAAACCTCTTTTCTTATCAAAGGTTTGAGAATTTTGATTTTGATTTTTTTTTCGATTTTTTGATGCTATGCATATCCGATTAAATTCCTCTTCTCTCCTCGCCAAGCCTCAATATCGTTCTAAGCACACTACGCAAGAACTCCCACTCGACAACAAACTGACCAGACACTCTCGTCGACCAGCGAGGGTGGTGAGCCATCGCGCTCTTATGGATTGTCTTATATTAGAAGGGGAATGAGGTCAATGCACTATACAGTATCCTTATCCTTATTCTTAAGTATTGGTGTTTAATATATCTTGTTTCTATGCGGCTAAATAACAAATTGATTTCCTTTTGTCCTTTTTTCATTACATTTTTGATGCAAAAGTACAAAAAAGACGGAAGTGGCTCCTTCTCGAAATTTCCTCCAATGTTTTACAAAAAATAATGAACAGATCTCAAAATTTCTGTGGAAATTTAGCAGTGTAGAAGACTGGTCCTGTTCTGTGTAGACGAGATTACTCATAGACAGAGAATTTGGCTTTAGTCTGTGTTCAAAGTCCATGCTTGCCTGCCTTGTTTATCATTTGAGTAGATCATCGAATATTCTCTGAATTAAACTGTAATTATTCGTAACTACTAAACTTTCAAATTTCGAATAGCCCTGTTGGTGTTTTTTTTTAAAGATAGAGTTGGTGTGAAGTTGATGAATTCCATTATCACTTCCATGATTTCGGGATTTAACCGACAATTTGAGAAAAATGCTGAGATAAAAATTGAAAAAAAAAGAAAAACTATGCTCTCCGCACATGTAGTGAGTACGAATGATGAAATGGCTGGATTAGTATGAATTACATACGACCAGTGATTATGTGTTTGATCATAGATTAACCATAGTGTAAACACATAAACACAACAAAAAAAAAGAACTAAAAAACGAACTAAACTGAGCATAAGCTGTTATTGCATGAATTCCTACAGAAAAATTCCTTTGCCGGAAAAGAAAAATACCACTGACATTTGCACGGTCACCTATGTGAATCAACGCGTACGAGTTTGTAGCACTTCATTTTCGTGACGTGCTCTTCCTGTACTTCATGGAACCGGGATGAAGCTTGTGCTCACGTGTACAAATAATGACGAAACGTGCGAAGAACTCGTTATTCGCAACACCAAGTAATGAAGTTGATCTCTTTTTGAAAGTCATTTTCATCTTTAAGACTTTGTCATTATTTTCGAAAAATTCGTGTTTTTTTTTCATTTGTCCAAATCCATAAGACACGCGACTATTTTTCGAACTTGCATCACAAGCCTCCAAAGGCAATATATATATATATACATATATAATATCAAAACAACTGGGTCTGCAAACAGAGAGAAAGGTGGAAAAGATAAGGTTAGCGGCTAAATCACGAGTATCTGCGCGACCACGCTCAATTTCCCCTAATTGTCTTGAAAAACAGCGTGGAAAACGACCTTGACGATCAAATTTCCCAACGAGGCACCTAACGACGTACACTTGTCCCCCGATGCGAGCGCAGGCATACGCACTGCGCTTTTCAACGAATGGCCTACCAAGGGACCATCCGCTGGCGCTGCCTCTGTCAGATGGATGCTAGAGCCTTTTCCTATGTCGTTTTTCAGGACAGCACGATTCATACTTGCGATCTACACTGTGAATTTCTCCATTTAGTCCAAATTTCTTTGATAGCAGGTTTCGGTGGATGAGCTATCGGAGGGAATTAGGACTGTAACAACATGTTGAACTCAAAGAAAAAGTCCGAAGCCTAATCGCATGAAATATGTCCACAAATGCGCAAAGGCAATGAGAAAAAATCTCGACGTAAACGAATTAGGATGGTGTGAAGAGTCTGGCGAAGGGATACTCGGCTACACGCCACGATGTCCTTCCACGATTTCTGTTTACAGTCGTTCTTAATCGATCAGGAATCTTCGATTTCCATTAAACGAGAGCGAGAATGTTTGAGATACGGCACGATTATCCTTCTTAGAAGAGTCATTAGCTGGTCAAAGAGTTGGAAACGACCCCAGAATACCATGCAGATAACCTTATGGACTCGACATAGTTATCCTTTTGTGTAAAAATAGCAAAGCAAAAAAATAAATAGATAATGAGGACGAAGATGAAGAGATAGCACGTAAATGGTACAAGAAATGTCCTATCATCACGCCACAGAAGTCATTTTTCTTCAAGAAATAAGAAGAAAAAAAAACTTGCAAAGAACTAGCGTAGAAGAGAAAAAAAGCTGGGAATCATTGTTTGCGAGAAGCAGCAGTAGCGGAGAACGTTTTTGCGTGGAAAAGATCCAACAATACATCCACATATGACCACAACGAGGAGAACTGGTCATACGAGATCGTCTCGCTGCTGCTTCGTAGCAGGAGGCACCGATGGTAGGAGCAGATTAAGCAGGAGAGATTACGAATATCCGCGCACACGCGAGGACGATCAAGGAAAGTGCAGCACCGCCACAAGAACTGACACAATGAGAAGTCACTGTGCTCCAGAACATAACGTGGATTACTCCGTTCTCACCAACAGCGTTCCTAAAGGTGTAATAATTCTTTTTTTTTGCAGTGTTTTATAAAAAAAACATTTCAAATGTATTTCTATGAAGAAATTGTTTCTTGCACGACTATGCGATCTCTGAGAAACGAAAGTAATAAACGTGAAATTGGCGTTCCTTGAGGATACACTTCATTAGAGTCACTTCATTTAGGATTTACAACTACTTATTATTTATCTATTACTTAATTTGAATTTATTTTGTCGTATACTCAATTCTTCGGGTAAGACACTTAAAAAGTGACGACTTCAAATATAATTCTGGTCATATATGGTCAAAAAGCAATATTTTTAAATATTCAAAAACATTCAAGTTTCTTCTAACACTCAAATACTACACTAATTTCTAATTTTAATTTATTAATCGAATTTTTTAATGGATTTTTATTCGGAATATTCGACTTCCCAATTGAGCCTCACAACAAATTAATTCACCCCATTAAACAAATAATTATTCAGTTCGATAAGAAGTACATATAATGACCACCAGAAATCGTCTCAAGATTTGTTCGACATCGGCGAATTCTTCATCAGAAACAAATCAAACATGAGATTTGCAGAGTCACTACTTCAACAGAAACTACTCTTCTCCTTTTTCTTGTTAGTTTGAGTGACTCAAATTTTCTTAGAATAATATTCTTAGAATAAAACTTGTATGTAATGACCTCTTGTGTCAAAAAAAAAAATTAGTTGAAAAAGGTAGAACTCTAGCAGGCATTGCAAAAATCACCGATGACACTTATTTAGCTTATCATGGATAGAATAGTTATAAACTAAATCAATTCATGCTCGGAATAAAAAAATAATTTAAAAAAATAAGAATGAAACAAAATAAAATAAAACCTTCACAGAGGGAATACGATAGGGGTGGTAGGTCTAACAACAGAATCATTTGTAAACTCGTCTTTCGGAATTTGGACGATCAGATTCGCTCTAACTGCACTTTTTGTCGTATGTATCGGGAATCTAAGACCGGTTAGAGAGAAAATAGAAAATTAATCGAGTTGAAAAAAAATCGCTTTGGTTGCGTTGTGCGTAAGTTAATTGCTCAGCACCATTTGGAATGTGTGAAAAATCCTTATAAATTGCCTTGTATCCGTACATGAAAAGAGACCAGACAGACAGGATTTTCCGAAAATAAGCTCCTGCTAAATTAATTGTTTCCCCAATTCTTCTATACGATGTATCCAGAAAGAATTAGTACGAAAAAAAATCGTTTGCAAGGCTCCAGCATATAAAACTGTCGGAACGACCTGATACGGGGCCACCTTCTGCACCAGATTTGCATCAGAGAAAATTTGCATAAATATTACGTCCTTAACAACTTTGAAGACTAATTTGATCCAAAATTACTCAGACTTTCCCAATCCAGCGGACTTCGTCCACTTTTTTGTGGAATCATTGTTTTTACACACAACAATATGACTGCAAAAAAGAGATAGATCAATAATGAAAGCTATATCATAGTGCAATAGCGGAGATACTGTATGAGATGAATTTAATAGTCAGAGATGAGTGATCCGCAGCAAAATTCATATTATGAGCTCTGGATGAGTCCTAATCTTTGAAAACGGCAACACATAAGTGTTCGAACACTTGCTTGCTTGCCCTAACAAAAGGGTCGATGATTGCTTTCCAGCACTTTGAGATGGCTCTGCGAACATATCCGAACTGGTTATTATGACATTGAAATTGCTTTTTATTATTAATTATTATTAACAAATAATATCAATAAGTTTTTTTGAGCGATGGTACATATTTGAGATTAGGTTGGAAGATATTCCCATAGCTAAGCTCATCATCTCATCATTTTCACTAGAAACGGAGCTGTCATTCACTAACTACCGTTGCTTTTGACCACGAATAGCCCTTTTTGGTGCTGTCATTGACACTGGCACTGACACTATGGCAATAACTACAGGAAAGCTGTTTGAAACTGCAGAAGAATCGCTTTGCTTTATCGTTCCATTTCTCGCTTAGCTATATTTCAGTTTACGCCTACATCTTCCTGAATTCGCTATCTACGATCTAAGTAGTTCCCAATGATGGAGAGTGATCCAGTGTCGTTCTCAAGTTCCGAAGCCCGTCGTCATTATGGGCGTCAAACACAGATTTCATCTCTTGCGAGACGATTAAACATCTTTGTATGTAGTTTAAATGTTGCTACAGATGCAAACATTCTGCGGAGATGGAGAATCCGGAAATCTTCACTCTCGTCCAAAACCGAATACAAACACCATGAAATCACTTGGGGAGATCTAGCTTCTTACGCTTCATAAGTACCAAGTGGACATTTCCGGATGTTTGAGCGGATCTGATATAGTGGTTAGTAACTGCACATACAAACAGTGCTTTTCCTTTAAAGGCATCACCCCACGAATCTGGGGTGGTATGGGTTTCCGGTGGAGTATTCATATACGGGGTCGTAGATTATTAAGAGAACGGTGATTCCGTTCATTTCTTCCCAATTGCCGTAGAAAACGGCCCGGAAGATACGGCTTCGAGCGTTCCGGAGCGCTATTTTCTACGACGAGTTCGGCTGGAGCGCGCCAGCCGCGTGCACACGCCGCATCTTCCGTGCCGTTTTTACGGTAATTAGGAGGAAATGGACGGAATCACACCCCTCTCCATTATCTACTATCCCGTATACGAATACCCCACCTAAAATCCGTACCACCTCAGATTCATGGGGTGATGCCTTTAAGCTGGTCTAGCAAACATACATAATGTTTGCCACACACAGAATGAACGTCATTTAAACACTTTATTCACTCTACAACATGTGAGCCATAAAAATTTCTCAATCGTATCAATACCTTTAAAAAGGTGGAATGAAATACACCGTCATAATGGAATGCAACAAGAGACAGGCTTGACGAGATCTTCGTTAAATTCCGCCTTCGGACTGGAAGCCGATCTTCAGATGCCATGCATTGATACGCTTGTAGACACCTGAGGAAGACCGCGTTTCAATTGCTACCGCTTACGTGACCGTTCACCACAGATCAGACCATTTTGAAAAGATCCACCTGTTTCAGTCAACTCGAGACGGCCCAAGAAGTGACCAGTCGCTTCTCCTCGGTCGAATGGCACAAGTCGTATATCATGAAGACCTTGGGAAAAATAATGTCAGCAGGTTTGCGACCTTCTTAGGGTGTGCACTACATCTCATGAGAATCGAAGTCGCTAGCCAGTTTCGTTCAACAAATGTCTTTGAAACACATCATGTATCCAACTCGCTTCCGTTTAGCATGAAATCTGTGTCAGAGTTCGTAATTTAATCGTTTGTGAGTGCGGCACTTTTGAACTTTCGACACTTCTTTAACTTTTCTTTTACTTTCTAAAATGCATTACCCTACAGATAAGAGTGTCCTCATCTTCCTCTTCCCTAAGAATTGAAAAGATTCTTGATGCGTAAGCCGCCACAGAAAACAGCTCCGGCGTTAAGGTGCTGGGCTCAGAGGCGCGCTTTTGTACCATATTCATGATATTTTTCTCCAGGTAACTTCTCCAGGTTCTTTCACTTCCTTTTGATCAGTTCCGTAGTAGTAATTAGTAGTATTAGAAGTAGTTATCTTTTTATCCATATAAACATACATAGCTGGGGCACTTCGCCGCGGTTGAATATGGATCTTGTAAAAAAGAAGCCGCAACAAAGCGAAAGGGGTGTGACTTTCGCCTCTATTTTATCTTATTTCACTCATTTCACGACGCTATCGAGAGTACTGCGAACTTCTTTTTGAGTAGCATTGTATCACACTGCTAGTCCATTCTGCTATTCATGTTTATGATTGTATTGTATGTAGAATGAATAAAGCTGATATATAACTCACTAAGAGGTTTTATTTATTGAGTATGACGGAAATCATTTCAAAAGAACAATTGATTGAGGGCTTTCTTCAATGATGAGTTATGGTTGTTTCCCATTGCTATAGATGCGTGAGGTAGGTGACGTTCTCTCGCCTCAGCACAGTGATTGACCTTCTTTCCTTGTGTACGACCTCGCAAAACTACCATTGGTGTTCTTAGCGCGCAGATAGTTGTCATTGTCACTGCAAGCATATGCTTCAAAGTGCTCTCGGCATGGGCTCTCGTTTGTTCAAGGAAGTAGTCGTTGTTTTCAATGTCTCTGGAAGTAAAATCCATGAGCGACTCGCTATGACTCGCCACACGTTCCCTTCTCGTGCGTAACGAGTGGGTAGAATGGAGTTTATCTGTAAAAGGTTGCACAGTTGGACTCCGAAACGTCTTCACAGTACCTTTCAATCACTTGATTGCGGGTGTTTGGCGACCTTAGGTTACAACCATATGTTCGCTACATATTCATATACGCAAAAACATGCCTACGACTAGCATCAATCATCTCATTAGGTGTGTCAACACATCGTGCAATCCTAGCATAGCAGTAACAGAAAATCTGTCACCTGAATCGAGCTGTCTTTAAGAGAGTCTCAAGCTAGTTTGTACGCACTTCAGAATCGTGCACTGTTTGCAGATCCCCGATCCAAACATCTGAGTTAAACATTTAGTTTGATCGAGTTCAACTCCAAAGATCTACTTTTCACTTTCAACAAAGTTGAAAGTGAAAAGTAGCAAGCCACGTATGGCTGATATATAGTACGGTCGAAACGACATGCAGCACGGACGGCTGCGGCTGCGCTCGAGGCGGTGCGGAGGAGATAGCGTTTCGAACTGCAGAGATGGGTGGCGGTAGTATCACGAACGTGATAATGCTTAATTAGCTCAATAGTTGCTTTTCGTCGATGATTCATGATGTAACTTGAGTTAACGCTGTCTGGCGGCCGAATTTGTAGTTCTTAGGCTCGCAGCTGCGAAAAATGATTCGTTTCGACAGAGGTGTTTACAGGTCAATCGAGTGTATCTTTGTGTTAGCATGTGCGCGACATCATAACAGTCTACTCCGCCCTCAATTTACCGTACAAGTAGCTGCAGAAAATTCGTTGTGCCATTTTTCTTGCTCCTCATGCTGTTTACCCTTTGCCCGCTCTTCTTTGCTTTCATGTATTACTTGCCATTATTATGGTTACTGTTATATGGTTTAATTACCCAAGTTTGAGGGAGTGCCGAATAAAGTTGCTAAGTTGTATCTCGCGTGGCACAGAGAACGAGACTGTCAACTACTGAAGCCCAATACAAGTTAGTCAGTACAGGTAGCGAGAACCCTTACACGATCACAACCGCTACGCTCCGCCGCGCCGCTGCGAAGGCAGCCGCTTACACAACTATTCGTGCTTCATTTGTCCTTTTGATCCAACTATACAAATATTTCACATACCAGGGATCAATGCGAGAATTTAAGACTAAAAAATAGTTGCTTCAGCGAAAAAAGAAAAAAGAGGAAAAGCAGATCGTAGGTGATTTACAAAGCGATATTTACAAACACCAATAGCAGAAAATTCTCCTTTTCGAAGGTGAAGTTTCAGGACCTGTTTTGCAAGCATCGTAGCGAAAACACGAATCATCTCCTTTGAAAGCGGTCGGCATAAAACGCGTTGCAACATGACCACGCAACGCGCCCTCGGTGAAGGCCTGGATAGAGCTGCGTCTACAGTACGGAGAAAATTACACGAACTTCTTTCATTTTCTCTTTTTTTATATTTTTTCACCATTTTTTCGTGCAATAGAGCATGACAAATGACAAGGTTACGTAGTGATAACAAAGTCCACTTTCATTAGTTTTACCGTTTTTTTCGCTACTAAGATGCCTCTGATATAGTGGGGTCAAAACGACATGAAGGACGTACGCAGCTTCCCTCGAGACGTTTCGGTGGAGCGTAGCGGCTAGGAGCGTGGTGAAACCCTTGCTGGCACACCCATCGCTGCAGTTTGCGACGGTCCCACCTCGGTTCCAACTGCTGCCTCCACCCGCGCCGTTTCGAGCGCGTACGCAAATGCACCGCAGCTACACTCGTGATTCATGTCGTTCTGACCAGACTATATCTTAGTTGATAGTGATTGCATTTCTGTCCCGTTTCTTAGCATTATCGTGCACGACTACGGTTTCTCGTGCTCGGAATCAGTATAAAATGCACCAATCAGACCTATCAGAGCCTAGTTATGAGCAGTCACACAAAAATAGTGGAAAAGTTGCCTAAATCCAATTCATACAAGCTGAAGTCTTTGAGGTGATGCTCTGAAATCAGGAGATATTTCTGAATTTGCAGAAATAGAGTTCCATCGTATTACGACTACGAAGAATGAAAATCTAACGCAATTGCACAGAAAAAAAGAGCAGAAATTAAATTTCCACAAACTGGAATCTTGAAGGTTTTAGTACCAGAACAAACAATAAAACTACTGCGGTGGACCTTACTAGACTATCTAATCTCATCCATCCACCACAATACAAAAAAAGGAAAACCACCAAAAGCAAAAAGAATAGAAGTCCGGAAAGTTTTCCGCATACTGTAGAGAGAACCCTATGGAAATCTTCAAGGAGAGGGCGTTGCGTCGTAACGCCACAACGCGTTTTACGCCCTACTGTAGAAATAAGTGAATAAGGAGCACCAGTCTGGTCAATTTATCCGACGACACAACCATTTACACCAATCGGAATGACTAGCTGGAAGAGCACAGTTGTACATAGCGGATTAGAGGTAGAAGTGAGCAGTAAGGCAACTTTCCACATTCATTATACACGGAATAAAATATACTTTATTTTGTTCCACTTCTTTTTCTAATAGATGTAAAAAGTTGAAAAAAAGCCGTGTAAATTGATCAGTCTGCTGCTGCGAATCCATCTGTTCTCTGTGCCCATAGCAGATGCTTTAGGTTTCAGCTGTCATTATTCCAGACTATTTCTTGTCATCTATCGACTAGCGCAGCAAAAAAAAAAAATACATCCCAAGCTTTTCTACCGTCAAGATAAACGCTAATAAAAAGTCTAATAATCTAATAAAAACAGCGGGCAAATCTGTGAAGTGAAGAGTAGAACGTGAGCGAAACAGCACGATTTCCATTTCTCGCTGTTTCTCTTCACGAACATTTGTCATTTTCATTTGACCCTTTCTCCATGGGTTTCTTTCGGCAAAGAAAAGAAAGAAAAATTCCAAGATTTGTCAAAACGTCATGATGGACCTATTGAAAGAGTTAAAAATTAAATGATGAAGTGTGTGAACTGTCTGACGTTAATCAATCCCCAAACGTGTTCACTTCAATTTAGAATCGTTTCAGGTTTACGAAAGCGTGGGCAGCCTTACAATGACTTGCAGGAGCTGGACGGTGTATTAAATCAGTGTTTTTATCCTCCCACACAAGTCTGGTACCAACCCTGGAGGGATGAAATGCTTGGTTTGCACTAGAGCATATTCGAACCTCCGATCAATGGTGCAGACAGCGGAACCATTCACCGGCTGCGCTACACCCACCCCAAGAGTAAGAAATTGTTAGAATATAGAGGGTTGCTATAACATGAGTCTGCCAATGTCTAACACTGCAATCCCAGCCTTCATAGAACGTCTCTTGCTTCTCCACTTCGTCCACTAACTTGTCTTCATCCACTAACTTGTGGTTTGACCTCGAACAATACATCTTCGTTTCAAAAATTTTTCGCCTCCGGATGTACATCTTTGATTAAAGGCATCACTCCACAAATCTGAGGTTGTACGGATTTCAGGTGGAGTATTCTTATAAGGGATAGTAGATTATGGAGAGGAGGGTGATTCCGTCCCTTTCTTCCTAATTGCCGTAAGAAACGGCTCAGAATATACGGCTTCGGGCGTTCTGACGCACTATTTCCTACAAGGAGTTCGACTGGAGCGCGCCGGCCTTGTGCGGCGCCGCATCTTCCGCGCCTTATAAAACTATACCTTATAAGAGTACTCCACCTGAAATCTGCACCACCTCAGATTCGTGGGGTGATGCCTTTAAAATCTCCTCTAATCTGAGATGGGGCGGGTGTGGAGCAGTCGGCTAAAGGTCCGTTGTAGTCGTACGGTCGATGGTTCGGAACCGTTCTAGGCCCAACCAAGCCGTTTATCTCTCCGGTTTTGAAAATTTGTACCAGACTTGTCTGGGAGGATAAAAACACTGACTTGACACATTGGCTGGCCCCACATGTCATTGTATAGGCCAACACGCGTTTCAAAACCTGAACGATTACGAATTGCAGTAAAACGCGTTGGCGTGTCCTAAGTGGATTGATCGCGAGTGAGTTTGCTTTATTTCTATCCTAACCCTAGATTAAAAATCCATAAAACCCTGAAAATCCTCCTACATCCTAGTGTTTTCTTCTCCATTAAGTGAGAAGAGTGAGAAGTTGTGAGGTTTTTTTTGAATTTTCAATGTCGTAAAGAGATGAATGCAGATCTAAGAGCTCTAATATCCTTATCAAATGTTATTTTAGTTGGTGACCTCGTCTACAAATATTCAAGGGGGATTTCTATGCCGATGTGCGTACAACACGAACAACATGGTGCCAAATATTTGCAGTTTTGATGGAATACTGTTGTAGTGTGTGGAGGGGTGTTTTAATCCCATTTCTACAACATGAAATACTTATCGATCTTCAAACATGTGTATGTGTGGTGAGAAGGAATTTGAAGATTTGCTGCCAACGTTTCAAAAAAAAAAACATGATTTCCGTTGTTAATAAGAAGCAAAGGCAAAAAATAAATAAAAACATAACTCTCCCGAAGTTCTAGACTTTGGCATTTCTCCATTAGTGGATTCTGGTCGTGCTTTAGAGATATGGATCAGGAGCACCCAGAGTACATTCCTTTTCGTTTGTGATCCTTGCAGTATTTGTGTCGGAAAACGGCTAATCAAGCTTGGTCGAGAGGACACACCTATTGTGGAAGACCCACTGCGATCACTACTTGATTTCTTGTTCAATTCATAAACGTAATTTCAAAAGTGAAGAATTGAGCGAAATTGCTGCTGCTGAAATTTCATAATCAGATTTATATTCAAATTTCGTAAAAATACCCGTAACAATTTTGACGATAACGTCACAATACATTCCATCACATAAATTTAGCAGAACACATGTAAAGCACCGCGAGTTAGCTATAGAGACTAGCTATTCTAATCACCTAGATTGTAAGAATGGCACATAATGAAACGTAGGTTTACTCCTTAGTCAGTTGACAGACGTATCCGTTTCGATCTATACGCTGGCGGAGTTCTTCAACGGTTCCACTTGATGTGATTCCGTTAAGAGAGGAAAGGGTGGATGATATCGCTTAAAAAGTGAACATTACAACAATATGATTCGAATGGAATGAAGATTATGATGTAGCTTTTCTTCAAAAAAAAAAAAAAAAAAAAACTTCTCACCATGCTTCCGAGAGCAGCTATTTGCTAACTGCTCCCAGCGCGTCTTTAGGTGAGAAACCGTTCCTTGTGGATCGCCTGGATCGCTCTGTACCAGAGAACTTACATGGGGTTCGAGCATGGTAACGATCTGAAAAGATAAATTGACTCAGCCATTGGAAATCCATTTATTTATTTATTCATTCATTCATTCTCGTTTCTCCTATGCAGATTAGTATGATTAGAATAAGTATTTACGAGGAGGTCACCCAGGTCTCTTCAACTAGATTTAACGACTGCAAAAGCATTCTTTTATCAGTTGCTAGCAGCAAAAGTGAGCATAATATGGCTGTTAAGCAGCTTGTGCAAGCAGATCTAACACAGTTCATGAAATTCCATTGCTTCAATTTCTAGATAGACAACACTAATTGCAAAAGAAAGTCACATTTTCAGCTAGACAATTTTTCAGAACTGGATTCTTAGGGTGGCCGCGGTGGAAAAAGCAACACTGGTATTTCGAGCTATTAATATTGGCTAGCGCTATTACTTTTTATTACTTAATGATGCACCTGCGAGAAATCCGGTCTTGCAACTGGGTCTGGATGCCACGCCAAAGGAAGAAGTTCAAGTATTGGTGCAGGGAATTGCGCCGTAGGTTGATCTGGAAGTGGTGGACGCCCTAAAAGAAGTTGCACAATCATGGGATCGAAGTTTCAAAAAAGCAAAGAGAAATGTTACATCAAAGCACCTCGCTTATACGCCATTTCTGCGGCTGCTGCAGCAGGCTTTAAGTGTGAAAATGGAAGTTCAGCAGAGTGAACCTCCCAAACTACCAAAGCAAAACTGAAATCGTAGATTATTATGCAGGCTGGTACAGAATAAGTGCTATATTAGAACGCAGAACATATTGTAGAGATGAGATTTTCGAACATCTGAAACTGGCTTCAAGGAGATTGAAGAGCGAAAGAAGCAATCCAAGAACCAAGAAGAAATGCGTGAATTCCACAGACAGCAGAAAGACGGACTGATTGAAAAAAAAATTATGAACAAAAACATTGAACAAAAAAAACTTTTTGCGATCAAATCTCAGGCTAGGGTTCATTGTATTTTAAGACGTGAAGGATGAAGGATAAAAGACATCTGATGTCATCCTTACGGCTGTCCTAAGCATGTTTTCAACCACAGATTCCTTACTTTTCCAAGGATGAGCGGAAAGACAATGAACTAAAATGTTCTTGTTCGGAACCATTGTGTCTTCCATTCACCATTGGACCACTGTATTTCTACATTAAGGAAGGACAGCCAATTTTCTTTGGGTTTCTCCCTTGTGAACCGTATGTAAGGGGACTGCTGGTTTACAACTTCCCTCGAAGCTCACCGCAGACAATGTCATGAAAATGTTCCTTTCTGCATAGCTGCCACGATCCTATCGTACGAACCCGAAATTATAGCTCGCAGAACTTTAGAAGCGTTTTTTTTTATAAATGCAAAAGGTCCAAAAGTGAATGAAAGGAAAAGTCCTTAGCCGTGATCAACGAGTTGGCTCTGTATAAAGACCTTTGCGGGTTTTGATCTTCGGGGGTCATATGCGGGTTGCATCCCAATTAGTAATAGCGGAGCAAGCGCACCACGCGGCTATCCGCTAACATCATAGCAACACGGCTATTGAGGTAGGCACAACGATTTGGGCTCTTTTGGTTTTTTTTTCGGGTGTAATATCTTAGGGGATGATGACTTGTTCTAGATGAGGCATTTGAGAGGATATATTGCAAATGTTCTTACTTTCCAGGCTCTGACGGAGGCGACAACGCCGAGACGTTAGCCATAAGCAAGTTTGTTAACAATCTTGGCTGTTGCTTAAATTTGACTATCGACAAGGTGTTTTATTCTCTCAGACGAGCTTCGTACCAATTTATCGACCCCGGAGGGATGAAAAGCTTGGTGACACAAGGGCGGATTCGAACTTCCGGTGGATCGTGCAGGATGCAAAACCTTACACTACACCCGCCCTCAAAACGTTAACGGAACCAGCAAATTAGTTAAGCGTCTCTTATACAACTATGAGCAAAAACAAACTGCCAGAAACCAATTCGATGCGACGCTGAAAATTTCTTTAGAACGCAAAGTCATATAGGCGAACTACTAAACTGTTCGTCGAACTCAAACGAGTGTTTCAGAACGTTTGACTGAGATCCGAACGGTATTTCTTCCTTGGGATTGATAGGAACAGATCTTTTGAACTGTTATAAGAAGAACTAATGTACGTCGTGAAGCTATGATCAATGGAACGACAGATAGTTGTCGAAATTTCGACGTAAGTAATTTAGCGTACCATACACTGGCAAATTAACCAGAAATGAATAACCAATATGGATAAGTCAGCACTCGTTGATCTCTTTCGTATTGAAAAAAAGTATCAACGAGTAGACAAAAAGTGGCGTTTGGAAAACAACTAACTATTATAATTCACTACCCACCTGAATACATCCACACGTCGATCATAACGACCTGATTGCGAGAACACTTCAGGTGCCATCCAACGAAGGTTCTAAAAAAATCACACTCCCATTTGCGTATGTCAAATATGAATGTTTACATACCGTCCCCTAAGCACCCTAAGCACGAATTAACTGTCTCAAAGTGGGTTTCCCAAAATATCTTATTCACCAGATATTTTTCTGAGATCGAAAAAACGGTTACCGTTTTAAGTTGAGTTTCTCACCACCACACAACTTGTGATCACCAGGTCTATGCTCACCCCTGGTTGCTTCGTCATGTTCTCCTCTTCTGTTTGGCACATGAATCGACTTTCGCCAAAATCAGCAACCACAGCACGACCGTCAAGATGAATCAGAATGTTGTGGCTGTTAAGGTCTCTGGAATGTTCGATTTGAAATGCTCTTTGATACGCTTTCTATTCCAAAAAATTGGTATCCAGTATCTTGTTGCACGGTTAGGACTAGCTATCAAGTTTGAGATAAACATACCAAGAGTTCTGTACGTATATCTTAAGTGATGTTGAGATACCTACACATTGAACTATGAATTTACGCCACATCTAACAAACGATTCTTTTATAAAAAGTTCGATTATTTTCTCTTTTCTTTCAACCCTTTTAAAGTGGACATCTCGAGTTTGATAAAAGGAATAATGATTGAATTGTGTTTTTTACTACATGGAGTGATCTGGCTAATTCATGTATCTATGCCTCTCGACAACCTCATCTTTATTAGAGGCCTGAAAATGATTCGAGATTTTTGACGCCGTCCGAATCTCATCAAACTCCTCTTCTCTCCATGCTAAGCCTCGATATCGTTCTAATTACACCACGCGTGTAAACTCGACGGGTAATGTGTCTAACTTGATGAGCGTTATGCACTTCTGAAGAGGAAAGGATAGAAGGAAGAACGAGTATGCGTGAAGTTGAGAAATATCGAGCGTTGCAACAAACGCGTCGCGTCCTGCTGATTGAACATATTTGGCACCGACCATGCAACCAAATTATAGTATGGTCAAAACGATATGAAACCCGGTACGGTTGCGTAAGCGGCTACGCCCGAATAGGCGCGATGGAGCGTAGCGGTTAGGTTCTAGAGGAAAACGTTATCTTGAAATTGACTCCTATTATCACAGCAGAGAAACTAATCAGCAACAGAACTCCAATTAGAGCCGCATCCAATATAAGTTGCAACTATCGGAAAACTTTAAAACATGGTACGAATATCCAAGATATTACTTGACCTCTATATTTGCTGCAAACCTCACCTATGAATCACTGGCTTCGCAGCGCTTTCGTGCAAATAACGCATGCCTTGAGCGACATCGTAGGATATTCGTAGACGGAATGGTGGATCCAGAACTCTTGAAGCAATAAAAATGCAAATAAAAGTATATTACTCTCAGAACGTTAAAATTAACCTGCCTTTTTTGTTCGTGCAGCAGTGAAAACAATGAACCATTACTGACAAACTCTGTGATTATTGCAAATTGCTGGAAAAATACTTTTTTCTCTACAAGATTGCGGACGAGCACACGTAAGAAAACATACGCTGGGATCATCTAATACTGCTCCGACGAAGCATACTACATTCGGATGAGCAAGTTTCGAGAGTATCGAGACTTCACGACACAACATTTCTACTTCGGATTTGCAGCCGTATACTGCAGCCCGATATCTGAAAACAGCACCTGAAGAGTAGGTGAACAGATTTTTGCTATTTAAAGCCGTCTCTAATCCAATGAAACGTGATTAAATATCAATTTTGGAGCTTGCAAAGTAGAACATTCTGATTTTTACTATTATCCTACATGCCCTACTCAGCAAAGGACCACATATCTCTACTGCGATTTCTAGTGTGATAGCACGGATTACGACGAGAGCATTAATAACTACTAACTATGTCTTAACATCCTTATCATTCTTCCAATTAATATAAATGATAATGGTTGAAGCAAAAAAAAAATGGAACGTAAAACCCGCACACCTCTTAATAGCGACAATTTTTCCACGATAGCTTCCTTTGTACACTTTCCCGAATGAACCACTTCCAATTGCTTCCTAAAAAAACAAGATGCTTCACGGGAGCACTATCGGTTAAATTCTTGATCACATTTTAGAGAAAACGTTTACTTAAAGTTAATTCAGCGGTCAACTTCAAAACCAAACGAAAAACTGCAAAGAACGTCAATTGAGAATACCTGGAAGTCAATGTCAGCTAGAGACAAGTGAAATATTGGAGGAAGCGTTGACCGAAGCTGAAGCACTTCAGCTTTTTCCCTAGTCATCGATCGAAGTCGACCCATTGGAGATGGCAATGGCGTGTACGAGGAATCTCCAGAGCTGTCAAAGTTTGTTTATTAATATATAGAATAGGTCGCACATATTATTCTAAGATACAGAGCATTAATCACAAAAAGAACTTTATTGAAGCGACAGAAATAAAAGGAAATAAAAGCTTAAGTAACCACAGACGGAAAGATATAGATATCATCTACATATGCTACCTATATTCGCTGCAGACATCTGCGTCCGGCCGTTTGTTAGCATATTGTTTTAAAAGAGCAACAATTCGATCGTGTCCTTTCTCGTAAGCCCAAATCACTGGAGTTTGTTGATCCTTAAATATTTTAGAGATCACATAGTGTTTAGTGCATAGATATGCATTCCAGCCTTTGGCCTCAAATAGTAAATGGAGAGTATATGACTGTCCCAGCCCTTTAAGCTTAATAGTCGTGCACTTAAGAGTTTTAAACCTTGTGAACTAACGACAAAGTTTTCGATTTTTGGAACAAGTAAATTGGTCAAACCGAGGACTCGAAATATTAGTATAGTCCTTCAAAATCACAACTCCCAATATTAATTCACACCCCAATGGAGAAATTGTCTCACCTCGACAGAAATAACAGAATCACGCGACGAAATGCCTGATAGCGTCTCCGGCCGATTTAGTGCCATTATAGCAGCGGCGAATGTGGATTGAGCTGAAATGACAATTGGTGTGGGTCTACAATGTAACGTAACCTCCGAAAAGACAAAAAATTAATATTGTTCTCGAAAAATTTGCAAAATAAATGTACAGTCTCGATAAGTAACTCCGAAATTAATCGACGGAAATGCTGAAGTTGTGAACTGCTAGAAAAGTGGTACGAAATGTAACCTACGTGCACCCTGAAGAGTAGCAGGTCGTTCGTTGGTTCGGGCAGCCAACGACTGATCCGCACCGTTTTCGAGGAGGTACTGTACAATTTGTAGGTGGCCATGGTAGCATGCGGAGTGCAATGCTGTAAAACAAACATACTTTGTATGTATCTACTTATTTTCCACGCAAAAATGGCATGTTGTGCGGAAGTCGAGGCCGAAAAAAAGAGTTTTCTTGTAGTCATTCTCGCACGTTTGACATTTATCACTCACAAAAGTTGGGAAGGATAAAGAAAAAGCGAAATATGTATGAATTTCTTGAATGCACACCTGTGTGGCCGTCATGTCCCTGATAATTCGCATCTACACCTGGCTGCTTCATTAAGAACGCAATCAATTCAATCGACTTTCCGCCAGTACAAGCCGCATGCAGAGGAGTTTCGGAGAAAACATTCTCCTAAAAGGATGAATTAGAGTAGCACATACACCTTTTTAAGGGCAATTTATTGGAACCAAGTTATACGAAAAAACTTCTGCTACTGTCCAGTTGAAAAGATGAGACTGATGATCCTACAGAACAACTATCACCCTCGTAGAAAAAGATTGATAAAAAGCGAAACTAATGGAAACCTACAGAAACCATAAGATGAGATCCAGCTGCGGCAATAAGGGCTTTAGCTGCATCAAGGCGTCCTCCATAACATGCGAGGTGAAGTGGAGTGTCACCGTAGACGTTACGTGTGGCCACAGTCTAATAAATTCAATTATGGGTTTCAGAAAGGAAACGTTGCAGCGTTTGAAAGCTCCGCGTGATTAAAACAAGGCTAAGGCACGATGTCTTCACAAACCATTGGATAACTTTTGTTGCTTTGAACAAGCATGTAAACGTGAGAACTAACCGTGTTTTCTCTACAACTTGCAGGAGGTACAAATAACAATACAACAATACAATACAACTACCGTAAGAAAAATTAATTGCTTGCTCACGAACCGCATAGAAAAGGTAGTACTATCATTGCTCAAATCAGCATGAGTGCTTTATCAATCGAAAATACAGAAAAAAAGAACTCGGTAGTAATTGCTCTTTGCAGAAGTGCTACGACTATTTGGACATAAAAGATCATAACGCCCCTCTAGAGTTTGGATTCAAAGCGGTAAAACCGCAATGAGATTGTGTTCAATTGATGTATAGGATACACGTATACTAAGGAATTTTTAGTTATGAATCAAGTTCTTGTGTCCGACTGAGAAGGCCCATTTTGTAACGGCAACAGACAATTTTTATGCAGAATCGTGAGCGTTATATCATCCCAAAGTACTGGTTCTTTAAAACTTCTTTCAATTACATGGAACATAAGGTTATAGCGAATTTAAAGGATGCCATCGTATTCGTAGTAAACATAAATGTGTTAGGTTGAGTAGAAAGTTCTCGGACAAATTGACAATATTTTTATTTACGTTGCAATTTTCAAACGATAACTGTGAATCATTTGAAGTATGCTCCATTGGCATCGATGGTCTTCTGCCAACGTCTAGACAGATCGTAGATGCCTTTGCTCCAGAACGCTGGGGACTGTTCCTTGAAGAACTGCTCGAGTGCCTTTTTGATGTCGTCGCGGGTTTGGAAGTCTTGACCATCCAGATGACGTTGGAGATAGGGAAAAAGGTGGTAATCCGAGGGAGCCAGATTCTGGGGAATACGGTGGGTGTGGTGAAATGGTCCTGAAGAACTTCTTCAGTTCAGCCTTGGTCATTTTTCCAATGTGTGACTGAGTGTTGTCGTGCTGGAAGTAGACTTTGCGCTGCTGCGGGCGTGCATTTTCGAGATTTGTCTTCAAATTCCTCAGTTGCTCAACGTATACGTCTGCGGTCACTGTACATCCCTCAGCGAGCAGCTCCCAGTATTCGACGCCGTGTACGCTCCAGCAGATGCAGAGCATAACCTTTTTGGCGTGTACATAGTTTAGGGACGTCTTCTGCATCCGTACCTTTGTCAATCTCATTGGGCCCGCCGGTGAATGTTAGAATAGGAAATCCACTTCTCATCCTCGGTGACTAGGCTCGAGCCACGTGTGGGTGCTGCTTGAGCGTGAGGAGAGAAAGTGCCGTATCAGCGCGTCAGTCCATCTCATACTGCGTCAGAGCATATGGTACCCATCGACCTAGTTTTCGCACCTCGCCGACTTCAATCCGCGAACAACTGTGGTTTGACTTACCCCAAGAGCGACTGTCAATTCGCGAGTGGTTTGATACGGGTCGGCTTCCTCCTGTCTCCGCAGCAAGTCCAAATCCAACTCCATCGGGCGTCCCGAACGGTCTTCATCTTCGATGGAATAGTCGCCGGACGCGAACTTCGAGTGCCACTTGTAGACTGTACTTCTAGCGGGAGCGTGCTCCTTGTAAACTTCCTCCAGACGTCTATCGATATCCGCGGGTTCTTGGCCAGATAAATGGAGAAATATCATGATGTTGCAGAGGTGGAGTGACGACGGCTTGAAATTGCGCGGCATGGTGGCAGGAAAGGAACTAGCTCAGTATAATTGTTAACCTACATTTTAAAGAGAATTTCATACTCTATCAAACGGGTGCTAACACGTCCATTTTTGTCAGTTCTTTGCTGAGTGATGTCCTCTAGAATTCATCACTACCACATTGTCCGAGAACTTTCGACTCAATCTAATATTTGCATATGGACTATGGTCAAAACGACATGAAGCACGGTACAATTGCGTAAGCGGGTGCGCTCGAAGCGGTGCGGCGGAGCGTGGTGGTTCGGATCGAAGGGACGCTTGCTAGCACATCTCATCACTGTATTCACTACTTTGTAGGTGGGACCTTCGCGAACTACAGTGATGTAGGTCCAGCACCAATCATAATTTCATCTCTCACTCACAGCGTACAATTTATCTTCCACACCTGCCTCTTTTTCACAAACTTGCAATCTAACAGATCATCCAGAGGTTAATTTATATCTACTGGAACAATATTTCTAACTATGTAATGGTCAGTATTACCTCAACCACATTGGTGCTGCTCTTTAGGAGTATATTCAGCACAGCCATATGTCCTGTTTTCGCTGCAAAATGTAAAGGCAGATTACCCTCATCGTCGGCCAGTTGTGCTGAAATTTTATTCTCTGTGTTGCTTCAAAAATCGTAATTGTAACTGCTAATATGAACAACTAGAAACAGTGGAATCATTAAGAATGAGTTTCCAGAACATACGGTCTGCTCCTGCTTCCAAAAGAAGAGTGGTGATTGCGGATAGTCCTCTGCTAGCAGCCAGGTGCAGCGGACGGTCCTTCACCCCACCACACACATTGCCATCAGCACCACAGCTCAACAAACAACGGACAACCTAAAACGCATAATCCAGATCTCTACCGCTGACTAACAGATGATAATAATTGCGGCTTTAGGTACAAACGTCGCCTAATCGTCTCAGACACAAGATGGTTGGCTATTGTCGTGCGCAGGGAAAAGTATTATTTTTTTTCAAATTCTGAGCTCAGAAATAAAAAACTAATATGAACATTCTACGCTTTTTATGGATCAAAATTCCAGCAAGGCATGTCGAAAGTCTAAGATGTATAAAACAAGCAAATATAAAAACAGTGGAAGTGCGAACATTGCGGTAAACACGTCGAGTCCACTGAAGCAAAAGGAACTATTGGCAAATGCAGATCCTTTGGCAGTTACTCTCCAAAAACTACTCGTAAATACATGAAGAACGGGAAAGACACTTTGTGCATCACTTTGTCATTTAACAGAGATAGTTCAGTTCACCCTAAACGTACTTGCTCGTTAGCGAAATATGTTGCACAATGAAGAGCAGTGAAAAGTACGAAGTCATTTGCGCAGAGAGAAGCACCTTCGTCCACCAGAGCCTAAATACGAACCACATTCGGCTGGGATGCACCAACCACTAGAACAAGTATCAAAATAAAAAAAAAAACATTGAAGTGTAACTATCAAGTCATAAGCTGAAGACGAACTCGGTCACGGATGGTAACCGATTGAAAGTACTGAATGACATATGAAATATCAGTACCTGGACTATGGATGAACTTCCAATCATTGCAGCTAGGTGAAGAGGTGGCAGTTGATGCTTACCACCGAGAGAAGGATCAGCTCCTTCTGATAGCAAACATTTCACCAACGACAAGTCACCCTGGAAGAAAAGTTGTTTTTACGAAGAAGAATTGCCGAGAGTGTTTGTAAACTCAAGTCGATAGATAGAAATCGACCACACAAACAATAAAAATCCTTTTCAAAAGTTCATCAAATATCTAGACAGTGAATGAGACGAGTTGAATAACTCTGTCCTTACCTAGAACAGATCACAGTGCAGACTTTAATCTACAAAAAGAGGGAAGTGTGGACGACCGCTCATGAAAATAGAGTCCTACAGTTTGGAGTTTTTCGAGCGCTTGAATAAACGTGAAACATAAATCCTTCCAAACTACCGCATGCTATGATATCTAGCCAAACGGTTTCCTAAAGTATTTTCAATATTTGAATGAGTAATGTTCAGGAATATTTGATTACATTGACTATTGGAGCCTACCAAATGATCCAAATTCTTCGAATAAAAAGTTAGCCAAACTTAAAAAGTATTCGAATTAAAGGTGAAATTTTTAAAGTTGAAATCTCTCATAGTTGAATTTGAAACTTCAGAAGCACTCGGAATCATCACTCCGCGCTACGTCTGCGAAAACACATTGCACAAAATGTGAGATCTCACAAAATAAGAGAAAAGTCGCACAAATTTCCGGAAACCCTGTCTTCAAATTCTTGAGAAACAGCCTCGGTTGCACCCGTATCTCTTACTATCCAGCCCGTTATGCGATAAAACGCATGCATTGCCGTCGTCGTCCAACGTCCGGAAGCCAACTACTGAAGTAAGAAACAGATTCTACTCCACTCGCACGATCGCAGACTCGTTGCGGATTCCCAACGCTCTGGTGCTCGTTATAAGTTGCATCTTTGGGTACACGGGTGCAGCCTAGACTGTTTCACAAGCCTACTCCTACTTTCTGGAGGGAATTAAGCGTGATCACACTCATATTCGTGAATTACACATCTATCTATAACTATTGGCTTAGAGGTTCCAAAATAACGTTCCAACATCACTTTCGCGATACGCTGTCCTTAAACTAAGTTACGGTAGCAAAAATGTGCGATTGCTCCAGCACGGCATACGTCCTAATTTTGTTTATTTTTTTTCCGGACATAATCCTACTATGTAATCAGTTTTTTCGAATGTGGTAAAATTAAAAGCATGTTGGGTATTAGTGAAAAAACTGATTCCTCGAAAGTCGTATTTAATTTTACTAATATTCTCGTTTGTTGAAGTGTTGAGGTGTGCAGATGAGGAAAAAAAATTAGGTTTAACCATTAGACACCACAACTGACCTTGTAAACAGCAATGTGCATGGCTGAAAATCCGTTGTTAGAGAGATGAGAAAGCAGACCATTCTTTTTGCTTGGATCATTCCCACATACATCCTCCAACAAATGTGTGATCTTCTTTACTTGCTGCAAAGATTTTTCAATAAAGTGCTTCTTTGTTGGACTTGCCAGAGGCAATCTCCTTACTCCGTCGCTTTGTCCAGCGCAAATAACGTGCAGGAGAGACAGAAGCTGAGGAGTGCGACAGTCCACGGACTCAGGCGTCAATAATCGAACGAAATCATCGATGTCTCCATCGCTGAATGCACAAAAAATGTTTCAACATCTCCCAGTGGAAATACTCTACTTTGTAGAAGGAACAAACTTGAGTATTTCCACTTTGCCACTTTGCTCCTTTTACAAAGTATACAATATACAAGAACATTCATGGCTGAATCTTTTCGTAAGATAGGATAAAATCTCCAGTATTCACTTTATAGAAGAGTCGAAAAGGCATGAAGCATGGTGCAGTTGCGTAAGTGGCTGCGCTCGAAGCGGTGTGGTGGAGCACAGCGGTTAGGATAGAGGAAAGACTCTTTCTGGCACCATTTTTCGCTGCAGTTTGCGAAGGTCCCACCTAGATTCAAACTGCTTTCTAGACCGCGCCGCTTCAAGCGCGCTTATGCAGCTGAACCATGTTTCATGTCGTTTTGACCGTTCTATATTATATTGATATAATCTGATTAACATGAATTGGATTATGCATCCGGAATTCTTCATCGACAGTAGTTCCTTAGTCCTACTTCGAAGTCTCTTATAGGCTTTGTCGATACTATGTGATTTCATAGCACTGCCATGTGTAAAAAATTCAAGTTAAAAACTCAAGAAAAGACTCCAGGAAATATCCTACAATGGGTCAACTTCGGAGCTGAAAAGTGTTCGAATTTTTCTGTTTTTTTTTTTTTTGCACTGGATTTAACAACACTCGTACATTCCCAGAACTTTGATGGTTCGAGAACATTCGAGGGAACCTCAGTAGGGAAAACCGGACATTGACCTCCCCCCACCAAGAAAGCCTCCAAAAACATGGCAACCTACCTCCAAATCATTATCGATTTTTTTGGGTTTTCAAAATATAGAAAAAAAGAACAATATGAAAAATAGAAAATGAAAACACAAAAAGGAAGAAGCAAGCACTGAAAGGAAATAATAACTAATAAATAATAACTCACAATGCAGCGATTTGCAGTGGTGTCCACGCTGAATTCCTCGCCTTGATGTCGTCATTCAGTCGACTTCGCACCACCGCGTAGCCTTCACTGATTTTCTTCTTTAGTTCATCTGTAATGAAATAAATGAAAATATTGGTATCAAGCAGTACTTGCATACCCTTCACTTCCTAATTCTCCTGGTTTTTTCGAACTAGCTGTAATATCTTCTTCCTTATAAAGGCAGAACAAAAATACCGATTGTGCTTCATGAGAACGCCACGCATTTACGGCAACGTACGCTTTTTCTCTCCTTGATACAAACTTTTCTCCCCCTCCGGTCAGGACGAGCTGAAGCTCGACGAAGTTGCGCAAGCTGCTGCGCTCGATGCGCTGCGGTGGAAGGCAGCGGTAGGATCGAAGAGGGACCTTTGCTGGCAGCACTCGTCGCTGCAGTTCACAATGTTTTCACGTCGATCCCAACCACTGCACCGCTTCGAGCAGATCCGCTAACGCAACTGCACCAAACTTCATGTCCTCCTGACCCGACTATACAATCCAACGCACTTTGCGTTCACCCGGTTGGTGGAAAACACGCAAGACTGCTGAAAGGCTGGATGTCTAGTGGAACTGCTCCTGTACCCACAGAAAAGAAGATAGAAACGTCAAATAACGCCCCGGCGACGTTCTGACTTCCTCACTTTATTTCCAAATCACGTTTTGAAGACGTGCCTACCTGTAGTCGAATCAAAACAACCTGGAACACGGTTCAGTTGGCGGCTGCGCCCGAAGTGACACGGTCTAGCTAAAGGTTGCGATCGAGCCGAGACCCTCGCCTACTGCGTTCGGACTGTAGAGCGGAGTATGGTCCAACTTCGATCGAAGCCGCTAGGGTTCACTGCGCCATTTCGAGCGTAGCTGCCTACGCAATTGCTCCTAACTTCAATTGTTGTTAGCCCGATTGTAACACTAGTTTCAATATTTTGTTACTTATCCAATTTTTTTCTTCATGATAGCTAGTCTTTTTATTAGTGTCAATAAAGGAATATAGAGATGAATGGATGCAATGCCGTAGTAAACAATTTATTTCCGCTTGTCTTACCCCACCGGCAAACAATTACCCATTAATGTTTTCTTAGGTGTAACGTTTAAGACTGAGATTGTAGCATTATTCAGAATACATCCACTAGTGATCATAGCTAAATATCACACTCCCGAGAGCTCCCGCAGAGCTGAGTACTAAATGTCAAATACAGTCACATTTTTTGCAGCATTCTGTAATAAAGTGATGAGATTTGTGGTCCCAGCTGAGCGGATCAGTCATTATTTTATGTCCTACGCCATCTCTATAGTTTATTTATGAATGAAGTGGAATTTCTTATGTGTAGTCAAAAAAGGCAATTGTTTTGGACCACCCAGTGTTTACAGAAGTACACATAAAATGCGTTGTAACACTTTGACGCGACGCATCCCGCTGAAAGCAGGCACTGAGCTCTCTATACTTTACGGTTTTTATGCATATGACATTAGCTTACGTAGTCCTAACAAATTTCTTCCCCGTGAATTTTACCCCTACTTTTGTTTCCTGTTCTCTAAGATTTTAAGTTACAGAGATCCAATTCCTGTCTTTTTTTTTTCGCGTAATTTGCTTGATTAGCTTTCTTGTAGTCAAACCATGGCAAAATCCCAAGATCCGTCTCGGAAGAATTCTGATTACTCACAAAAAAGTTACACGAAAAGTGGGCCACAAATCGTATTCCCTCGAGCCGAAGTCTTTTGATAGATGCCCTCGACCCAGGATAAATTATCGAATTTGCAGAAAAGAGTTCTGTTTAATTTTAGGGTTAGGAAAGATGCTAGTCATGCACACCTGTGTAAAGAAGAAGACGGGAATTCAATTGGTACAAACTAAGACTTTAGAGGCGTCTAGAGAGCAAAAACAAAGGAAAAGAACAATGGAAAAGGCCCAAGTAAAGGCAAAAAAAAAGAAAAAAAAGGAATTACTTTTACTCGCAGCACTCAGCGGCGCCCTTATTTCTGGACGCTTTTCTTACTTTTTTCTCTTTGTAATTTTGGCTTACATTTCATAGGTCATTTCTCTAAGACTAACATTTAGGTCCTAGGACCCCGAATAATTTAGGTATTTACGTCCGTCCAGAAATAAAGGCGCCACTGATGAGTGCCTTCCCCTCCCCCTCCAACTACATTTTCCCCGGGATCTGGAAGTTCTCCGCATACTGTAGAGAGAACTTCTCTGAGGATGCGCTGCGTCAACTCGTAACAGGCAGTTTTACACCGCCTGTATCGGATGGAGGTACTGCCTTCCGGGATACTCGAAAACTGTTCTAATTGAACTGCATTGAGGGAGCAAAGATCGTCCTTGGAGCACAAAAGTCGTTCTCAGCCGTCAGATTGGATCGTTGGAAGTACTACATGATATGACTTGATTATTCACTTCCAGTAAGCCTGTTTGGAAAGCTTGGTAAAGTTAAATAATCAGTGGTTTCAGCTCCACCTTTCTTTTTTCTGCTGGTAGCTTTAGCTTACATGTCAAGGATCATCTGATACTAATGCTTAGGTTTTAGGGCTCAGACTGACTCAGCTAATTTCTTCCAGTAATGAAGTAATGAACTGTCGGTTGATATCGCTTTTGCATATACTTCCCTGCTTTTCAAATGAGAAGGTCGTTTGACAGTTGAGGACGACTTTTGCGCTCTGGAAACGATTTTTGTGTTCTAACTGCAGTTCGATTGGAGCAGTTTTCTTGTGTCCCCAACTCTCTTTGTGTCGGTTTTTTTTTTGAATACTAAAGGAGTACATGCCATCTCTGAACTTTATTGTTGATATTGTTCACTGCAGAAAGCAAAATGCTTTATTTTCTTATGATGTGACCACTGCAACCACTCGATCGCTGCAGCCGCGTGCATGCGTCAGCTGGCTACTGCTTCCGTCTCAGCTTAAATTCATTGTTTAGCTCCGTAAAAAAAAGAATTCCGTTTGATGCTATGCTCTGACTGTGGATTTTAAGCCAACCGTCCTGCGAAAATTCTCTACCGATCCGTTGTTTCAGAGTGGACACATAGCCCTGTGGAACCGTTCCCGTCCACTTCCACTTTATACAATATTTGTGGAGATTTTCAAAGTTCAGTTCATTCACTTTGTAAATAAAAGTCGCGACGTAGTTCACAAATATCACAAAAGAATACGAAATATCCTCTACTGATCCTCAAGTCAGATGGATCAGGAACCAGTTGGCCCGACGACGAAGCAACCTTTTACACAAGTAGGAAACATGAAATGAAAATGCGTAGAATGGGAAAAGTTGAATTTAACTTTTCATTTTGTCATCTTTGTGGAATCAAAGAGAGGCACGGACAAACTTCGGCTTCGTCAACAGAAAACTAATGAGTCTGAGGTTTCCTATGCATTTGAGTTCTGGATCAGTAACATGTGCTCCATGTTTTTGATGTGATACTTGCAAACTACGTCCTTATCTGCTACTTTGGAGAACCTAACATCAAAAATTTCCCAGAGCGCTGCCTTTTGTAGGATATCCCATTCCACTGGGTGAGTTTGTGTAATTTTACCTAAAGCTACAGTCGATACTGTGAAAGTGAGAGCAAGTCAGCATCTTGATCCTTTCGGAACAGCACTGTCCCGCACAGAAATCACAATTTCCTATGAATTTTATGATGTGACCTACTCATTAGAAGTCTAGTCTGTGAGGTTTATGTGAGATTACACAACTCTTAGCGAAGGAATTTTGAGGGTCCCATAAAAAATGAAAGATCCAGATTCCATGTGAAGCACCGATGTGCCTTGGAAAGAATACATTGCCAGCCAATCTGCCCAGGTCACATTCTCGATCTCAAAGCTGAATGTTGACGGAGCACACCGGTTGTATAAACTGCCCTTTAGTGAGAAATTCCATCTCCAGGAATCCTTTCTTTTATTTCAAGTCATCTCACTACGATATTAATACGTATTTCATCAAATTCGGATCAAAAAGCAGAACAGTGGAGAAATTGCGTTGCGTGCGACATGAGGTGGGACCCTTGCCGACTGCGTACTGCTGACCTGGCAGAGGGTCCCACCGCGCCGCTACAAGTGCAACTGCTTTCGTATGTACACCGTAGAGCAGATCGTTTTAACCTGACCTCACGCTCTATCAGTCATGTGGTGCAGTGAATATAAATTAATCAACAGGAAATAAACAGATGAAAAATAAAATAAAATAATTGCAACTTACTCAGTGGCATATAAAAATAACCAGTTGAAAGAAAAAAACGAAAACAAAAAAAAAGAACAACCAGCATCTACACTGAAAAACCACAACTACGACATTCGAAATCGACTGCTCCCGTCTAATTTTAAGGTAATCATTCTTTTTACATATTTCATCAATTTTCTAAATGGAGTGTTATCAAAAATTTTCAACCGCTCGCGACAATCCACCAAATGTCCTGTGATCGTTGAGAAAATGTCACGTGCATTAGTGCTTATCTATAAGTATTCGGGGAAAAAAGCGCACCTGAGCACGAGGTTGGCGGTCTGGATTTATAGTTTCCCATCGAATGGAGTCATCTATAGAATTTTACATCTCATTAATCAGTCTCGAATCTCGACCTAAAAGTTATTTTGAGTAAATGGCGAGTATTTGAGCGAGTTATTAGAAGGAATCAATGGGCGTATAGGAAAGGGACCAATTTTTACTAAATAATTATTGCGGCCCAGAGAACGAGTAGCGTTTATAGTGTTTTCTCTCGAGCAGTTTAAAGAAGAGATAATGGCTAAGCAATACGGTACGTTCGATTTGCTGGTTTCTACAAGCGAACATCATCGTGACGCCTAGAAATTTCTTGAAGAAAGCTCCCAGCATTTACACTTGTCTTCATCTAATTCTCCTGTGTTTATTAGCAGAAACAGTGGGAATACACGTTGTTTTCTCCAAACTGATCAGTAATTGAATAAGTTATTCGAAAGCAGACGATAGTGTCATCTAGGTGCATTCAGAAACCCGTATCTATTTTTCCAGACCACTTCGACGTTTTAACCCAAGATTTTTTTTTCAAAACTCTCGCCAACACATTGAAAGTTTCATCCACATAACACTAGTATACTGGCCTCAATCCGGTTACTCTGAAATTTTTTTGTGGTTAGTTCATGGTAAAAACAGTCTCCAGGGAGGCTCTGAGTTAGCCAGATAAAATGAAAATGAAGGAAATGGGGCTTTTTAAATGGGTTCATGAAAAAGTTCTGAGTTTTCGTTTATTTTCTTGAAGGACCGAAAACATGGCAAAAGATCTTAGAACGCCTTGAACACAGCCTGTGATTAGTTAAGAATTCATTGAAACACATGATTGAAAATACAGGAACCAAGGAAGAAATTGAACGAACCCTTATAAAATCATTCGAAAAAAACTGATTTAGATTAACTTTGACGAAGTTTTTTATTACGTTATCTACTATTGTAGAGTCGCAGTATGTATATGGATAGCTTTAGATACAGTACTAGATCATTGGGACGGAAATTCCAGAAGGATCACTGTGAAATCAAGAAAATCACAACTGTAAGCACCTAAATCAGTATGAGGAGAAGCAGCAGACGTTAGCAGGACTGGTGTCGGCTTGTTGGTGGCGTCGATTGGCGCCTGCGGTCTCTCCGCGAAGTTGTCATCCCTCTCGTACACTGTCTCTGCTCCTCCGACGTTCACTCATAGCCACCGCTCTACGTTTGTCTGAATCTCTCGGCAAACACGTTCTTTTGACGTCGTCTAACACTTCGTTTGCTCACCGCCCATTACAGCAGCTAGATAGTCTCAAGACGGCTGCAGAGTTCACTTTGGCAACGTATCATAACTTCTGATATGATAACGAATGGATTCATGGATTCTCTGGTTCAGATGTGAACGCATCCTTGAATATACTAGATATCCGCTCAATACCCTGTTAATCTCCTGACCTCTTAAATCAACAACGCGGTTGCTCTCGTGGTGCTGTGAAGTGCGTCTACAGTGTAACTTCAGAAAATAATCTACATTTTTCTCACTTGCAAGTGGAAAATATTCAATATTTTTCCTGCAGTTCACACTTAACGACACTGTGGCTACTGTGATTCAAAAAGATATCCGCAGGCGATCGCATACTTTTTCTTTTTCAGTCTACTTCAACCAAGATTCTTGGGATCTCACATTGTCCACGCCAAAAATCTGTGCCCACGGTAACAGCTGCGTCAGATAAAACAGAAATTGTTTTACATAGATTAAACATCACTCTGGTACTGCTGGGATATTCTTTAGGCAATAATTCTGCAATGAGAAATTATTGTGAATATATAGGAGGAGTAAAGGCGGCTCGGTCGTGCGGAGTTTAATCTTGGAGAAATGTAGTGGGCGCTCATGATCCCTCATTTCTGAAATTCAAAATGATCCCGATACATGGTGAGCTACATAGGTACATTATGAATGAATCCACAAGTGGCAGCGATGGTGTGACCGCGCCCTCGGCACCGCCTTCTCCCTTCAAAATAAGATTTGAGTACAGTCTGAGTTGGTTTGCTGGTTCCGACCACAATGAAATTCTAGCTATTAAAGAGGAAAATGGTGAAAAATCTAGCAAACGGGATCACGCTATCCCGGAGAATAACACTTCCGGCATTCCAGTTGTTGCCTTAGACACAATGGATATAGTTTTTAAAGAATTTTCTAAAGGGTTTAGAAGAAAGTCCTTCAGAACTACAGATTAATGCAACAAAACTGGCAGAATCTAACGAAATGAACGATTTCCCAAGGAATACGATTACATGAATGCCGATGATTTCATCTTTTTAAGGATGCTTCCTCGTTATCAATCGGACAAGAGTTTCGGAACAGATTTTATTTGTACAAATATGCACATAAGTGACGAAGATGAAAGCACAAATGATGTGTGATAAGCATAGGAAAAAGGTTATTTTGGTTTTTTTTTTAACCTTCGAGGTTGTGTCTGTGTCGTACAAAAAGAACTATTCAGAATCTTCTCCGAATATTCGTCTGGTTCCAGATTGTTGCTTGAACTTTTTCATAGGTTCTGCATGTCAGACGTGTGTAAAACAAGATAATAATAAATAGAAGACTGTTGACCTTTTTCTACAGCTTATTTTCTCAGTGTTAACAATCTTTTCTCTTGAGAATGTTCAGAGTTATGATTAAGGAATAAATACCTGCTTCAAAAAGGAGTAAGCACTCAGCTCAAGTGATGAGGATCCCTTAGTCATCCGCCCAAAAGTGAAGGGGGCCCCTACCCCAACCGCACAAAAGTGAAGGAGGTCGGAGCACCGGCTCTCTTTCACTTTTGAAAAATAATCAAAAAAAATTTTAACTCATGACCACAGCGCGGCTAATCAGTGAGCCTTTCCAGACCTCTTAACGGTTGTTCTCCATGATTTGCTGATTCTTCAAAAGTTTTTTTGAGTTCAATGGGTCTGTTGTCTTTGAGTGATGTCCCTAGTATAATATACTAAGGTGATAATAATACTCCCACGCTCGAGACACACAAATATAGTCGGGTCAAACCGCCCTGAAGCACAAACAGCCGCGCAAGCGGCTGCGCTCGAAGAGGTGCGGTGGAGACAGCGGTTGAAATCGAAGTGGGACCATGGCGAAATGCAGAGATGAGTGGCGGTAGCGAAGATCCTTACACGATCCCAACCGCTATGCTCCATCCCGCCGCTTCGAGCGCAGCCGCTTGGGCAACTGTCCCTGCTTCATGTCGTTTTGACTCAATTATAGCGCGCCGCCGTCAGTGGGTTAAAAAATACCCATAGTTATTGTATCAGGTATAAAATCCTGACCGTTTTAGAGTAGATATAAGTGACATTCTCTCACGCATAGCCGGCTCCACATGTTCAGCCGAGTAAAGGCAGAGAACAGAGAAGATGGGTGCCATGCCGAACAATCAAGCGTGCGTTGCGGCACGCTCTTCTTCTGCGTGACACTCGTGTTCTCTGATCTCTGCCTTGACAGATCAGAAGCTCATCGTGCTCACAAGTTGAACAGATCCGGCATCGACTAGCAATGTGAAAATATAATGTCAATATGAATGGAGGCAGTAGTTAAAGGCATCACCTCACGAATCTGAGGTGCAGATTTCAGGTGGAGTATTCGTATACGTAATGGGAGACTATGAAGAGGGGGGTGATTCCGTCCATTTCTTCCTAATTACCACAAAAAACGGCCCGGAAGATGCGCGCCGCACAGGGCTGGCGCGCTCCAGTCGAACTCCCTGTAGAAAACAGTGCGCCAGTACGCCTGAAGCCGTATCTTCCGGACCGTTTTTTACGGCATTTAGGAAGAAATGGACGGAATCACCCCCCTCTCCATAGTCTCCCGTCCCGTATATGAATACTCCACCTGAAATCCGTACCACCTCAGATTCGTGGGGTGATGCCTTTAATGTCTGGCCTTATGTATAGTAGAGTCAAAACGAAATAAAACACTGTGCATCTGCGTAAGCGGCTGCGATCGAAGCGACGCGGTGTAGCGTAGTGTTTAGCCCGATTTGAACATCTGTGTCCACGTGTCCGCTCACGCAACTGCGCGGTGCTTCATATCGCTTCGACCCGACTACAGTTCATTTTATACAATCGGTCTGGTTTTTGTGTCCCTCCTCTCCTACTATACTTTCGAGACTGTTGTTGAATTACTTCGATCAAATCAGTTCCTAGAAATGCTCTCCTTACGTAGATAATGTTGTTTCGGTGAGGAGAAATTTTGGTTTTAAAGGCATCACCCCACAAATTTGAGGAGGAACGGATTTCAGGTAGAGTATTCGTATACGGGATCGTAGATTATGGAGAGAAAGCTGATTCCGTCCATTTCTTCCTAATTGATGTAAAAAACGGTCCGAAGATACGGCTTCGAGCGTTTCGCTATTTTCTACAACGAGTTCGATTGGAGCGCACCAGCCTTGTGCATTAGTTATGAGCGCGAAAGTTCCCGGAGAAAACTCCTCTCTATTATTTTCAAACACTGTCAGTTGTGGAGATTTCGTTTTCTGATCCAACCTTATTCTTCGTCAACGCTATTCTTCCACCATCTTTCCAAAAGTCGGGTAACGAAAGAAGATGCCTCTAGATAACGGTTACGAGACGTCGCTCAAATGAACTTCGCAGCTTTCTCTCCTTTTCTTTCGTAAATGAATTGGTGGTCGTGCATAAAACTCAGCCATAAAAGCAAAATGGGCTGGGCAAAACTATGTATTGACGGCGTTTTTGGTTGCAATATGGTGCTGTACAAAGGCGAGCTCCCACGTCCAGCGTAGAGGAGAGCTTCCGCTGTAGTGAGTTTCCACAGATGGTCTTGGTGGTTGTATTTTACCTGAATTTGGTAAACTCAGAAAGTTTCTTATATTTCCGTGCTACTGTATATTGCGTGTATTTATATGTATAGTCGGTCACAATGTGGACTTTTATGTATTGCTTTGGAGCAACACGTGGGAACGGAATCGTAAATCTTTTGTAAAAGAAGACAGAGGAAGACACATTTTCTGGAGAACTTCACAAAATTGATATGGACTCTCTCAAGTTTTTTTTTTCTAACCGCAGTTCGATACTGGAGGGTGGAGCTCCACATATGCTCAACCTTGAACATTCATTTAGCCAGTTACTCGAGTGAGTCAATGTTCATTAGTATTTTCATGTTTACAAGTGCCTCAACTGCACAATGCCTTCTCGCCTGCGCCAAGAAACGTTATAGCGCAGCATAGAGAATAGGCAATATCTCTTTAGGCTGCCAGTAGAAATCGAAGTGACACGGTCTGTCGGCTCAGTGTTTTGGTGCGCATTAAAGGCGGCCTACCAAGAAATTGACGTGATGTCGAAACCTGATGAAAAACTCAGGGTGTAGTTTATAAATGGGAGCATGGTCCCTCTCAATTCCCTCCAACAGCAGCAACAACGCCGCGGAAAACGGCGTTCCTTCCTACGAGGTAAGCTGGAGCGCGCCACCTTTGCGCACGCGTCGCTCCGACCAGCGAACGGTTGAGAATCAGTGAGGTCTCCTCAGCAGCCTATTCATGTAAAAACAATCAATAAGCTGCAGAGCAAACCAGAGCGTGTAGAACGGTAACGCATTTTAACGTGCTCGTAGGAACAACCACTGTTTCCAAGCCGTTCTTCAGAACGATCAGGGGAAACTGAGCGAGATCCATGTTCGTAATCACACGTACAACCCGTACTCTGTGTTTTCCATAATGCTTCCACCTCACTTCGATTTCGTGATGCGCTACCTTTAAACGTTCAGTAACCGCCAAACCGTAGAGCATGTGAATTCTGCTGGCAGCCTTAGACAGTCCGAAATCGCTGCACCTAATCCAGTCCAAAATCGCTGCATCTAATCTCCTCACTTGCATTATCAGGTCTTTAATATGAGCTCCTAAGACAAATACGTTCGGGCTGTATGTACAGATCGTCATCATAGACCGTACTGAGGAAGATTAAAAAGACCAAGTTTCATTTGAGTTACTTACCAAAACTGGAGTATATAGTCGGGTCAAAACGACATGATTCACGAGTGTAGTTGTGGTGCATTTGCGTACGTGCTCGAAACGGAGCAGTGGAGACAGCAGTTGGAACGAAGGTGGAAGAAGAAACAGGAAGAAACAACAGAAACAGGAACAAGGAAGAAGAAACAGGGCTAGGAGTGCAGATCATGAGTATAGGCGCGATCACAAGAGCGAGAGGAAGAGACAGGTCAGCAGAATATCTGTTCGCCAAAAAACACGATGCCAATTCCTGCGCTCGCACACGTGCTACGATGCTGGGCGTCTCGTAGGAAAATTCGATCGACAAAGTTGTTTCCCATGCTGTCCTTTCAGAAGGATTGGGGGGGAGGGGTGAACTGAGCGTGATGGCGCCCATACTTATCTTCTACACCTCTGACTCTATATTTTCCGAGATGAGATCACAACATCGTTAATTTTGAGGTGCGCTGGCTTTAACTGCTCCCACCCAACTGTAATCAGATTACTAGCTTGGCCTCCTCGTAGTGTCTAGTTCTTCGTCGTTTATAGGATTTCTGGCGCTTAAGACTAAGCTTTCTTCTCAATTCCACAAATTATCCACTGAAGTCTTTTCATAGAAGAAATCGTTTTATTTTGGCAAATATCTCCATGCGCTCTACTCTGTCTTGGGAATCGCGAAGAAGGTCAAGTATGTCCGAACGATTATGGCTTTACTAACGACTTTGTCCCTGACATAGAACTCTTGGTAGTCCTAGGGTTTGCACACTACCAGTAAAGCCTCCTTCGCTAGCAGTTCAACCAATGAGACCACCTCATCGATCCACATTCGAAACAACACACATCGACACCACTTAGCTAATAAGCCTTGAAAGGTTGCAGAAGTTCCACTAGACTTGTTCCCTCCCTCCCTTTTCAAACTAAAGACCCCTGGAGTCAGCAAGCCCATCGCAGCTCCCGCACGACCACCACCTTTAAAGGACTCATGCTTTGATAGCTGCTACTCTATCGTTTTAAAGGACAACAGTTTTATCCTGAGTCTCGTCATATTCAGCCTCTCGTTTCTGCCATGCTTCTTTCACTCTAGCATTTGGCAGAGACTCAGACAGGCGATGTGATAGTTGACCCCGGCTACGAAAGACCGCGGATCTGCTGACATTGGACTGTTTGGTTTGTGGGTTGGATACATTGAGTTTGTTCCGTCAGCTTCATAAATTTTATCTTGTATATCTGTCCTCTTTCTTCCTCTTGTTCTCCGAGCATAAGTGGTTCTGCTTTGCCTCCTTGCTCCTTAATTAGCAACGCTTTTAATGCGGCACCTTTTTTTTACAATCACCTGGGGAAGTATTATGAAGTGAGCCATTTTTGTCTTTTTTTTTTATGTACATGCTTGTGCTTGATGAAAAAACTGGAGATAGCACGTATTATTTGGTTTTGAGATGTGGTCATGGCGAATCTTCAGTTTACTAAGCAATATATGACCGTTTGATGTCAAAATATGTTGTTTTTGGCAATCTGCCATCATCGAATATTTTGTCTTATTCTCATGTTGCGAATACAATTAAGGGAAACCTTTGTTATTCCTTCTTTGGAAGTGGAAACTGGTGAAGTTTCCTTCTAGTTAAATACAAAGTCCAATAGCTAGCTCCTTGTTAGGATTATTAGCATTATATCTGTCCTCTTTCTTCTTCTTGTTCTCGGAGCATAAGTGGTTTTGCTTTGCCTCGGTCAGTTTGGATATAGTTTTAATTTTTTGAAACTATTCACCTATTACTATACTTACTATGTAATACAATTGTTTTGAGGAATTGAAATGATAATTTCAACAATTAATTGTCTAAAATCGAATCACGCAGTAAGAGAAAGTTAAATGCTAATGCTTAGTTTCATCTGTTTAATCTTTTAAGTATGGACTGCTCCTGATTATACATGACGCTAAGTTTTTTCTTGAGCTCCCTTTCTCAGCCGTATTTCCATGTATGAAAGTTGCTAGCCAGATTACGACATTTTGCAGCTTTTATCCTGATCAGATAGTAACAGTGAGTTAGATAGGGTAAACATCATTTGTGTATCGATTGTACATTATCTTCATCGTCATATCTTTGTCTGTTGTTCGTTTGTTTAGCATTGACGTTATGCACTTTTGACATAATCAATCATCTCAATCAGAACGCATTTTAGTTTTTTTTTATTAGAAAATTCATTTTCGGTGGACTACGCTGTATTTCAATGGAAGATCAGTTGTAGTCGGTAAGATTCTGCTTCTAAGGCACCTTTTTGGCTTGAAGATGTGAAGAAATTGGGAATTAAGAAAATGGCTCGATTCTTGGTTTTGGGCAGTAGACAACTTTTCGACAACAGTAATTCTACTAACAATTGAAACAAACAAACTCTAGTCAGGGATATTCTCTCATTTTTTTTCTACTTACTTAGTGACGAGGTCTTAAAAGAAAAAATTGCAATGCAGTGGCTAAGCAAAATTTTGAAAAGATGGTTTATGTGATCAAGTAACACTTCCATCTTAAATATTTAAATCTCCACGCAGAGAACCACTGAAAGGTGGTGTATCTGAATTCGTCATTTGACCTGAAGACCAGCAAACATTCACAGGTAGAAGAACTGTCATGCATTGATGAACACATACCGATTACCTCTTGCAGAATAGGCGAATCTAAAGAGATGGAACATTCTTCATTTAGCCTTGCCTGAACGTGATATCTCGTAATTTAAAGAATATCTCGCGTAGTTTAGACGAACTTTCACCTGCTTCAGTGCACAAGCCCGCATGCGCATTTATTCCTTCTGAAAGAGAGGTGAATACTTCGATATACCGCTTAAAAATCATGTGCGTTTAGCTAGCAACGTCTTCATGTTCTTTACTAATCACACATGATGGCGGTTTCATTCGTAGTAGTCTGGCATAAGAAACATTCATATCATTACCGCGCATATCTTATCCTAAGCTATTAAGTGATGCGGTCTAGCGGCATTCAAACATGTCACTATTTATATGTGAGTGTTTTTTGGTTTTTGGTGAATATGCACATTAGTCCGATTAACAAATACTTGAGACATTTTCTCCTTTTTTGGATTGCGATCTCCCCTTTGGGTGGTTTATGTCGTTTTGTTAAAAATGTGATTTTTCTTGTTATTATGTTGTTTTTTGGGAGTTTCTTTTTCCTCAAAACCAAGAGGGGTCGTGACACAATCATGCCTCATTTGTCAGTGCCTACGACGTTGTCGCCTTGTTCTCTGTTTAGTAGACTAGCTTAGGATCTGAATGGATGTAATTATCAGCAACTTTAGCCATATGTATTATTCCGTAGAGTTCTAGATGCTCCGAACCACCTCGTTCATTCCTCGCTTGGTCTCCAGAACTCTCTCGTTCTCTTCGGCAACAGCAGCTGAACAGCCCACGAAAAAAGAGGTAAACGATTATCCTTCTCATTCAGTTTTTAAGATTTCACTTACTATTATCCTTATCCTCTCTTTTTTTAGGTTGAAGCCTTGTTTGCTGAGCAACCTCAGGAAAGAAGAGGAAATGCCTACAGGTTTATTTCTCAACATTTTCCTTCAAACCACTTTTTGCTGCATCACTTTATGATCTACCTTATTGTGTTTAGCATGAACCGAGTGGAAATTGTTGGTGGTGTTGCAAATGATCCTGTTTTCAAAACGGCAAAGAACGATCGCCCTTACTCAATAATCAACGTCATCACTAACTCAAGGCTTCGTTTGGGTAATGGAGAATACAAAGATCAGGTAGGGTTTTGCAGAAATTGCATATTTTTCATACAACAGCTTTTCCTTCTACGTCTGATAACGTTTTTTCATCGCTTGTTCTTTCATTTTGCTAAAATGTCGGTTTCTTCGTTAAATCCTTTGATGTTACTTAAAAAAATATATTAAGACTGAGCGTCACACCATAACTGCATTCGGAAGAACAGCTGAGTTCGTTGCGAAAAATATAAAGAAAGGTTGGTCTTTTTTAAATGCTTTCGTTATAGTCCGGTATTAGTCCTAAAGGCTAATTTTGATCGACAGAAGCTTGTTTCTCGTTCTTTTTATACTATTGCAGTGCTGGTCGTCATCTCATCATGTTTTTCTATTAAATTCTCCATGTATTTTCCTATCTATCTATAACTAAACTTTTTCGTGCTCGAACCTCACCATTTCTTCTATTTAGGTCAGCGAGTACTTATCAATGGTCGTCTTCATTACACAGGTGGACAGCTTGATGATCAGGGAGTACGAAGCCCACGTCAGACCCACATCCATGCGGAAACAATCCAACCGTTGGCGCGTCGTGGTGGCGAATCAAACACAGATTCTTAGGTCTTTCAGTTTTGAGGAATTGTCGCTGAGATGATCTTATGAATATTCTGGACGTTACGTCAGTAACGTAGATCCCTTTTTACTGTTTATCTGTTCCTTTGCAGCTTTTTCTAGTTTGAGAGTTCTTAATTCAATAGGAATTCAAGCATTTAGTGAATTGAATTTAGGATCTTTACAATGTTAGTATTGTTACCATCGTTGTTGATTAATTTTGCATCGTTGTTTCGTTTATCGGAGAAGAACTGTAAACTTCTTGTTTGCGACGAATGAAATAATTTTATTCTTCATCTTTTACTACTGTGAGTCTGGGGTCTACGCTCGAACATGCTTATCGGATTTTTTTCGTACTACTGCTATACGATGGACTCCTTTTAAACATGTCGTTCCTGCATCTTCGACGAAATTCTTGCTATTCGGGAATTTTGGTGGTTGTTGTTCGAGTTCTAGTTACTGCTCTTTATGTGGTATTATTTAGCCATGAACCGAACTGGGACTTTCCTCCTGACGTGTGTTCCCCGACAAACTCCCATTCTCCGGCAGAATATTTCGAAGTGAGCTAGTTTTGCAACTTTTGCTGGTGACTAATCGTATTGTTTTTGAGCTAATGTGTGGTTTGGTTTTACCTCAGCGTCACTTCTATAACTAGTAACCCTTTTTTAGTGTTGAAAGTTATTGAATTGTTTGAGTGGAAGGCTCCTTTGCATTCCTCTCGTTTTGTAACCAAATAGTCGCATAACTCTTCACCTTCACCGATGTCTAGCAGATTTTTTCTTAGTCTTTCCCAGAAATCCCAACAAAGCGCTTTGGCATTTTCAATAGCTATATGGAAACAGTGCATAGGAATGTTTGATTTGCAATAAAAGCAGTGTTTGGTAGAGTTTCGCAGAATTTATAGTAATCGTGATCGTCTTCCTTTTCACCTTGCGTAAATTCCAAATGAGTTCTTTGGTATTTCTCACTGTTCAATGACTATCTGAGAGCTGCTTGGAAATATCATGAGTTTGCAAAAACAACGATGTTTGTTTTTTGAATGAGTAACTACGCACGTCAGTGGAATTGCTTCTTCATAGGACAGATATACTTTCATCTTTTTCGGAATTCTCAGTTCTCTTCTCGAGAAATATTCGTGCGTTCTTTTTTTTTTTTGCGCAAACATATTAGTGGTTCTGTGGTTTTACAGCTTATCCTAAGTTTCGAATCATGTTTTTATGCAGACTTTGGAATCAATTATCGTTGGCATTTGCTTTTTTCCGACGTAATATCTTTCTGTAGTGGGATTAGGACTTAGCAGTGTGGTGGTTTTAAATGTGTCCACTGCAGTTCATTTAGTACTGCCTAGTGCGAGCGATAGTTCAATTTATTCTTGTCTTTTACTGAACTTTATCAGTTTTTCATCTCCAGTAATTGAAACCAGTCGGAAAATACTTGTGAACTGAGGCTCATTGAAGTATGTTAGAGTTGAGCGAAGATGTTATCACTTACAATTTCTTGAGTGGAAATTAAGTATTTAAGGTCTCTAGACTTTCTCTGTAGAAATTATCAATTTTCGAACTCATATTCATATAGCGATACCAACATTCGCATTTTAGCTGTTTTTTGTGTTTATTTTGTTCACTTATTTGTTGGTTTCTTTGATGCTTCCCTTGTTATCTAATACACGACTATCACAAATTGAGGTGGCCTTTTTGGGTGTCCATAAAATCAAAAATAAAGATATCCTCTTATTATTGGGAATACTCGTTTGAATTGTAATCCCTGTTTTTGCAGTAAGATAAATAGAAAACCGTGACATATTCGGCTGTTTTCAAGGTTATTGTGAGAATAACCGTTTGCACACGTTCGTCCTTCGAACACTGGCGTCGTTACTTCTACTTTAGATCGTGTGTCAACGTGTATTGTTTTTTTTTTGCTCTCGATTTGATTTGTTCTATGTTCGCCACCGTGAATAAAATTAACCACTAATAGGTGCGTTGTAAAAATTGTTATAGTTGCTGGTAAAGGCAGATTTTTCCTTATGCTTTCTTCAGTTCCTCGTTGTTTGCGTGGACGTTTCGTTATTTGTTCAGAATCCAGAAGTGGTACTCCACCACAATGCCTCCGGTAAAAATATCTCGAGAGGAGTTGCTCAAATATGATACATTTCTCTTTGATGCCGACGGTGTGCTGTGGAAAGGCGACGTCCCTATTCCTGGAGCGGTTGATTTCGTCACGAATCTGCTAAAGTCAATGAAAAGGGTATTCATCATTAGCAATAACTCCACAAAGACTCCGGAACAATATCTGTCAAAGATTGAGCGAATGGGATTCAAAGGGATAACCAGGGAGCAGCTTATCACTCCTGCTATTGTGTTGGCCGCATACTTCAGGGATCGTCCGGAATACGCTGGGCAACCGATTTACTTACTAGGTGTAGAGAATTTGAAGAATACACTGGATACTATGGGTGGAGTCCGATGTTTCGGAAGCGGTCCAGATCATTTTTCTTCTGGTGCCTATCAGGATTTCGTTTTTAGTTTTGATATGCCCGTAATTCCGAAGGCAGTTGTTTGCAGCTACGACTGCCACCTGAGTTATCCAAAAATTATGAAAGCCGCTACTTTCTTAAAGCGACAAGAAGTGGAGTTTCTGGTTACCAATGAGGACTACACATTTCCTTGTCCTAATCCCGACGTTGTTGTTCCTGGAGCTGGAGCAGTTTCTTCCACGGTTCGAGCGGTTTCCGGACGGACACCGATAGTTTTTGGGAAACCGCATAAGCCAATAGCTGATTTTCTGAAGAAACACCATCATATTGACGCCGCGAAGACGGTAATGTTCGGAGATCGCTTGGATACCGACATACAGTTTGCAAATGATAATGGTTTTGCAAGTTGTTTTATGCTGACTGGAGTGAACACGATGGATGACGTGAAGAAGGCGGAGGTTGGTGGAGAGAAACATCTCTTGCCGACATATATCTTTTCGTTTTCTAACTAGTACTGTGATTTTTTGTTCTAGGTCCATTTGATATGTTAATTGATACTCCCTCTTTGTAAACTCTTTGTAAACTCTTATTTATGCTAAGATCACTATTTGCAGAGTTTTTCTGAGACAGAGAAATTCTAATCCTTTGAAGCTATACCCAATCCTTATGGTATGAACAGTTGGGTGTTGTATGAGATGATTAATTTAAGCTAAAATGTTACCTCCTTTTGTTACGAGTCAAGACATTTCGATCGGTGTGTTATGATCAGGTTACGATGAACAACCGTCATTTCTCCACGAAGAATTGATTGTCTTCAAAATACACTCGGATTAAAATGACCTGAAATTTGGTGCAGCTGCGTAAGCGGCTGTGCTCTTAGTGGAGCGTTGGGACTTGTATTCATCTCTGCACTACGATCGCAACTGCCTACTCCACTGCACCAGGATTCAGGCTTTTTGACTCAACTGTAAATGCTGAAATATTTGGAAGGGTAGTTGATGTTTTGCTTTTTGCAGTTTTCGGTGTAACCATGAGACTTTGCATATCAGCAATCAAATCTCAGTAGAACTCTGTAAATATGACCTTTAGATTGTTATTGCATTAGGTTTCCGTACTTATGTTCATCTTAGTCGTTTATTTGCGTTATCGCTCGATCGCTACAAGGCTCCTTTAAGACTAATCAACAATTTCTCTGTTTGAAGTAATCATATGATTCGTGATGAAAAATCTTGCTGGTTGCATTTCATTTGTGTTGTTTTGTTGCTCAGCAAATGTTTCGATGTAGGTATTAGTTGACGTAGTCGTATAATAAAACAAACTTTAGATTTTCCACAACAAGCATTACAAGAAAAGACGAAAGCAGTAAAGATGACAAAGGAGAAAAACCGGTGGAATCCGCGCCGAAGCAGCAAGGATGGATTAGCAAACTTTTGGTAATAACGATTCTTGAATTTTTTCTTAATTAAAGAAACGACTGGTGATAGATTTTTTGGTCTGGTTAAACATGTCAATTTTGTTTGTTCTTTTCGAACTTGTCGTCCTTTCCGAAGGAGTGGTTTTCAGACTGGCCAACAGATGGATCCCAGTGGATGGCAGAAGCAAAGTCACTCTAGTCTGCTCAGTTCTTCTGAGTATATTTATGAGTTTGCTAGTATGTAATTGTTAGCATTTCGTATTATTAGCGTTGGTAATTGCTTACTATATTTAGCTCACAATTTCCGTCCTGGAGAGAAAGAAAAATACCTCAAAGCATTTGGCAACTACAGAGAGGAAATGAGTAATAAGGTTTGTTCTTATTCAGAATTTGGTATTGAAATAGTTCTCGCTATTACTTCCATTTACTGCATATGAGAGCATCGTGATCTCATGCACGTTTACCATTATTTTTAAGCTTCCCTCTGTTGCTTTGATCGGTTCATGGACGGTTTCCTATGGTAGGACAAAAGATCAGGCTGTACATTTGTGGCGACACACAAATGGATTCAAGGATATAGATAAGTTAGTCTCTAACCTAATGGTGCCCTGAACTTGTCCAATCGGACCTTCGCGACGCAGCCAATAAACCGCACGCTTTTAACTGCCAGGCACACAAGTCCTTCCCCCTCCCCGCCCCATCTCGCCTCAGTCGAAATCGAAGGACCTGTTAATGTGCCGTTGACCTGCTGAACACGGCGTTGAGTACTTCTCTCTTCAGTTCATCTGTGACTCGATTATGGTTAACATAAGCGCTCTTGCATTATTTCATCGCAACCTAAAAACTAACAAAGGACCGTGTTCACTTGATATTTGATGTATTTTTTGGGTCTTATTCGTATTATCCCTGTAGAAGGACCGTTTCCTTTCCATTTCCCCGATTACAGTTTATATGTTGAGATATAGGTGGATGAGTCAGCACTTTTCTTGTCCCGTCCGCTGTGAGAAAGAGCACTGCAACAAATTTTCACCTACGCAATATTTCATAATCCATGCATTATTTCGTAGATAAACCTCCCCCATTTCTTTAATCAGTTGTCGCTATATTATGAGCTAGAGAATTCGATTTCAGTTCGATAGCTATGCATTCGTCCGATAGTGCTGTTAGTGCCGCTGACACAGAGGTGGCAAAACTCTGCGGTCGTCGCAAAAACATCATCGTGAAGTCATTCAGCTATTGGCGCGAACCAGAGCAACGACCTCCGTCTCATGTTTACGATCTCCGGTCGTATGTACTTACAGTATGTTTCATTGACTCTTCTTCATCTTTGAACATCTTATGAGTTACTGTAATGATGAACTCTTATTTAAGTTTTTAATAATATTCGTATTGTTAGCAGTTTCCTTTCAGCCAGGATCAATGATTGAATGGGCTAATGCATGGGCGAAGGGCATTACTTTCAGACGCGATGCTAATCAGGACGTAGGAGGATTTTTCGCTCAGGTGAATAGCGATTCCAGTTAATTTTTCACCATATTTTTCCTTGTAGTATTAATGTGGGACTTAACAATAGTCCAAAATCTTTTGATGCTAAAATAATTGATATGATACTAGGGTAAGACCTGTGAGAACCTTGGCTCATCTGTTGGGACATCTGAACAAAAAAGCTGAGTGTCGGTGTTTGAGATATTTATCTACAATGAATCATAATCCATCTGTAATGAATCACTTTATGAATGTGAATTCATACGTTCAATACGTATATGTAAGCTGATTCATTATAGATTCGGGTCACGCAAAACTCCCAGTCTTCTGCTCTTTCCGTTGGTCACTTTTTTAAGCATTTTATTTTAAGATTCTGAGGACTAAGCCAGAGATTCTAATTTTTTTGTAGCTGAATCGTCGCACGGGTGATTATCAACAGAGCTTGATATGTCCTTTGGAGAGGCTCTCATTCTCGTAGTTGTTCCTTTCTAAAAATGATTGTATAAGTTTCAAAGAGTTTTAAAATGACGTTCCTATGCGTTTACATTCTTTAAACTGAGGTGTGGAAATATCTATTGACATGCATGAGTCTCCTTTTTCTTTTTTCTTTCTTACGCTTACTGTGAGTTCACCAGCGTAGCAACTGAAACATGTCTTAGAGATCTATAGAATGTTTTAATCGAGCTTCTGTAACTACATAAGTATGAGTATGTATAAGTGTATATGTAGTATGTATGACATAAGACATGTATAAGTGTATATGTAGTATTTTGTAGCTGAATCGTCGCACGGGTGATTATCAACAGTGGCTGTGCGTACCTGTAGATTTTTTAATAACAACGGAAAGCGATAAATAAGATTTAAAAACGGAAGGGTATAGGGAAGACGGTAAGGTTTTTAGTATATTCCACGAACAGTCTAGGTCCTGCCTTTCGCATCTTTGCCTAAGAGACCGCAGTCTAGAAAGTCCCTACTGAAATAATTCATCACAGCAGATCTAAATCGCATTTTATCGATTATTGGTACTAATAGAACTAGAGGAGAAGGTAATCGTTGTGGTGCGAACGCTCTTGTACCACTGTTCAGGCCAAATAAACCTCCAAATTCTGTAGACAGCTTAGAAATGGTGATCCTTTTCTTGCCATTTTCGCACTAAATGAGCGTCGGTCCCATTGCCGCTAAGCTCACTATCACTTATGATAACATTATTTTATGCTGACGGGGCTCGAAAGCCCATGGTTCTTCTACTTGTAGCATTTATAGAAAGGGTGTCTTTTTTCAGATGTTGTTCCGATCTTGTAATTATCCAGCTTTCTTCCTGCTCTTATAATTATCGCTCTCAGAATAACCACAGTTGTGATGACCATTAGCTTGAATGTTCTCCTTGCCCTTTCAGCTATCATCTCGGCTAGTCAATTAGTAATACTACTGCAAAATATATCCAGTTTCATCTCAAATCAAAGGTTCAAGTTGATCAGAGAAGATTGATCGGTATTTTTTCTCATTTCATGGTTCACTTATTAATTCATGAGGTTCTGTGCAGGAAAATGGTTAAACTCTTATTTGTGAGGTAAAGTCGCCTTGTCGGCATGCTGTAAGGTGTTTTTCTTTGACTACTTTGAACAAACAATAACAATATCATATTATACAATAGTGAATAAATCCTCACATGCCTTTTCCTCGCAATCACTTTTAAAAAGTACCTTAGGTGCTTTTTTCATGTGATTAGTTATACCGGTGTGCTTTTAATTACGTCTACTGGTGCCTTCGTATCTTTATCCGAGAAAGAGCGCTGTTGTTTGTTCTGACGAGTCTTGGTATTTCTGTTGACCAGTCATCCCGAAGTCCGGGCGATCTCATGGGTTATTTGATGGACAGAAATTTTCTGATGCCCTCTAGAAACATAAAAGCAACAGCATTAAACTGTGCACGTGCACATCTATAAAATCCTACTGTGAACGTGTATGTTTCCCATAGCACATGGTCACTGTACATTTTTATGTTTATCATCACATCATCATTTACATTTTTATGTTTACATCACATGCATACATAAAAGCAGATTTCGACTTTCAAATTGTAGCTATTGTTTGCAAGATGTGGTTTCTGTTGTTCCTTAGCCATATTTCTTTTTTTTTTCTGCGGCATGAAGATACAATAATATTTGCTTTCTTCACATACGTGTACATGCAAAATTGGACGGAAGGGACTAGTAGATTTTGAACGATAGCTACTTATTTCCGACATCTTTTTAATATATGCAAAGTCGTGCAGTTGGGGGAATGGGTGTATTGATGCTTCAGTGTTCTCTAGTGCTATCGCTTATCTCACGTTTTTGTTCTTGACATTGTTGCCGCTGTTTGGTGGTAAATGTTCCACGTTTTAGAGGTTGTTTTGTTTCCCTCCTTGGTTTTAGTTAGTGGTTCTTAGTTCATATATATATATATATATATATATATATATATATATATATATATATATATATATATATATATATATATATTCCTTGAGCCTTTTGTTATTTTTTGTATGCAAAGCGAATTTGACCAAAATGGTCTCTTTTATGTACAACATTTGATGAACATTTGTTTGCTCAGGTCGGTCAACTGTACATTGTGTACCACATTTGGGCGTATCCATCTATGTGTGCTCGAAACGAAACGCGACATGCAACTTGGGCGAAACCAGGCTGGGACGCCACAGTTGCGTACACAGGTGATTTTTTCAGGGCTAGTTTTTGTTTTTCTATTTTGACTACGAATAGTTGCTTCTATGCACCGAACATATGTCGTGGTTGCTTTACTTAAAACCATTTACCATTTTGAATAATTAGACTAAGTATCTAGGCACAAAATTACAGTTTTGTCGTTTATATATTTTGTAGCATACCTGGCAGAATTTTTGCCTCGCAGTAACCATTCAACTTCATGGTAAAGTAACATCAGTGCGTGTATCCTCCTTTCAATCACATAACTCTCTGTTTTGTTGCCCTGAATCAACCTTGTCATCAATATTTCGTAAAGTGCGGGCGGGAGGAAAAGCATTATAAGGAAATCCGATTTGTTCGGATACTGTCGTTGAATGGTACTTTTTCTGCCATTGAAACGTGACATTCTAGATTCTTTTTATGCGAATTTCGATTCTCAAATATTTGGTAGAAACGTATTATAGTACTTTAGGAATCTTATATCTGAGCATACCCCTGGTGTGTTCCTTCCTCATCATCAAAATCAGAAAATTAATATTCACTATGTACTAGAAGTCTTTTTCACGTGTGAGGTAATCGAATACATTTGTTATGTGAGACAGTCGAGGATACGAAGATTAATAGGTGGATCTGGCACATTGATTGCTAGGTTTAGAACTAGTTTTTGGTATGTACGATTGGACGGTTTCGTTGCTTTCTCATCTCATCGCCGTAAACGTTGTAAACTTTTTCTAAGATTGTTCCTAATCATTAATGCATTAATCTCCCAAATTGTCAAGTTTTTAATAGAGTGTCAACTATGACCAGTTCGTTCGATAAATTTGGGGTTAATATGTTTGTGTCAGACCGGAGTTCTATATTGTAAACACGTAAATGTTTATGATTGCTGAACAGGAACTCATGATGTGCCTATTCATCTGCACGCTCGTAACTTCTAATGCATTTTATATTTCTTATTTCCACCTCTTGAGAAACATTCCGCGAAGTTTCTTGTTCGCCGACGTTCACATTCCAAAACGTTCATGTTTACGCTTCCAACTTCTAACTTCTGAATTCTTTTAGCTCAATTGCTTTCCACTTTCCTAGTTAATAGTTCTATTTCCATTACCTTTTTTGCATATGCATGATCCGGGAAAGGAAGCCATGTTTGGACATTCTATAGTAACAAGTAAAAATCTTAAAATAATAATCTCATAAATTGTCCTTCAAATTTCTACTTCCTCTTCTGGATTATTTTTTATTTGATATTCTTCTCTTAGTCGCAGTTCCAATCAGAATCCTTTTTTGAAGTTCAAATAGAACGGATACACTCAGTAACTGCGCCCAAGTTTTCTTGAGCGCGCGCATTTCCTTTTGTGTGAGGGTACTTATATGAATTTATTCTGTTTAAGATGAAGTGTGGTGTGGGTATTGCTTGACCTTGTTCTTCAGGCACTAAGACAATTTAATCCAATTATCTGTTATTTTTCAGTTCCATTGATCAAAAAGATGCAGTCGAAGATCCTGACACCGACGGAGTATTCACAGTTGCAGTAAGATATGTTATGTACGAATCTTTCCGTAAGCGACCTCATTGAAATACCCTCACATTTCTCACATTGTTAGGTTTTCTCAACTCATATAGCATAGCATTATATTCACATTTATTTATTGATAATAAACACTCATAAGTGCAAATTTTATTGTACGTTGTAGGTAAACGTGTGACAATACTTTTAGCGTTGAATAAATGTAAATACTGTAGTTTATTCCTTTTATGTCGTATATGTTCGTATCATGGATGTACCTTTTGTTTGCCGTTGTTATTGATTTTTTTAATAGAATCACTTGTTAATCTATTTCTTTTCCATTTACACATGATTTGAATTCTTTACTTATGTTAATCTCTCACGATCTGACTCAAGACCGTTTTATTTTTAGGTCTTTCCCTGGATTTTAGGTCTTTCTATCTCTTTTTTTTTAATGGCGAATCCATTCGATGATGATTACAAGAGCAGCAGTGCAACGGGCACTAGTAAGTTTTATCCAATATTATTTTATTCATTTGAGTGTCTTTGTTTTTCGGTCTAATAGGTACGCTATAATTTATTTCTTTTCCATTTACAAATGATTTGAATTCTTTACTTATGATTTAGCTTATAATACAATAGCATATGGTTATGACACTATTGCAGCCAAGTTAAAGAGCTATACTATGCGCTCGGATAACATTGAAGATGAAGCAGATTACTATGAACGAGAGATTGAAAAGTATATGCAAGAATCTTTGGACAGCACAGAAAGATCAAGGCGTCACTTAGAAAACTCAGAGAAAATTGGAGCTCAAACCGCTCAGGTTAGGAAAACTCTTTTTTATCACATAAATTGCGTAAGAGCCAAGGAGTTTTTTCTCTTTGCTCATGAGTCTGTTCCTTTTCACTCATGATGATTTAGTTTAGCGACCTGTTCTGTTCAGGGCAGTTGAACCTACATATGTCTATTCACCTCATTTGCTTGCGACTTATTAGGGATGTTCAAACATTCGGGGTTATCAATTAGAATGAAGCTTATGTTGTATGAAGCGGGTCGAGTCTTCCTTTTGAATGACTTAAAATTCAGCAATCTGAACCAATCCCATTGTTTTCACCCAAAACCAACATTGAACTAACCAAATTTGTCTGCTGAGCGGTCCAGGTGTAAAAAATGAAAATAATTCACGAAAATCGGAAAATTTCACGGGCGAAAATTCACTTTTCAGTTAATTCCCGAGATTTCTGGAAGAATTAATTCTAGTTTTAATTTTATTGCGAGGCTGATATAAAACACAAGCATTTGTCATTTTTATGTTGCGTAAATAGACGTTTAGGATTTGTTGGAACAGCGTGAGAAGTTAGAAAGGACTGAACGTAATCTTGACGAGATCCATAGGACAACGCAGGTACGAAGCACTTTCCTGGCATTTCTAAGCTTTTTTTAATGAACGTCTTCTTGACAATGTTGTTACAGATTACACAACGTAATCTGAACAGTTTGAAATCTGTTTTTGGCGGATTTTTCAAGAATAAGTTCAGCCGTAAGCCGCCAGATGCGGTGGCTGAGGTGAGTTACGATATATGTTACGACTGTAGAAGATAACGAAAAGTTCTTACGCTAATGTTTCATTTTTTCGTCTCTATTTGAAGTGAAAATTTACAGATGCCGCAGTCTAAATCAGCATCCAAACTGGCGGATACAGTCGGGGATATTAATACGGGTGGATCGTCAGCTTCCTTTTCTGGAACAACTAGTGGACAACAGTCCACATTGAGCGAAACAAGCCGAAATGCCATCAAAGGCACCCGATGGGAGGTGATGGACAATCAGATAGATGAGAACCTCGGTAAAACCTATTTCCTCATTTGAAATTTTTGTATGAACTCTTCAAATGTTTTTTGTTTAGATGCTATGTCGAAGAATCTTCGTAATTTGCGACGTTTGGGTGAAGATTTGGGACGTGAGGTTGATGAACAGAATCAGATGCTTGATCGAATTCAAACAAAAGCAGATCGCAACGATGCTATTGTTCGTGTACAGGATAAACAGGTAGGTACTGAACAGTTGAGAAGAGTTATGAAGTAGTTAATTAGTTAATTAATCATGAATTGTTGGCCTAATTGATCTGTTTTTGTCGACTTCCCTTGGTGACTTGCCTCAGAAAAGTGTTACTGCATGACTGTCCCGAAACAATAGTTGCTAATCATTCCCGAATAAGGTTTTGTTTCTTCGTGAACCGTGCATTGTTCCCTTTATCCGACTTCAAACGTGATATCAAGTTAGTCTTTTTGAGGACGAATTAGGTACCAGTGATAATTAGGTTTGGACTATGACGCATTCTAGTACAGGCGTTATGACAAAAATAAGCTCCCTCGTTCTCAATCGAAAAATCGTTTAGGGTAAGGAACTGATGAGTATTTGTGATTTTATTATTCAAAGTCTTCGCAGTCATTTTTTTTTTCTGAATTTAACAAACTATTACTCGTGATGGTAATTGTTATGATGTCATTATAAAACACTCACAGCTGATATCACTACAACAGAAAAACAAAAAATATGAATTAGAATAGGAGTCTCAAAGTCTGTTGGGGAGCAGTGTTGTCGTTTTTTTTTTAAGTTTTTTTTTTCGATAAAATATTTTTGGAAAAGCGTATTTTCAGATGCAAAAGATTTTGGGATCTGAGGCAAAAGCCGAGGAATCTGTTGGAGCAAATTTGACGCCAAGGTAAGCGGTGTGTTGTATTCCTATCTTTGTGACTTTACAAACTGGAAGGTAGGTATTTTAAATAATCCTTAAAACTTTGCTGAACACGCCAGATCTGCTTCTCTACGAAAATGTTAGGCTTTTTACGTTTTCGATGCATGTTAGTAATTTGTTGTTTGAAGGTAAACAATTCCAATTAAAGGCAGCAGAATCTAACCTGGTGAGGTGTATGCTGCCTGTGATTAATCCGTGGTAAACTAACGATGGAGTTGTAGATTGCGGAATCCGGGGTGGTTCCGCTCACCTCTCCTTAACCGTCGGACAAAGACGGCAGGGAAACGCTAGTTAGTTAGTTAGTTCTTACGAGGTACGTTAAAACCCTCCTCTATGTACGTTCCGGTCTCCTCAGCAGCTTATTCGTTGGTTTCATTTAAATAGACTGGGTAGATCAATGATGAGGAGATATCACTGATCTTCGACCGCTCGCAGGTGGATGCGGCACTTGCACAAGGGTGGCGTATCGCAACTAAAATCATCGTTTTTTTTTGCCGATCATGGAGAGATGAGCGGAACCACGCCTGGTTTCGCAATCTACAATCTCACCTCTAGTTTTCCCGCGGATTCTTTCACCAAGTTAGATTCGTCGTATGCTGCCTGTAAAGTTGAGAAATCTGGATTATATGTCTCCACCGTGCTTAATATTCTGCATAGGATGAATAGGTTAATATAGTGTGCGAAAATGAGTACGTCGTTTTAAGGGTTTTAATTATTGCAAAAAAAGTCGCGAGTTTAAATTATTTTCACTTCCACTATCACCGTCTATGTTTGCGTTCTCCGTTGGTGAGAAGTGATAAATTATTTCTCAATATTTGAAAAATATAGTGGAGTTTCTGTAAACTACGAGTAGTCCGTTCTATAATGATACTTGTTTAAATTTGCTACTCTGAAAAAGTTCCAGCATCTTAGAAATATTTGAAACATACTATATTTGATACCGAATTTCGAAAATTTTGTTGCTTGAAGCCTGAGAATAGAATATGGGTTCTGTTTTCTTTGTTTTCTTTTATACCAAATTTTACTTCTCGTATTGTACTTTGTATTAGATCCTTTGACCTATCACTGTTCGTTCATGCACAAGTCCAACTTTTCCATATTAACAGAAACAAATGAATAAGTGAACTTCGTTAAGTTGTACATTGATTTCAGTATGGATTCCACGACGAAGATGTCGCTGGCGATGAAAGCGACGAGCTTCTTTCGCTAAAACTTTCTGCCCTCATTTGTGAAGAGTTCGCAGGCGAAAACAGTTCATTTGTCATTCCATTTCAAGTTAAAGTGTGCCGTTTTACATTTTCTTCCCTCTGTATCCAGTGATATACAATAGTTCTGTGATGACTGAATCTGAATTTTTTTTCCAAAAAAATCCATAGATTACTCCTATCGTTTGTCCAAATATATGGTACTGCTTTTTATATGATGTAACTTGTTTGTGTTTACCAGCAATACTCAAAGTCTACTACTTATGAAATCTGTGGGGTGGAAAAGACTAGAAATTATGCAGGAGACAATATTATACTGTATGAATAAAAAGTTTGCTGGAATAAAAAATACGCCTTTTCTACCTCTTCTGCACAAATCGGATGCATTCACGGCAAAGACAGGTAGGCTGAGTCAAACAACTTTTGTGAGTCCTACTTAAATGTCCCGCCTCCACTGGATGTGCAGGCCTCAACATCTTTTCCACTCGTTTCGTTCCCTCGCCATTGTCATCCAAGATATCGAAATTTCGTAAGCGACGCTGACGAGTTCCTTCAGTAGTAGCGCCTTTCCAATAGGTGTGGTCGGAGATCGGTGGAAAATCTGTATCGTAGGGGCGCCTCGATCGTAGCAATTGGTTAATGTTTTCACATACGACGCGTCCACACTTTGATCGAGCAGCGCTGACAGTATTTCATTCTTTCCTACACTGTCGAAGGCTTTCTCGTAGTTGACGTAGGTTAGAACAAGGGACAGGCAAACCTCTATGACTTTTGACACAGTCTGGATGTGGTCTATACAGCTGAACCTCTGACGGGATCCAGCTTGTTCTTGAGGATGCGCTTCATCCTAAATATGCGCGTGAGAATGATCTTGGTCAAAACATTGTACAAGGCACTCAGCAAGGATATCGGACGGTAGTTCCGAATTTCCTAGTGGTCACTTTTTTATGGATAATGTCTTCCACTGGTCGGGAATGCTTTCTTTCTGAAGGTAGGACGTCATGTGAGCCGCTAAGATTACATGAAGTGGATGGCCAGAAGCCCGAAGAAAATCTGCTGGTATAAAATCAGTTCTGGGGGCTGTACCAGGTTTTCTGCTCTTGATAGCGACTCGTACTTCCGAAGGGAGGATCTGTTGTGGAACTTCACCTGTTGAAACTTCACCTGTGGAAACGCACCGATCGTTTCCACAGGTGAAGTTGACGAACGGAAAAGGTTCGAGTAGAACCTCTTCGTAATGATCTTCTTCTCACGACGAGAAGAGGGACGTATCCCGCCTTCTCTCCGCAAAGCCGTTAGCGGAATATCATATTCGCGAAGGTCCCTACAACACTTCTTTAGATTCGTTCTTCTTTTAGATTCGTTCTTCTTTGTGCTGTTTCCAGACTCTTCTGCCTCTATTTCGAAAGATCTTCCTGCAACTGTTTTTGCTGTTAGTGCTTGCTAATAACCGCTTAATGTGTGATACAATCGGATCAAGCCTCAAAGTCCTTTCTCCCAACAGTTCCTTGGTGGTGTTCGAAATTCGATCCAAGTTTGTCGTGCGCGGCTTTGAGCACGTTTGTCACAAGCTCTCAGTCCTCTGAGCAGCAGCTCGAAGTGGGTCCTTCTCGACGTGCCTGTCACCATGGGACAAGGAGCCCTCAAGTATGCAATCGTCATCTTTCCTCCTTCTTTGCCGATACAGATGTTTTTTTTTCATCATGTGGCTGAGTTGCATTTTCGCACTAAGGAGACGGTGAGTAGAACCACCACAAAAGTATGGTATTACTGAGATATCAAGTAGACACCATCTCCAATTGATGAGTATGTAGTCGACCTCCGCGCGAGTCGAGCCATTGGGCGATTCCCACGTCCACTGATGATGATCTTTCTTCATGAAAAGAGAATTCCCATGAAAGAGACGAGCAGCGGACAAAGCGCAGTAAGACGATTGCCGTTTTCATTCCGGTTCCCTAGTCGAAATCCACCGATCCTGTATTCCTTTTCTGTTGCCTTTCCTAGTTTTGCGTTAAAGTGTCCGACAACGAATTTGTAGAAGGACATCTCGTTGCGGATCACTTACTCCAGCTCCTTGTAAGACGGCTCCAATTTGGATTCATCGACTGTTGATGTTGGTGAGTAACAGTTAATGTTGTTGATGGCTTCCTGGGGCAGAGGGCGGAGGCGAAGAATGGCCGAACGGGAGATTTGATCGTCTCACCGGTCGCCATATCGTCCGACGTCTAAGACAGCAGGGCCCAGTGTGCAGGGTACTGAGGCAGTGTATATGCTGGAATAACTCCTCCCCATACTAAGCAGCCCGCCATGGCTGCCTTAGCTTTCATCACAGGTCGAACCTATTTGGATCAGGTAAGCCATATAGCAACATTTTTCCAGGAAAAATGAATGGTGAATCTCAGCAGTGGTTTACCCTTAGCTAGGCTTCCGATTCCGAGAACCCGGAACGTAGATGTCGAACTCCTCAGCTTGCGAGACACTGTCAGAGGACGCGCCTCCGCTGTGCATCACAGTTCGACGAACAAAGTCACCTCCACTCCACTATGAGGCGATAAATGGTTGTGGGAGTTTTCTTGAGTCGTAAATCGTAATTGGCCCTTTAGTGACAATGTCCGACGATGCTGTCGGACACTTTTTTGCCGCTGGGACAATGTCCGACGATATTGGTTGATAGCATCAAAAGGAACTTTAAGACGAGTTTTCAGATATTTAGTTGTATTCGTTTTCTGCTTTTTGGGAAATTGCCCAACGATGCAGTTGGACAGTCAGCGCGCATAAAAAAACGCAAAAAAGTGCGGCAGATACATGTGAAGGAGTGGGGTGCAAAATAAATAGAGTGAAAAAGAATTCGGTTTCCTTCCGTTCTGTTCGAAAGTGGAAATTTTGTTGGTAGTATTTAGGAACGCCCAACAATTTGAGGAATGTGTAAAAAAAACTTTATTTATATATTGTTACTGCATATTAAATCACAATGTGTTCACGTGTTTGTAGATCGATGGATGGGTGAGCGTTGTGGAAAAGCTTTGTCTCATGCAAGATTTGTACGGAAGCGTCAGTCTTTGCTTTGTATTGGACTCGTTTTATTTGTTTGTTTTAATTGTCGTGGATAAAATTGGTCACCAACAAAGACATTACAAAATCAGTTGCTGGGAAGGGCAGAGTTTTTCCTTATGCTTTCTTTAGTTCCTTATTGGTTGTGTTAATGTAATGATAAACGTTCAGAATCCAGTAATGGCTCCGATAAGGATTTCACGAGAGGATTTGCTCAAATACGACACGTTTCTCTTTGACGTCGATGGGGTGCTCTGGAAATGCGACACTCCGATTCCTGGAGCGGTTGATTTCGTAACGAATCTGCTAGAATCTATGAAGACGGTATTTATCATCAGTAATAACTCTACAATGACTCCAGAACAGTATCTGGCAAAAATTGAGCGTATGGGATTCAAAGGGATATCCAGGGAGCAGCTTATCACTCCTGCTATTGTGTTGGCTACATACTTCAAGGAACGACCGGAATACGGTGGGCAACCGATTTACCTACTGGGTGTAGAGAATTTGAAAGAAACACTAGAGACTATGGGTGGAGTCCGATGTTTTGGCAACGGTCCTGATCACTTTTCTTCTGGTTCCTATCAGGATTTTGTCTTTAGTTTCGATATGCCCGTAATCCCGAAGGCAGTCGTTTGCAGCTACGACTGCCGTCTCAGCTATCCTAAAATCATGAAAGCCGCTACCTTCTTAAAGCGACAAGAAGTGGAATTTCTAGTTACCGATGAGGACAAAACGATTCCCAGCCCGAATCCCGATTATGTTATTCCTGGAGCTGGAGCGGTTTCATCTACAGTTCGAGCCGTTTCCGGCCGTACACCGATAGTTTTTGGAAAGCCGAACAAGCCAATAGCTGATTTTTTGAAGAAACACCATCATATTGACGCCGGGAAGACGGTAATGTTCGGAGATCGTTTGGATAGTGACATACAGTTTGCAAATGATAATGGTTTTGCAAGTTGCTTTATGCTGACTGGAGTGAACACGATGGATGACGTGACGAAGGCGGAGGTTCGCGGAGAGAAACATCTCCTGCCGACGTATACCTTTTCGTTTTCCAACTAGTGTTGTGACTTTCTCTTCTAGAATTTAATTTATGTGCAATTGATGCTGGTTTTTTTCTTTTATGAATTTCAAATGTGCAAAAATCTATTTGCAGAGCTCCCCAGAGATATGAGTTTCCTATTCTTTTGAAGCAATACCAAATACCTACTACATGAAGAATCCCATGAAACGTCTCTTATCACTTATCTTTTCGTTTTCGTAATAGTGATGTGGTTTTCTCTTCTTGACTGTGTGAATAAAAAGTTCAGTAGAATAAGAATTCTCTCGTTGTTCTTCTTCTTCACAAGTTGAATGCATTAGGGGAAAAGACAAGTAGGGTGAGTAGATAACCCTTTATGTGTTCAAAGGAGTATAAGGATAAAGAGAAATCAGTTAAAAAAACATGATCGAAATTTGAATGAGGAGAAAAGTAGTCGTTCTGGCCGCAGAAGGGTGCTTTGAGAAAGCACAGAGGAAAAACTGAAAAAAAAAACTCAATAGATAATAGCTGTAACAGCACACATAACAGTGTAATTCCCGTTCGAAGTTGAAGCTATTCCATTCAATAGTACGTTTGTAACGGCTCCAGAAAAACAGAAGAACTGGGTAATGCGCCGAAAAATGCATATGGTCAGTATAAATTGAATTACCGTGCCTTTACGTATTCATAAATGGGTGGGCGGGCGGAACATTGCAACAGAGGTCTTTCTCATGTGTAATTCGTCATCTTAAAGTTGTTTGGTGATGCTAATAGCACTGATGATCCATATAATCTCCTATTCGTGTTCGTAGCTTTATCCCCGTGACATCTAACCGGAGTTTTACAATGTTGAGAATTGTTTAGCAAAATGTCAGACTCCACAAACAGTCTGCAAAACTGATGGATATTCTAGTTGTTTTCCTAAAGTTCAGATTTATGGTGCAAAAATTGGCAAACAATTATGCGCAAAGCAATGCGAACTTCATCCGTTCGCAGGGAAATGGGAAGTAGGTAATTACCCGCAGGTCTACAAGTATATTATACTAGAACAGCTAGTCGATAGCTTGTAGGTTTAGAGTGGAACTCACGATAAATGGGTTTCGAAGTCGAAGTAGTGAGTTGTCATAAACGTCATCAAAATAAAGCAAAGACGAAAAAAAATTGCCGGCTATTTGCGGCTCATATAAAGGTGACAAGTCCCACAGGCTGTCCGCGTCCTTATATTATGACCAGGCAACGACGGAATACCATGATAACATAAACATCGTAAATCGTTATGCTCCGAGATCGGAACAAAGTGAAGGCGCTGCTGCCTGGATGTCTGCTCTAAGACTTGCAAGCCTCATGGAACCCGACAGGGGTTCAGTCACCCTTCATGTTCTTCCGATGTAACCGTTTTCTTTATTGTATTCAGCTGTGATATTACCTCATGTCTGCTGCAGTTGGTTAACCGGCTATGTTCGACGTGGGTCCTTATCTCATCTTGGCACTGCGACACGCTTCAATCAGAACTCCTAGCTCTACCGCGCCGCTTCTAACGGTCGGCTTGACCATTGTATAGCACTCGAGCTTAAGGATGTGGTAGTTTTAAATGTGTTGATTGATGAGGACGCATCTGTTTGGGCTGCCAATTTGTGCCAGCATCTTCCGGGTCACACCAATTGACGAGATCGAGAAAGTATAGAGGGAATGTCTCTGCAAGGTTTACCTCCTCATGGTGGTGTGGAAGTGACTCAGGACGTCGAACGGGGATGTAAATGAAGTGTAAACGGCGAACAAAGTCGCTTCCTTGCAGATTTTTTCACGTTAAAGTTCAGTGTCTCCGAAATTCCTGATTTCGAAAAACAGAAGCTCAGCTAAGTGAAAGTGACTGCTATGCTTCCCAACCGTCTTTGCAAGACATGTGAGAAGGGAGTTTCTCGGCTCAGGAAGGTTTGCAATGACCTGTGGCGAAGGTTGGAGTTGCTCTGGCAAAGTTGCTTAGTAAGTCTTTGATTTTGGACGGAAGCGACATGTTCGCGGCTCGGAGACTGCCTCAAACTTTGTTTTTACAATGCGAGAACAATGTCCGCAGACGCCAACCTACATGATCTTCTCGGAATTACTTAGCGCATCAAGTTCCAAATGATTGTTCTGCAAATGATTGGGAGGAACAGGAGCCAATTGCGACAGATGATGGTACACTCGTCCATTGTGGTGAAGAAGCCCCATCATGAAACGATTCTTACGAATTCTGCCCTCTGCGCCAGAAATCCATATGCATCATCAAATGCTACCCACAGCAGCTTACGAATTTGAAGTAGACGGAGGAGGACGTCATCCGCAGCGAGAAAATCTTCTAAAAGTTTCTCGCCGGACTTTTACGCTGAAGTAGGAAAGACCCCAAAAGAGGAGTGAAGGCTCGGAATATTTGAATTAGGAGCTGGTATAAAGACTTCAATCGTCTCGCCAAGCTGTTTTCTTTCACTCGTCTTTCTCATGGGAATTCTATTTTCACGAAGAGAGATCAATGCCGGTTGAAATAGGAATCGCCCAATGGGAAGGCTCGTGCGCAAAACGACCAAATACCAAAAAAAAAACTTAACTAAACTAAAATTAAATAAAATTGGAGGTGGTGTCTGCTTGACTTCTCGAGAGCATCATCCTTTTAGTTACAGTTACAGTTTGCAGTTCTTAGTTTTTCCTTTTCCTTTTATTTACAGTCATTAGATATAAAGAATATCCGATAACAGATGATCGAAGGAGGAAAAAGGTCGCATACGACGATTGCATATTTAAGAACTCCCTGTTTCAGGACGCTGGGCGCATTGACCAAAACATGGAGTACGAACTGCCGCTGAGAGGATTACGATCCTGTGCTGAACGTGCCTCTAAGCCAACTTGGATCGAACTCCGAAGACCACCAACGAGTTGTTGGAAAGAAGATGGACTATGGGGCTTGATCCAAATCGATTGGGCGGTTGCCGGCAAGCACCAACTGCAGGAAAGATTTGCAGGAGGATTTTTCGAAATATTACAGGAAGAGAAAGTTATGGAGGCAACACAAAGAAAGACAAGTCCAAGGAATTGGCGCAGGGACCCCCACAACTATAATATTCCGCTAACAGAATTGCTGAACGGAGCCGGTATTCGCACCACTTCCCGTTATGAGATGGATGCGATCACGAAGACATTCTACTTGAACCTTTTTTGTTCGTCAACCTTTCTGTTAAGCGTGCCCACTCCACTAGTGGGATCCCACTACAATTTCTTTTTTTGTAATTGCGAGTTGCAGTCAAGAGCATGAAACTTGGGACAGCCTGGGACAGCTTTTAATTATAACGGTGCAGGTGATCTGGACCGCTCTCGAAACATCGGACTCCACCTATTGTATCCAGTGTACTTTTTTTCGCTAAATGTTCTCATTTATAAGAAAGATGAACGAGAGAATCTCCTCCGATATGCTTGTTGAGCGTCTTATACGAAGTGTTCAAAAAGATCATTCTCATATGCATATCAAAGATGCTTTGTAAAGACAACCTCATGAATGAGCTAGATTTCGTCAGAGTTTCGACATGGACCACATCCAGGCCGTTTCAAGTGTCATAATGGTCTCGAGTCGATGGATCACCACAATGCAGCTCTTTCACTCCTAGCTCACCGTACCCACTGGAAAGGATGTGGGGCAGCACGGTGTGATGTAAGCGAACTGTTTACGGCTGAATTACTGTGGATAACGAAATCATCTGCTTTGAAAGGAAGGGGCATACGTGTTGATGAAAGATTTCTCTCAAACTTTTTGCGCCCGATATCAATCTTTTCTAGAAGATAAGTGAAGCAGAGATGATGCTCGAAGAACTAAATGAACCAGAGAAGAGAACATTGCGAATGAACAGAAAGGAAATACAGTCTATAAAGAATGTCCACTGCGGGACGGAGTGATACAACTTGGAGGTTTCCGTGGGAACTTCATCATTTTCGCACCTTCTATGAATATGGAGAACAACTTGGAGGAAGAACTGAATAGAGGATGCTGCGGTTGAGCTGACAGACCAAGAGCTCTCCGCCCATTTGTTCTACTTGTCAATTCTTCTAGCATTTCGTTTCGCACCGGAGACGTGGGCAGACACCGCTGCCACGTCTACGTAATACTACTCACACAGGCCTTGAGAGAGCCCACACAATACCTAGCCAACTTTCGCAACCTTGACTTAAGAGAGATGTCCGTCTACCGTCGTCAACGGATCATATCGAAAGCCAAGCTCAGATAAATCGGTAACGTTTTGAGGAGAATCAACACTGGATGGACTAAAAAAAGAAAGATTGGATTGGATTCCAAGAGATGCAAAGCACATGTGAGGGAGACGGGGAAAGAGTTGGGCTGATCTGTTCGCTGAACGGATGTGCTAGCTGAGAGCTCAGCTGGATACGGCTCACAAACCTCGTCATCGTCCCGCAGGAAACTTATGGACATTTTAGGTGATTCGGAAGAGACGCTGAGATCCGCACGTTCAGTAAAGATGGGTCATCTATCTTAGCGTCTTAGCATCTAACTATCTTAGCGGGGAGATACGGCATTGGTACGGCCAAAAGATCATTAAGGATGCGGCAGAAAATGGCATAGACTGGCACATTTTTCCGCTATTCTACATACCTATAATAGAACGTATAGTTGAGTCAAAACGACATGAAGCACATATAGTTGCATAAGCGGCTGCGCACGAAGCGGGGCGGTGGATCGCAGCGGTTGGGATCGCGTAAGTATTCTCGCTACCGCCCATCTCTTCAGTTCGCCATGGTCCCACCTCGATTCGAACTGCTGTCTCCACCGCACCACTTCGAACGCCGCCGCCCACGCAACTGTCCGTGCTTCATTTCGTTTTGACCCGACTATAGAAACTGTTTATAACTATAACTGTTAACTACTGCTGTTTCTTTCCTCACTACGTACAAATTCTTCTTTGTAGTGCTCAGGACGCTTTATATCTCCTCAATCGAGATGAATTGTTGTACATAGTTTTGTCGTTACAGTTACGACCATCAACCTCAACAATCGTAGAAGTAGGATTTGTAATTTCTAAGGTAAATAGAACTTTCCTTACTGAGACAGGTAACTGCAGGAAAGCACAACGCACTTTGGAGGTCGCGCTCAGGTGTGCCAGAATACGCTTCCAATCCAACGTTTTTGGACATTGGATCAGCATTACTTTTTCCGAGTAATTATGCGGGTTTGTTTGTGTGAAAGTGTGAAAAATACGGAGTATAGTAAACTAATCACACAAATCTGAAGACACTGCGTCAACAGCACAAGTCACTTAAGTTTGCGCTGTTGACGCATTGCTCGCTCTGTTGCTCATCAGCGCTCCACGGTTCCGGCCACAAATGCACGTAGCAAGTCCGGCTGTGAGCTCTGCTGGCAGAGTCTGTGGTCCTGCAGACACCCTCTCTTACATCCAAATTTTCCTCGAAGCTTTATTCATGCTTACACATGTATTAGATTTTTTTTGTGCATTTCATTCGTTTTATATTCGTCGTTGTGAATAAACTGGTCATCAGCAAGTGTGTTATGAATACCGGTTGCTAGGGAAGGCACAATTCCCCTTATCCATTTTCCTTACGCTTTTTCGCTTCTCTGTTGATTTCTTAAACGTTTTGATACGCGTTCAGAATATGCAGGTATTATATTAATGACTCCGGCAAGGATTTCGCGAGAGGATCTGCTCAAATATGACACGTTTCTCTTCGATGTCGGCGGTGTGCTGTATAAAGGCCATATTCCGATTCCTGGTGCGGTTGAGTTCGTGACGACGCTGCTAAACTCTATGAAAAGGGTTTTTATCATTAGCAATAACTCCACAAAAACTCCCGAGCAATATCTGGCAGAAATTGAACATATGGGATTTAGAGGGATATCCGGGGAGCAGCTTATCACTCCTGCTATTGTGTTGGCCGCATACTTCAAGGATCGCCCGGAATACGCTGGACAACCGATATACTTAGTAGGCATGGAAGATTTGAAAAATACACTGGATACTATGGGTGGAGTCCGGTGTTTCGGAAGCGGTCCAGATCATTTTTCTTCTGATTCCTATGAGGATTTCGTCTTCAGTTTCGATGTGCCCGTAATCCCGAAGGCAGTCGTTTGCAGCTATGATTGCCACCTCAGTTATCCGAAAATTATGAAAGCCGCGACTTTCCTCAAGCGACCAGAAGTGGAATTTCTGGTAACCAATGAGGACAAAACGCTCCCTTTACGTTCCGACGTTGTAGTTCCTGGAGCTGGGGCGGTTTCATCCACGGTTCGAGCGGTTTCCGGACGGACACCGATAGTGTTCGGGAAACCGCACAAGCCAATAGCTGATTTTTTGAAGAAACACCACCACATTGACGCCGGGAAGACGGTAATGTTCGGAGATCGCTTGGATACCGACATGCAGTTCGCAAATGATAACGGTTTTGCAAGTTGTTTTATGCTGACTGGAGTGAACACGATGGATGACGTGAAGAAGGCGGAGGTTCGTGGAGAGAAACATCTCCTGCCGACATATACATTTTCGTTTTCTGACTAGTATTGTGATTTTCTCTTCTAGGATTCAAATGAAGTGCAGTTGATCCTGGCCTTTCTTGGCTGGAGATTGTTAGAAAAACGTTGTTAAGCGCTGTAAATAAAAATTTAGTGAAAAAATACGCTCTTTATTCTTCCTCTTCACAAATCGGATACATTCAGGGCAAAGGCAGATAGGCTGAGCAAATCAACTTTTCTGAGTCGAATACAGTAAGTAGAAGGAAAAAAATACAGGGAAATATGTGAAAAAAGCATGATACAAGATAGAATGGAAAAGAAAATAGTTGTTCTGGCACACAGAGGCGTATTTTGTTTAAGCACAAAGAAAAAAAAAACTCAGACAACGGGTGTAACTAGCACACATAACGGTATAGTTCTGTTTGAAACTGAAATTTTCTCCAATGAATAAGTGTCGTTGCTGCGCTAGAAACGGAGCAGAAACGCAGCAGAACAATTAGGAAATTCATTTGATAAAAAGAGAAAAATGCGTACGATATATGAGTACAAATTAAATCACCGTGTGTTTACGTGTTTATGGACGGATGGATGGAAGGATGGATGGATGGAGCATTATAGCAGAGGTCTGTCTCATGCATACGATTCGTCACCGAAGCGTCGTCGTCGTCGCGTCCGCCGCTTTTAGCGTCGGCGATCCATCTCTTGTTCGCGTTTGTAGCTGTATTCTTGTGACGCTTCGCTGAAATTTCGTGATGTTGTGGGAGAAGTGTTTGTTGTGATGTTTATCCGCGAAGGCACCACGTCGGAGGTGATGGCCAAGCGTGTAGTTGGAAAAAAAAAACTACCTGAAAGCAACCCTCCCCTACCCACGAAAGACCCTCTTAAAAAGAACCCCCTTCCTCTCACCTCATTATTTCTAATTTAGTCGCTCGCTTAGCGACAAAAAATTGGAAATATAACTCGATCATTCTGATAAAAATGGCGTCACACTGCGTTGCGCAATCCAGAAACCCAGTTTAATGCCATCGCTGAGCCTCCCACGAAATTACGTATAGGACCTTTAGAACTAAATTTAGAAATATTTGCTATGAGTTTATTTAACGGTAACTACTCTGTCCTCATTTCCTCTTTGCTCTCGTAATTCCCCTCCTCTTTTTCCCACCCACTTTACCACCCCGTTGTTCTCACATCCCTCTTACGAACCACTTCCACACTGTTGAGAAAATCTTTACGCACACTTGAGCCTAGTGATGACTAGGGTCAGCGGTGGACAACTTTTGCTTCTATCGTGTTTACAAATTCGACTTTTCATAGCGAAGACGTCAATAACTGACTTCCTATGGAAGGTAACAGATTAAGTGGTGAGCGGTGACCCATTTCTTTGTGCAGCAATGCTTTCGGCTTCAACTCAAAATCGCTAGATTTTTATGGAAGGCATATGTTGCTCACGAATTGGACAGGACTCAAAGAATTGATACATTGCTTTAAAGAGGCCAACCGCTGCATCAAGTCAATGTTTTTGTGCTTTCAGACGAACCCTATTTCAATTTATTGACCTTGAAAGGATAAAAGGCTTGGTTTGCCCAGCACGGTTTCGAACCTCTTACTTGCCACCCATTTAGGTTCTTCATTTTAAATTCGTTCTCAAATGTGTAAGGAGTGGCTAAGCGTTGAGCACGAAATAGTAATGGGAAAGTAAATTATAAATGTATTGTAACGCATGCAACGAATGGATGCGTGTATTCAAAACTCTTCACCTGCTTGTAATTTGTCTTCGTTATAAAAAAACACTCAACTACGAAAGAAACGCCTTTTATCTTTTCATTTGCATTTCAATTCAAGTTACTCCTCCTTTCGACGAAAGACGTGTTTATTATACTTTTTTATTCTTCCACACTTAAAATAACACTAACACTTAGAACACTGAGATAAGATTTCATCGACAGTTAGAAGGCACCATTCTCAAAAACGAAAGTCCAAAAACGAAGGGTTCCAGTTTTTGCACTTATTTACTAATCCAGAATGGCTTAGTTGCCGGTCCCAACACTAATGTTCGTCAAATTGAAGCAAAGGTCAAGATTGTTAACAAACTTTATTACGGCTAACGTTTCGGCGTCATCGCCTTCAATTTGACTCGCTCGTCGCTCTTGCTTCAATTTGACTATCGATAAGTTGCAATCTCTATGCCAAGATTCAAGGGAGGTCGAATTTCGGTGCTTCTGGAAGAGGTCAAAACGAAATCAAGCACGATGGACTTGCGCAAGCAGCTGCACTCGAAATGATGCGGTGGAGCGTAGCGGTTAGGATCGATTGGGGACCCATACTAACACCTCTCATCGCTGCAGTTCACAGTGGTCCCACCTCGACTCCATCGCGTCACTTATAGCGCAGCCGCTTACGCGATTGTATCGTGCATCACGTCGTTTTGACCCTTGGTGACCCTTGGTTGTAGCACAATTTAACGTACGATAGGTTCTCTCTTAACGTTCCGTCTAGGAAATTATCTTTATAGCACGGCGAAATGAAAAGAAATCATCTCCAATCTCTTCTTATCCTGTTTTTATTGTTTTTGTTTGTTTTTCTACATCTTGTGAACCTAGCGAACGTTAAGAAGGCTCATCAGGCAAAACAGAAAAATATTCGAACCAATCGCCCACATTTTCTACCGTAGTTCGTCCATTTTGAATTTGGTCCAGAACTACTTGACTTGCTGCGTTTCCCTATCAAAGTATGCCGATCTACAGCCCTGAGATGCTTTGATCTATAGTGCAAAATAGCGCAAGCGGTGCGGTTGCGGTTTCGTATAAGATGGCATTATGTACAACCACTCGGAGTAGAGTTGCGAGTGTGGTGTGGACCGTTTAGATTTGCCTGTAGTTTCCCGGGACCCAAAAACACAGAGTTGTTGATCGTACTGTACCTGTAGTCTACTGGAAGACCGTCTTTGCCGACGCGTCTGCCGGAATGTGCACGATTGTCCTTCGAGAATGTCTCGTATCCGCCGGGGATCTGCTCTGTTCGATAATCTCTCTCATGCCTTAATAGAAAAATTTCGTCTTAACAGTTTACAATTCCAAAAAATCCACAATATGCTTACAGATTCCCGTTTGGAAGTGGCATCAGCAGCGAATCGCGGAACTCGGCCTCAAGGCGAGACATGTCATCGTCATAACTAGAAAAAGGATCATTCATCATGGAGGTTAGCCGACAGACCTACTCACCGTCTGACTTCTCGCCCGAATCCAGCTCTGCCCATGTCATCCCAGTCCGCATAACTGCGACTTTTGCTCACGGGCCGATAGTTATCACGTTCTGAGCTGTAATTTCAAATTTTTTTGCGAGGAACCCTAATTTTATACAGAAGTTAGATCTACCGTCTTGGCAAAGTGGGTGGGAATTCGACGAAAGGAGACATTTGTTGACTGCCACGACGATAGGATGATGTTGAGCGGCGATCATAGTCTCCTCCGCCGAATACATCACCTGGAAACGACAAGAATTCTCTAAGATACAAATAGATGTACAGGAAAGGTTGGTGTTCCACAGGTTACTCGATGTATACTAATCACTAAAGGAGCTAAACGTCTAATGAGGGTTTAAATGTAACCATATTTCTTACGTGATGCTCTTTTTGTGGAGGAATCTGAACAAAACGACTGATTAATCAGCGAATAAAAGCCTGCTTAGAGTCGTGACCGAACGCGTTCAACCTGGTTGTCGCGACGCGTCTGCCTGCGGACGCGGGCACTAGCCGGGGAGCCTATCAACACGGAATTCGGATCGGAGATCAGCGGGTGCATCAAATAGACTGAACAGTGCTCTTCGTCTCCGCCGTGGATGCGTCGCGTCAACTCGGTTGAACACGCTTGGCGGCTACTGTGCACGCGTGTTTTCTTGTAACTCATTACGGTGACCGGAAAGGTGGAGCAGCAGTTCGATACAATCAGTCGACTCTGTGTTAAGTTAGTAAGGATCGTTTTGGGTAGTATGGGGGAAATGCATTAAATGTGGATGAGGTTCCATATCTATGAAGAAGATGATGGGTTTGGGTTTCTAGGGTTACGCGAAACGATCTCGAACAAATTTTCTGGCGTTTTGGAGCACCCAGTAACTCCCCAATCCTTCTCGCGGCACAAAGACATGAAGAGCCGTACACTACGTTGCTGGTTTGTGGCAGAAAGGCAGCGTAGACAGAAGAGTATCGTTGTGACAGTGGTTTTTGGTCTACTTACTAAACTCTATCCGAGTTGGTTTTACCAGCCTAGAAATTTGCGGTCTACCTCTACAGGTGTAGGCTAAATTTTTGCACAGATGGAATAAGAATGCCAAATTGCTGCGAATCCAAAGAGATCGAGTTTTTCGAGCACAACGCGACCATGTTTTTGCGAAAACGATATGTGCCGACGATCCTGAGCAGAACCGCCGTGAGTTCTGTATACACCAACAGCCCCCTTCCCATTCGCTATAGCTAACGATCTCTTCTGTATTACGCTTTAATTCTGACGTATCGTATATCTCTCCAATGATGCTTGGTAATGGAATAAAGAACAGCGAGAGTGCACGATCTGGTGTTTAAAAATGGTAAATGAAGAAGAAAGTGTTTGAAATTCTAAAAAAATGAAACATACGAGTGGAATAACTTTTGTGCATGTTGCCCATTCCTCCGCCACGGTTTTGCTGGCTCTGGCTCCAATGAGACTCACGCACTTCACCGTTCGGTATATACTTCAACTCGCCACGTCTAAGCGAATCGCTCAGCGAACCATAACGAGCGTGAGCGATTCCTCTGCCGAAATGATCATCCTCGTATCTCTGATCCCGATGATCACGTTCTCTTCTGGTGGTGCTTTGACGATAGTAGCTTTCTTGGCTCGAAGGCAGATAACCGTTTACGGCACCACCGCCGCGTGATAATGAATTGCTGCGCATTCCTGAAACGTAAGCGAATCTATGGACGAAAATGGACAAAGCCGGGGATGATCTTTCCCTGAATTCTAATGAAATTAGACATTCTAGTAGGGAACGAGCGTTTCTGAGGTGAGTGCACTGCAACACAAAGGGTAAGGGGTATGGCTAAAATATTAGATTTTGTACGTGATGATGTTAGTGGTGTTAACACACAGACAGACAGTAACGTACGATAATGATCACGACGAGCCTCATCGGCTGCTTCGTACGCTTCGCGGACGACTTTGTCGATTTCAGCTTCGCTCATTGCACGATTTGATTCTTGATAGATGATACGTTGCGGAGGAACAGAAGCGAGACGGCGCTCTAGAAACCCGACGCAGCTCTTGATTAGCCCGACACACAGTGACCATCATTAAACAGCACTCATCCATGAACCCGATCAACCAACAAAAAAACACTAACGCACACCGCTAACGAAGATCGATGAATCGATTCCATTATTACGGATAAGATCAACTTCGAACTCAATCATCAATCTTCGTCAGTTAACCCATATCCAAACACACCACTTTCAAAGAAACTGAGATATGTGCGCCATAGTATGCGATACTATACAGTCACAGTTCATAAGAATCAAAAATGAACAGAAATCGAGGAATCAAAGAGCCATTGAACCACACTTGGACGAGATTATTGATTGATGGAAAAGGATTTAAATCAAACTGTAATCTCTACAGGAAAGCAAAAAGATACATTGCGGAATTTCCAGATTTCGCGACAAATTTGTGATCTCCAGAAGCTTTCAGTGTGCATTTTTTTGTATGCATTTTTTATTTTGTAATAACATAATGACAGGTATTCAGTGACTGCGGATAATAGAAATTGTCGGACAAAATTTAAGGATGCAGCGTTCACTTCTTTGGTTCGGGAACAATGAGCGCCAAAGTGCCGAAGGGCAAAAAAAAAGAATTAGGATTGTTGCAGAAATCTGGTTCTTGTGAGGAAAGAGCAGGAAAATCTTAAATGTTCCTTCTCTCAGATTTTCGTTCTTATAAATGGAAATATTCAAAATTGTGATATTTCAGTGATGTGCACTTCGATGTAGGTGATCTCTTCACGTCGCGTTGAATTAAACTTTTAAAATTTCTTTTGACTCCCAAACTTATTCGATTTCCGCTCACTTTTGATGATGTTGGTTTGAATTTGCTCATGATTTCTAGTGCTCATGTGTACTGTATCCTTAACGCACCGAAAACGTTGTTATTCAAATTGTAGATTCCACTTAACTTTACCTTACATTTAGATTTGAGCCAAATCAATCACAAATCCAGCACATTCCTGAAGAAGAAAACGTTGAGGCTTACCGGAATTATATCCGTTCTCCCATGCTTCACGAGAACCATGGTGACGCGATGAGGAATGATGTCTGGAGCGGCGATCACGACGTTCTTTTCGCTGTACACGTCGCTCGACCTCTTCCGTCCGACGTGTTTCTTCGAAACGCTGTACAGTTTCGGTGACCGAAGGCTGAAGTAGGTGAGTACGAATGTGAACTGAATTTTAGAAGACTTAACTGAAATTTTTTCCAGCTCACCTTATTGCTGACGTTGCTCTGCGTCCTGTGATACTGCCGATGTTCCATGAGTTGATTCTCAGCTGACGGATGTAACATTTGATCTCGTGTCTCCAACTCTCGACGCTTCATAATGCCTCTCGGTTTATCATCCTGAAAATTTTCGGAATTTCTGAAACCAGTAAGGTTTTTTGCTGGCTAAATAGCGTCAATAGGCTAATCGTCCACTATGTTACTGGTTAGATCACAGCAAACGAGCCTTTACTCTAATGAAAGCACGATCAGTTGCGTTCAACATCGGCATCGATGCGAATCGTTCCACTTTTCGATCGTAGACCTCGTGTAGTTGCCGAGAGGATCGACCGGAATCCGCCACCGATGTGGACTCTTGTACCGTATACGGCCACACTTTATCTTTCTGAAAGCGAAGCGCAAAGCTTACGTTATGCAGGCAAGTTAGTGATTTGCACTAAATAGCGGGGAAGTTAGTAACGAAAAAAATCAAAACGATCCTCTACTGATTGTTTCGGAGAGAGAAACACCAAATTGCTTGGAAGATGTGCAGACCTTGAGAATGTCATCTCTTGCACCATTCACTGAGACAATTGATCGCGGCGAAAAGGATTGCGTAGAAAATTGCCATGTCGCTGTAGAAACATCCTGCAAACGCGTGTTAGTAGAAAAAAAGAAACCCGTATCGCACACTTAGCATCCTGGAAAGTTTTGTCCGCTTTTTCAGGTAAAGCAACACTTTCCAGGAAGCTGATGGTTTCAATGGTGAACGTAGGTGGTTTGTTAGGTCACTCGCACGCTACTAAGCAAAGCAACAGCTAGAATACCGTGACATATCCGGAACGATCATGCTCCTTTGTTGTTGAAGTTTCAAGTGAGTTTCGCGACTCAAGCAGATCGCGAACTTGGTCCTGTAAATAATAAAATAAATAATGTGCTATGTGCTAAAATTATAGGAGATGGAAAAAAGAACTTTTTGTGCTAATTGCTCAAGATGTAACGAGAATTTCATTAAATCTAAGCGGTTTGACATGCGCGTTCCAAATGAAAAAAATGTTGCCGGTTCTATGTTGCTAATTTTGGTTGGAACCGCATTCAAAAGCGCACTATTGAACTTATTCGAGTGCGCAAATCATTTAAATTAACTAAAAAGCGAGAACCTACTTTGAAAGCTTGAGGGACAGGTTCTGGTCCCTCTTTGACGATCTCGGAGTCGATGAGTTTGTAGCCGGCTCGACGTTCTCGTGATCGTTCCAAAAGCTGTTCACCCTTCCTTGCCAACTCATCCAAATCTTCGTTCTAGAGTGCGATTCAAAGCGAAGCAACAGCTACATGTCAAGAGCAAAACAGTCACTCTTCACGCGCCTCGAAACTGAGACGTGCGGATGTACGGACCGTACAGACTTTTCGCGGATCTTTCCAATTTCCAATTGAATTTCGACGATTCAAACATCAGAAACTATTCGTTAAATGTTACTTTGTAGACTCTATTCCGTACCATTTCTTTGATTTTTTTCATTTTAAAAAATTATCCTGTCTCCCGTTGGATATAGTTCCTTACAATTTTGCTGTCCCGCACACGGGTGTATCACGGAGTATGCGATGCGGTCGCGCTAATCAATAAAACATGACATAGGATTTGCAAATATCGATCGGGCGCGGCGGTTGTATCTGGTAAGCGACTCTAGGATAGTTTCTTAGGTTTTCTTCAAATCTGGCGGGCAGCAAGATTTCACAGGCATGGAGCTAAATAACATGATTGCTTTGTCGCGTGAAAGAAGTATAAACACAGTTTACGTCATTGAACCACGGATCACTACAAGGATCTGAAGCGACGTCGCTCGTAGCGCGTAAGAGACGACGCGTGGAGCAAATAAGAGGTATGGTGTAATTTTTAAGATATTTTTCGTTTGTACTGTTTGTTTCCGTGGAAGAAATAGTTCCTATGGTGATTTAGAGGGGCAGACATGGATGAATTCAATGGGAATGATTCGTGAAAAGAACTGTAATTCGTCATAAATGTATAAAAAGTAAACAAGTAAATATGTTACGATTGCATAACAATCGTAACATATGTACTTAATAATAATTATCATATATATATATATATATATATATATATATATATATATATATATATATCACTCATAATAATAATTATCCCCGAAAACATTCCCGCACGTCCCTTTTTCAAGAGTTAGATCACGTTAACGACGTCACAACACACACACACACACTCGTACGACATCAGCTCACCAGCTTACCTTAGGTGGTTGATTGGCAGCCTGAAAAATATTTGTTGATTATCGGAGGTTGTAAACATCTGAACATACACATACACACATAACACAACATTTAACAATTAACCCCCCGAAATGACCTCTGACCCCCTGAAATACCTGAAAAAAGATAAATATTATTTAAAAAGAGGTTTAAATCGTCACCTGTGATGGTTAAGAGCGAGAAGCAACGCGCGCGCACACACACGGAATCCACACGTTGTAGGTGATATGTGGAATAATTAACAACGGTTCAATGGGTAAAATACAATAAAATGAAAGAAGAAAACATTCTAACGATCAATTTAAACATATAACTGAATTATTCTGAATAGACTTCTGTTTTGTCATTAGCTAAAGTCGCAACAAGTAATGTAAAATTATGAAAGAAATGCAAAAAATAACAGCACCGTTCAAAATTCTTTTTCTTTCGAACGAGGTTTATTTCAGAGAGGTTTCAATAATAGACGATAACAAAGAAACGGGTTATATTATCTGATTTATTTCAAGACTAAAGATATTGAGAGCTAGGACTGAGTCTACGATCTCGTATAGGTTGAAAACTGTTATGATCATGACGTTGCGTAGACTCAACCACATTTCGTATCATTCGTTTAGTATGACCTGGTGCCGGGGACAAAGCTCTAGGATCAGGCAAAGGATCTCCGAGCTGAAAACAAAATTCATCAGTGAAGAAGGTGACTGCCAGTTTATGACTGCAGAACTAACCCTGTACCCAGGAGGTAACGGACGCGGTACATGTGGTCTAGCTCTATCGTACGATGCCGGAGATGGTCCAGGCGCTGTCACCTGTCCCATCTTCGTTCGAACTCGAATCGCAGTCGGTGTATCGGTGCGTGACGCTGGAGATATTGGGAGTGTAGAAGGTGAACGACTGCTATGTGCAGAAGTGCTGGGATGTTCTTGGTGCTGTCGGTGCTGAAATCAACAGTTTTTAAATGGTCCACGAGGCAGAATCCTATTTTTCAAAGTTTACGTTTTGGAATGGTATTTTTCTGTTTCTTGCGTTGAAGACGATCTTGTTTTGCTCGCAGTAAAAAAAATGAAGTCAGTTTGAATTTTGTTAGCTTCCCTAACTATCATTTCCCATAGCAACTAACGGAAAAGTTGTACTGATTTTTGATGAACTGTAGCGGAAGTGCAACTGAGATGAGGTTCACTTCTGTGCACGGTATTTTGATATGGAAAGGATCTGGAGCGAAAAGTTGCCACACAGACGTACTCTGTTTTCATACTCCAAACACTCCACATTTCTCCTCCTCTCAAGTGTTTATCTCTTCTGTCGATTTTTTTAAATGTCTAAGTACCATGATCAGCCGCTGCGGTTGTCGATTGTAGTGGTGATGTGCACATCAGTCGAGTTTTTCTACTTTTTTCTGTTATTGTTGACGGAATTGAATTAGCGAAAAGTAACAGCAGAAGGTCAACTGTGGTTTGTCCACGCCACCTTTCATATTGATATTTCATATTGACTGAATTTAGTGAGGAAAAGCCATAGCAGCCTCTCAGCAACGTTCAGAAAAACTGTGACAAATCCTAGCAAATCATTAAAGTGCTAGCTGTCTTCCTTCAGCTTGAAAGTAATCTTTTTCGAACTTTTCTAACCAAACTGCTAGCAGTTTTAGCTGTGAAAGTGAACTGCGTAGGGTCCTCCCTGTCTGGAAAGAGCTCACATACAGAACAGTGATTAGGCAAAGCGTATGTAATTGGACCCAGAGTAGGAAGTCAAGCTCAAATGCGCTATCATCGAATGCTTTTCTCTTCCGAGCCATAATTTCTAGTAAGCCGATAAGGAAAACTCAATTTGGTGAGAAGTAAAGCAGCATCTTGGAACACATCCCGGATAAACAGCAGCAACACATGCAGCAGTTGGCATTGCTTTGAGAGCTCAGAGCAAGTGATCGTTTCGACGAGAAAGAACCAGGGGCACCATACTTAATATGGATCAACGGCGAGGGTGACTTCCGTTGCGTTTGCGTTTAATGAGCACGCCGCCGGGGCTACTGAGCAGTTTCTTGCTCTCCTCGTTTGGTCTCATACTGACTTCCTTCTCTTACATCAGACTCTCCGTTCTTTCAATTCGCAGTTTTTAGTCACTGGAGTCCAGGAATTTTCATTCATGCTGTTCTACAATAGGGCATTCAAATATACAAGACTCACAGTTTTGGTCGTTTTTACCACGCCATCACTCAAGTCTTATCTCCTTATTCATCTCTATCACAGTGATCACCGTTAAAGGCATCACCCACGAATCTAAGGTGGTGCAGATTTCAGGTGGAGTATTCTTATACGGGATAGTAGATTATGGAGAGGGGGGTTATTTCGTCCATTTCTTCCTAATTGGCATAAAAAATGGCCCGGAAGATGCGGCGAGTGCACGAGGCTGGCGCGCTTCAATCGAACTCCTTGTAGAAAATAGTGCGCCAGAACGCCCGAAGCCGTATCTTCTGGGCCGTTTTTTACGGCAATTAGGAAGAAATGGACGGTATCACCCTTCTCTCCATAATTTACGATCCCGTATACGAATACTCCACCGGAAATCCGTACCAATCCAGATTCGTGGAGTGATGCCTTTAAGTTAGTCGCCCTAGCTGGTGTAGCGAAGTTGGTAAGAGGTTCCGCTGCGCCTGAAGCATGCTCGATAGCAGATCCGATTCCGCTCTAGTGTCAGCCAAGCTTTTTATACCTTCGAGGTCGGTAAATTGGTACTAGACGTGTCTGGGAGGATAAAAACAATGACTTCTTGATTCATCAGCTGGCCCTCGCTAGTCATTGTATAGGCCAGTTACACGTTCGTAAACCTCAAACGACTGTGAATTGAGATGAACGCGTTAGGGCATTCACGGTATTCGTCCACAATAAATCTTTCTGGATTTATATTCGATGTAGTGCTCTTGTTTGTGGCCGTAGAATTCAATTAGTGAGTGGTTGGGTCTGACTATCGCTTTCTCTTAACCTGTGGTTGTTCTCCATTCTTCGACACCTGGATTTAAGCATGGCGTCAACTCCACATACGCACGATAACGTACCGTAAAGAAGAAGACCACTACACGGAACAGGCTGAACCTGATTCATGCAAAAAATATGAGGGAACTGTAGAACTGTATAGTGAACAAATGAGCCACCGTATACCTTGCGATAAATAAGGGGACATGCGCGACATTGGTGCGCGGCGAAAATCCAAGTTAGAATCAATGGATCAAATATGCATCTATTGAAATTCCAAATAGGTCCTTGCACGAATTCAAAAATATCTCTGCTGCCTTCTCTTGGAAGCTGCGTTCCTGTTGCACGAAGGAAATCTACGGTAATAACTGGACAAATTGTAATCTCCAGCTGATGCTTTGTTTCGATTTATTCAATGACTAAAACTAATCAATAGAATGGGAGAAAAATTGGCACACCTGCGATCGTTGACGAGAACTGTCTCGTCGTGCGGAGCTTTGAGCTCGGTCATTTCGAACACTGGATGTCTGTGGGCTGGACATATCGTGCATGGATCCGTGCATGAAGTAAGGAAGCGACTAAAAGCGGCAGCTATGCTGTCATATGTAGATTATGCTGTTCATACTACACTAAGCACTACACTAAGCGGAAGGTGAAGCTCATTGATTCTCGTACAACAAGTAAGTGAAACTCAAGGATTTTATTTCTAAAAGAGTGCTGGTAGAGTCGGGCCAGAACGAGAAGTAGCACGATACAATCGCGTAAGCGGCTGCGATCGAAGCGGCGTCTGGAGCTACAGACTGGATCGAGGTAGGACCACCGCGAACAGCAGAACGGGTGTCGCTGGAACGGACCCCACCTCGAACGGAACCGCTGCGCTCCTTCGCACCGTTTAGAGCGCAGCCGCTTACGCAACTACATCAAGTTTCGGGGCATTTTGAAGAGACTGCATAAAGTCGGTGACGACATGAGTTCGACCGACGAGTGCATCTTCCGCAAAACGTATCATTTCTCTGCTTGATGGATACTTTTTTCCCTCTGCCCCACCTTAGTCGAGGTCGCACAACGCTCTTGCGGTTCAACACATTCGGCGACGACAATGCTTAGACCAAACACCCTCGTGACGGATAATCCAAGGTTTCAGTTTTAGGGAAAAATATGAAAAATGTGAAAAAGGACATACTCCATCCATGCTGTAGGATCGATTAGCGTTTTCTTGTCGACGTTGAAGACTTTGTACTGATCCTTGGAATTGAGAAAGCCTTCGCTTAACGTCAATATTCGTCGGCACGTCTTTACCGACGATTGTGGACGAATGTGGCGGCAGGTCATAGATTTTCTCCCAATCGTTCACGTCTGTAAAAAAGAGCTGTATTTTCAGAAATGGATCGAAGAGAAGGTTATCCCACCTGGCTCTGATCTTCCAACAGCTCGTCGACCATTGTGTTCGGCACTTGGTGGTGTGTCGCGGTAACCTGGAACAAGCCGAAAACATCAAGCCGAAAAAAAAGAGCGCTGGATTCCTCGGGGTTGCACAAAATGAGGAACTGGTGCAGGAACCTTGTATTCAATCAAACCTTGTCGGTGATATTCATAATCTGGAGGAGGCGCACCTCGACCTAGTTTATGGAAGTTCCTCTGATGGATAATTTCAACAGTCTCTTCGGTTGTGCCATCGACAGGAGCGAGTAAACCTTGCGCTGAAGCTGGTCGTCGTTTCACTACCTAGAATACGAGACTGTAAGGGAGGTGTCGAGAAGGAAGTACAGCCGAGTCACTGATTGCGTTCAACCGAGCTGATGCGACGCGACAAGCATGTGACAAATAATATATCCTTGTTCCGGAACCGTTATGAGCTCAGAGAAACTGCGCCATCGGTGCGTCAGAGGCAGGGTACCAAGGCTCGCCTTTGCCGCGAATCGCACTCGCCCGGTTAATCGCGTTTGAGAGCAACTTTATGCTTAGACACATGAAACGCAGATGGGAAAAAGGAAGGAGGTTGTAGGAAGTCCATCATACCTTCACCGCATTCGGAGCATGAGGATAAAAACCTCCACTTGGCGCCTTCCGCTCCTTTCGAAACGCTGGTTTCGGCCGGTGACTACCATCTGGTGACGGCTAAATCCATATCCCATAAATTTCTACAAATTGTAAAGCTTCAATCACTATTGATCCACCTGTATCACATATCTGGTTTGTCGTTTTGCAACCTCATCGAGCGGTCCAGTACCGTGTCCACGAATCGGCGATAACGGTGGGCTATTCGTAGGCGTGAAATTCTTCCGTTCTTTCTTATATCCAGGATCAGTGATCACTGGTGCCCACTTGTACTCAACATTGTCAGCAGATCGTGGTTGGCCTGGAATGAGTGGAAATGCCGTGGAAATTTTCCAGAAAATGAGACTAAACCGTACTCATGTTGTAATCGACTTGGGGCACACTAATGTCCACTGAGGTCGCTCTCGGGACGGTCGGCCATACGTACGGTTTCTCGGGTGGTGGTTGCCATCTTCGTCCAGTTCGTACAATTTCTGGCTTCTCTTCGGGCTTTTCCACAAACGCGGCTCGTCGCTATAACAGCATTTTGCGAAGTACAAATAGGTGCTCGTTCAATGAAAAAAAGAGAAAAAAAATGAAGGAAGGTGAGATGGATACATGGATATGCTGACCTTCAAAATATCCACTTCGTACTGATCCTTCTCCAGTAATTGTTCGCTACTTAAAATTTCGTTTTTGGCCACCTGGAAGTAAAAAGTTGTTCAGTGCAGAGTGAGTCCAATTGAATGGTGCGATGCGCCGTCGATTTCGGCACAAAAAAACATGCGTCGCGGTCACGCAGTTAAACATATGAGCAATCAAAGTGCAATTGACACACAGTGTTCACTTTTTTTTTCTGAGCAAGAAAAAAAGTGAACTCTTGGACATTTTATTATTTTCTTATTTCGCAAATAAAAGCAGTTATTGTCAATGGGATGTCTTCAACGTTCCTAAGTTCTTAGGTAAGGTTTGAGATGCAGTGATTCCACAAATCCCTGAACTGATCAGATTACCAGAGATATTACCAATATTACTAGGATTGACAGGATAGGAAATTATTGCATCCTTGTGGTTGATGAAATTCGCTGCATGCGTATTTATTTCACCACTCGCACAAGTGTAAAGAATTGCCTCGTGGGCTAAACTGGCCTGGTGCCTTTGACCTACCATTTTCTGGTTAGTATAAGTATAAGGGTATAAGGGTCTGGTTAGTATAAGGGTTCGTTGCCGTTTCCGCTTTTATCGGAGCTAGTTCGGAGCACTGTTTAATAGTGCAAAGAATTCAACGTTGATGATCCCCCAAGAAAACCTTTAAAAGCAGCATGATTCTGACGTGATGATTGAATCCGCGGGAAAAGTTAGCGGTAGGGTTGTAGATTGCGGGATACTGGATGGTTCTGCTCATCTCTCTTTAATCGTCAAAAAAGAACGGCGCAGAAGGCTCCGTTTTTTTTACGACGATTTCAGTTGCAACGCGCCATCCTTTTTTGTCCATGCGTTGCATCCAAGTGCGAGCAGTCGAACATCAATGATGGATTCTCACCAGCCTATTCAAGGTGAACCAATGAATAGGCTGTTGAGGAGACCAGAGCGTGTACATGGAGGAGCCTCGTAGGAACTAAAGCGATTTCCACGCGGTTTTTTTTTCTCACCGTGGGGAGAGATGAGTGGAGCTACCTCGGATCCGCAATCTACAATCCCACCTCCAGCTTCTCCCACGGATCTCTTCATCACGTCAGATTCATGGTATGCTGCCTTCAAGGAGTCGTTCCTGTTGGTGATCAGCTTGGAAGTATACCGTATGCTTTCCGGATGAGCACAAGTAAAAGGAGGTGTGAAATGATGGTAAGAGCCGTTCTAAGTTGCTACTATTCATCAAATCACTAAAGCCCGTTACTTTCTAAGATTATTCTAGAGAGTTGTCCTAGGTGAAATAATCTCTCTTTAAAATCTCTCCTACAGCACATGATTTGTCTAACGTTTGTAGTAAACAAAAGTAGGCTGACCTCTTGTGGTTTTTGCACGATATACGTCCTCTTCCATGTATTATGCAAACCATTATCTGACGTTTCGGAAAGCGCAGAAATCGGTCGAGTTTCATAGACCCGCATACGATGCGCATCATATCCGTAGTCCTGGAAAAGTAATTTTTCACAGTGTTCGCAAAAACCGTTTCCGGGCCAAAAACTCACTGGGGACATGTTGTCTGGAGCCGGGGAATGAGGATATCTAGTCGGGAATTGTTGTTGCGGTGGCAAATATGGCTGCGCATCCACGACATCGATAAATTGGACCGGTGACGTGACACCATGCCGTTGTTCGTAGAGTCGCTGCTGTTGTACTTGCATCGCTCGCAGCTATAGTTATACTACGGCATTTCTCGTCACACATTATATACACAAATATAAGTAGGCGTTGGTGGCGCCGAATGTGTTCAACGAGATGAACGCTATGCACTTTGTCTTGTTGAAAGGGCAGAAGGAGAAACGAATGTGTTGAGCAGAGAAAGAAAGAGCACACCGGCTGCGGCCAATGCGTTGCGTTCGTCCGGCTGAACACAATCGGCGCGGAACATACGCTAATGCTGACCTGTTTAGTCATAGAAATCACCTTCTCCTCCTCATGTCGTCTAATTGCTTCCTCTTCCAATTGCTTCTGTCTACGATATTCATTGATTCTTTCAGGGTCTGTAAACGACTCGGTCACAGTCTAAAATTAACCTTTTTCACATAACAAAATGTTTTCCTGACTAACCAGTGATACTCCTAGCCATCACCGATTGAGATCGGGGCTTTCTGTCAACGAGAGGAGGCCAAATCACTACTGATGAATCCTATAATGCGGTGGATGAGCGAACATCTACTTGCGAAAAGCTGCGCTCTAATATACAATCACTCCGTCCACAAATAAAAGCGACATGGACTAATGGATAAGATGAAAAAAACTGTTTCAGAGAAAGACAAATACGATGAAATCTTATTCCTATTTCAAATCTGGGAAACTTGCCCCTCTTCATTAAATTGTTGAAAGTTTTGAAAAATTCAAAAATTCAATCAAGAATTTTCTTCTTAGTTTTTCAAGCGATGTTTTCAACAAGTACAGTAATCAAATCGTAGAGTTAATAAAAATTCGAAACATTGCTTCAATAAAGCAGAAGAAAAAAGTCAATCAATCAGAAAGTAGAGGTTAAAACAGTGCACGTTGTCAGGACATTTCAAAATATTGCCGATCCACGGAGCCTCAAGTGAAGAAGTCATCAGATTGGAGTTGCGAAAACTCTTTGAAGAAATGTTTTAGCGTATGGAAATTTTCCCCAAGTTCGTGTAATGTTAAAATCTGGAGCTGCTGTTCGAATACGAAGCCACTTGTGTTAAGGCGATCGACCGCGGCGCGTCTGCTGCAATTAGTGCACTTTTCCGCCTGACCTACAGCAAGGGTACAAAATGGGGCTCCTAGCCAAAGCGAAGCGGTCGCCAAGCGTTTGCAAATACTAGCGTCTGTTTGCGGATGTTTTTAATGAGGAACAGACAACACAGACAACACAATGAGGATGCTACAATGACTGAACTACTGTAATTATAAAACTAGAACCCACTTTGATCTGGGATAGCTCCGCCTCCGACGCCGATAGCCCTCTGGACTCTGCGAACGAAGTTCGACTCTCAGTCATCTCTCGATGAGGATAATCCGGGCCTCCATTGCAAACGATCGATTCGTTTGTTCTAAAACGTTACGCCTTAGGATTCATCCAGAAAAAAAATAACAGGGAAGTTTTTTTCATCAACATACTTGGAGCTGTTAATTTCCTCGAGTTTGAAAAATGGCCCATTGAACGACGTCACTGGAGGTTTTGGGGTGGTGGCACGGCTTCTACGGAGTCGTTCCAGATTTTCTTTCATTATACGATAGCGTTGCTCTTCAGGTAGGTCATTGAAACTGCCGCTCTTCCCCTTAAAACCTCAGAATCAGAAGAATTCTGGAAGAACAGAAAACGCATGTTTCGCACATGAATCACCTGCGAAAGACCTGGATTTCCATGATCCACATGCATTGATTGATTTGAGTGTAGGTTTTGTTGACTACTAAAATCAGTAGCATCTATGCAACTATCTGTCTATGTCTACAGCAGACTACAGTATACCTGTAATATCCTTGTTTGATTATCGATCGTGGTTCCCTTGTGGGAGGTGGGCTCATCAAACGTTCTGGGTAATCCTCGTCAGGGCCCCGTGAAATGTCCTAAAATTCATTAACACTGTAAATATTAGTAGAAATAACAATGAAATGCTGAAATTACCCGTGGTCGCGTTACACTATTCGATGACGGTTTTTGTTCGTTCGCCCCTGATTGGTTAGTTGTCACATTAACCGCTACTAGCGATGGGGCTGCTATCTGGAAGGAAACACCGTTTGAAAGGAAAATTTCACTGAAAAAATCATTAAAAGAGAATTACATGTGATCTGTCGGACTGACGACTCGCCGCAGGTGATTTTTCGTGCTGTACTGGTAACGAGTACGATAAACTAGGCGGCGGTGGTGGTTCGAAACGAAGAGCTCTTGCTTTCTCGTTGTTTGGCCGATTCAAGGCGTTCTCCGAATTCGTACGATGTGATCGTGTTAGACGTCGTTCCTGTAAGATGGTTCGAGATAGAAGAAAAAGGAAAAGAGTAAACGAATGGATAAAAAATGGTAAAAAAAAACAGAGGGATTTGTTTTTTTTTTTTGCAATTTCTTGTGGAGTATGTTCAGCTGGTACTTCATCTGTTTTTTCGATGCTGCTCGATTTTAAGGACGGCGTGCTTTTTTCTTTGCAAAGTATGGAAATTGATCGGTGTGGATCCTTTCTATTTGACATTATTTGCGCAGTTCTTATAAAAGAGTTGTTATGAACACAGCTGAAGAGACTCGCGAAGTGTTTTTTAAAGAAATTAATTTCTAGAGTTTTTTTTTGGAATTTTTGCAAGTTTGGATCTCCAGCAAGTCCGGCACAAAATCAATTTATTCATTGAGAAAAATTTCTTGCCTCCAAAAAACACCTTCTTCTCTCGCAACGGCCTTACATTCAAAATTCTAGCAGATATTTAAAGGAACATCGAAACAGTCAACGGAACAACAAAGGGTGGGGACCAGATCTCGCCGAATATGTACTGTTAATAGGATTTAATATAGCCGGATTATAAAGTTTTTGGAAAATAAATGACGGTAGTACGTTTACACTAACGTAGGCATTTTCAAGAAATCCATTATAGCCCATGAGCTGAACCTCTGTGCAGCGCTAGTAGCGCGCATTTCAATGAAACTCGAAAACAAAGTGCTTCTCTGTCCAATAGAATTCTATGAAAGTTCAGAGATTTATGAAAATTATTTCCGGTTTTCCATGTACGGATAAAAAACCTCCAACTAACAATACGTTTCAGCGTTTTGGCGAATATTCTGCGCGTATTTCAATTACCGTAGCACATATATTAAAGTAACCATACCATAATGGCAAAAATATGCATCCTTCAACAATGAATCACTAAAATTGTAATGTTTGTAGTATAATTAAATACCGTCATCTCTATCCCAGAAAAAAATGGACTGTATATTCGGTTCGATGATTTTATAACTAGCACCTCCTACGGTTCGTCGTCAACATATAATTTACGCAAAGCTTTCTTGATTTTGTGTAGAACTAGTTAAACTAGACAATCGTATGAAAAAGTGATAGCGCTAAAAAGAAGGCGGCTATGATGTTGGCGAAAAAGTTGCACTTCACGATTTCTGGTTGATTTTACTCGACAAGTTTTCAATCGACGGCAGTGTGTCATATAACTGAAGATCGAAAGCATTTATGAATTGAAATTGAAATTTAAAAAAATTAAAACTGGATGAATTTGAAAAATTAACGGTGATTTTTGCAAAACTGTAGATAAAGTGACTGCAATGGTGAACTGATAGACAAAATTAGAATCATTTGTTTATACTACGTTCCAGATTACGCTTCGGAACTATTCGCCCGTGCAAATTTTTGCACATATGAGCAGATATGTTTCGTTATGGTACTAGGTAGAGTAGACTCAGCAGCGATAAAACTATAAAGTCCTCAATTCAGGATCGATTGGAGTATTTGGACTACTGAATACTTCTACGACATAAGAATACGCTCTAGTTCTCATATCATGACCCAATCGAAGGGGAAATGATGGGAGTTCATGGAAACTAGAATCAAAACGCTTGCAAAAGCGTTTTACCTGCGTTTGAAGCAGTTTGATTATGAATTTCATATCAAAATTTTTAACTTTGGGGATGGATTGCTGATACAGATGAAATTTATATTCTATGATTTATACCAGATGTATAAGTGCGACCTACCATCAAAAAGAAAGAGAAATCTTCCTCCAACCTTGGCCAAATTTTCAAAACGAATGCGGTTTCAGGAAAACATTTTAGCACCGCAAGTATTGTGGATTATAGGAAATCGGAAGTACATGATATTCGATTGGAATATTGGAAAGGAATGGTACAAGAGATTATGAACCAAAAACAAAAAAAAATACTCTGGAAGGAAGCTTATTCAAAGAAAAACTTCAGAAAACCTCGCTTCAAGTATTCAATGTTAGTCTTAGCAAAAAGGTCGTGGTAAGAACAAACGAAGTCACAAGTAGTTCACAAAATGAACTGCGAATGCTTCCAAGGAAAAACAACTAAGAAGCAGTGCAAATAACATGGAGGCACTATTCCTGTATCAAATGATTCCATAGATGTTAACCCGAAACTACCTCATCATCATCTTCTGGAATATACGGGAGCGATGGCGTGATCGAAGCTGCCAACGGAGTGATCCGTCGCGGTGGTGGCAAACCCGGACCGACGGATCCACGAACCCGATCCAAATACGCTTGTCGTAGTCGTCGAACGGAGAACGGCGGCTCATAGTCGTCGTCCGCCTCCATGTGGAGGCCCGCCGTAGTGGTGGACGCTGAATAGCATTCAACGAATCAGACGATTCAATTCGAATATTCGAATCGAATAGCGAACAACGGCGGCGTCGAGGTTGAGACGAGAACGAGGCGAAAGCTGGATAAAGGTGGTTGTGAGCGGACGTTCAATAGCGCGAGCGATAGAGCCACATCGATTGAATGTGGCCGCGACAAGCGAAATACAAACAAAGAAGATTACTTGACTCCGAGTACTCAGGATAAGAGCTACGAGGGATGGAGAGCAGCGTCTACGTGGGCGGGGAAGAGAACTGGGAAGTGGCGGTGAGGCACGCGCTGGCTAATGTGCACTGTGAGGAACCGTAAGCTAGCGTGGATTAGTGCGCTAATACGTTGAAAGGACAAATTTTGTTGCGCACGATGAGCGGTACGGGGGACGGGGGGATTGCTGCCGGGGGATGTGCTGCGACGGGGAGCAGCTGCAACTCGGTTGCGCGTGTGGGCGACAACGAAGACAAACAGAGGTGAGCACTCTGCGCAAGCGCAAAGCTTTGGCGAATCGAGTGCTGATAAGCCATGAACACGATGGCAATGTGGAAAACTTACGGGATTCGGGATAGATAGATCGAGCCACGGAATCCGGCGAAGCGGTGGTAAGGTGGACCCGTTAAAGAAGCAGAAGTTGCGCAGTAAGCTCTCGCGTGCAACACATTCTCAAGAAGGTTGTAGTCGGTGCTGGAAGAAAAACCACCATCGATAAGATCCTTCTAACCTTCATCCCCTAAAGGCCTATGGAAAAGTCACGAGAAAAGGACAAGTACCCGCTTGAAGACGGGGCGGATCGACCCGAGAAGAAATACAAGCACCGCTCTTTCCTCATTCTAGGTTCTCGAGTGCACGGCTAGTCAGTCAGGCAACATCGCATGTGTGTGTTTGCATGCGTGACCCCGACTACGAACGAACGAACGAACCGTTGCGCACTGGAACGCGAGCTGGAGTTGTTTGACTGAAGACATTGCCCTCTATCGATATAGTTCCGTGAAACAAATACGCAATTGCACGTACATTTCGATAAGTGCGCGAAAATCAGGGAAGATTGAAGAAAAATCACTACCTATCCAGAAATAGCTTTCTTCACCTTTTTCACCTTTTTTTGGAAGAGACACTAGGGAATCGGTGTCCATGGGATTTTTTTTATTTTTTTTTTAGCATAATACGTGTGACCTGATCTGTATGGGCAGTAGAATAACCAGTTTAAAAAATGTACATGTATATGAAGTGAACCCGTTTAGATCCCTCCTCCTACAACAATAAATTTTTATAAATTTGATTGTCACAGTCAATTTTTTTTTCCTTCAGAAAATCACCATCAGTCAATAGAGCAAGACCCGAAGCGTGGCTGAATTTTGCTGCGAACCCAAATCCGAAATTAAAAACGGCAGAAAAAGTGGTTTTAAAAAAGTTCAGAAGAAAGATGGTACTAGAGAAACATCTGTTTTTTCCCTGAAATATCTCTGTATGTGACAAAAGATTCGGTTACTTTTCTGAATTGAAAGACTTCAAAAGGGAAAAGAGAGGAACTCTGTAGATCAGTCCGACGCCTTTGATGAACGAAAAGAAAAGAGGAAAAGGAAAGTGGAAAAAAAAGATATTTTGTTGTTTTTCATGTACATATACTTTCAGTTTATTTGCCATCATAATCAGCTTTTAGCCAGAAAGTCTAAAGTCTAAAGTTTCCAGAAAATGAGTAAAGAGAATTACTCTCCAGAAAATTGTGAGACTATGCCCGTAGTTGATAATGGTAATGTTCTTCAAAATATGACCAGTTGCAGTTCTGCTACAAACCGATTACTGTACTTATCTCATGACGGGAAGTATGGCTAGTGGATATTTCCTCGTCAAAAGTTTTTAGAAACATTTTTGAAACGTTAAAAACACAACAAACCGATGCGTATGTACATGAAAATATGTATTTCCTAAAAAAAAACTATCGTAAACGTTTGTAGCGCCCAAATAATAGAGTCATCACTACAAAATTAAGGAGAAAACCATAGTGAGCAGAACATTCTCTCAATATTTTGAACAATTCACATCAAATACTTATGTCTGGTTAAAATATTGAATTTTCCTACAGTTTAATGTTAAGGAGAAAATCGTTGTTTCATTGCCCTTATTTATAGAAATAAAGAGAGGAGACTTCGTTTTTGTCGTCCCGTACTACATAAGTTCGCTACCGTACTGACATCTTGTGAGTAAAAACTACTTAGTGGCTATTTCATGCAAGGAGTACTTTGCTTCTAAGGACGTAAAATCACAGAAAACACCGAAAGATGCCTGCGAAGACATAAAATTACAAAAAGAAGCGGTAAGATCTACATTTCGTAATTTTCAATATTTCCAACATAATCGAATATAACTCTTTTAGGATACTAGGATAAAGTTGATGATTTTTTTGGAGTGAAAGGATAGCCGAATGAGGAAAGTCTCCTTGACAACGATTTTTTTCTGCCAATTTTTCGAGATCAACGTGAACGAAGTGTTGTAAACTGAAGTTGGATGTTCACAAAAATACAAAAATATCCCACTAAACGTGACTCAAACACAGTAAATTTGAGCTGCACTCAGAAACCAAAATCAGATGCTCCAGCACTTAAAATAGGTACCTAGTCAGGTGAAGGAAAAGTCAAACAATTATTAAGATCCACTATTTTTTAAAATCTCTTTTTGTTGCATTCGTTTAGACAGGATTCGAACATTATTACTATACGCATACAAATAGCTAAATATATATGTATAATGTATATAATATTTAACCAATAATCATGAACTTCTGTAAGATTTATGTTAGTAGTCAGTAAGTCAGTTCTTAGTAGTAAGTGCAGTCTTGACTATGGATTTATTTTAATTATCATAATATTACTAAAGTACTACTGTTTATTAAATATTATTTATTGAATGCATCATATTTATCTATTGTATAAACCATCTCGAGATGGCCAAAGCTGCTTCGCTACTGGAAATTATAAATAGCAAATCTTTGCTAAAAGACGTACCGTAAACTGAGTTAGATGAAATTCTTTGAGAAATTGTCGATGAAGAGCATCTGAGTGCGGCGGGGACGAATTCTAAAAGAACGAGCGTAGGGCAGTTAAAAATGCGTGAGTTCCAAGAAAAAGGGCGGCGCCTATTATCGTCAGACTCATAACAAAGCGAAACAAATGTTTACTTCACTTGATAGCGGAAAAATCTCGAGAGAAAAAATTGAAACGAATAGCAACAAGGGACTAGGAGGTTACTTAAGAATAACGTCAGAAATTCGAATAACCATTCGAATTGCCACCTCATTCGAAATTATTCGAAGAGAGAGAGTGAAGTATGAGGTTGGTGTTAAGAAGAACATAATTGATTTCCGAGCTTTTACGAGGTGAAGAAGATGTGGCAATGCCCGGCTATCCAAGGTAAACTGAAAAACGCAAGCGCAGCAAACAAATGCGCCTCCGAACACTCACAAAATCTCAAGCGCTGAAGAGCCGACGAGGATCGCGAGGGGGTTCTGCTCGAAGATTTTATCATTTTATCAATTATCATTTTATTTACATTAAAAAGAATCACACCTTAATGACGGTTCTCTGACGACGTTCCCGAGTTTCTATGGTCAGCAGCTGATCAACCGATGAAGATCGTCCGCGGAGAGGTCCCCTACCTTTGGCGTAACCGGGACTTCTTTGTTGCTGTGAGGACTAAAAATTACATAGTTAGTATTTCATTTACTATTTAGCAGTCAAACTAGCTAGTGATATTTAATTCTGTTAACTGCACTAATTTTAACTTTAATATTTCTAATTTTGATACTTTTCCTTAACAAGCATGGTGTTTTTTGTTTTGTTTTTGTTTTATTTTCAGCGAAAGTACTGAATTCATTGCACAAGGCATTACATTTGCAAATTACTGCAAATGGGAAAAATCTGGTTTCTATTATGGAATCGCATTTGTCGATTATTATGGTCCTAAAATAATTTGAAAGTCAAATTATACAATTTTTTGAATAACTTCCTGAAGAACTGGGCGAAAATACAAGAAAGCTACAGAACTACACAAAAATAGAAATAGAATGGAAATAAAATAAATCAGCAAATTTACTCGCATAATTTATGTCTTTAAAAAGGTCGTAGCTAAAAAATTTTCACGAGCAGAAAATTCTAATCCATGAATCCATACACCATACATCTTTGATCGAAATCAACTCCCCAACTTTTTGGTTCCCTAATAACAGATAACGCCACAGTTTTAGGGATTTCTCAAAGATAAATTGCAAAAAAAGAGTTTTTTTTTTAAATCAAACATGAATGAAGCGCAAAGTTGCACGATTAATGGTCGTATGTACACAACGGGATTTCCTCTCATTTTTTACCATTTCCATTTAGAAGAAAAAATTCTCAGCTGTGTGTCAGCTGGGTAAAATGGATAGTTTATCCAGCTGGTAGCGTATTCGAAGTTTTTGTTTTGCAGGAAAAAAACCGTCAAAACGGAGAATTCATCTCTGCACGATTGATGAATGAAAGGTTACGAATTTGTATGAAAAACTTTCGCAGCAATTATTCGGAGAAAAATTAGTTAGCCATTGGAGTGTGTCAGAGCTTTTTATTTTCGTTGAACGAAAAGAAAGCAAGGGCGGTTTACATTCTAGGCAAAACATTGCATGGAACCATCTATACATTAATGCGGATGAGAAAAAATTCCGTGATGCATTCAATTTCTGATTTTTGTGATTGGAAAATTCTTCTACACATGTCGCAATCCTCCGACTATAAACAGTCGTGGTCAGATACAGGGACTTTTCTCCTATACATTTCTTTCTTTCTCTCTCTCTCTCTGTTCCTAATTTCCGATGTTGAAGAAACACAAAGGGAATGATTGTAATGAAAAGGAAATTTCTGATGGGGATTTTTTAACCCCTCTAGTACTTATAGTATATGAATATATTATAACCACTAATAGGGTTTAAAAAATTCCCTCTCAAAATTATTTATCGCATATATTTATCGGTCATGGACTGCACTTTTTGTACAGGAGCGCGCCATTCAAAGGGTTAATAGCAATCTGCTCTTATTTTCTACCGCCACAACTTTTCACGACAAAGTAAGTCCTAATAAGTTTTTAAGTTGTAATAAACCCCTTAAACCTTAATAAAAAGCGAATTTATTGGCGTTCACCAACCACCGAATCCTGATCTAAAAATAAAATAAAATAAATACAAAGGAAAAGCTTTATTACGTTAAGAATTATGCACTGGAATTTATTCCTAGCCCAAGTTCTTCCCAACTTTTCTTCAAAAAATCCCTTCGATTACCTAGGAGTTCACTTCGATTTCAAATTTTTACCTAGTTCTTCGGACAATGAATTTCCCGTGCGTAAGTTCCGTAGTACAGGTACGGGAAGTAGTTGCGCACTCACAGACAGTAATTCTCCAGTAGTTTCATAAAGTGACAATTTGAGGTTGAATGAGGGGGTGCTGGCCGCCTGTACTTATGTTGACCGGACTGCCGAGAGACGCTATAGTGTTCAGATGCGCGCAACCACAATATCGCCTTGGGCTTTATTATAATCGCCGAAATTAATGCATGTTGTCAAAAATTTTCTGAAGTTCTAAACATGAATTTTCGCATTACTGGGGAATTCATAGAGGAAACTCTGGATTTTGTAACGATTTGAAAGATTTTTTGGAAGTAATTTTAACTGATACGTCATATAAATGCATTAGCAACGGATGGATAGATTCTGTGCGTGCTCTGGCTGAAGGTCTTGCAGGAAAGAGCTCGGATATGTTCAAGGAGTACACAGTGCGGCAAAAATGCCGGAATTCTGTAGCATCCGTTTGCGATTTAAGTGAAGTAAGTCAAAATGATGTTAATTTCTCGAAATGTTCTATAAAGAATGAATTTGAGAATTACTTTGCTTATAAATCCGAGTTTAAAGGCAATCGAAATCCTTAGATAAAACCTGCAGGCAATGAACGGGTTTTCTGGCGCTTTTCCAAAAAACAAAAGTCCCTTTCCGACTAACCTGTGGCTCTTTCGCAAACTCGTCCGGTGTACGAAGCGTCCTTAGGTCTTGCATTGATTGTGCACGAATTTTCTAAATTCTGTCATTAATCACCTTGATTCATCGGTGCGAAGCCCCGTACATACATAGGGGGCAGATAGCCCAAACATAGCAAAAAACTCACTCGTGCTCACTGGATTGAAGGAGGTGGTGAAGAAGAAGAAGAAGGAGAGAAGTTGGAGAAGCAGAGGATGCATGGCAAGGGGTATCTCCAGGGGGTCAGAGGTCATTCGTTTTTTTTCTCGGGGTGGGGTTTCAATTTTTACGAAACGTATATGTATATGTGACGCAAGAACTGACGGACAGGACACATAGGGTCATTTAAAAGCACTGGGACATTCGCACACACAAGCATGGACAAAACCAAGCACATTTGACTCACCTTTTGTAGTGTTTCGATGGACTGAAAAAACGAAAGGAAGTAAATTTAGATTTTTTCAGAAGAATTTCTAGTTAAAAGTTATTTCCTCACCTTCTTGATGTGTTCCAATTCACGAAGACTTTCATCGTCACTTTTCTAAAGTCGATAAGTCAAAGAGGTTTAGGACAACCATATGAGGAGACAGGAACTCACCTTAGGTCCAGGCCATCCTGGCTTATTCCACGGTTTATTAGCATCGCTTTCCTTTGCCTTGAGGTAGTCCCGCAAACGACTAGCCTCCATTTCACGATGTCGTTCAACGCTTTCCGTTAGATAGTTGCTAGTAGTAATCGGGCGAGATTCGACACTCTGAAATTTTTTCACGGAAATTGGCAACCGTGTGAGGCGGAGCTTGTTCCGCTCAGAATCTGGCCGCGATGGCTTTTTTTCCATGAAGTCATTCAATTCGTGATTGACTAGTAGAATTGCAGTTGACTGTGATTCGTCAGCAATCGCTGAAAACCGCTTCGTATTGAGCGGATAGGAAGAAATAGGGGATTACTGTTGGAAGATTGAAAATTTTTTGGGAAAATGGGAAAATTTTTCCAAAATAATCATTCAGGTTAAGCACAGAAATCCTATCGTATTGTTCCACTTAAATTAGCGAATAAAAATGATAATGCTAAATTTTCTAGTTGAAAACGCCAAAGCTAAATTTTTAAATTTAAAAATGCTAAATTTTTTCCTGGTTCTTAGTAATTTCCCTAATACGTGGAATTTTTTCCAAGTTACAGAGGTGTTCGAGGAAATCCATGAAGGCCATTTGTTAGAACTAGAAATAGCAAATGGTTGAGGTGGTAAATGTTCGTGAAAGCCTCGATTTTCACAAAAAGAATTGTCAAAATATGGGAGTGGACATAAAATTATGGGTAAATTAGCCAAAACTCTGTTCAGGACCAACTACCACAATGTGAAGTCCTTCGTTTAGGACATTATACCATATTATATTTATTTTCTTATTTTGTCATTTTATTCCTCTATTTCTTTACTTATTGGTACTCACTAAAATTTATTATTTATTTTATCATTTATCTATTCATTCCACCATATAATTTGTTACATAATAATTATTTGTCAGCAATCGATCGATCAATTGTAAATTGCTTTGATGACTAAGAAATGCAATCTTCGCGGTTCATTGAGCGTACAGGATCCGAGGACTTGGGGTCAGTTTGCGACCTTCCACAGATTTCCCCTTCCATTTCCCCGGGGTTTCTAGGTAAATTCGCGCAAACTCAACTGTTTACTTAATTAACTAAGAAATTTATTTATGGTTAGTCACTCCAATTTTTTTCAAGAATCGTGTTACATTTAATAGTGCGATAAAAATTATTGAGCCCAAATTTTTGCTTAGTATTCTTTAAAGGCATCACCCCACGAATCTGAGGTGGTACGGATTTCAGGTGGAGTACTCGTATACGGGATCGTAGATTAAGGAGAGGGAGTGAGTCCGTCAATTTTTTCCTAACTGCCGTAAAAACGGAACCTGGAATATACGGCTTCGAGCGTTCCAGCGCTCTATTTTCTACGACGAGTCCGATTGGAGCGCGCCAGCCTCGGGCAGCGCCGGACTCACGCCCTCTCCTTAATCTACGATCCCGTATACGAGTACTCCACCTGAAAACCGTACCACCTCAGATTCGTGACGTGATGCCTTTAAATTTTACTTTTTTAGTGCATCGTTGTTGCATGTTAGAAGCATCAATCACAAGTGATTCTCCAAAAAATCCTATGCTTTAAACTTATTTATAATTTTCTTGGCACGTCGCATGATTCTAGTCCATCCATCTGCGACCTTTCTAAGACTGTAAAATAGTCGAGTGAAAATAGCATATTAAGCGAAAATCCCTCTGCTATTCTCGATATTATACGTTTCTTGGCTGGCGTTTCTGGTTTGGACGAATTCCAAGAAACGAGCTTACGAGCTTTACTAAAACAAATAAAAAGTTTTCGAAAACATCCCGAACTCTTTTGTTCTTCATCTTCAACGTTTTTCTATACGGTTACGCCCCAATTACGCCATGGTCATTAGCTGGCTAGAATGCGTCGTGTAATGTGATGCGCAAATTTTACGCTTGAATACGTCAGTCGGTTTTCTTGTAGGTGAATCTGGGTCAAGCTTTGTACTTTAAACTACTGGAGTAACCGATTAGAAAGTGAATACATTGGTCGTTACCCATTCAAGTAACAGTTTTTCCATAACTGTTCACTATTTATCACTTATTCACATTCTGAATAGTCTAAAAAACGGAAAACAGGCTAATCCCAGCACTTATTGCGCCAAGAAAGTGAAACTAACCCCAGAATAAATAACTAACTAAAACTAATAACTAATAACTGTTAATAACCCAAATAATAAAAAAAATTCACATTTCCAGCAATTATATTCCACCTATTACAGTATTTATAAGGTAAGCCACAGAGGTCACGGCTCCGCCTGCCCGCCCAATCCAGGATTTCGTTCGCTAACCTTAAATCGCCTCTGCTCAAGCGGTTCAAGCTTGATTAGGCTTCGTTTGCTGTGTTGACTTGGGAAATCGCCAGCCATCTGCTTCTTCGCATCCGGAAGAGTAGTCGAATGATGCGGCATATTAGCGTTAGAGCGCACTTTCGGATCGATCACAGTCAGCTTGTAGTCTTCGTGCCGCATGCTCACCTACAGTAAGAATATACACATATTGAAATACGGTAAATTACAAATGTCATACAGTACCTTGTAGTCTCCTCTTTCATTTGGCAGATATCCACTTGTTCCTAGTTTCAACTCGGTACTCTGGAATGGAAAGAGAAAGAATCGCATAAAATATTTTTGAGTAGCGGTTTTTCTTTCCTAGAAATCAATCCATTTCATACTTACAGGTTTCTCGGTGCCAAGTTTATAGCTAGGCGTTATTGTTTTGACATTTCCCTCACGAGCTCGGCCCTCTTTCGTCGTTGGATGATCGTTCTGAAAAAAATATCGTAATCCAGTGCTTTTTTTAGTAAGGAAAATACGAAGTATGTTGCTTATTAATGAGTTGATCTAATCAAGTAAAATAACACTTAAAATGAGCTGTTTTTATTTTTCTACATATTTAATTAATATTTAATTTATTTATTCATATTTAATTTTTCTAAGTGGATGCGGTGTTGTGCTTGTTATTTTTTGAAAGTTATTGCTCCTGACGGAAGATCATCATGATTTGCCAATAGTTGGCAAGAGATGGATTTATATAAATACAGAAGAATAGGAGAAATACAAACTAAATCCCCCCAAAAATCGAATTTATGGTCTCCAAAAATGCTGAAAAAAGAATATAAAAAGTTTTTTTTTCGGAGCGTTATAATGAAAGTCGCTATTAGCGGACAATTCCTTTGGCAACAAAAGCCTGCGCATCATAAGATCAAGTTAAGCATAGCAATTTTCTCAATCATAACCACTCCACATTGTTGTTGGGAAGTAACGAAGTACGAAATTTTTGGTTTCTTTTGGATGGTATCGAACTGTCGGCTGTCCCTGACATTGTAGTGTCCTTTTATCATTGCGCTACACCCATAACATCATTTAGAATAATAGAAAGTGCATTTAGTCCTCAGAAACAAACACAATCACAATAATTCCTCATTTTTCCTAAGTGAAGAGCCTCTGGAGTAAATCAGTACTAATATTCTTCTATTTATTCGATATATTTCTATGAATTTCATTCCGTCTAAGGGCAGAGGCAAAAAAAAACCTCTAGTCTACTCTCGTGATATTCATTTTATTCTAATCTATTTTGTTCTATTCTACTTTCTATTATTGTATTGAAATGTTATATCGATTGCCGCTGAAGTCACTGAAGTCTATGTTCTTCTACCGTTTCAGCGATTACCGAGTAATAGAGTGATCGAGTAATTTGAGAGATGTCCCGCTACTAGCGTTACGATTCCTATTGGGACACTCATTGGTTCATTAAATTAATCGAATCATGAGAACTTAAATTAATCATTATTTATTTAATTAATTATTAAATTAATTATTTGGTGGAACTGTGCGCCCAGATTGTGGGGCAGAAAAGACTATCCAGGTACACTCACCAAAAATATCAGATTTGTGTAAAAAAAATATCTATTAAAATCCCTTACACCTTTATATCAATCGATTAAATAATGCATAGCGCAGAATTTGGCTAATAGGAAGTGTTGAACGCTGTCTGATTCATAATCAGCATATTCTACAACATAAATTTCCCCTGATTCAGGCAATGCCTGAACGTTATTAGTCAGACAACGATAGCGGAATACACTTTTCGCTAAGAAACGCTTCAGGCATCAATGCTACAGCGGTGTAATAGGTTTACAGAGAACTTTTTGATAGGAAAAATCTCCCAGGAAAATTTCGCTCGGAAGATTCTCGGTTAGCACGCGACTATCTGTCCCAAACACTTGGAAATTTTCATCGCTTCTGTCACATATGACTTATAGTCAATCAATCAGTGTGATGACAATTAGAATCCGACCACACTTGGTGCTGCTGATGGCCGCCCGTGCAACAACTGGAACCAGTCTCTGGCGACCAGAAGATGATGAAGAAGAAGATTGACGGCAGCAAACGGGGTTGAAAGTTGTGTGGGCAATGTGCCGCCAGGCGGTCGACCGAAACTTGTTGTAGAAGACATTACGATTCGTCACTAATATATATATGTGTGTGTGCATTTACGTACTACACATCAATGAATCGGCCGACGTACAGTAGGAATTGTATGAGCTGGTTTGCAGCAAATCACAATAGTAAAGTGATGTTACGGAGGGTAAAGGTATGGTGGAGGAAAGGAAAAGTGCGGAGTGATGTGTGGGAAAAATCCTTGAAGCGCTAAGGAAAGCCATGCATGTGTTAGCTGCGAATCCCGGCCGATTCATGGCTAATGCGAATTCCTGGGTGGATAAGATCTTCGCAAGTTTCGACCGTGAGGCTCGTCGTCACAGGGTGCGACGAGAATGGACAGCGCCGGGATTGATCGTAAGATTCTCGGAGAAAAAAAGAAATAACATTGAGAAAGGTGAGCTAACAGTTCTGTCACAGTTGATTTACCTTGTTTTCTATCCTAATTTACGTCAGATAAGAAATTCTCCGAGACAAGCACTTGAATTTTCCTTGTAATTTGGTTCCTCTCTCTTCCCTGTCTTATACTCTATGTAATTTCAATGGTTAGTTGAGTGTAACATCGTACTTTCTGGGTAAAAAACAACAAGAGGAAAGAACATAATTTCCTCAGATTGTTCCACAGTTTCCAATTAGTTCTAGCCAGGAAGTCTACCAAAACGTGACTTCCACAATTTCCAATTATTTCTGGCCAGGAGATCCACCAAAACCCGACCACCTATTTCTAGAAAATTTATATCCTTAGCAACCTCTGCCTAATCCCATCGTTGTTTTAAAGCCGCCTCCATTTCCAATAAATCTACGAACGATGAGTAATATAGTCTCAGCTATATCTGAGTTGAAGAAAATTTTTTTCTACAATTTTTTTCTTGAGGAGAAACATATACTGATGTTTTCGATATCATATAGGACCGTTCCATAAACGGCAAAAATAAATAAATAATAAATGCGGCATTGTTCTATATTTTATTTATCTACAATTAACTAAACGTTTTTAGCGTCGAAAATATATTTTCCTTAATTTTCTGAAATTATTTTCCTCCTTCCTAATGATCTTTCAATGCCCTTCCCTGAAAATTCCGCTACAGATTTCAATTAATACAATTGAAATAAAAAACTAGTTATTCATGCCATGATACAGCAGGTATCTACAAGCACGATAGCAGCAACAACAGCTTCTATGAGTATTCACCCAAAGTTTTGAAAGGTTAAAAATTTTCGAACATGAGTTCCCGTCCACTGATCTGCTACTGTATGTTTTTGCTTGTTTGTGCTTACCTCGAACGAATTTGTCATCAATTTTACAAACTTCCCAAATCCATAATCGAACTATTGGCAGCTTTTTTGCGCGTAATCGACGCTCATCATTCTCGTGTCCTGTGATGAGTTCGAAACCTCATATGGAGTTCTCACAAAAAAAAATCATGAACGAATAACATATGTTAAATTGCCGCAACAAGTCGCCGGAGAATTGGTAAGGAAGGTCAGTCCAAAAAGAAGAAATGGTTGACAGTTGCTGAGTAATGACGATATTTTTTTCAATGATCTATCTTTTTTTCTGGTAATATGCCAAAAAAAAATCACAAATTCTGTTAAACGACTGAGTAAATTTTTCCAATCCAAAAACTGAAAACATACTGATTTTAGAAGTGAATTACATTCTCTTTAATAATAATCAAATGACTAACTGCAGGTATGTGCCGATCCTTTTTTCATGTTCTTCTACCCTCTACTTTTCCCGTAGATAGAACCAGATTTCACATCCACATATATGAGTAAACAACGAATGATGGATTTCTTCGTTTTTCACCGCATACCCTCAGAATTACATCCCTTAGTCTCCTAGCCAAACTCTTTCCTACGTTTTGAATTGCGTACGGTAGCAATAATAATAATATTAAAATATCCAGCGTTGTGTGTGGCTCGACTTAGAAGTAATGTTTTATTTTTTGTTGCAATTTCTGAACGTTTCTTTGATATTTTCTTTCCACTTAGGGCAAAGAAATTACTGCGAAAATCCAAATCAGGACACTGAGTGCTTCTATTTGTTATGTCCATACGAATGCGCTCAAGGATAACATAGAAATCAATATTCCTTTGAATATTGATGTTTTCAACTTAAAGAGTAATTAAAAAACTAGCCTAAACACTTCGACTAACCTTATTACCTAAACAAAAAATTGTGCTTGAATTCATAGGACTGTAAGTGATCTATGGGCAATTTCAAGACTCATGGATTGCTTTCGCTACCAAAACATTTGAGAAATATTTTTCTTTCATGTGAGAGAAGTGAGAAAAAATACTTTAGAAAGTCTGCTTTTTGCTCGAACACTAAGGATTATCCTACCATTAGTACTAAAAGCTTATTATTCCACGTAACTGCCGTAACTCTCCCATGCAAAGATCCTCGGTTCTGCTGGAAATCAACTTAATGGTAACTTAGATCGTAGAAGTTCTCATTTCTACTTCTACTTAGACCGTTAAAGTTCTCTTCTTATCTTAAATCTTAGCATCTTAGCATCTTAAGTATAATCAGAATGTGTAATGAATTAAAGAAAAACATTTCTGGGAAAAAAATTGATACGACGTCCCAGAAATAAACATTTGCCGTTGATTTAATCATGAAACAGTTACAAAATCCTGATTCTAATGAGATGATTACGACAGAAAAAAAGATAGAACTTGGTCGCTGGATTTCTCGATTTGAAAAAAAAAATTGATGGACGAATGATCTTCGTCTTTTCGGAGAATCCGGCTTGTTTTCTTGGTTGTTAGCAATAATTAGGTTTTCTTGTTTGCGTAATCTTCACCAGCTTCTGCTGGGAAACTTAGAGTTTCAGAAATGTATACATATCAATGTCAGAAATCTTCAATTAAAAATCAATTGTCGAAAAATGAGACCTAAATACCAATGAATCTTGCAGCAAACTTGCTGTTCGGAGACGTTGCTATTAACGACAAAAATGAAGATGATGGGAATATTAGGGAATGAAAAACTAAGGCCTAACTAATACAAGAGGAATGTATTAGGAAAAGACATAAAATATATACCTCATTCTTTCTCATAGAAAAATCAGCCCAAAATCAAAAGACAGTTCTAAACGGACGCAAATCATTCAAAAACAGTATATCGCGGATCGAACGTGGTGAGGGAATCCTCAGGAGAAGGTAGAGATGGGGTTGTACATAGATTACCGGTGGTTTCGCTTTCGCCTTATGCCACAAAAAAAGGCAAGCGAACCGCTTTAGTTCTTATTTAGGTTCTTACGAGGTACGTCAGAACGTCCCTCAACGTAGACGTCTCGGTCCACCCAGCAGCTTCTTCATTAGTCTTAAGCCTCTTTGAATAGACTGGTGAGAAGACATCACTGATCTTCGACCGCTCGCACGTGGATGCGGCGCGTGCGCAAAAGTGGCGCGTTGTCGATCGGAATCGCCGTGAAAAATGGTTTCTTCCAAGCTGTTTTTTTACGACGACCAAGGAAAGTCAAGCCGAACCACCCTTGACCCCGTGATCTACCCAGTGACCCCAACTGTAGCTTTTAACCCGGATTCCTTCGCCGCGTATCCGATTACACACCAGATTCGTGTTATGCACTCTTTAAAATAACGTAAGAAATCCCAAGGAATACGGGCCACAACATCTGAAACGGGACCGGGACGCAGTAGAATAGCAGAGGAGTCAGCTTTTTCCTGAGTCCAAAGGATTAACAAGGCAAAAAAAAGATCTAATGAAGTCAAAAAGGTATTATAAAGGGTTAAAGGTATCACAGAGATGACGATGTTGGGATTTTTCTCTCTCTCTTTGACCAAATAGATAGTAGCGGTGTTTACAAGTATGATAGAGATCACGCTCACCTCGAAAATTCAGGGAAAAAAACGCATATGTGCTAGTGCTCTGTGTTCTCGTGTTCTCGACGATGCAACTTATTACGCAGTGGAACGCAATCAACACCGTCGTCGTCCAATATCCACAATTCAACTAATAATACTCAAAAATAAGTGCAAAAAAGCGCTCACCAGTGGTTCCCCTCCTCCTCTTGGATACTCGTGGATGTGTTGCCGATTGCCTGCATTCTATCACTCGTAATAAGTTGTATCGTTGGGAAAACATACGAAGCTGCTATGCAGATATTTTACTGTTTATTTCTATTTTTCTTTACTTCAATATTTATTTCACTAACATGCATTTGCATTGGTGGAAAAAGTGAACGTGATACACACTCATCCACGTGAACTACACATCTACCCGTCCCTATTCGTGGAGAGATCCTAATATCGTCAATTCCGTGATACATCGCATTTAAAAGACAAAGAAAAGTCATACCGATTAGCTTCCAGTTTTTAATGTGAATTTGTTTTTAATGTAATTCCATAGAATTTCTTTACAGGACCTAGCAAGAATCTTAAGTCGATACTTCAATGGTTGTCGGATTTTTTATCGGCGACAAATTGTACGTATCTGGCTCGTGCAATTCTCGTATAGCCATTGGAAATCCATTGACTAGCGAACCGGTTCGTTTCGCGCGCGCTGATACAACGCTGGCTTATAGCGCGTAGGCAGCGTGATGTTTTCAGGAAAAAAAAGAAACTCAAGCTTGGCATAGAATTCAGCTGAACCGAAGAGAACTGTGCTTACCGGTCCTGGAGGTTGACCTTCTTCTGTCTTCACGATCGGCGTTGACCATCGTTTCACAGATGTTTCGGCCTCGATTCGTGCGGACATCGTCGACCAAACCTTTGGCGGTGCTTGTTCGGGTAGTGGTGGAGGTGGAGCTGCTGCTGCTTCTGTTCTGAGGGCGGCGTTAGTTAGATCCGCTGGTAGGGTGATCTCCAACGGGCGCACGTACACGTGAACCGAAGTCGGTTCTGAAAGGAAGGGAAAATTCAGGATTTTTGCTCATTGTTCCAGAAATCACTGAGTTTCAGCCAAAAAAAGAGAGACATGGACATGTGATACAGAAGCAAATTGAAGAATAAAGATCGAAAGAAAAGGAAGGAATTGTTTGGAGGTGATATAACTTTGCAGAAACAATACCACACGGAAAGACCTAGGATCAGTAAATTCGTTCAATATTAGCGGAATGTCATGAGTCGATTCCCATAAAATTTTGCAAAATTGGGTCGTTTATGATTATGGATAACAGTTATTCCACCATACAAATCATTCAAAAGTTATTCCGACGATCATAAAATCCGTATATACAGAAAACTCTGCGGATATTCGTACAGAGAAGCCAAATATTTTTCAATTAAAAGAGATTTATGACCGAGCACGTCTATTCAACGTAATAAATCACCAAGATAAGCAAAGTGAAACATTGGGCATTTAAAAACTTTGCTCCTTATCATAGCCTCTTCAAAAGAGGTGTCACAGACTCAAATGCAGTAAAGAAATCTTTCAAATATTTGCAAAATTAGATTTATGAACAATTATTGAAGGATTACTAAAATAAACGATGTATAGGTAGGATTTCACATCTAATCGACGGAATTCAACGTTTGCCGGAAAAGGGAAAATTGTTTGGAGGAATCTTGTTATCGAGAAAAATAAGAAAAGAAATAAGGATTGCAACAGGATCCGCTTCTTTCGATATAGTACGGCGCTGAATATGTTCAACCGTGACGCGTCCGCCGCGCCTGCACCTCATTCCTCTGCCTGTCATACAGTTCCTCTCTGTGCTCCGTCCTAATCAAAGATCTGTGGTGCTCACAGTGTCGAGCACCTTAGAGGCATCACCCCACGAATCTGAGGTGGTACGGATTTCAGGTGGAATATTCGTATACGGGATCGTAGATTATGGAGAGGGGGTGATTCCGTCTATTCCTTCCTAATTGCCGCAAAAAACGGTGCGGAAAATACGATTTCGATGCGCTTTTTTCCACGAGTTCGATTGGAGCGCGCCAGCCTTGTGCACCGCGCCGCATCTTCCGGACGTCCGGTTGTCTACGGCAATTAGGAAAACGGAATCACCCCCTCTCTATAATCTACTATCCCGTATACGAATACTCCACCTAAAATCCGTACCACCTCAGATTGGTGGATGATGCCTTTAAAGCACCGACCTTAACTAACCCGAGTGCATTCACGGCAAAACTTCGACAGAATTTCCAAAGACCTCTATGTGTTTATGAGGTTGTTGAAGAAGGGTTTAGATCGGAAATGTTCACCATTAACGAAATTCTTTGTTCTCATCGATAAACTCGTTGTTCATCCAACTGGTTTTGAGTTGGAAGCAACTTTTGTAAAGATTAAAGTACGTGTGAAACTTAATGGAATTGGCAACCGATTAAAAACGATCTCCTTAATTAGTGGTAGCTATGGATGATTGTAAACTAATCGACTCAAAAACTGATTCACACCGTTACAGAAGCAATTACATTTACTCTTCGCTTTTTTGAAAAAAAAATAAATAAAGAAAAGTCGTTGAATTCCAACCAATTCTTCCTAATTAGTATGAACTTTTTGTAAGACCTATTCTCTGCTTTTCGAACAAAAAATCTGCGCCATCAAATCTTTTTCATTCACTTTTCATTTATTCTAACATTATATATAATTTTTATATATCGTATTATTTTTCATACTATATCATGTTTCTGCTTTTTCTTCAAAAAATCTCCATTGTCCTACAAATTACAGAATTTTAACAAAACTTTTAAAAATACTGAAATCAACTATATATATTTATTTGCCTATCTATTGGTGGATCCAAAAAGTTTCACAAAATGACGAAAAAAAAGGATGTAAAAGGAAGAAATGCTCTATAACCACTTTTGTCGCACAAAATTTGTATATTAGCAAATTTATTATTCATTTATTTATATATTTTAGAAATTTACAAAGATACCAGGCTAAAATGCTAAGATCTTTCTTTTTTTTTTGAAAAAGTGAGCAGAAGGCGGCCTCAAGAGATTCGGAGGTGAAATAAGAAAAATCCTTTGAATTCTTTGCTAAATTCGATAAACTCGACGAAAAAAAACACCAAGTTTAGCATAGTTTTTTTTCGCTCGCGGCGCGGAACAACCGACATCGAGTCGAGTCGGGAAAAGGTTGACCTTTAGTGTGAGAAACGAATTTAGAGAATTATGAGCATCCGTCCGAGTTACGATTTAGCGACGAGAACGTCGTGTCCGAACGAGAACGGACAACGATGAGGACAAACGGACATTAGGAACATTTTGTACTTTTCACAAAAAGAACACATTTTACTGAACACAGCCGCACACGTGAACACAATGTGAAGAAATTAGGCTAAAAGCACCACTAATCGATAAACATTAATGTATTTTCGAAAGGAATGAACACTTCCAAGGTCAACGTTGAGAAAAAATACTCTGTTAGTGAAGGCAACACGAATAAAAAACAAATAGAATGTGAAAGATGTGAAGAATTTTAAAAGGTTTTCCGAAACTTTTCAAAACTAGTTCTATAGAATGCTGTTGAAAAGTTCTGTAAACACTTCCATGCATAGATAAAAGAGCAAAAAGAAAAAAAAACTTGTTTTTATAGAGAAAAAAAAAACTATTCTTCGAACTGTGATTATTGTGGGAAGCTATCAATGGAGTGAGCCCACAAAGCGGCACATTTTCAGGAATTAAGCAAGCATTGATTGACCATTATATAAAAATCACATTAAATGAAGAATTAGTCTTCTTACTTTACGAATATTTAAGAATATATTCAAGAGTAAGAAAATGTCAAGTCATATTTCATCTCCAAAAACAAACAGGTGGAAAAAAACGAAAGAAAATAGAGAGGATGATAAAAACAAGTGCAAACATTTCTAAGATTTTGGTTTTTTTTTTTCATTTAGCAACGTTTAAAGTTACATTTTAACCAGATAGTATTTTACAGAATAAGATTTCTAATGAAATATATATCATGTTCATGAAAACTGAAAGAATAGCAACCACAGTTAATGAACTAGTACTAATTAAGTTAAAAAAAATGTAAATTTAGAAAAAAAGTCATTTCATGGCTAACACATCGGAACAAAATCTTTGAGAAATCGCTCGAAACTCTTTAGTACCGGATAATGAAATTCAACCAAGAAATAAGCATCACACGCGAATTTCCGGAAGGAAATGGGCGGGGCTCTACACTAAGAAACTGAGTCTGAGGAGAGAGAAAGACGTTCTTTTGAAAGTTCACCACTCGGGAAGGTGTCGTAGAATAGAAAAATGAAAAAAAGAAAATTCTATTCGAAACAGCACCCTCTAGAAATTCCCCGAAAAAATACACCAACTTTTTTCTTGGCGATGAACTAAGAAAAGAACACGGGAGTGGCCAAATCTTCAAGATATGGAAAAACAACATCTCTTGGATCTCTATCATTCCATAAAAGAAGAGAGAAATGCGTGTAAACTCTCTAGAAACGCCCAGAAAATGCGCCGTTTCAATGATTGAATGGGATTGATTGATGAGGCAGGTTTGAGAGAGAGAAGATAGCGGTGGTGATTCCGGGTGCTAAGGCCGTCGACGACGACGACGACGACGACGAGTCATTAGCGCTTCGACGTCTCCTTATACGAGGAGAGGGCGGCTGAGACGATGAATAGGGTTCTTTTTTTGGAATTCATGTCGTAAATAAAAGAATTCCCGCCGAAAACGCAGCTGGAACTCATGTACGTAACGATTATTGATTCTCGTAGGTAAATTCGCTTCGTTTACCGTTTCGTTCACGTGACGTTAGTGACGCGAAAGCACTCTAAACGATGTGTTTTCCCCGGTTAATAACGGTCGAATGCGGTTCACGGAACGAAAACGACGACGTCGACGTCGACGTGAACGATTGCGATGCGTGCACGCGGCAGCAGCCCAACTACAGCGAAAAACAATCGCATACCGGTTCAGGAATCGCGCCACGCCCTGCGATGCTACGCGGGCGGCGGCGGCGAAACACGACGGCATCGATCACACAGAAATACAGCAGCGAGCCCATATAACCTCGATCTCATTACCACTACCACTAAATGCACACAACGCGATGATACGATAGGGGTCCCGCAGTGAATGTTAATGAAGTCGACGGCTGCGAAAGATACGAATGCCATTGGTGCATCACAGGTGCCCGTGAAACGTTTGCAGCGAATCATTTGCAGAAATCGATCGATGTGGAGGATGAGGATCACACTGAACGACGACACTAATACTTCGAGTAAACATTAAGCGAACTTTCAGAAATTTCCCATTCAAATCGCTGGACGAAATATCGATTGGCGGATCAATACACACGCGAAAGTTTCTCATTTGTTTGTTCAATGAAGAATTCCGTACCGAAAACAAAGAGTACACGTAATGATAACTTTTTTTCCACTGCACCGATTTGAAACCGATTAGTTCGAAAACGTTCATAAAATTCGCGTAATCCGCTATAAGCCGAACAATAAACTTTACGTTTCCATTTTTATGGTTTCCAAAAGAGAAAGTTACTAGGAAGTGTCATAATGCTCTTGTTTGTGAGAGAAATGTCCCTATAATCGTATGAAGTGGGACCCACGATGATGGTGTGGCTGCAATTCTTATCTTAAAGATTTTAAAAAAGATATGCTGTTCACAATTTTCTAATTTTTGTTTCATATCCGCGGATCCGAGAAACTACACAAATACTATTCAAGATCTACTAAATCAATGAAAAGGCCACCACTTTAGGATTATTATTACCAGTAATCAGAATTCTATGTTCTAATCTACTCGCTTTGAGTAAATTAAAGTAGATTTTTTTCCGGATAACAAACTTGATTTGAAAAGTTTTTTCTTCGCATGAAAAGTCAGCCCACTAAATCCAAAAAAGAGCGGTTGGTACTCATTTACTGCAACTCGAAAGGTCTTGTTAAATCGCAGAGTACCGAAGTTCTGGAATTCTCGGAAGAGCAAAATCTCCTGACCGAACTGGTAAAATTATCTATATGTTCAGTTCGTTAACAATGGACACCCATAGTTGCCCTAAAACATTAAAAAAGCTGACTTGGGGGCTAATTTAAAGATCTCCGGATCCCGTTCGGCTAATAGCAAATGTACGACATCTAGATTACAAATGCTTAGCGTAATTACGTTACGATGAAGAAGAGACTGGAAATAACTGATTTTTACTTAGAATAATGCGTTCTCACTTTAAAAAAAGATGTTTACACAAAAATAATCGTTGAACTGGATAGTATCGAAAAATAAAAGCGAAAATAGAACATCACTCTCGAGACTAACTCTAACTAACTTATGTCACAACCATTGTTTTTACAGACGATTAAAAGAAAAAGAATTCTCCCCAAAAGATGACGTTTGTCCCAATCCGCAACAACATGGTCGGTCATTAGAGAAAAATGCAAGAAAAAATGACAAAAATCTCTCTCGCAGCCCTTTTCATTCACTTCCCGGATATAGCAGAACTTTCGTGCTGTTCCGAGGAACATCCAGGAATTTAACAGTTCCAGAGATAAGTGCAAATGATGAAGCTTGATGTAAGCGCGAAAAACTCGAAAAGAACATATTTTCATCTGTATCCGGACAAAAACCGCGGGCAAAAGAAAAATTTCGTCGATGACCGTTGTGTAGAGATGAGTATGGACGGAGTCGACCTTGAAACGGTGTTCGGCTGGCAGAAAAGCGGGCAGGTACGCGAATGGGTGTGAGATGTGAATTCTCATTTGTTAGGAGGTCGCGCGATGAGAAACTTTTAACCTTTCGCATTCGTCATCCGATATACCTGAAGACTGATTCATTCGACTGGAGATTCGTCATCGATGACTTCGTAATCCAGAATATTCCGGAAGTGAATTGAAAGAAACGGGCGAGAGAGGCGCTCGCGCACTTCACACACACCCGACCGACCGCCCGAGAAAGGAATGTGCCGCAGCCGAACCTGTTGCATAACCATCAACCACTAAGCAGCAGCAGCAGACTGTTTGCCTTCTAGTTCAATGGATGCCGGCCGGTCGCCGCCGTACCGGGCGCCTATTTGCGCTCGTTCTGCTCCAACATCGTCGTCGTGTTCTACTCAAACGTGTGCCGCATGTTTGGGTTAACACGCTCCGTTCGGGAAAGAAAATCTGGCGCCGCAATGAGAAAAGGAAGGAAGGAAGGAAGGAGGGAAGGAAGTGAAGCCAGTCTTACTGGCACCGTTACAGTTGTTTATGGGGTCGTCACTGGAATGTGAAACAATGAAAAGTCATCAGCATAGCAACGGGAAGACTGGTTCTCGTCAGCAGCTTAATCACCGCTATGTCATCTCAATGATTAACTACCTTTTTTCGGCTCCGAGAAGAAATACTTTGCATGGTGTGTTCGATGCGTCGCCGCCGGAAAAGTAGTCAAAATCTGGGGGACATAACATAGGTCGAAGCAAACGCATTTCCTCTTGCGCAATTATCATGCAAATTTAGGCAGTAAAAACAAAAAACATTTAATTGCTATGCTAATTTTATCCAGAAAAAACCACCACGTTCAACATATGCGTCTAGAAGACTCCGTAAAGAGTCGGATGTTAATGTAAAAGCAGAAATTGCTTTGAAAAAACTGGGAGTCGTTCTTCTCGAGAGTGCTTCTTGAACCAAACGAAGGAATTTGAGAGCAACTGCGGTAGTTCCGAAGCACACCCAAGTCTATGCTCGTACAGGTGGCACAATGTAACGTTTTGTACCATTTTCAGCGCATTTTTTCAATTTTTTGATGAGTTTTTTCAATCTCTGTCTCTCTTTTTTTGAACTTTTTTTTCTTGAGTCATCAGAAAAAATGATACACCCCTAAGTATCCGAAGATCCGATACGTCGACCTATCGTCACATTGACAGCAAATTGTAAAAAATGGACTTCTCCACCAAGAAATGTGCGAAACATCCTACTCATCAAAAAAGGATTTTCTTTTGGAACTTCATGATCATAAACTACACTACTGCATACGATATGGGATACGGTAATAGGAACAAAATCTATTATGATTTACGGGGTATTTCCATACAGTGACCATTTTAACCACCGTAACCCCTAGCAGGCACTTAACATTTCCTGCTCTCCTTACTGTTGAAAGGGTTCCTACTTACATTAAAGTCAGCTAAGAAAATTTTCTTGGGAAATTTACAACTGAAAAATAGGAATTTTATAGAAAAGTCGCATTAAGTCCTTATCATCTTTGGGTTAAAGGCATCACCCCACGAATCTGAGGTGGTACGGATTTCAGGTGGAGTATTTGAACACGGGGTCGTAGATTATGGGAAGGAGGGTGATTCCGTCCATTTCTTCCTAATTGCCGTAAAAAACGGTCCGGAGGATGCGGTGCGTGCACAAGGCTGGCGCGCTCCAATCGAACTCCTTGTAGAAAATAGCGCCCCCGAAGCCATATTTTCCGGGCAGTTTTTCACGGCAATTAGGAAGAAATGGACTGAATCACTCTTATCCCCATAGTCTACGATCCCGTATACGAATACTCCACTTGAAATCCGCACCACCTCAGATTCGTGGGGTGATGCCTTTAAGGAAGTTATGGAGGGCGTAGGATGCGTTATTCTCCCTCCAATGCATACGGTATATACGAGTATCGGTCGGTTGCCGAGACATTCATGTACGTTCATCGACGACGGCATCGCAACTGCATACGCAGCATTACTACAATTACGAAGCGCTCCAAACTCGTTGTTGTTTACTCAGTTCTGCATCCGTTCGTCTACAGGTTATTGTGGAATGTGCTACGCTGCTACTGTAGATACTGCCATTTATATTAATTTAAAAAGACAGCGGGAGGAGAGGAGAGGAGGGAGGAGCCAATCTTCGAGATGGATGCAATCGGTTTTACAAGATATTTCTCATTTTTTAAAAGTAAAAAACAACACCTGGAGCAAGAAAAGAGGTTCCTCAGGCACAATGGACACATTTTAAGCAGAATTTCTTCTTTTTTATCTTGTTTTTCGACGAAAAGATGGTATGGAGGAGAATGGATGAGAGAGAGCTTCGTCTTGAAGAAATCAGAAAAGTACGCAAAGTTGCCCAAAATCCTTCTTCTTCCGCATTTTTTGCTCAACTGTGAGAGATGAGACCTATGTAATTCCATACAACGAAAATCATAGAAGTGCACAAAAATTGCTGGATTCATCAGAACGAGAAGTTTAAAATTCCCGCACAGTTGGCTGATTCTTTTCTTCTTTTCAGCACAAAGGAAAAAATGAAATGAAATGAAAATGAAAGATTAGAAAAAAATTTACACATAACAAGAAGTACGCACATAGTTCGAGAAGTTAAAAATTTACATTTATTCTCTAAAATTCTCTGAACGTTCTAGTCAATATCAGGAAATTTTTCAAAATTGCTCCAACAAAAAATGCAGCAACACAACGCTATTTTAACTGTATATATACATATACATGTGTAAAAAATTATATATATGTAAAAAAATTGACAGTGACACTTAATGTGTTCTGTTTTCTACAACATTATAATACAAGAAAAAGACTATGGTAGAAAGAGGACGAAAACAGATTATTAGCCTCTCATAACTCACAATTCTGAGAAATTCCTGGCTTTTCCTCAACTTCCACTAAATTTACTAGCTTATAGTAACTTTCTTGCATTGAATTCATAGTTTTTTTTTGCTCACTGAATAAAATTTGAGTGACTTTTTTTTAAATTTATTAAGTTACCTCAGATATTTTTTGCGAGATGTTAAGTTTTGTGAAGTGTGCTTGAAAAGACCGTCGTCAATTTTCTTAACTCTTTTATCCTCCATTTTCACCATAGATTTCAGCAAATCAATTTTTCTCCTCAGCATCTGTCGCGATCTATTCACTCATAGCATTTTTAACAATGGTGATTACAAATGAAAGACTTAGATTTTGACGGATTTAAGTTCAAGCGAATAAGTTTTTAGCCGGGACTTTTCGATTGAAATGAAGTAGTAGTCCATCAATTTTTGGAAAAAAAGACAATTTTTTCGCCGGAAATTTCCGCCAGAATAATCATGGATGCAACTTTTCGCAACCACAATGTGCGCTTGATGTCCTTTCGTGCATTTTTTTCCTCCTAAGGAATCAACTTTTGCAGTGTGTTATCTGTAGTCAAACCTGTCCAACTTTTTCCCTGTTCAAGTAAGGTGCAAAGAAACGAAAAAAAAGCACTTGGCAACAAAACATCGAACCATAGACGTCAGTGTTGTACAATATGAAAAACTAGTGCCGTACATAGCGTTTATGTTCTTCTGAAGTGCGAGAAAAAATCGCCTCGACTCGAGAGTTCCTTTTGAAAACATTCTCGTGGTTGGTGAACGAACGGTACATTTTTACAATAGCTGGTTTTGGTGAGAGGAGACATAGGAGGAAATTGGAGAGGGAGATTTCGTTGAACCATCAACACACCGCTGAAATTTTGAGGGAACGAAAAAATTTCTTACGTTGACTTTTCTCACATCAAAGAAAGACGTTAAAATAGTTTAAAACTATCACAGCGGAGACCAAAACCCTCAGAGAGTTCGAGAGTCAGAGGTATCAGGAGCAACCGAAGAACCAGTTTGCGCAACGAAACAACTCTTTACACGTAAATGAATGACAAAATGAACGCGCATAAAGCGAAGCGGGCTCAATTTATTACGTACGGATGTGAACGGTTGATTTGCGTTCGCTTGATGAACCGATTGATAGATCAATCCGGTGCTCCTGATTCATTTTATCTCTGGATTTGCAGACTTGAATCATCGAATTTTCCAAAATCGATTCGTATCGTTATAATATATGTGTATCAAACACTTGCATAAATAAACACGTAGAAAAATATCCGCTAAATTTTAAATGGAAGCTGTAAAAGGGCTTGGATCTGTGTCCGTTCGCCAGAAGGGACTTTAGTCAATAAATCTGCACTTCGACCCTTATTGAAGCAATTGCATCTCCGCCTATTCTGCTAAAATTTCTTTTTTTTTTGTAAGGCAAGCAAAACTGAAACGTTTTAAATAGTACTGGTCACACCAAAAAGATGGATTTATTCCACTTTTTCAAAATTTTCTCACTTTTTCACCAAAGTTAACACGGATTAAAATTCTTTTTGAAAATAGCTGCTAAACAGAGAATAATACGGAAATACGGTGTGATAAGAATATCGACTAATGAATATTGGACAATATTGACGAGTGACAACAAAAAGGATAAGGGTGTGCAAAAGTAACGTCATTCTTTTTGTAAGAGTAATAAATGGAGGAATAAAAGTTGGTTCTTCCTTTTCTTCCTTCTTCCTTTAGGAGAAAGAACATTTATTATATTATTATTCAAATTAGTAAAACATTCAGTAAAACAAACATTTATTACTGGGTATTCAAATTAGTAAAATAGTAAAAACTAAAGTAAAAAGTGCTCTTCAATTCCTATGTGGATGCGCCTACGCGTTCGACTTCAATTCAGAATCGTTCGAGGATTATGAGTGCTTCCTGTCTTTTAGTGACTTGCGGAGTTGAACAGATGTCTCAAGTTAGTGTTTTTCATGCTTCCAAACAAGTCTGGTACCAATTTATCGAGTACAAAGGGATGAAAAGTTTGGTTGGCATTGGTGCGGTTTCGAACCATCCATTGATCATGGAATCGAAGCCTAACCTCTTACCGGTAGTGCTAGAACCGTTCCTCCTAATAGTAAAAGTAGCAATAAAGGTAACAATAGCAATAGGGAATAGTAGCAGATTACGGTAAAAAGACTAGAATTCAAAACCCCATCAAAACATGTCATTGATATTTCAATAGGTGCAGTCATAAATTTCCAGGGCAATCACCAAATTTTCAGGATAATTGTGTTTGTAAAAAACAGAAAGAGATAATTGTGCACTTTTCTGCGCATCTGCAATACGAATCACGAATCGAACTACAAACTCATCGTTCATCTCCACTATTAACAAAATGTTTACAGGATGTTTGATAAGGTTTATTTTTGTTGTTATTGAAGAAAATAATACTTGAAAAGTAAACAATATAAGCGAACTTTTGCACATATTATTTCACAAAATCCTTATGCAAACATTCAAACACATTTCTGGCTGTATCTATTGAGAAATGCTTTACTTTCTTATAAGAATTTAAGTTAATTTGAATTCTATGTGAAAAAAGAGAATCGTGTAAAACTGCGAATATATCATTATGAAAATATGAAATAATAATAGTTGATAGTTAGTTAATATGAAATAGCAAAATTAATAAATGGTCTTATGGTAAACATTTCAAGAGAATTAAAAATAGCTTGTTTTAATTTCACGAAAAAAGGAGATGAGTATGGCATTGGATTTTGGCGAAAATATCTCTATTAACAAACCGTCCGTAAGATTTCTGAAAGAAGCTAAAAACAGAAAAGTTCTCAGTTCAGCATAAAATTAGTTCCTCAGAAAATCTGGTCCACTGTGAATCAGTGAAAGTGATTTACAATCGCACGTGGAGGAGTTGGTGAGGAGGGAACCGGATGTTTTACGATCTACAGTACTCGTACATAGATTAAGAATATGCAGTACTGGTAGAGCCAAAAATACATAGTGGGTAGTAAGCGGCTATTTAGGGACGTAAATTAAAAATAAACTACAATCGCGCTGAAACGAATGCGCTAAGCACATTGATGAAACTGTTTTTTATCTTCAGATTATTTATTTTTTAGAAAAAATTCACTACGTAACAAGTAGTGTCACGCAGGAAAAGTATGTAGAAATAAGTTGTAATTTTTCAGTAGAGAGCGGGAAAAAGATAGGAGTGAACAAGAACTGCTACCATTTTGCAAAAAAAAACTGTGAATTAGTTTCGGTGACAGAAAAATCCGATTTTCTGTAAAGACGTGGAAGAATTGACAACAAGAGTGGAAATTTTCACAAGTTAGAGATGAAGAAACAATTCCAATGGCGTCCTTTCTTCTTCCTTCTTCATATTTTTGTTTTCACAAAGAAACTTCCTCAAATTCACTCTGACCCAAAGATGTTGGGTTCATTACGAACTCAGAGAACATAATAATGAATAAGAGAGTGCTAGGAAAAGTATACGGTAAGAATTTTCCCACAAAATTTACTCAAAAGTCGTGTTCTTCTCTTAGTACATCAAAAAGACACAGCTAAATTCTAAAGAAACTCCTACAGTTAGGGGAAATTCGCTGTCTTCTTCCACAACAAGTTCCATGAAAACAGAAAGATTTCTTTTGTTTAGTCATAAAAAAGCAAAAGAATATCCTTTTCTTTCTCTTGGCGAAAGCCGTGAAACGATGAGAAAAACTGTGAGCTGCGGCGTAAATGGAGATCTATCGAAAAAAAACCGGACAGAATTTTCCGAATTCTCGCTGTATGAAAGGCCAGCAGATCGTTGTCCTTTCCTTTTATACGATAGCGAATGTGATTTTTCTGCTGAATAGCGTGAATGGGGAAATCCTCACATACGTCGAATGGGATTACCATGTAAGGACGACGAAAGGACGCGTAAACGCGTATTGAAAGACTGTGTGAACAATGTGAAAATACGATGAGTTACGCCATTGAGCGGAGGTGGTTAAATAATAGCAGTGGTGAGGGATGAATGATGGGGATGATCGGCTGAGGTGAGCCAACAGAAGGTTCAGGTGAGCTCGAGGATGGTCAACTTCGGATGGGATCACAAATGAGCTTGGATGCCCTTATTCAGCGTGAGTTCAGACGTGAGTTGAGAAATTCGAATGAGCTCCAAGCAACAATTCTATATATAGATGAGCTATGACCAAGCTTAGATGAGCTCAAGTGATCGCGATCAGATGAGCCGAATAGAAGGATTACTAGTAGATCAAGGAAGGCAGTGAAGAGATTAAAAAAAGATCATATGAAAAGAATGGAATTTCTAAGAGAACAAAAAAAGAGAAGAAAAGAGGAGTGGTCGGCAATGAGCGGCTGGCTGACAGCGCTCGGCAGCCGCCATCCGGTAATGGGTGTGGTCGCCTTCTCCATGTGTGCATGTGTCGCGCAAGAGGAATTTCGTCTACCCGCCCGCCTTATTCACCGTTACCCACCCGTATACACATTCTACATCCAGTTAGAGGGGCATCGGGTGACAAATTGCGATGAGAACTCGACTGACAGATGCGTTCTCGAAGTTTCACCGAACGCTTCCAAGAAATCACATCATAACAACAGCTGATCGCGCGTGAATTGATTGACATAGTAGAGTCAGTCGCCGAGTGGTAATATCCAGAAAAGGTAATAAGTGTGCGGACAAAATTGCGGCGCAGTACGTGGTGTGTGAGAGTCCTTGGCCTCGCTGGTCGCCACAACCATCTCACCCCTCCATTCCGCCGCCACAATAAACAACACAGCGCACAGCGCCCACGCATGATGACATGATGATCAGACAATGTGTGCGCATCATACACATACTACCATTGCGCAACTTACCGCCAACCCCGTCGACGCATCGTCCCCGTAGCGGCGGTTGTATCATCGATGTTGACGGATTGCGGTGCGCTGTCAGCAATGATCAGCCATCAAAATTCACAACGCCACGAAAAAATGCAGTCGAATAAAGCCGCAGCACAGCAACAGTAATCCACCACAGTATGCTACAGTAGGATCACTTCCGGTGTGAAACATATGACATTCGTCAGAGAAGGAGAGAGAGAGAGAGGGGAAAGAGCAGAAAAACTTGCAAGCCGCATATTCAACCCAGAAATTATGAACGCTGCCATCTTTTCGACTTGAACCGGTAACGTTAGGTTTGGAAAAAAAGAAGCGAAGCGAAGCAGAAGCAGCCAAACCAGGAATCCTCAACCAGGAATGGGAAACTCATTATCTAACATTTTTCATTATATTCATGGAGTCCTAGGATGTTTTTCAATGGTTCCCTTTTTTTCGATGGGATTTGAGCCGTTAGTCAATATGATGAATTGCCCAAACTTTGCACTTCCGGATATTTTTCTTTGAAAAAACTATTTTCTAAGATTTTCGCCTTGATTTTTAAATCTTTTAAGTCACTGGAGTTTTCAAACAGTCATAATTACAATAGTAATAATATTGATATATGATAATAATTAAATATCAAAATAGTAATGATCATCCTTCTTTTTCGTGGAATTTTTCGATATTTCGGCACTTGTCTTCATTCAAATCTGTCCGTCCGTGGAGTTTCCTCTCAGAGATGATTCATATTTCATTCCTAGTTCTCGATAAAACCACAAATGTCAAGTTCTCTTCGGATTTTTCGAGTTGTGAGATTGTCCTTAAGCTTTAAATAGAGCCTAAAAACTGTGCAATTGCTCACTTATGACTTGTTCCACAAGTTTTCCTCCGGCACTTGACCACCACTTATGCATCGCTGCAGTGGTTTGGTCGGATCAGCAGCACAAGGTCAAAACTGCCGGCTGCTTGCTCTCCAGGTAGTGATTTGGTAACGTCTTCGGAAAAACAAAGCGCTACGACCACGCCCTACTGATAAAACCTGCTCCGATCGATGACGGTGAAGCGCTTGCGCGCTCCACGCAAGGTCACAATGATCAGCTCCACATAAGCTTTTTTTGTGTGTAAAGGATCGTGTATTTATGAGTTTAATTAATGTAGACATCTTTGCGAACGTGTGTTGTTATTTTGAAAAAATCACGGCAGAGAATGATTTCTATTAATTATTGATCAATTCAGCGAGATCAGTAATTTTCTTTTCAGAACAAAAATTCCGTAATTTCTTGGGGAGATAGAATCTTCGGGGAACTCGTCCTAGTTCAAAGACTTGCTCCAGTTCAAATTCGAGTTTCCCCAGGGTAATTCAGTTGATCCGATCCGGTTGATTGTGGAACATTTCAGAAGTCTTCGCATGAATCAGAAGGGAAACGTACATTTACTAAACTTGTCTGATTCGGAAGTTAATCGAAGGTACCAGTTGGAGAAATCGTTCGTGGTTTGGTTAGCACAAAACCCTGTCGGCAATACAATTTTTATCAAAATGGCAAGGATAAGGTGCTAGGATCTTCACTTTCGATTGATTTGCTTGAGCTACAGCAGAGGTTGGCACAGATCTTCTTTATTTGCTAACAGCTAACGTTTCGGCGTTATCGCCTTCCGCAGGGTCAATACCAATACTGGCTACAACTCAAGCAAATCCATCAAAGCTAAATATTATATCGCGAATAATTAATTAAATCATGATTCTAAGACAGTCGAACGTGGACATCTTCACTTTCTTTTTTCACTTAACAAATTATATTTAAATGAGACGTAAAAATTGGGGAAAAAACTACTATACAGGAGATGCTCAGCTCATATGCAGTCGATGTTGGATGTGTTCAACCGAGCGACCGCAACACGTCTGTCGCGACGCATACTCCTCCCTTACTTGACGAACTCATGCTCACCACTTTACCTAACCCCAAATAGCATGTTTCGTAAGAAGTTTACAAAAAAAATTATCAGAGACGAAAGGGCGGGTGTGGTGTAGCGGTTAGAAGTTCCGATTCATGCACGATCGATCGGAGGTTCGAAACCGCCCTAGTGCTCACCAAGCCTTTCATCCCTACGCGGTCGATAAATTGGTACCAGACTTGTCTGGGAGGATAAAAACACTGACTTGACACAACGTCTAGCCCATTACAAGTTCGTAGTCTCAAACGATTCTGAATTGAAGTGAACGTGGTGGCACATCCCAAGCGGATTTGATTGACGCCAGACACTTTATCCTTAATCCTTTATGCAGCTCAGTCAAAAATTTAAAATTTTGTTCTACGCTACACAGCTACGTGTTAGAACCCTTTTCTAACTCTGTCCTCGATCAGGAAAATAGGCGCATGGTCTCCTTACTTATATGCAGAAATCATTTGTTGGGAGATTTGACATTTGTTTTTTTTTTATTTGATAATTCTTGCACTTAAAGTGAACATTGAATAATGCAACTCTGAGAGCCTTAAAACGAAAGAGCGAAGGAGAATGCACCAGTTTTTTGAGCACAAGTTTAATGACTAGTGACTAAGAATTTAGTATCCGTTAAAATTCTGCAGGATATGAACAAATATTTAAAAATTCCCCTCTTTTCCTAGTGGTACAGTGGAGGAAGGCTGGAACCCGTAACAAACATTCATACCATAAGCATCATTAAACACAGCATCGAATGAACGGATAATTCGGTGAATGAATGGTAGAATAGAATTAATTATGTCCAGAAATTCATGAAATTGAAACGATGAAGGTTGTTCCGCAACGAAAAAAGAAACTGATCCACCGACGGATACGATATCTTGGACTACTCTATGAATGTAATGAAAAATTGCGTTCTAATCGTCTTTTCTCTCCTTCTGTCTGCCGACTTCTTTTCACCGACGCGCTCGCGCCGATATTTTTAATGTGTTCGACAGTGGCGTAAGTGGCAAAAACAACGCATTTGCTCGATTCGTTTTGTCGCTGCGGCCGGATGGAGGCCGAGAAATGTGGATGAAGAGACGTTGATAAAGTTCATCGTTAGTGAATCAAAGTCGCTCGTTCGGTATTGATGTGCGCGGCGCAAGTGACGGCCGACTGTGCGTATCCTACGCACCTACGCCTATAGCTGGCAAAAACACTTTTCGAAGGTTTACGAAACACTGTCGTGCTTGAAATGAAAACAGAGGTCGAGGCGAATGACGTGCTGGAAGCTTGTGGATTTATGAGAATTACGGTAAATATGTGTGAATCAAAGGGGAATAAGAAGAATGACCACGGAAAAGCTTCTGGATTCATGAAAACTCCAGAAAAGAGTTTGAATCAGAGGATATAGTAATAATCGTCTCTTTACTGCATAACTGAATGGTTCGGAAGCGCTCATCCACTTGTTTCCGTGTCTTAAAGAAAATACTAACGAAAAAATAGTAAAACGACTCGTGTAGAGAGATAGAGTTCGATATCGAACTCACCAGGAAATCGAAATTTCCAGAAAATTTCTAGAAAGGACATTTGACGCGTATTCGCCATGAAAAAGACTGCGCCAGGCCCCACTGACAATGAGCTTGCGGATTCTTCCACGAGTGTTTTGACATAGACAAATGTGTTTCCTTTTTTTTGGTGCATCATTCGTGTATATGAATGAATGGATAAATAAATAAATAAATAAATAAATAAATAAATAGGTTCATCACTTCTCTCTGCAAGGTTCAAATTCTAGACTACGAATGATAATCTCAGAAAATCCATTTTATGGATTTTCTGAGATTATCATTTTAAATTAACCATTATCATTTTAATGTTAATTTGAAATGATAATCTCAGAAAATCCATTTTAACACACGACAACAATCTTTACTAATCTGTGCTGGTTCCACATTCTGCTAAGAATGATTTCCGTGAGAAAATCCGAACAAAAAATGTACAAGCAAAGTTTTAGTAGAAACTGAAAAAAAAACAGAAGGAGAACTCATCAAAGTACGCAGACTTGTTATTGTACTATCAAATCTTTTAAATCCCAAAATAAGAAATATCTCTTCGGATCCTCAGAACACAATTTTTTGCCATTTAAATATGTCTGCATCATATGCACACGACAAAAAAAAATAAAAGAAAAAATAAAAAAAAAGAAATTTTACTTTGCATATTATGCTGTGGAGGTCCTTGTGCAAGAAATGCACAAGATACCGCTCAACTAAAATCAATTTAGCATAGCGGTAACGTTACAATAGAAATTAATTTTAGTAGTTTTCATATACTTTTTAAATAATATCTAATATAAAGGAGAGAATAGAATAAAAATGGAGAAATTCCTTGTTACCTTTAATTATTCATGAACATATACAGTATCAGTTATAACAATTGCGCACTCATTCAATTGAGGGATGCAACAAAAAGGAGTTTTGTCATCTCTTGGAAAAAAAGAAATTCCAGCGGAAAATGGAATGAGTTCAGCAAAAAATCGTGTCACAATGACACAAAATGACTCATTACTTCGACAAAGGTAACAATTCAGCTGAAACCGGTTGCAAATTTGTGAATTCTATATTGGGCACCTTGTGAATAGAATTATATAACACTGTACGTCTTGAAAACTCAGTAAGAGAGGGAGGAGATCGACTCTATTCGTCCATTTGAGATTTCTAGAGAGAAACCTCAACATTCTTCATGAATGTATGGAAATACTGGACCGATAGTTAAAATTTGCGAAAAATCGATTGATGGATAAGAAGAGTAGGAACGAATAGTTGAGCAACAGCTATTCTTAGTTACTTTTTTTTCAAAACCATTAATGCCAGAGAGAACACCTAGATGTTGCCGTTCCTGAGGAATATTTGAATCTGAATCTGCCTGATGAATGGAGTAGGATTTGTGTCAATTGTGTTCTTACTTACAGAAAAAACCATTTTTTTTTTCTGCTTTTCTATTGGTAAAAATATAGTCTAAGGCGATAAAACGCAGGTAAAATGGAACAATCACTTTTTACATGACATTTTTTCGAATTTACTACTACTGCAACAAAACTTCTTCGGAAAACAGTAACAAAAAATCACAGGAGAAAAGAGGAAAAAGGTAGGTGTCGTTGTGGAATTGCGACGGCGTAGCAGTGGCAGTAGTTTGTTGTTCTGTCAATTATCATGATAATTGAAAACATTTCATTACATGTGAAGATGCGCAGAAAAAAGTCAAGTCTGTGCATGAACACAATTTTTAAATTTAATACAAAGAAAATGCGCGTGTGACCCTACAAGTATTATTACTATTACTATTACGGCGTATTATATTTACTATTTTATTTGTCACATTACTAATATAATAGATAATGTTATGCCACATCCCGGTATTTCATCATTTTATTTATTTAACATATATTTGTTTATTATTTATGTTTATGTTGTTCTTTTTTGTTTGTCTTTGTGTTTTGTTTATACAACGTATATTTACTTACTTAATTTAATTTAGTTTCTATTTACTTTGTTCCCTGTACCTCTAGAAATACTAGCGATTTTCCAGTGGTGTTGCTCAGATGTTTTGTAAATTTGTAGATTTGATCTTTTTCGAAATTTGCTCTCTTACTAATAACACTCTATGTAAGGAGAATGACCCGGAAAAGGTGCCTCAGTGATGTTTAAAAGCATCACCCCACAAATCTGGAGTGGTACGGATTTCCGGTGGAGTATTCGTATACGGGATCGTTGATTAAGGAGGGGGGGTGAGTCCGTCCATTTCTTCCTAATTCCTGTAAAAAACGGCCAGGAAGATACGGCTTCGAGCGTTTCGGTTCCGCTATTTTCTACAAGGAGTTCGATCGGAGCGCGCCAGCCTTGTGCCCGCCGCATCTTCCGGCCCGTTTTATACGAGAAATGGACGGAATCACACCCCCTCTCCATAATCTACGATCCCTTATACGAATACTCCTCCTGAAATCCGTACCACCTCAGATCCGAGAGGTGATGCCTTTAAGGTAGCATGTTGGCACAGTAACGCTCAGAAGTATCTATCTGGACTTCTTTGGTCATGAAATTCCCTGATTTACAGTACGCACCCTTAAAACGTGATATGTCTAGTACAATGTAACTTCAGTAGATGTTGACGACATCTAGGGATTTCATGTCGGAGCTTAAAAGCATGCGGAAATGACAAAATTTCGATCAGAACTGACAGCTAAGAAAAAAAAATCAAATTCAGTCTACATGAAATGTAGGAGGAAATGAAAGTATGGAGGGCTGATCTAGGTCTAACGGCTGGAATTTAGTGCTGGGTCGTTTTCGCAGGGTTCACAGAACACCTGCATGATCTATAATAATTTTCTACAACAGAGAGAAGATGTGCGCGGGAAAACGACATGGAAGTACGGCCACACAAAAAATTTGCCATTAAAAGAGCGTAGACTGTTATAGTAGAAGATTATAGTAGAAGATCGACCTTAGCGTTAAAATTGTGAAAAAGTTGTGTCTAAGGTGATCTTTGGCACAAAAAAGCAGAAAATAATCCTCAGTATCCTATATCCTTGCTATTTTATGGTTTCTTGCGAGCTTTACGAAAAAAAAGCAAAGAACTCTTATCGGCTAAGAAAAAAATACAATTTTTCTTTCGCAGACGTAGGAGGTCCGTTATCTACAGCGCCTACGTCGCTGACATTCACGTCACTGTCGTGTACATATTCTGACCGCTACTACTGTTGCTGGCTTGAATACTAGCGAAATTACCGAAAAAAAAGACTTTCTCACATGGAATTTATGGGAGATGTGACTCGAAGATCCGAGGATCCCCGGAATTTGAACGTCTCTGAACGTTATTTCATCTTTTCCCTTCTTCTTCCCTTTCGTTGTTATTTTATTTGTATTGTTTGTTGTCATGTTTCCCCATTGTCATTATTTTCCCTCTTCTTTCCAAGCTATTTTTAGTGCACTCTGTTAGTAATTCTGTCGTCCATTAATGGAAATAACGGATTTCTTCCGAAGAGACGGGTTTACAGGTTTGCACGGCATATCATCGACAAGAATTTTTTCAGGATTTCCGTATCGCTACTTCTGTATTTTGTAAAATTGCTTAGAATTACAAAGGTTTGACCAATTTTTGTGGTTTTCTTCCTAGTCTCTCGAGTTGCTAAATAGTTTTCTTTGCATGGTTGTGAAGAGAAATTACGTGTTCTCTTGAAATCTACGTAAAAAAAATTGTGAGGTCGCTGGTACACTCTTAGATCCACGATTAACTATAATTTCCGTTATAATGCATAGTTAACGTATGCGCTTACGAGTTAACTGCAAGCACTTCAAGTTTGAAGGGGAACGCTTTCCAGAAGCTCACCATAATTCCTGAGGTCTCACCGACATCAAGTGCCGAGTGAAAACTTGAAACATTCCAAAAACATAAGAGGAATGCAAAATAACCGGTTTTCATTGGAAAATAAAAAGACATTTGCATCTAATCGCTGCGTTTCGAGAGAGACTGGGAAAAAATTAAAAAAGTTAATTTATAGACATTAATTTATATTTGTTTTCAATATTTTTTACGGACGTGATGCAATTGAAACCCTTCAAAAAGAGCTTTTCTTTTATTTAATAGTTGGCTCTTCAGCGGTTAACATAGGTGATCCTCGAAAATGCGTCAGAACCTTGTTTCTCGTTTTACAGACGTTTGACTTCAGCGTGAAAGAGAAAATGATGTCAGAAAGGAGAGAAGAAGAGCAATTTGGGGACGAGTTTTCGCAAGTGGTGTTCTAAGCAAAAACGCCCGGTTAGCTCCCTTCACCTAGTAGATTTCGACTTTTAATATGAACAAAGTAATAAGAACTACGAACTATAAAATACGAGTATGAAAATGGCCTCAGAAGAAGCTTGCAAAGGATCTAGAATGATTTTGCATCAAGGTAAACCAACCCTGATGAGAAAATGTTCAGCTGTTCAGCTGTGTTGGAAGGGATTTTTCGCGCACTTTTGGAATTTTCGCCGCCCTTCCACGTTTGTTGACACAGGTGGTGAGGGCTTAGGGTTCTCAGCTGTTCCCTTATTTTCACTTCCTCTAATAACATGACCGTTGAGCATTAAATTCGTACTTTTCTAGCTACCCCAACCAGTAGATGATGTTTTTGTTTATTTCTTCGTTTTTGTACGAAAAAGCTTAACCGCAATGCTTCCTTATAGTAGATGTCTAGCGGTTCTATATTATGATTGAGAAAATCCGAACTTCACGTTCATGGATTCCAGAACGGGTCGAAATTTTTTTCTTTTTCTTTTTTTTTTTTGATGACACCTCTGCAGATGCGACTTGCTCCGTTTGTTAACATATTTAAAATATTCTTTTGCATTTGCAACGAAGTCCGATAGTGGGAACAGGAAAGATTCGAGGCACTCGCCCGCTTCATATCAAAACCATCCAGACTCAAGAGCTGAATAAACATAAAATGAACAGGCGGAGGTTAACCCAAGCATATCTTTCATCAACAGTGTCTTTTTTTCTCGACTGTGAAGATGTCCCAAGAAATTTAGCGATTCTGGTCTCGCTTATCGATCCACAACTATTAACTTTCAAAATCGCTTATAAGTATAAAGAAGGATAGAAAGAAAACAAAGATGAAAAGGGGAGAAAAGATTTCAAAAGGAACTCAGAAAACTTTGGCTAGCCAGAAGAAAAATAGCTATTGATGAATGGGACTTTCCTAACCGCAGTTGGGCGCACGCGATCACTGTAACTCTAATCGATGATCCACTGTTTTAAATGTGATGTATTTGAGAGATAACGGTTCGGTATTTATTGCCTTTCCTATTTTTCCTTCCTGATTTTTCCCGTTCCTTTCTATCGCCCCTCGAACTCTCGAATCAGTAGTCAGGAGAGCTCATTAAACTCTGAGGATGTCTTCGTGAGTTGGAAGAGCGACGTGCGACCTACATGATTTTCGGAAGTAGGAGAAGAAATCAAGGATTTTAAAATAAAAAGAGAGGTTATTTATAAGAAATTTCAGTTTTACAGCAATTCCCGAACATTTGTCGTAAACTCTACGGGTCTTAAGCCATTCGAGACAAGGTCACACAACTAAAGATCCGAAAAAAGATCGGAAAACGAACTTTGAAAAAAAAACAGATGCATAGGGAGGAAAAGAACAGAAAATGAATAGATGGATGAGTCATAGAGCAAATCCACTAATATATGAATCGTAGTAAAACCGTGGATAACGATCTGCAATGCCGAACAATCACTAAGAATTCAAGAAATGCAAAAGAAAGCATTCTAAGAAATCAATAAATGATAATGAATGCAAAGAACACTGTTCTTTAGCAGCGATTTTTAAAGTTGATAAATTCGTGGGAAAAAGAAATTAAAACCACTATGATTTCTAACCGATTGGCACTGTTCCAGAAAAAAAAATGCTGTAAAAAAAGGCCGACTTACCCTTATCGGCGTCCATTCCTCTTCTACTCTTCCTGATCTAATGGAGCAGATAGTCTGTAAAAATCCGTCAATTTAATGTCTATTCGTGAAATATCCGTACAAAAGGTCAATAGAATGCGGGAAAAAACGAGAACGAGTGCATTGAACGGATGCAGGAAAAGAGCGGAAAAAAACGAGAAAAGTTTACGTATTCGAATGCAACGCCGGCACAGACGATTCATGCTGATCAAACATACATGTATTCAGTGCTTTTGTTGAAAGCAAACAACCTCTCATCGATGGTAAAGTGCGTATTTGATTTACGTATTATGGATCTCTAGGATACGTCAGTTGAATCAGTTAAAATCCGTGGGAAAAGACAGACAAGAGACTTCTGGAGCTTGCATTACATTCCTCGAATATTTCTACAAAAAATCATCTACAGATGTTGAAGAAGAAGAGTTCAATCGATGCGCGCTTACTATAATTATCGCCAACGACAACGACGATGACTCCGTCGCGGCTGCGGCGGTGGTGACGAGGAAAATCGCTCCGACAATTACAGTTCTCAACACGAGATGGGCGGGCACGACTGCTGTTCGACGGAAAAATCCGAGAAAAATCACGAAGAACCCAGCAAGAAGCTGCTTGTTGGTGAAATACTCCTCTGCGCAGGTCCTACTGTACACACTCACACATACAAACAAGCGGAGGTGAATTGATTCCTCCGCCCCCGCCCCTCGTTCACCCATGTGATCGCCGATTTTCTAGTTACTCAAGTAGTTGTGTGTGTGTGTTGATGAGCAACCACATACGAACAGCCGGAACAATCCGGGAAATGTTGAAATTTCCGCACGTGCGCACTCAACCGGAAACTCACAATCCGCGACGCAAATACAATGTTGTGTGTGTGTGCGTGCGCGCGGTCGTAGCGAAAGCGCTCGCTACTCGCCGGCTGCCGCCGTCGACACCACGGCGCGGCAGAGTCACACGAAAAAGCAAAAGAACAACGGCTAAGCACAGCTTTAGCACACGCGGATGGCAAACAAATTTGAAACGTTACGTTTGCGGAACGTACGGAAAGAAGAACAGCACGAAACGTTCACGATAGGGGTGTGCTTGAGAAACTGACCGTGAAAATCTCTCCCGTTAATGGTTCGAGTAGCTTGAAAATAAATGACATGCTGTGGAAAACCAGTTACGCGGAACTAAGCACTTCGATTCTTAGACGAGATAACTGCAACTTACAAGAAAAACCTCAAACTTTTCTACTTTCGAACGCCATTACGTACGTACAAACCTCTTTAGAAATCAAGATCTTAAGTGCAGTGCGTTTCCGTTTTTTTATTATGAACGATGGAAATTTCACTGCAACATCGTGTCAAGAACTGTTCGCTACATTACTCTGCAAATAAAGACATCTGTATTTAGAACCAATCAAAACTAAAAGAAAGATCGAATCAGAAAAGATTTTAACTCGAATGTGAGCGAAAAAATATCCGAAAAACGGTAAAATTCAAAAGTCGATGAAAACTAGAGGAAAACTACTCTTATCGAAGAGGTGGAGTAGGCAGAAAAAGAAAATCGAAGAAAAAAACCGAGAATTCCTCGAACGTTGTTCTTTATCCACCTGATCCGAAAATTATGTTGAATTGTTGCTAGAATCGATCAATACGAAAGCAGAATGACAGAGATTTTTAGAAGTCACAAGTTTAAGTTTTTCGAGTCCCCTTGAACAAAAAATGCAAAAATTGGAGCGTGGAATCAAATTTTTATGCAAAACAGTGAACTAGGGAGACTTTTTCGATTTCCACAAACTCGTAAAAAGTCAACTTTTTTATGAAACCGGATTTTTAACGTTTTTTTTACGAAGCATCTGTAAGCCATCAAATAAAAGTGACAATAGAGGAAGGATTTACCGATATTTAATGAAGCAAAGCACGTCACCGAAGCCACTGCCATGTTTTGAGGAAACTCGGACTAGAATCTGCCGTCCTCCACTCTTTAAACACTCGATAAACGTGTCCTCTATAGAACTTTCAACATGCATAAACCACTTCTCAGGATCTCCAACGCTCTGACTTCTGTGAAAGATTTTTGCTTGGACTGGTGCCATGCACGATTTTTTTTAATGGATTACTGCTTTATAGAAGCGAAATCTAAGCAAATTACAAAACGCTAAATAGTAAGCGTTGCTTAGTTTTTTTTTTCTCAGGCTCAAAAGACAACGTATGAAAGGTAATCCCCGAATAGCAACGAAAAAAAAAACACTTAAAACCTCTCAGAGAACATCTCTAACGTAATGTTCCAGGTATTCCTTTGAATTCCCGTCTTTCGCAGTGTATGACAATGCACCAGTTGACACGCTAAACGGCAAGCGTTCTGGTTGCTTATGCTGCCACTGAACTCAGCTTTTCATCGACGTTGTGTGCAACTGCACATTTTTTTATTTGGTCGTCTCAAAATTAATGCCACTTTCTGTACTACTCTTTATTCTCCAAATTTTCTTTATTTTCTATGGTTTTCATACTTTTTTCTGATGGATTTTCAATGAACCTTTACAAAATTCCTTTGTCGAGTCAAAATCCTTTGTTTCCAAGTCTGGTACCAATTTATCGACTACCGGAGGGATGAAAAGCTTGGTGAGCACCAGGGCGGCTTCGAACCTCTGATCGATCGCGCAGACGGCAGAACCTCTTACCGACTCTTACCGACACACCCCTAACAGAGAGTACCCATTTGGGTTTCTACCAATTTACTGCCATCATCTTTCACCTTTCTGATAGCTTCATTTGTGTAATGTAATGTATTTGTATGATTTGTCTTCAGGATTTGATTTGTGCTACTGAAAAATCCACATTATTCATGAGAGAACCCAACACAACCACAGCGGCCTAAAAACATCACTGAAGATTTGAACAAGAAACTTTGGAGAATTTGACTCACATGAGAACCAGAGACGTCAGAACCTCGACATCCTTTTTCCTACATATTTAGCTAATGAGTAAATTGTGTACCTGTCGTACCTCTGTCTCTTTATTTTGGTGTAATTGGGTCCATTATTTGCAGAATAAAACTGCCATTGCAGTTTCAGTCGATTTTTCAAATACAGCAAGTACAAGACTGTCACAAAACCTTTTTTATTGGTTTCAGGAAGGAAGCCACCGATTTGGCAAAAGACGTAGCCAATCCACCTATACTTAATCATTCATCTACATATTATATACTCTTGTTATATTTTTTGTTTGAATCTAGAACTTAATTTAAGCTATTCCTTTGAAAATATAATTTCTGATTTAAAATAAAATTGGAGGAAGCTTAGCTTGTTTCGTCTGATTGTATCATGTTCCAATAAAATCTCTTATTGAACTTTTAAATCTGTATTTTGAAAGAATATGTGAAATTTCTAACATTCCTGAGTTTAGAAAAATTATTTTAAAATATTTTTAGATGTTTTATCGGGACATTATGTAATCATCCCAAACTTTCTTCTCAACGAGATTTTCTCCCTCAATTTTTCAGAGATTTCAAACTATTAATGTATTGAATTTAGGTTTGAAACCAGTCGAAAGGTTAAGAGAGGAAGCACTTAGAAAACAAAATATCTAAGCCCTAGTCAATCGGAGAATTTCAATCAAAACCATTTTTCAGCTGCTCTCCATAAAATAGCCGCACGGCCAGCAAGAAAAAAGAAAAAAAGTAGGAAATGCTGCCAGCTGGAGGAATTAACAGAGTAGACGCGCTTATGTTTGGGGTGGAAATATTAGTGATTATATTTTACACGTTTCTATTTAAACTAAATCTAAACACTCCTGTCATTCACTAGTTATTGATCACAACAGTAGGTCAAACCTCAGCAATAAAACCCATGCGGTGTTCCTGCTCCTCTTTTGGATCCGATCTTTCACTGTTTTTTTTTTAATTTAGGCAAAAAGGCCTTGAAAAAACCCGTGGTCTTTCTGTCATAAAATTTATCTGTTAAGCGATTATTCACACGAAATTGGTCTCCGGCTCCGAGTGGAAAGTGTCTGCCCTCCCGGAGCAGCTGTTGCTGAGATCTTGACCGATAGGTGGTGTCTTTTATGATCAATACTGCAATCGGGGTGCGTTCATTCTCCTCCGGCAAATTCTTTTCACTGTTCTTGCTTTTCTCTTCTTTCATGAATCCTTAATATATGTTCCTTCCTGAACACTTCAGAGTCCCAACGATTTCTTTAATTACTAGTAACTACATTTTTTTTTAGATGAGGTTCTTTGCTGTATTAGTTCCCCTCTCAATTCTGGTTCTGGGTGCTTCGACATCTGCGGATTTTCAAACTATTGGATTCAAAGATTGCAGTTGGTTATTTTAATGCAGCGGACAGCTGCACAACTCTCCGGATTCCTAGTACATTAGTCATCGAGTTTCTCTCATTTTACAGAGTCCAAGTTCAAAATCCTTGATGTACAAGCGTCCGGATGCGATCTGAAAGATACCCCTAACGGGAAAAAACTTTGCGAATTCAAGGAAGGAACAACACCAAGAATTAGGATCAAATTTGTGCCGGGTTCGCATGGTTTTCCGAGCTTCGGCGAATGTTTTCAATTCATTGCCTTCGTTAATTAAAGGGTTTTTCTCTCAGATCAGACTGTTAACAGTCTCAAAACACAGATTAAAGCGAAAATTGGTCAGACTTTTTTGGAGTTCCCCATGGCCGATGCTGATGCCTGCAAATACGGTATGTAATTATTGCGTAGTCTTTGCACATGTTTCTTCCCACTTTTGGAAAAAAAATTTCTTAGCTAATTTTTAATTTTATTATTACAAATGAAGGATCAACTATGTGATTATTATCGTTATCACTAACATGTAGCCACCTCACAGGCCAAGTCTCAATCCCCTTCTTCCAGAAGGAGAAGGGCTGTGACGATCAAAAGTCGTCAAGTACATTTTTGAGGTCACAGAGGTCTTTTTTTACAGATGCTGCCCCATGACCGTCACAGCCCTAAAACGGACGGTAGTCGGATAAAACTTGGTCCAGACGCTACATCGTCCAGCTCCTGGATTTTGCTTCGCGTAGAGATAGGCGTTGATTGTCTGATTACCTCTCAGCCGCTCCTAGAATACAGCACTTTGCGAATCCCAGAATACAAAAAAGAATCAAATGTTGGGAAAACGAAATGCAAAGACCCAATATCTTGATTGAAATTTGTGCACGTGCTGATCATTTACAAATTTTTGTAGGTGTAAAATGTCCAGTTGAAGCTGGAAAGGAATCCGTCTACGAGAAAGGCATCGAAATAATCAATAACTATCCGAAGGTAATTTACGAGCTATTGGGTTTTTTTAGTTCTCCTTTTAAAATATATTCGCTACGTTGTTTTAAAGGACGAAACGGTTCAAGTGAATTGGATGGTGAACAAAGACGACGGAAAGGCGGTATGCATCATATTTTTGGCACGAATAGTAGCATGAAGTGATTGTTGTTTACTCTCAATCAATAAATAGTTTATTTTTCGTTCTAAAATTCAAAGGTCACACGGTGGAGTTACAGCTTAGACATGGATTTTTTGGCAGGAAAACGTTGCATGACAGCTGTTTAAGATTTGTTGTTATTTTGTTAGTTCACCTTCACATGATTGAAGGTTCAAGAGGCCACAAGCGCCTTTTTTAAAGGGATTTGTCGTTGATCTACCACAGATCTGTGAACTAACGAAGAAAATTTGTTCTACAATCGACAGTTTTTGGAGATATGATCCGCTTGCACTGATGAATCCATGTATTTCTCCTACGACCGAACCAAAGAGTAAAACTACTCACGAAGCAAACGTCAATACTAATTCCAATCCTCAACACTTTTTTGGTTTTTTTTCACATTTTTCAAAAAAAAAGGTCAACGTTGCCAGCTTTTCTAAGGGTAGTGAATTTTTTGGAGTATTTACCTGTTTCCTCTTTTGGCAAGTCCTCTTTTTTTTCGAAATTTTACTTTGTGGAGTATTTTACTTTTTCTACACCGTGTTCTTTTTTCTCGCACTACAGTTGCCTCCTATAAGCTGCCAACCGTAATAGTGTCTTGTCGTCTCTTGGAATCCAACATCACCTGTTCAATCTGTGCTCCGTTCTACAGTTCGGTTCGATTTCGAGTTTTCGATCTCGAATTCGATTCGCCTAAGGTGGTGCTAAAACATTTCCATTCATCCGTTTGCGTGTAAGAGTTCTGTAAGAGTTTCGCCAAGATTGAGGCGTACGAAAAACTTCACATTCTTTTCCAAGCGCTGGGATCGAACCGAAGAGCAAAACGGACATTGACGACAGCGACACCTAGCGCGTGGGACTAGCTAATCGACTTTTTGGAGTTATATTTGTATTATATTCGAAGACAGTAGACCTATCAATCATGGAAAAAATTGAAAAAAAATCAGGAATTCATGAAAATTAAGCGTTGAGAAGTGTGCGGTATATCGGTGACCAGCGCTATCGTCGAAGTGTTATGAGAAGTTGGTATAACCACCATGACCACCACTTCGTCGGTGGTGCGTTTTCTATGTCATGCACCTCTATCACTCACGGTTCTTATCCGACTTATAAACGATTGCAGTTAGAGCGCATCAATTCTCCTGCTCATGCTCATTTTCCCCTAGCTTCAGGAGATCACAGGCACTGCCACCGATTGCAGCAGTGTTTGTGATCTCGGAAGTTCCTCTTTCACGTGCTCAAAGGCATCACCCCACGACTCTGATGTGGTACGGACTTCAGGTGGAGTAGTCGTATACGGGATCGTAGATTATTCGAGCGTTTCTTCAATTTCCCTAATTCCGTAGAAAACAGCCCGGAAGATACGGCTTCGAGCGTTTCGAAGCACTATTTTCTACAAGGAGTTTAATTGGAGCGCGCCAGCTTTCTGCACGCGTCGCATCTTCCGGACCGTTTTTTACGGCAATTAGGAAGAAATGGACGGAATCACACCCCTCTCCAAAATCTACTATCCCATATACGAATATTCCACCTGAAGTCCGTACCACATCAGAGTCGTGGGGTGATGCCTTTAAAAAAAGAATTTTTCTAGGATTATTCTTTCGACGGAGGTTTCAATAGCTCTAACCGTACCTTCTCCTTACTAGGGTAGCATCTAGGTTTCTAGAGTGTTAGCCAAAACAAAGGAAATGATGGTGCTAAAGAAATGACTGTGCACGAGCGCCCATTTTTTCATTGTTACATCCTTCATAATCTGCTGGTAAGAAATCTTGCATTCCAACAAACGCGTAATGAACAACAGCACAGGTTGCCTGCCAGACATTCGGAATTGATCTCATTGCGACCGGTGACGTACGAGCTTTCATTAATGATGAAATGTCGCCATGAAAGTATGTCGGACGTAGCAAGATAGACTAGGACGAGTAGCTAAGTTATCCAAACGTTCTCATGTCTTGAAATGTCGGCATATTCTGTCTATGCTTTTTAATAGTGTGGTTTTAGGTGGAACTTTTATTTTCCTGACGTATCGGCTTTTTCGCCATATTCAGAGGCTTAATGCTTTAGTAATAATCACATTATTAAGAGAAATAGCAGAGTTATCTTTCCTCACATAGTAAGTAGCTAAGCAGAAATAAACAGCGAATAGATTAGTTTAGAAATAACGGTGAACTGTCTCCGTCTCCTCTCTCGATACAGAGATTGCTGCATCCAAATTAACATGACCACATGATCTCGAGAGTTTTAGGAGTTTCATCCATCTCTTGGTTACTTTCATATTATTCAAGCTTACAAAACATAGACAAGCATATTATTCGTCGATGTCTGTTCGTTGCGTAGGGTGGCTTGCTTGGGTCAAAATGACATGAAGATCGCAACTTGTCGATAGTCAAATTTCAGCAACAGCCAAGATTGTTAACAAACTTTATTACGGCTAATATTTCGGCGTTGTCGCCTTCGTCAGGGCCTGAAAAGTAAGAACATTTGCAATATGTCCTCTCAAATGCCTCATCCAGAACAAGTCATCATCCCCTAAGATATTACACCCGGAAACAAAACCAAAAGAGCCCAAATCGTTGTGCCTACCTCAGTAGCCGTGTTGCTATGATGTTAGCGGATAGCCGCGTGGTGCGGTTGCTCCGCTATTACTAATTGGGATGCAACCCGCATATGACCCCGTAGATCAAACCCGCAAAGGTCTTGATACAGAGCCAGCTCGTTGATCACGGCTAAGGACTTTTCCTTTCTATTCATTTTTGGCAACCATGCAGAAAAGAACATTTTCATGACATTTTCTGCGGTGAGCTTCGAGGGAAGTTGCTGCATTCGATTGTTTCATCCCCTCTAGATGTTCTTTAATGCGAACACGAAGGGGTCGCCCTGTTTCATGAAGCTCAGTGCAGTTGCGTAAGCGGCTGCGCTCGAAGCGGTGCGGTGAAGCGAAGCGCTGCAGTTCGCGATGGTTCCGATCACCAGCGGTGAGTGGTGCTAGCAAGGGCCTGCTCCCGATCCTAACGGCTGCGCTCCACTTGAGCGTAACCACTTACTCCACCGAACTTCATGTCGTTGTGGCCCGTCTGCACCTTTCCAGATGTTGGCTAACGAGGCGAAAAGATTCCAGTTGATAGCGTCTTTGGGACTTTGTTTTGTAAACCTCGTCCAGGTAATGATTTGTACGCATTTCTTCCTTTCTCTGAAAAATAAATAAAGAAGATTTCCGATAATGCTCACAAATTTCAAGGGAGAAATTGAATGAAAAGAAAGAAAAAATTGGAAAAGTACTCTGGAGTTAAGGTTTTGGAGAAGATTCCCTATAAGATATTTATGAAAGATCATTTGTACTACACATTCCATATTCACTGAACTGAGATTTCAGAAGAAAAAAAATTGTTCGAGCAGGTATGTAAGTTTATTTGAGGTGTTATATTCATAAACGTGAAATCCTTAACACAAATTTTTGGTGACTTCGTTCAGAAAACAGTCACGTTTTTACAACTGAAACCAGTTTTTCCTGCCTATTCGGAACCACTTTGCACGCATTACTATAGAGACTAAAATTTCTGGGAAATATTTTTTCTCCTCGCGGATAAACAGGTTTTCATGGGATTGTTGATGATTAGTGGTACTTTGTAAGGTTAATGGGCATCTCGGTCCAAATCCCTTGTGCTTATGTGCTTAGCAGAGTTATCAAAATAAATTTCATCACAATTTTCCCTCCTCAGATTTCTTACCTCAGAATTCCTCGTGGCATTGTAGCTGTGAACGTTGCATATTATTTGAATCTAGGATATTAGAAGACGTTTGGTTACGGTAGAATACACGCTACTTCGTGGGACACAGTACCATAGCAGTACCAGTACCGTTACAAATGCTTTCGACTTCATCGTTACTTTTTCTGACAATACTAAGCTAAGATTCTAATCTTCTCTTAGTAATAACGATTTCTAAGCAGCTAAGAGATATTCGAACAGAAATGAAAAGTGCGGTGATAAATGTCTTCATGCGGTAACTGGACGTCCTTTCAAACCGGCTTCGTCATCCACAAAAACTTATGCCGAAATGGACCGAAAGCGTGTATGTTTTAGGTTGTCATGAGAAAATAGTTGACGCGGCACTGATGTGATCATTGTGGATCAGAATAAGGATAGGAGCCATATGCAATGTCTACATACAATGTCATCTTGTTAAAATAAGAGTAAAAATAAGTAAAGTAAATAAGTAATAATAACAATAAGTAATAATAATAAATAATAATAAATAAGAGTAAAAATAAGAGTATCCTGTTAAAATAAGATTACTGTAATTCCAAACAATAAGATTCTCATTATAGATGATTAAAAATGGTAAAGGATAAGGCTTTTGCATCAATTCCGGATGAGTCGGTCGACATCAACGGAGAGAATCGTTTGAGATTCATGATCTTTTGAGGTTTACGACCGCTTACGTTTTATACAGCCCACAGAATGACTTTGAACGGCTAATCGTTGCGTCAAGTCAATGTCGTTATCCTCCTAATGCCTAATTCATCGATCCAGAAAGGATGAAAGATTTGCGGTTGGTCTGGAGCGATTGCGAAATATCACCCAGAGTCCACAACAATAAAATTTTCCCAGTTGGATAAACGGGTTCCAGCGGAAAAAAAACAAATGTGTTTTGTTTAGAGATATTGCAAAAAAAAATTTCCTATAAAAATTTTTCCGCAAGCAAGCACACCGCGCAACGAGGAATACGTTTCCACTCGTTTTAATATTGGAAGTATTTCTGCAACAGCCAGGTCCTGCAGCGAAGTGCTGTCGAGTTTGCGTCGGCAAAATAACAAAATATTAATTTTGGATACCACACGGGGAAAAAGAAGTCACCGATAACTTTGTTTTCATACTCATTTATTCATATTCATATTCATATTTTATTCATATTGATCCTCCCAAAGAAGAATATGTTGGAAACGAGCCATCGACCGTCTAGACGTGACGGATATCTCCTACTACTACATCCACCTTACCAAAAATAATCTTTATACAAAAATTCAATAAAGGATAAAGGATAAAGTGTCTGGCGTTAATCAATCCGCTTGGGACCTGCGCCACCACGTCCACTTCAATTCAGGATCATTTGAGGTTTACGAACGTGTAAATGGCCTATACAATGACTTGCGGTGGCTAGCCGATGTGTCAAGTCAGTGTTTTATCCTCCCAGACAAGCCTGCACCAATTTATCGACCCGGAGGGATGAAAGGTTTGGTGTACACTAGGACGGATTCGAACCATCGATCGATTGTGCACGATGCGGAACCTCTTACCGACTGCGCTACACTCACACCTTAAAAATAAAATAGTAGTGGAGAAGTATACATAAAGATAATAATAGTCCAGTAATACTAAGTTTTCATTACGATTAGATCGAATTGAAAAATCCATAGTTACAATTCAAATAAATAAGATACAAAGCAGATCAAGGCACAAGAGGAACTCGTCCTCATTATGTGTGCGAGTTTTCGCGGGTAACACACTAACTGGTTGCAGCGTCGCACGAGCGCATTGAATCATTCCCGCTTAACTTCTTGACAGTGTTTTTTTGACGTGCAATCGCTCTTCTGTCAAAACGATGACCAGAGCGTGCTAGCATGGCCACGCCCATTTCGGATCTGGCTTTCAGACCCCGTTATGGGTGTGTGGATGAACAGCATCCATGCTCTCTGCGCGCTAACACATCCTCTCTATCCTTAGACGTCTCATCGATATCGACTTCGCTCTGTTTTCCTTACTACCTTGGGGATCTTCGCATGATTATTTCAGTATTTCGCTGCGCTAGTAGCGAACATGAACGTGCTAGTCTGAATTTGATAGCTGATATTTAGATGATTGATGGATGATTTTTGCTGAGGTATTCGGTGTGCTTAAAAATCTAACTAATAAAATTAGGGTACTGTATATACGAAGAAAAAAAACCCTTGTGAGTTGTATCATCAATTTCTTTTTTTTTGCCTTTCTCGCTTACTGAATAATGAAAGATGGGTAAAAAATATTAATTAAAATGCAGCATCAAAAATTTTATTCAAGAATGAAAATACAGCATTTCGACCTGTTTCACTACTCCAGAGAAAAAAATCCTTCCAAGTTTTTCTTATGATTTTGAAAATCCTAAAGACGGCTTTGTTGTTATGGGATACCACAGAAGGATCTTACTTTGCTGCATCATGGATTACTTCGTGCTTAGCTTCTTAATCCCTAAAAATTACATTTCGAACTAGATTCGGCTTCTAAAAGTTGATATGAATGTGTTGTGAATTCGCCATATTTCTTTCAGTTTTACTTTGAGTTTCCGCAAGTAGCGCAACAAAATCTAGCTGTCTGGATTCTAGAGGGGTTCGTAAGAAAATCGAAAATGCTTCAGTCAACTTCAAAAGAACAGCTAGTATCATTACTTTCTTTTAGACGAGAAATCTTCTAAAAGTGACGGGAAACCCACATATTTACTTATTTACATTGGCTTTAATATTCACCTCTTACAGTGAATTTACTACTTGCCTTCTAATTTCTATAATTATCACATATGGATTTTTGCCATTGTGTACATTGCTACCAGATTTCCTTTTAGCAGAAGTTCTCTAAGCTGCACGCGTGGTCATTCGGTGAAGTTATGAAATTATGAACAGAACGTTAAAGGCAGCATACCATGAATCCGAGGTGGTGAGGGAATCCGCGAGAAAAGCCGGAGATGGGGTTGTAGATTGCGGGATCAGGGGTGGTTCCGCTCATCTCTCCGTGATCGTCGTAAGAAACGGCGTGAGAACCGCTTTGATTATTACAAGGTACATTAGAACGCTCCTCTATACACACGTTCCGGTCCACCTAGCAGCCTACACCTTGGTTTTATTGAATAGGCTGGTGAGAAGACATCTCTGATCTTCGACCGCTCGCATTTGGATGCGGCGCGTTCACAAGGCTGACGCGTTGCAATCGAAATCGTCTTGGAAAACGTCGTCTTTCATGCCGTTTTTTGTAACTACGACTAGGGGAGATAAGCAGAACCACCCTTGTTCCCACAATCTGCAACCCTAATTCTGGATTTTCCCGCGAATTCCTTCACCACTACAAATTCGTGGTGTGCTGCCTTTAAAGGAAGAATAAGGCCTTTTAAATGCAGACTAGTTTTAAAACCGTTTAAAACAGTTTTAAAGTTTTAAAACAATTTTTTTCCGGAAATTTTCATTCACAATTAGTGAACACGTTACAGGTGTAAAGACGTTAATATTTCTTGTGATTTGAAAATATGAAGTTTTAAGGAAAAAAGTATGAAGGAATAAGTGAGTAGCGGTATATGAATCTTATCTGAGTCGTAGGGGATCGTCTTCCTAACTAAACTACGCGTATTTCGAAGGAAACAGAACGTGTGTCCAAAGTTTTACGACTTCGATGCCCATTGACGTGATCAATGAAGCGCTCAAGCAACTTCTTGTAGTCGTGAGGAACCTGTCAATAATGGCCGGCGCCACCGGCTATGGACCGGTCCTCGCACGGGTTTCCCTACAGAGAGATGAGCGCTTGGTCAACGGCTAGCGCTAGCAGTTAGATTTAAATTTTTGAAGTGTAGCTCGCAAAATTAACTTTTTATTAGATTTTTAAACAAGAGAATAATTTACAAATCCTCTTCTGAAGCATATCTCTGCACATCTGAAATATTTATTAATGGACAAAACGTAAAATTTAGCATTTATTATCTTCATTGTTCATAACTCGGATCTAAAATAACTACTCCATTAACGTTCAAAGATTTCTTTCAAATCCTCAGTGCAATGCCCGAAATCAACGATGATTGGTAAGTTTCATTCAGATCCAGTTCGGATGACAGCGTTTTCATCTGTTGGCGGATGTTTATGCGAAGAGACAAGAGATTGCATCGCAATTGCTTCGATACGATTTCGTACGAGTTGTTACGTCTACATACATACGCACGCGTTGCTTACACACGTTGAACAGCTGTGGGAATGGTTGAATCGACGTAGATTAGCAACTAATGGCTACTTTGTACCCTTTTACTTTTCACCAAAAATATTCTTAGTTTTTTCTCTACGAAAGTACAAAAGTTTTTTCTCTACGAACGTGCAAAAGTTCTTTCTTTACAGAAGTTCTCTACAAAGGAAAGAGTAAAGACTAGTTTTCAGAATCTTGAGATTATCTTTTTCTACTTCTTTTTCTGTTTTTTTTTCTCTTTCTACAGTTTCTCTACAAAATTGCAAATGCTTTCATTTCCAGAAGTCTTCTACAAAAGTAAGAGTAAAGGGTAGCTTAAAAAATCTCGAGATCTTTTTTTTTCTTTTTTTCTAGATCTTTTTTTTTCTTTTTTTTTCTACTTTTCTTTCTACAATTTCTCCACAAAAGTAAGAGTAAAGAGTAGCTTAAAAAATCTCGAGGCTTTCTTTTCCTAGTGCTTCATTTTCTTTTTTTTTCTACTTTTCTTCATATAATTTCTTTACAAAAGTAAGAGTAAAGAATACCTTAAAAAAATCTCGAGATTTTCATTTTACTGCTTCATTTTCGTTTTTTCTTACTTTTATTTCTATAATTTCTCTACAAAAGTAAAGGTAAAAAGTAGCTAGAGATCGTTCATTCAATAATTCTTGAAATTCTACCAATTTGAAGGTTTCAATTGTGCACACTTTTATAAATAATTTTCTTCTTGTTATCATCACGTAGATATCCATGTCGTTTTACCTTTGTCATTTTTTTTGCTCCACCTAATATTCCAGTTTTTTTTTTTTGCTATAATTTTCTCCGCAAAATCAGCTGTTATAGATTACCTCTTGGGCACAGATTCTGGATCACAAGCGAAACGAGTTTCTCTTATAATTTTTCAGGTTCTTCGTATTCAACAATGTTAAATTCGGAAAATGAATAATGAATAATCTCGCCGAATAACGTACATAGGTGGATCAGCCGTCGAGATCCTGAGGGAACGTGAAAATGTTGGAATCACTGTAGTAGTCCCTGTATTATTCATTCATTTATAAAATCCAGGATGAGGGACTCATTCGTATGGCCTATGGTGGGATTACAACTTTTTGTTCCTTTAGCTGTGGTCACAAAGTTATCATAGACCCGCCTAAATACTTGCATACGTAGTTGGTATTTTTGCCCGGTAAAAAAAGTCAGTTCCTTAAATATGGAAAAACCTTGTTTATTTGTTTGCTCCCACTTTTTCTTTCAAAAAAAAAATCCTAGTAAACCTCAAGAATATTGGGGAAATGTTGCATATGTTAAGATACTGAGAAAAATCAAACACTGATGACTTCCTCTCACCCACTCTATGCGAAATTCGTATTCTCTCATGATTTGACTTCATCTTTAATTTTTTTCTGAAAAAAAAACATTGTTGCTCGAGAATCCTCACGTGAAGGACATCTTCAAGTTCTTGATGAACTTGAAGATCTTCGGTGGTGACGTGTTCATGGCTTTTTACACCCGAAAACGAGTGCTTTAGTTCATGCAAAATGCAAGAATCGGGATCTCTTTTTTTCCAAATTTCGTGGTTCAAATCTCGTTATAGAAGGCAAAGATTCTTTTTTTCGCGAAGAAATTATGTAAGCGATGAAGCCGGGGAAAACATATTGTAACATCCCCATCACAATAAGATAATTTTATTTTGTTTTCGATTTATACACAAAAAGCTAAAGGTGTTACAACATAAATGTCCTGCCTTTTAGGATTTGCTGCAACTCTTTTAGCACAATCCATAAAACTTTTCAATAGATGTTCTTGAAGAGCAATCTCTTCCACACAAAGCTTTCCTAAACTCAACAATCATGGACGGAAGCTACTCCTATGAACTGCAGATAAATGTTTGCCAAGTTCGCTTTGACCGGACTTATCCACCTTATTTACCTATTCATCATTTTTTCATACAATTAGGTGGAACTTTAGTTTCTTGAATGGACTACGGATGAGAAAAAAGCAGCAGCGGAAAAAGCTCTATTGTTTCGTTTTCTTTTACTTCTCGATTAAAATATAGTATGGTCAAGACGGCATAAGGCACGGTGCAATTGCGTACGCGGCTTCTCTCGTGGCGCTTCGGTGGGGCGTAGCGGTTCCAACTGCTGCCTCAACCGTGTCGTTCGCAAATGCATCGTGCTTCATTTCGTTTTGAATCGACTATAATTACTGTAGACAAACCACAATTTAGTGACTTTTTCCTCGTTCCCTAGTCCGCTTGTGATCATTTCTTTGATGAAACTTTCTGTGTACGATGAAATAAACACACTGCTTCGCTAACTGAGATGATCTTTAAAGATGACCAGTTTTTGTTTGTAAGTATGTACGTTTGTACCGAGTTGCAGTCTGTCGCGCGTTCTATTTTAGCATTCATCGAATATTTCTTAATCAATTCCTTCCCGACGTCACCGCCCTCACGATCAATATCGATTGATAACTAGTCCGCTGTCGTTATAGTTGATCATCATTATCAGGGGCTATAAAGTATAGCTTAGAACAGGACACACTTAGAACACCACAGTAATGTAGCGGCTCTAGCTCTACATTTTGAAATTTCCTAACATAATCTCTGCTGGCAATTATTCTATCCTTTCCTCTACGTTTTTTTTTCCAATTTTCACCGAGATATCAACTGATATTTCAACCAAACGGGTTCTTTTTGGGACAGATTTGGTACCTCTTCCTGCTGCGTTTCACCTTTCCCTTCTTCATCAATCTTATCTTCTCAATTCTGATTCTGATTTTGACTGTTTAACTATTTTAATTTTCTTTCCTGACACACTTTTGAAAAAATATTAGGTGGCGAAGGTAAAAGGATAAAAGTGTCTAGAGTTAATCAATCCGCTTGGGATGCGCCCCACGTTCACTTCAATTCAGAATCGTTTGTGGTTTACGAACGAACGTGTAACTGGCCCAAACAATGCCTTGCGGGGCTAGCTGATGTATCGAGTCAGTGTTTTTATCCTCCCAGACAAGTCTGGTACCAATTTATCGACCCCGGAGGGATGAAAGGTTTGGTGAGCAGCAAGCCGAAGTGGCGAAGATAGTGCACGTAAAATCGGAGTACTACGTAGTTATTGGGTTTTCGTATTGATACAAAAAGAATACAAGAAACAGATAAAGATGAGTAGAAAAAGAATAGCGAAATTAATAATGGCACTGTTCAGAGTTCCTTAGTGAAATGTGTCACGAATTTTCGATGTTGAGGACTCTATACCCACGAATAGATTGGTTTATGGGTGTGGTTCACGAATGAGCAAATTTCTCGAGAATTCCTTTCTCTTGTAAGAATTGAGCGTCGCCACCCTCATTTCTCACAAGGATAAGACGTGTATGGCAGCCCTGTATGACTTCGTTTGTCCAGCGATGCAACGCGCTACGCATTAGAATGCGGGCAACATCGTCGTCGCCCACAACATTCGCACAAATAAGCAGTATAGGCTGCTAAACCTTGTCGCCAACCGCCGAAATGTTGCGGGGTGTCCGCGTTTTACAAGTTACGTCGTTGGAGAGAATAAAACACCCGTAGCCACTCCACATTCACATATTTACATGCGTTTTTTTTTATTTATGTAGGAAACAGGACTCTGATCTCTCTCATACTCATGAACTACGTTCCTACCACTATTTTCTCGTGGAGGGATCCCAAAATTAGTGCTCTTCCTTTCAAATAGTGTTTCAGCAACAGACACCCAATAACTGAAGACGTTGGACGTCAGAAAAAATTATTTTGTCTCCGGTGAATCCATTAATTTAACAGTCAGTCGCATATTTACTAGCGATTTCCCAGGAAACAATAATGAGGTGTAGATGTTGGACTTCTGTTTCGGAGTGATGAGCGAAAAGTGTACGGACGACCAAATAACACCCTAGAACACCCGTCAGAACTCGATCAAAAGTTGGTGATCGGCGCAGCGCACTGAAACCGACAGTTGCCATTCGACGCTGATGATCATGTGCTACGGATCCGGCAATGATTCAGTTCTTGAGGAGTTTTTCTTCCGCTTTTCTTTTCTTCTTGGAAAACGGCACGTCTCTTCCGTTCAAAATCAAAAAAAAAGAAAGAATCAAGAATGGGAAGAGAAATCTTTAAAAGTGTGGGGCAAGTTAAAACGTGGTGAAATAAAAAGCTTTAAAAAGAACGAATTATTTTCTTCTTCTAAAAAAATCTCTTCACCACAAGAAAGAAGAGCCCGAACACTTCTTCAGTAGTGTTCGACGTTTGCATCAATAATTTTTGATTTTTTTAATGACTAAACTAAAGCAAAAAGTGGAAAATCAGCGCTAAATTATTTAAAGCATGTACTGTATTATGTTTGGTTTGAAATCTGATGGATAAAGGATAAAGGATGGAGTTCTTGACGTTTTGAGGATGCGCGTACGCTTCAATTGCATGCGCTTCACTTCAGAATCGTTTGCGGTTTATGAAGGTGTGTGCAACCTCACAAAGAATTGATGGTTCTAGCCTGATGTAGTCAAGTCAGTGCTTTCATCCTCCGGACAGGTTAGCTACCCGATCCTAAGCTTGATGGAAGCAATGGAAAAAGGAATTCCAAGAAAACGCAGTGGTCTCTTAAAGTGCACGATTATTTGATTTTTCAGTTCGATCGTCTGATTTTTTCTTTTCTATAACAAATAAAGTGGTACACAGTAATCGTCTACCCTTTCATCTTCTATGTACCGATCATCCGCCATTATACAAATAGCCGTCCACTGTCACTTATCAATGTTTTTATTTGAAAGAGAATTAGTTTATTGCGTTTCAGTTCAATTCCCCTTGGAAAACAGTTCTGGATATCGCTCGTCACATATTGACATCATACCCGTAGTCGTACGTCGCCGCAATCTTCGCGCCGACATCATAGCCCAGCTTGTCCACACATCTTGTTCCAGCGGTTACATCAGCGTGAGAAGCCGAAATCAACACCACCTACTAGCATAGCGGGTAACGTGCTGTTTCAGCCACGCTTCGTTTTCATTTCAGATTCATTTTAGATTTATTTTCCTCATTTCTTAGTTCAATCTACGTGAAATTTCTTCGAATGCACTTTCAGATGATTCTAAAACTTTTTATTATTCCATGGATTTGGGCCCGTGCTCAAAACGTTCAAAGTAATCCTGCAGCTGTTGCACCGCCTCCAACAGCTCCAAATGCTCAAGTAGGTCCACTTTTTACGTATGGTGATAGAAATCTAGATATAAAGTTCTGGATACTATCCATCCAGAGCAATTTTTAGTTCGTCGACATTCCCTTCTATCAATTTCTGCAACGACAGAATCAAATAAACAATGCGATCTTATTAAATAATGCTATGCTGGCGAATTCATTAACTGCAATTCCACCGAATGAACATCAAATGCAGTAAGTACACACTATTGGGTACGGTAACACTGACGTCATTATCTTCAATCTTGAAAATGTTCATTTAGAATCGCGAACACGCTACAATTCCCGAATGCTGCCGTTGCTTTGCCGGCAAATCATGCAGCACTTTTTCCGAATTTTCAACCTAAGCTTGCCGCAGTCCCTACTGCAGGTATTTTTGAATTAAATTAATAAAATTTAATTTTTTTCGAATATTTAGCGGATATAATCATTGGAATATGTTTTTTGTAAAAAAAAAGTTGTAGAACATTGGAGAGAGCGTCTAGCACTAATCTCGCAACTACTTCTACTTATCTTTACTTTTACTGGCTTTTTCTTGAATTTTTCGCTTTTACTCGAAAACATCGCTATTAACCTAACAGAATCCTTTAGTTCTCAGATCATATGTAGTCACACCGAAACTTTTTTGCGAAAAACCTCTAAAAATGCTACTTTTTCTGCAACAAAAAAGTTCTTTTTTCTCTTGCTACTGTAGAGTAACGATGAGATGCGCCACAAAAATTTATTGTCTTTAAATTTTTATCTTCTAATCAATCATCCTTTTCTTGGCTTTCTGGAACATCTGGACATTTATGCTTTTTATTCTTCACCTTTCTTCATCTTCATAAACTGAAGCGCTTTTGATATAATCTTTATGTACGTAAATCTCATAATTATTTGCATTTTCGCTGGACGGCATCGCTATCAGCCGAACAGGATGGGACTTTGAAACTGTATTTCAGTGTGGAGGATGATGAATAGGTATTATATATTTATATATGTATTATAAATTACTATACATTATATATTATTATATGTATCATATATAGAAAAATATTATCTATAAAACATGTAATATTAGTGGCGATTTTCTTGAAACCTATGCTTTTTACTTTCAAAACAGTTTATTTTGTACCAATAACCTTATGTAATCATTTAATTAGGAAAGGATGCGTTAGTTGACTGTTACAGGGTTTTCGAGTAATCCTGCGGCTACGGGATTGTTAAATTTTATTTGAAATTTTTTTATAAATGAACGCTTTACATTATTTATAATCGCTGTGCTTGCTTTTTTTTTCATAGTGGAGGATCCATAGCCCCGTCTTACATGCTTGAGGTTAGTTGTTAGAAATTTTCAGGTATTATTATAACGTTTTCTAATTTTTCTTTATGTCTGTTTTTCATTTGTTACTCTTTTCCTTTAACATCTACTCTCATTCAAACTCAACCTTTTGAGTCTTGCATTTTTCATTTTTTTCTCTAAATTTTTAAGGCGTTCGTTTTTATTGTTTAGTAATAAATGCTCATTCCTTCTTTTTCATTCATATTTCTCCACGTACACCAACGTTATCACGTTATCCATTTTTAGAAGCAAAAGGAACGAATTTTTCTGTTTTTCTCTCTTTCAAAAAAGAACTTCACATGCTAAAGCAAATCTTTGCTATTTAAACCGTTCTTAAAGAGTACGAGGTTCACCTCTGGGGCTACAATCCAAGTGATTAGTTGTTCTCCGGAAGAGGTACTTCAAAAGTTTATGAGGGCCAGACGCATCAAATAATTGCATTGTTTTAGTTATAGAGTTTTAAACGACGGAATGTTTGGTTTTTTTTAAACTGTAAAGAGCGTAATTGCGGACAACTCGTACAGTCTTAGTGTTTTAATTCCTCTATGTATCGCACCGTGGCTTTTTTTTCGAACGACTCATCCACTCAAAATGCGCAAACGAGAGCTGAAACTTAAAGAGAATCTTATCTCACTTATCGTTGGAAATTGATTCAATTCCGTAGATCCTTTTTTAATTCACCCAAAAATCTCTATGGAATTTTTATAAAAACAGTGAATGCTTTGCCAGAAATTTGATGTGCTTTTATATTCATTCTTGCCTGATCCGCAAAAAAGTAAAAAGCTAACTGAACCGGTTGTTTCCCAATAAAATACCACTCTTAACTGATCCAGTCTGATTGTCCAACATCATGAACTTCCAGATCTCTTTCTTAGAGAATTTTATTCTTCTGGCTGTGTATGGGACTTTTTAGTGGTTGTACGTTTTTTTAAAGTATATCTAAGAGAGAGAGAACTCAAATTGATTCATAACAGACCACAATAACGCAGTAAAATCAAAAATCTTCGCGACGTGTCAGGTTCTCAGGAGACGATGTTGATGGATGTAGTTTCTCAGCTGAGTGCGGAGATTGTCAATTCAGATCTGGTTCAATCCATCGACAGCGGTGCGCAACACCACTAAATCGGATCGTCACTTTTTGAAAAAATCCTTCTTTTCGTGACAATTAGAAGTTATAGACGCATTTAAGAGACCTAGACCAAGACTAGATCAATTAAGATAAACACCATCTAGAACACCGCTGAGTAAAGAAAAAGTTCGAGCTCACTACGAAGGAGCGAAGTTGTCGCATAACTCCTCATGCAGTCTTTACATGCGTAGTACGGCTTTCTACACCTGTAGCTGCTGCACGAACGTTCTCGTGATCAACATTCTAAAATATTATAAAAAATCTCGAAATTTTCACTGGTGTTTCACTTCTGGGCATTGTATGCTTCTGAATTCTGTAGGACTCGCTATGAAATGTTGAGAGATCTGTCATGGAACGCTAGAGAAAATGGATTTCTGCATGACCTATCAAGCAAAGTTGTCCTAGTCGGTGATTAGCCGCGAAAAGTCCACCAACGTCAACGTTTTCTCGTCCACTCTCCATTGTTGCTCATTTTTTTCCCGATTATACGTATTCAGCGTTAAATTATGGAAAAATATGTGAAAAAATAAAACTCTAAATTAATAAGTTAAGGTGCGTACCTCCACCATGCGCATAATTAGATAAAATGGTCTCGTAACATGGGGATAGAATTTATTGCGCAAATAGGAAGAGCCGACGAATTCAACACGGCTAACCGTTGCGAGCCCGCGTCGGAGTGACCGTACCAACGTCATCGATTGCTGAACACATCAGGGAGATCACGTTTATCTCGGTCGCGACGCGTCAGCACGGCTGAACCCGTTTGGCGGCAACTATTTGTTGTTACATTACCAATATCATAGTATGCAGTAGTATTTCTTTCTAATCGGAAAATTTACAGGTTTGAATCGATTGGGCATCTACGACGTTCTCAACCGTCCCGTGAAATTTGAACCAATGTCGAACATGTTGGTTCCCGCGCAGGTCATCAGTAACAACTGCACTATTTGTGAAAATATAATTATTGAGGGAACTCTGTTGTTTTAGGTTTCTTCTAGCACCACTACACAAGCTCCGCCTACTAAGAAAACAACAGTCCTCCCCGAAAGTGAAGGATCCAATAAGGAGGAAATCCAGGAGCCCGATCCGATTCCCATAGGAGTATCGGAACCGGATGATATTACGAAGAAGGTGTAGGCAAAATTTAAAAACGAATACCATGAAAACAGACTTAATTACGCATCTGTATCCAGGTGATCGACTTGTCAGTTGCATCTCGTCAGAAAGCAACAACCCGGACCACGGAAATTCCTTCACTCACGGAATTAATTGAGGAGATTGGCGAGGAGAACTTGATCACTACCACAACGGAGAAGGTTGGGGACAACTGTCTCATACTTTAAATTTTTCATCAAAACACTACTGTGTTTCCGCTAAAACACTATGGTGTACTGTACAAGTAGCTTTAGGCGATTGACGTGATTTCAACGAAGAAACCCAAACCGGATGTTTACAATATTCTGAAGACTTTGAATTTGACCGATGAGGAGACGAATGACCTCGTGAGCCACGTCGAAAAAGTAAGCTCGTTATTTTTGAAATGATTCATTTCTCTTCTGCGAGTGAGACACACCTCTTTTTTTTCTCAAGTTTTGTGCTTTTTAAAGTATACGGTCCCGTGGTGTAGCGGTTAGCACTCAGGACTCTGAATCCTGCGACGGGAGTTCAAATCTCCCCGGGACCTAAATTTTTGTGAACGTTCTGTAACTTTGTTAATTCTATAAAAGCAGCCCACATGTAACATCTCTCCTCAAAAGTTTGCATTTAATCTCGCAATGAAACATATTATGCAACAACTACAACTACAAACAAACAAACAGAGACCACATTAGGAGGAAAACGGGAGAAAAAATACCCCATAATAATAATGACAATAACATGTAGAATATTACTCCCAGTTTAAGTGGTTACTTTAAGATTAGCAAGTTGGAAAAGGCGTCAAAACACTCTTTTTATTGAGTTAGCAGTGCTACAGAGCTTTACAAAACCGCAGGTCCCGGGGAGATTTGAACTCCCGTCGCAGGATTCAGAGTCCTGAGTGCTAACCGCTACACCACGGGACCGCCACGGTGGAATTTTGTAGTATTTTCTTCATTAACAAAGAAAATTTCTGCTAACTGGCAAACATTTGCTCCTACAAATGTTTGGAGTAAAAAAAAAAATAAAAAAAAAATTGGGGGGGGAAAAAAATTCCTGTCACAGGATTCAAAGTCGCTATAGCCCAGACCAGCGCAATGCTTCACTTGTTAATCTCAGGCAGCGGGAATTACGACCTCTTGCAGGACTCTGAGTTTTACACATTAACAGCTAAAGCATAGTGTTATTATAGTTACACATTAGCCCATAAACTTTAGCTTTAGCTGAGAAGTTTGCTGTAATACGGTCTATTCGTCTTCCTAAAGTCGGTCACCTTTCTCCTGCCGATATCGCACAGGCATGTCAAAACGACATAAAGCGTGGTGCGGTTGCCTAAGCGGCTGCGCTCGGAACAATGTGGTGAAGACTAGCGGCTGTGATCGAGGGGGACCTCTGTTAGCACCACTCATCGCTGCAGTTTGCGATGGTCCCACCGCGATTGCAACCGCTCCGTGCTTGATGTCGTTCTGACCCGACTACACCTGTTGTTGCACAGTCTGAAATCTTCAACGCTAGCCCATGGAACTACTGAACACTAAGGTAATTACAGTAACAAGTTAATTTAATTAATGCTTGCAAGTCAAATATGAATAATTGTAAGATTCGAATGCGCTCCTAAACCTGCCTTAGATATTCTTTTATTTTACATAACTGCTATGGTAATATTGAAGAGAATAAAAGTTTGAGTATAGTACTTATATTTGTTTTGTTATACCGGTTCTGTTCACTGTAAAAAAAAGACATCAACCAAATTCCATTCCCCGGATTCCAACACGGATCCATTTCCCAAATTCATTTGCTTCGAATTCGTCGACACTTCCCAGCAAAACAACAACCGGATGATTTCACAGGCCCATTGGGCCACTAAAATATTCATTCGTTGTGATGTATCGTTCCGTTTACCAGCTCTATTATTTTTAAACATATTGTTTACTGGATAGTATTTACGGTACGTTTCTCGCACTACATAAATGTAGTGTAATCAACCAGAAACCACTTTCCTGTACAGATAGCCCTCTATAAGGAAATTTCGCCAGGATGGTGTGTAATTAAACACTGATTTCAGGTGGTGCGAGAGGAATTAGTGCGGAAGCTGTCTGAAGCACGAATTATCGATCGAACCACAACTACCGAAAAGTTGGCAACTACAGTTCCCACTACCGAAGCTGGTCTGTTAGGTCGATCATTCTACTTCAGTCATTTTTCCTCTTTTATCCACTTTTTTCGACTTTTCAAGAAAATCACTCAAACGACTTTTAGTGACAACAACAGCCGAATCGGAGGAATTTGAAGAGCCTATAAAGATCCCGTTACGGAGAACGAAACCCGAAAAGGAACTTTTGTTCTACATTCCACAGAAAAAGCCGAAAGCTGAGATTAAACACCATCCCCAACGTCTTAGCGCAGAGGTACATAGGCATGGATGTACTAGAATTTTGGTCCCTAACCCTTCCTACCATTCAATTCAACATTTTTAGCTGAGTTGAACTGTAAAGAGTTTGAGGGAAATTTAAGCGATTTTACCGATTTTCTATTTTTCAGCGCTAATGTTTTCTCGCTTCCATTTAGGAAAGACCAGAATTTGTCGAGGCTGAAATTCTCACATCACAAATGCATCTACCAATTCAGGAAAAAATTGAGGATGAGAAAAATGATGAGGATGCAGTTGAAACAACTGGCAAGTTTCATTTCTGAGTACTTTCCATTTAATTAGTTTCCAATACTGTAGGATTCTGCTATGTAGTTATCAACAGAGACAGCAGAAAAATTTTGAAGATATAGTAAGCCAAGAAGGGAAGGGAATTCTCCCGAAATTATGGTACCTCTTTTAAAAACCTCTTCACTTAGTTTGCCGCCGCTAAGCGCAGTACGCAAGCACCAATCTTTTGTGAACAAAATCATATTCAAGAATTCAGATGAGCAGAAATTACATGTTCAACGGTGGACGTTTCACCTCTAGGTGGGCTGGAGGGCACTTATTAAACGTGTAAGAGACTGCGATGATAATCAATTACTATTACAGTAAGATTGTAGGTAATTCTTGGGAGTCTTAAAACCAATAAACAAGCAATAATTAAATAATTTAATTTCTTAATTAATTTAATTAAAGTATTAAATTTAACTCCTTAATTTTCAATTAACTCTAATTCCATTGTAAGTATATTTCTCCCACGTTACAAATTACAATTGAATACCGAAAATGGTGCACATAAGCCAAGGGAAATTAACTGTGCTTTTACGGTGACCGTTAGGAAGATGAACAAAACTAGTTTTGCGGGTTCCACAAAATGCTGAACACACAATAGGAGCACCACTGTAATGTGGATTAGACAGATTTGAACGACCCAACGATAGTTAAACGTGTCTTTTACGATCCCAGTAGGATCGTAAAAGGAAGATAGCCTTTTCGTTTTCTCTGGAATCAGGGAAAATCACACTGATCAACTCCAGCTGCTTCGATAGTGCCAGCATAATAAGTGAAGTGATGTTAGGCTGGCAACTAATTTCTGTTACATTTTCTTACATTTCATTTCAAAACTGTTTATTCTTACACATTTAGTTTTCAACCGCTGATGTATTCACCATCGGTATCGACGACATGTTTCCAGGCAGTTTCTAGATTCCCTCGTTGTAGAAGTCTAGGGACTTGCGATCAGAGAATGACTGAAACTGGTCCGTTTTGAGGTCATCAACATCAACGAAGCAGCGTTCTTCCAGGTGATGAGCCGCAGATCGTAATAAGTGGTTGCTCGGTGGGCCCAAATCAAGTCTATCTCGCTGATGAGGAAGCATGGTCCAGAGTTCAAGACTGCGTAGCTTCATCTGAGATCAACTGCTCGACATATGGGCGCGCCTTGACTACCAAGTAGAAGACTCTCTTCTGCATCTGTCCAAGATTTGGACCCTCTCGGTCTAGTTGGCAGTATTTCTCAGCACTGATAGTGAATCCATGCCTAAAAGCTGCCAATGAATGACTCCGTTGACATTCTACCAGCAATATAACATGATCTTCGTAGACTCCGGTCGAGGCGGACTTCCTTCACTAGATAGAGGGAGAGAACCACCGCTGATGGCCTTTAGTCGGAACGACGTGATGAGTCCGATGTGGAATCAGGTAGCACTGATGCTCTGCTTCCACCAGTCAATGGCGCTGTTTTATTTTTTTCAGAGGCAGGTAACAGGGGGAGGCGTTAATGATAGAAAATGAAGTACTTAGGAGATACTAATAATCTATAGTATTGAGCTAACAGGCCAACTGAATAAATTCCAAGAGTGAAATCTCTAAAATGTGGCAGAAATTAGGTGCTAGCCAAATAGAACGGCTGGACCTGTAATAAAAGCACAGTATGCATTTAGGGTTTTTGCAACGAACATCCTGTGATCACCGTGAAAAAAATTACAGCTATTTCAAAGCGCACTGTGAGAACGTTAACGGGAAATTTAGTCGTTATTGTGAAGCGGAAAAAAATTGATTTCAAATATATTAAATATTAACACAGTCGGGGCTGATGGCGTTCAGTCGGAACGACGTGATGCGTCCGCTCTGGAATCAGTATCCAGTGGCACAGATGCTCTGCTTCTCTAACGTGATCAGCAATCGACTGCGCACTTTTGTTTCTTTGATAGGTTCCTCAGCAGAAGTGTTCGTCTCCGCCTCTGGTGGTGAATTGCACGAGTTCCCTTGAAAGCGTTCGGCAGCGATTGTACAATACGTATGAATCGGCGATGATTGTACTTCTAGTTATTTTTTCGCAATTTTGTCAATAACAGCTTTTTTCCCAAAGTAACTATAGCTCGGTGGATTTGCATGCTGGAGTTAGCTGTACCTCGCCATCACCTACTGTGTTTAGAAGGGTGAGCGCGACGCGTCCGCCGCAACGCACGCTTCCTCGCTGCGCGCGCACTCCCGCTTCCTTCTACCCTGTCCGAATCAATGAGGGCGCATGTCACTTATTTGTATTGGATTGTCCAGAAGTAGTGGGCAGATGTGTTAACAAAGTGAACGAATCACCTCCGCTTGACCAGATCTCGATGACATTCACGAATTGTTTGTGGAAAAATTGGGACACGTTGACACCTCTGAGAGCATCGGGAAAGCGATATATCAGGATAATTCTGGAAGCTCAGCTGCAAGTTAAAATGTACCAGCGCTCATCATTCTATTTTTACAACACTTATTTATTTATAGGTCAATGTAGATGTGATCATTTCTCAACTTTTTTTCGCTCCTTGATTTGATTCGGTCTTGATGTCAAAAGTGTTCTGAAGTAACAAGATTGAACAATAAACGGCATTGTTTTCGTTACGGTTGCTGATACGGTATCGTCCACACCAACAACCACATCCCCGACAAGTACCACAACTCAAGTTCAAAAATCCTCTTCGACGTTGATGCCAACCATACATCAAAAAATTCATGTTAGAGAGTTGAATATCACAGTAAGTCACTTTGTTGTTTGATGTTATTTATTTGCCTGACTACGTTGTTCTAAGGTGGACAGTCCGAAATCAAACTTCCAGTCTTATGCCGGTGTTGACGCCGATTTGTTGAATATTGGCATTGCCACAGGAGCTCCGCTGGATCTCGATTCGGAAGGAAGTCGAGTGGTTTCCTATAGAACTAGAAATTCAAACAGGTCAAATTTCAAACTTCTTGACATGAATTTAGAGCTTCTTCTTTGTTAGGTAGATTACTGAAGACATATGGTTTATTTTTGTTGGGAAAATCTTAGTTCTGCACCATATCATATGTAGAATCGCTTTGGAATTGGGCTGCGATGCGTCGGCCCAGCTAAAGGTGTTCGGCTGCGGTTGTACGTTTGGTGATCGTTAATTTACAAAAAGAAGAGGTTAAATAATTCCTCGACATGGAACAAGCTATGAAATTAGGAAGTTTTTCTCATTCCTAGTAGCTTTCTAATTTCTAGAGCTACTTCCACCACACAATCGCCACCATCTTTTCAACCAGTAGTCGGCAGACCTAAGACCACTTCGGTAAGCACCACGCTTTTCAGCTTAATACTTGTTTGCATTTGTCATGTATTCAATTGGCGAAAAGTAAAAAATCGTACAAAAATCTTCTGAACTCTAGCATCCAAAAACTCCATTTGAACGATTAGCTGTGGACTACAAGGAGCGACTGACCGGAGCTGGTGACATGGACAAATTCCTGAAGACAATCTATTCAAACGCGTACATAGCGCTTGTAGATGCGAAAGAGGCGTCCAGTGTCCGTATTCCATTGATAATGCGACGAGCACAAGCTGAATTCGGCTAAGATTAAATTAATATGCTTTGTTATTCACATATCATCAGATGTTGACCCTACAATTTCTTCGTAGGGATAATTATGTTATATTGTATATACATATACGTCGTTATGCTCAGCAACAAACACTGCAATGCTTTGTCAGTCTTGCCGTTAATTATTGAGGATTATAGGAATTATTTATTATTTTTAACTGAATGAATTTGTGCTTATGTGCTTTATAAGTGGTGGCGAAGTATCCTCGTTTAGAAAAAAAAAACTAAGTACTGAACTGGAAAGGCAGGCGCATTTTGTTAGCGTTGCTGTTTAGTATTTTCACATGTTATGCATCGTAATGGGGCAGAGTCTGATTGCTTCCTGCACGTGGTGGCCCTGCTTTAACTAAACGCAATCAGGCGTTCGAGTGTACGCGTTGGGAACGTACGAGCTATATAACCTCCACTGTTATATGGCGAAAGATTCCCATAAATTTCAAAAAGGTGCTGTCGTCCAGCACACCGCCAAAGCCCACAACCTGAAAGGTGAACTGCCTGCAGGGAGCATGGAATCTCTGGCAACAACAATTCGTTTCGTCACGCTGAACTGCCGAACACTATCGAGTGAACTCCAACAAGCCGCTCTATCCAGACTTCTGCGATATCTGTGTGCATTTTGCTGCACTACAGGAAACACACATGAGAGATCGGACCGTCATCAGAATCGAAAATTACACCATATACTACGGCGATGATGATGAGAACAAAGTAGGTGGCTGCGTGATAGATGTGAAGAACGATTACAAGAAACTTGTTGAGGAATTTGGCTCAACGTCGTCTAGATGCGCCTTTCCACAACTGCGGGATCGCAGAGGACGTGAACTCTTGATCATAAGTGCTCACGCACCTACGGAAACCGCTGAGGATAAGCCAGCAGGTAGTCATTGTCGGAATCGACGTAAATGCGAAGATGAGACTCGAACAGCGATCCGATGTGCTAGGAAAATGGTATTACCCAGCGGAGCGCAAGTCGGACAACGGTGACCGTCGAACGACTTGTGCGAACAGACGGGCCTCATCATCGCTTCCACGTTTAAAAAGGAATCATCGACGCCATAAGCTCACGTGGCAGAGGTCAACCCTTTTAATGCTTGAAGAGCAGCGCAGGCGGAAGAGGACGACTCTTCAGCTTCAGCTCGACAACGTTCCGGCGAAGAACATTCTTCAGTCAGATATCCGAAAATATAAAGCTGTTTGGGACGTCCCTTCGACTCTGACCACCGTCTCCTCAGCTTCAAGATACGGTTCCACAAGAAAAACCGAGTAGTTCCTCTTCAACCGAAAATCGACATGGCGAGTCTGAAACACGATGAATGTAGAACAAAATTCCGCAAACGTGTGTCTACTCATGTTGGAGTACGGACTAGGAAGAAACTTAGCGATACGGATTTCTTCACAAAGTGCATCAAGGACGCTCTCTCAGTATGGATCCGACAATCCCAAACACTCCCTTGTGACCACAATAAGTGTTATGCTCATCTACCAGTTCTTGAGAGCAAGCACAAAAGCCTAGGTCCCGGGGAGATTTGAACTCCCGTCGCAGGATTCAGAGTCCTGAGTGCTAACCGCTACACCACGGGACCAGTGCGCGGTGTCTGCCTCTGAATATTGATACAACAGTACCAGACCCTCCTTTGTGGTCATATTGGGTGTTCTGCAATCATCTACTAGCTCCTGAGAGCAATCACAAAAGCCTAGGTCCCGGGGAGATTTGAACTCCCGTCGCAGGATTCAGAGTCCTGAGTGCTAACCGCTACACCACGGGACCAGTGCGCGGTATCTACCTCTGAATATTGATACAACAGTACCAGACCTCCCTTTGTGGTCATCATTGGGTGTTCTGCTCATCTACTAGCTCCTGAGAGCAATCACAAAAGCCTAGGTCCCGGGGAGATTTGAACTCCCGTCGCAGGATTCAGAGTCCTGAGTGCTAACCGCTACACCACGGGACCAGTGCGCGGTATCTACCTCTGAGTATTGATCCGACAATACCAGACCATCCCTTGTGGCTGCAATGACCTTCTAGTTCTTAAGGGCAAGCACAAAAGCCTAGGTCCCGGGGAGATTTGAACTCCCGTCGCAGGATTCAGAGTCCTGAGTGCTAACCGCTACACCACGGGACCAGTGCGCGGTGTCTGTCTCTGAATATTGATACAACAGCACCAGACCCTCCTTTGTGGTCACATTGGGTGTTCTGCTCATCTACTAGCTCCTGAGAGCAATCACAAAAGCCTAGGTCCCGGGGAGATTTGAACTCCCGTCGCAGGATTCAGAGTCCTGAGTGCTAACCGCTACACCACGGGACCAGTGCGCGGTATCTACCTCTGAGTATTGATCCGACAATACCAAACCATCCCTTGTGGCTGCAATGACCTTCTAGTTCTTAAGGGCAAGCACAAAAGCCTAGGTCCCGGGGAGATTTGAACTCCCGTCGCAGGATTCAGAGTCCTGAGTGCTAACCGCTACACCACGGGACCAGTGCGCGGTGTCTGCCTCTGAATATTGATACAACAGTACCAGACCCTCCTTTGTGGTCATATTGGGTGTTCTGCTCATCTACTAGCTCCTGAGAGCAATCACAAAAGCCTAGGTCCCGGGGAGATTTGAACTCCCGTCGCAGGATTCAGAGTCCTGAGTGCTAACCGCTACACCACGGGACCAGTGCGCGGTATCTACCTCTGAGTATTGATCCGACAATACCAAACCATCCCTTGTGGCTGCAATGACCTTCTAGTTCTTAAGGGCAAGCACAAAAGCCTAGGTCCCGGGGAGATTTGAACTCCCGTCGCAGGATTCAGAGTCCTGAGTGCTAACCGCTACACCACGGGACCAGTGCGCGGTGTCTGCCTCTGAATATTGATACAACAGTACCAGACCCTCCTTTGTGGCTGCAACGACCTTCTAGTTCTTAAGGGCAATCACAAAAGCCTAGGTCCCGGGGAGATTTGAACTCCCGTCGCAGGATTCAGAGTCCTGAGTGCTAACCGCTACACCACGGGACCAGTGCGCGGTATCTACCTCTGAGTATTGATCCGACAATACCAAACCATCCCTTGTGGCTGCAACGACCTTCTAGTTCTTAAGGGCAATCACAAAAGCCTAGGTCCCGGGGAGATTTGAACTCCCGTCGCAGGATTCAGAGTCCTGAGTGCTAACCGCTACACCACGGGACCAGTGCGCGGTATCTACCTCTGAGTATTGATCCGACAATACCAAACCATCCCTTGTGGCTGCAATGACCTCTACTAGTTCTTAAGGGCAATCACAAAAGCCTAGGTCCCGGGGAGATTTGAACTCCCGTCGCAGGATTCAGAGTCCTGAGTGCTAACCGCTACACCACGGGACCAGTGCGTGGTGTCTGCCTCTGAATATTGATACAACAGCACCAGACCCTCCTTTGTGGTCACATTGGGTGTTCTGCTCATCTACTAGCTCCTGAGAGCAATCACAAAAGCCTAGGTCCCGGGGAGATTTGAACTCCCGTCGCAGGATTCAGAGTCCTGAGTGCTAACCGCTACACCACGGGACCAGTGCGCGGTATCTACCTCTGAGTATTGATCCGACAATACCAAACCATCCCTTGTGGCTGCAACGACCTTCTAGTTCTTAAGGGCAATCACAAAAGCCTAGGTCCCGGGGAGATTTGAACTCCCGTCGCAGGATTCAGAGTCCTGAGTGCTAACCGCTACACCACGGGACCAGTGCGCGGTGTCTGCCTCTGAATATTGATACAACAGTACCAGACCCTCCTTTGTGGTCATATTGGGTGTTCTGCTCATCTACTAGCTCCTGAGAGCAATCACAAAAGCCTAGGTCCCGGGGAGATTTGAACTCCCGTCGCAGGATTCAGAGTCCTGAGTGCTAACCGCTACACCACGGGACCAGCGCGGTGTCTGCCTCTGAGTATTGATAGTATAGTACCAAACCCTCCTTTGTGGTCATATTGGGTGTTCTGCTCATCTACTAGCTCCTGAGAGCAATCACAAAAGCCTAGGTCCCGGGGAGATTTGAACTCCCGTCGCAGGATTCAGAGTCCTGAGTGCTAACCGCTACACCACGGGACCAGTGCGCGGTATCTACCTCTGAGTATTGATCCGACAATACCAAACCATCCCTTGTGGCTGCAATGACCTTCTAGTTCTTAAGGGCAAGCACAAAAGCCTAGGTCCCGGGGAGATTTGAACTCCCGTCGCAGGATTCAGAGTCCTGAGTGCTAACCGCTACACCACGGGACCAGTGCGCGGTGTATGCCTCTGAATATTGATACAACAGTACCAGACCCTCCTTTGTGGGGCTGAAGACCTTCTAGTTCATCTACTAGTCTGAGAGCAATCACAAAAGCCTAGGTCCCGGGGAGATTTGAACTCCCGTCGCAGGATTCAGAGTCCTGAGTGCTAACCGCTACACCACGGGACCAGTGCGCGGTATCTACCTCCGAGTATTGATCCGACAATACCAGACCCTCATTGGTGTCTGCATCATCTACTAGTTCTTGAGAGCAATCACAAAAGCCTAGGTCCCGGGAGATTTGAACTCCCGTCGCAGGATTCAGAGTCCTGGTTAACCGTACACCACGGGACGGTATCTACCTCTGAGTATTGATCCGACAATACCAAACCATCCCTTGTGGCTGCAATGACCTTCTAGTTCTTAAGGGCAAGCACAAAAGCCTAGGTCCCGGGGAGATTTGAACTCCCGTCGCAGGATTCAGAGTCCTGAGTGCTAACCGCTACACCACGGGACCAGTGCGCGGTATCTACCTCTGAGTATTGATCCGACAATACCAAACCATCCCTTGTGGCTGCAATGACCTTCTAGTTCTTAAGGGCAAGCACAAAAGCCTAGGTCCCGGGGAGATTTGAACTCCCGTCGCAGGATTCAGAGTCCTGAGTGCTAACCGCTACACCACGGGACCAGTGCGGGTATCTACCTCTGTATTGATCGACAATACCTCTCTATATTGGCTCACCTCCTTCTCTTGAGTGCATACAAGAGCCTAGGTCCCGGGGAGATTTGAACTCCCGTCGCAGGATTCAGAGTCCTGAGTGCTAACCGCTACACCACGGGACCAGTGCGCGGTGTCTGCCTCTGAATATTGATACAACAGTACCAGACCCTCCTTTGTGGTCACATTGGGTGTTCTGCTCATCTACTAGCTCCTGAGAGCAATCACAAAAGCCTAGGTCCCGGGGAGATTTGAACTCCCGTCGCAGGATTCAGAGTCCTGAGTGCTAACCGCTACACCACGGGACCAGTGCGCGTGTACTCTGAGTATTGATCCGACAGTACCAAACCTCCCTTGTGGTGCAATGACCTTCTAGTCGGCAAAGCCCAAAAGATTGGTTGGGTGTTTGCTCATCTACTAGCTCCTGAGAGCAATCACAAAAGCCTAGGTCCCGGGGAGATTTGAACTCCCGTCGCAGGATTCAGAGTCCTGAGTGCTAACCGCTACACCACGGGACCAGTGCGCGGTATCTACCTCTGAATATTGATACAACAGCACCAGACCCTCCTTTGTGGCTCAATATTGTGTTCTGCTCATCTACTAGCTCCTGAGAGCAATCACAAAAGCCTAGGTCCCGGGGAGATTTGAACTCCCGTCGCAGGATTCAGAGTCCTGAGTGCTAACCGCTACACCACGGGACCAGTGCGCGGTATCTACCTCTGAGTATTGATCCGACAATACCAAACCATCCCTTGTGGCTGCAATGACCTTCTAGTTCTTAAGGGCAAGCACAAAAGCCTAGGTCCCGGGGAGATTTGAACTCCCGTCGCAGGATTCAGAGTCCTGAGTGCTAACCGCTACACCACGGGACCAGTGCGCGGTATCTACCTCTGAATATTGATACAACAGCACCAGACCCTCCTTTGTGGTCACATTGGGTGTTCTGCTCATCTACTAGCTCCTGAGAGCAATCACAAAAGCCTAGGTCCCGGGGAGATTTGAACTCCCGTCGCAGGATTCAGAGTCCTGAGTGCTAACCGCTACACCACGGGACCAGTGCGCGGTGTATGCCTCTGAATATTGATACAACAGCACCAGACCCTCCTTTGTGGCCACAATGAGTGTTCTGCTCATCTACTAGCTCCTGAGAGCAATCACAAAAGCCTAGGTCCCGGGGAGATTTGAACTCCCGTCGCAGGATTCAGAGTCCTGAGTGCTAACCGCTACACCACGGGACCAGTGCGCGGTATCTACCTCTGAATAATTGACAACAGACCAACCCTCCTTGTGGCACCATCTACTAGCTCCTGAGAGCAATCACAAAAGCCTAGGTCCCGGGGAGATTTGAACTCCCGTCGCAGGATTCAGAGTCCTGAGTGCTAACCGCTACACCACGGGACCAGTGCGCGGTGTCTGCCTCTGAATATTGATACAACAGTACCAGACCCTCCTTTGTGGTTGTGTTCTGCTCATCTACTAGCTCCTGAGAGCAATCACAAAAACCTAGGTCCCGTGGAGATTTCAACTCCCGTCGCAGGATTCAGAGTCCTGAGTGCTAACCGCTACACCACGGGACCAGTGCGCGGTATCTACCTCTGAGTATTGATCCGACAATACCAAACCATCCCTTGTGGCTGCAATGACCTTCTAGTTCTTAAGGGCAAGCACAAAAGCCTAGGTCCCGGGGAGATTTGAACTCCCGTCGCAGGATTCAGAGTCCTGAGTGCTAACCGCTACACCACGGGACCAGTGCGCGGTCTCTGCCTCTGAGTATTGATAGTATAGTACCAAACCCTCCCTTGTGGCCACAATGAGTGTTCTACTCATCTATGAGTCAGCGGTGGTTCAGTTGTTCGTTAGATGCCACGTGAATAAGCCTCAAACTTGGGTAATTAAACCTTATTGGTCTTATTGATCAACATCCTATATCAACATAATGTACAGCGAATTATATAATGTACAGCAAACTATTAAACAAGGCACGTTACATAAAGCACGTTTAATGACAAACAAGAAATGCGCGAATAGAAGTGCACAATGCATTAAGAACAAAAAAATGAGGTAAAAATATGCACACACTTAAATGGGAAGAAGGCAAGAAATTAGGAGAGGCCTTTGGAGCAATGCTCGACTATGCTCTGAGCAATAAACACTCTTGGACCTTTTATATACGGTCCAAGTTCTTTGTCTACTGTCGGCACAGTGTTGCTCTCGCAATCTGATCTGTGCTCGAGTAGTTTTTGCCCACCAGATGCGCTAGCTGCGCGAGTGTGCAACTCTCATTCATTGCCTGTTATTCAAATGCTCTTTGTTTGAGCATACCCACCGAGCGTAAACATATTTTTCTTACTTCTTCATTTTTATGATCTATGGTCACGTTTGTGACACTCCCCCCAGGGTTGTGAAGTCGAGAGCCCTGGTTGATCTTTTTGGTGGTTCTTGAGCGTCTGCAGCTCTTCCCTCACCTTTTCCAGCTCTTTACGGCGCTTGTTTATCGTCTCTGGCAGGGCACACAAGGCCTTGTTATGGTGCGTACTGCCGCAATACATGCATGCCTTGCCCTTGCTCCAGCAATGCTCCGTGTCATGACGGCTGTCGAGACATAAGACACACCGTGCTCTTCTCGATCTCGTGTCCACAGTTGCATACTCTGGACAGCTATGAGTAATGCTCTCCCTTGGCTAAACAGAATGAGCATGTTAGGAAGCGCTCTTCCGATCGCATGAAGTTAAGCCGTCGAATCTTCCTTTCTGGTACGTCCCTACTGTATCTGAGGAACTCCTCGATTCTGTCTCTTCGTTCATCTAATTGTTCTTCCCGTTCCTTCTCTGCATGCTCCCTTTTTTGTCGAATGTTTTCATTTGTATAGGTTGAAGCTTTTTAGCTTGCATCCTTCTGCTCTCTACATTCGTATTCGTCACATAGATCTAAGAGGTCTTCTTCAACTTCCTCCTCTCTGACATTCCTTTGTCCTACAGGTTCTTGATGTTTCGAAGTAGGGTCTTCTGTCCAGTTTTTGGTTTTTGTCCCTTCCGATGCCACTTCTTTCGGCATAGTTGGCTCTTGATCTGTTTTCGGTTTATAAGAGGGAAGAGTTGCCAGCTGTGTCTCAAGCGAATTTTTGGTCAGTTCGATGATTCCTTTTATGCTATCGCTTTAGTCACGAATCTGCTCCTCTATTTCTTTACGGCATTGTCCAAACTCGCGGTGGAGATTTTCCCGCATGCTATTGATATTTTCGCTCTGGTTAGTAATCCTTTTATTGAGTTTGGCGAAGTATTGTTTGAAGTCACGGCGAAGTTCCTCCTTGATGCTATGAGTGTTTTCGTTCTGATTAGTAATCCGTTTATCGATTTCGGCAAAGCCTTGTTTGAAATCTCGACGAAGTTCTTCCTCGATGCTATGAACGTTTTCGCTCAGCCTACGGGCATGCCCCTTAATTTCCGTATAATACTGTTTAAATTCGCAATAGAGATGCTCTATTTCTTCTTTGGTCTGGACGAAGGCGTTGATGTGGTTCTCTCTTTGCTCTTGAAGCTCAGCTTCTCTGATTTCGGTTTCCACTTGACTTCGAAATTCCTTGATGAACTCGACTTCTTTGCATATGAAGTCGGCGGTAAAGCTAGGTTCCAATGCTACTCCTTCCTCCGTGTCATTAAAAAACTCGTTTGCCAAGTTATTGTCTGCCATCACAAGTAGTCCGTACAAATCGTACGTAAGCGATAGTCCTTGGGCAGCGGCGCCGATTCTTTCCATCGTAATATTGGCCGCTTGATGAACCTGCTCTAAGCGACACTTGTAGAGCGTTGCCTCCACCTTTGCGAAATGTTGAGGTCTTTTTCCTCGGGTTTTAGTAAACATATCGGAGAGGTTATTGGACCGAGTTAGCATTACAATAACTTTTAAAAAATTACGAATCTTCTTCTGAATTTCTTCTTCAGCTGGGAACGTTGCGGCTAGTCTGATACATGAGCGTTTGTAGCGGATTTCTTCTATGAGTTTTCGTTCCTCAGCCTTTCTTTTCTTCGTGAACATATCGTCGGTGCTATTTGATGCCATTTTGCTAAAGGGATAAGATATTGCCATTTTACTAGAAGGATAAGATATTGTTCGATAATGCTTTGTAATTGGTATTTTGCATGCTGAAGGACGTTTAGAGAAGCTTTTCGTCGCTCTTATCCTTCTTTCCTTGCGAAATGGATTTATAAGTTGCATCAGGAATACTGAGAATATGCTAAGGAGTATGTTCCATCCACATTTAATGATTTTGAAGATGGTTTTGATGCATATCATTGTCACTTTTGTACACACCTTTGGTAGGTATAGATAGCTTATAAGAAGAGCTCCTGCAACTGCAATCATGGTAATGAGTAGATACTTGTACCATTGCAGATAAATGTCCAAGATGTGATTGAGGTCAGGCCACTGGAAGTCACAGGTTCGGTTGTGGTCAGATTGGATATAATGCATGAAACTTCCTTGGAAATTATATGGGTACTTCAAGATTCCTGTTAACTCGAAAGTCGATGTTTTTGTTCCGCATTTCAAGGAACATTGAATTTGGATTCGAGCGGACTGGAATAGAAATCCAATTTTAGATGAAGTGCCCGAAGGAAAACAGGGAATTGTAAAGCCGTCCTGTCCACATTCAACTTCAGCGGATATGTTGTTGAATGTAGATTTACATGTTACGGTAGCTGTTGCTCCTTTACTGCACTGATAACATCCGTTGAGGTAAGTGTTTTCAACGGTACAGAAGTCATCTCTGATTTCTGTGATGGAATTGTCGATGGTTTCTTTCACGTTCAAGATGATCTCGGCCGATATATCCTCATCTGCTCTTGCGATGACTCCATGTAGTGGATGTGGCGTAAATCGTACTTGTTGATGTGTAATTGGGAGTACTTTGGTGATGTCGAAGAAAGTTGTTCCGACCCTATCTTCATACGTTACATATGCACTTTACTTGAGACTCAGCAGCTACACAGTCACAATCATCTCTTAAATGACATTGTAATGTCTTTGCATGTTCGCGTGTACGACAGCTAAATAGTGGATATATCTTTTTATCTCATATCGCTGTTTGGTTTGTCGAGGCAATGAAAACTTGTTCCAATGCCGGTAATGGTGGAGTTGCGAGTACGCTTAATGTTACATCCATGCTTTGGATTTGATTAGGAATGTTCGGGTGGAGCCCGAGTACGTATGTGCGAAGTGTAGAGCCTTTGCTGATCTCGAGACGGAGTTTCACTTCTTCTTTCCAGCGTATGCACTTGAAGAGTTCGTAGACGTTATCATCTGTTGGTACTGCGTATATCCTATAGAACAAACACCCGGAACTGAGACAGAAACAGTCGCATCCTGGGCCACCGCATGATTCCATGCATCCAGTAATTCCAGGGAAGGAGTTGCCGATAGCCAACTCAGGTAGTATGCTCGTCGTGTTGATGTCAGCACATTTGTTTCCGGTACATGATCCCATGTGTGGGCATCTCTTACTGTCGATTATTTTTTGCACCACATTCCGTGTGTATGTTACCGGTATGCGGTCGCAGATTAGTCTCAGTCCTTCCCACAGAAGACGCGTTCTTAGTACGATGGAGTTGTTTCTCTGGAAACTTATGCACACGTCCTTTTTGAAGGGGTTCATCTTTACCACTGAGGCCACTTCTACTTTACAGGTGCTTTTACCTGTTGTGGTTCGACAGTTTCTCAGGTGATATTGAAAAATGTTCACCTCTTGGCATGCTACACCTCCTTGCAATAAGCTGCATATGGCTAATGCTTGCAGAATTCGGTTAGGATGTTGTTGTTTTCCTCTATGCAGAACCCAGAGAGTAGTCCGCTGGCAGCAACACCATACAAAGAGTGCCACTAAGTCAAGCACTTTGCCTATTCCCGCAATGATGATGCGGAATGGTCGGCCAACTGTAACTGGTATGTCACAGAGGGTGTAGCAGATGGCAGTGAGAAGGTATATTATTATACCTAGTCCTGCAATTGCCGCCAGAGGCCAACATTCGGGGTTTAAAATATTGGCGGCACACATAGTACAGTCTATTGCAGAGCAAAAAGGTAGTGCTGAACAAGCCGTTTCAACTGTAGTATAACCATCTCCTATGCGTATTTTCCAGTTTACTTCAAAGTCGTGAAGTACTTCTTCTGGTGGCAAGCGTAAGAGTTTATGTAGTGGAGGTGTCTTCTCCCTTATGCAGTAATTGTTAACGCATAATTCATATTCTTCTGCCTGTGGGGCATGAAGGTATAACCCTTGTTCTTTGCATTCTCTGGCATAGTTTGGGTGTGGGTAATTTTGATTCGTTTTTGGTTTCTCGATGGGCAGGTGTTTTCCCTTGATAAACGTGATGACAACCAAGGTGAGGGCCATCTTTAGGTATAGTGTTGTAGGCCACGTTGTCTGTGATCTTTTTGTGGTAGTGGTAAATCCGTAGATATTACCGTTGTTCTGACTTTGTTCTTCCGGATAGCGATGTTTCGCCTTTCTTGGGCGTAGATTGTATCGATTATTAGAAGGTGGAGATTGTAACTGTTGAGCTTCTGAAGTTGCGCTCTGTTGGGACTCTCTTTCATTCCCTTGGATTTCTAGAGGAATGAGCTGCTTGATAGGGCGCAGAAGTGTCTTTTTGTTGCAGTATACTTCTGCTTCTCTCACTGTTCCGTCGATTCTCGGTACTAATTTAGAGATGCGCGCTAATTTCCAGTGATTTCTTTTTTGTAGAGCGTCCGTCATAGGAACTATTTTACTTCCCGTACTTCATTAGCGTTTACTCGTTTACCGTCAATAGTTCGGCGATGCTGTTCTCGAAGAGCTGTTAAGTAGCAGTTTTTCCACTTTTCCCAGAAACGTTCTGTGAATTTGTACGAAGATTGCAATGCTTTTTCGGTTTGTAGCATGGTTTCGAATTGTAATTCTTCAGAGGGAGGTCGATAGATAGGATCTGCCTTTTCTTCTTCTGAGAAATTAAACGGAAGAGTCACTCCCATTTTGCGTTGCACGAAATTTATTGGACGAAGGGTTAGTACAGCATCATTGATGTCGTCTTCTTGGTAGGTGAGAGGCCTATAGTTAAGACATCCTTCGATTTCCACCAGGAACGTATGCAGTTGCTCTATTGTTAAAATGCGTCTTCCTATCGCTTTGAATAGGGCTTGTTTGACCGATTTTATAAGACGTTCATAGAAACCGCCTTTCCAAGGTGAATAAGGAGTATTATGCTTTCATTCGATCATCTGATTGCTCATATTACGAGCTACGTCTTCATTGGTTGAAGGCTCGGTTAGAGAATCGTTCAAGATTTGACTTCCCAATATAAAGGTTGGTGCGTTATCACAGGTAACCAGGTGTGGTTTTCCTCTACGAGCTACGAATCGACGAAATGCATTGAGGAACTTCTCAGTGGTTCCGTCAGATACGATCTACAGATGGATGAGACGAGTTACACAACATGTGAATATACATCCATAAACGTTTGTACGTTCCTTATGATCATCATGGACGGTTTTAGGGCCGAAGTAGTCGAGTCCTATATTTTCAAACGGGAGTGTTCTTGTTACTCTCCTTGATGGAAGATCGGCCATTTCTGGATATCTATATGGCAGATTATTCATCTTTTGACAGGGAACACAAGACCGCATGCATTTCTTCACTTGTTCTCGGAGCCGTGGAATCCAGTACTGTAGTCGAACTTCTGCTATTGTATGTCCTGTACTGTTGTGATACGGTCCATGCGCTTCGAGGATAATAAGACGACACAGCTCCGTATTCAGAACGATAAAAATAGGATTTTTTGCCATAATGTTTAAATTGGATTTATTAAGACGTCCGTATACTCTGAACATGTGGTTTTCCTCCTCCTTCAGGTTTAGGTTTTTCGACAACTGTTTTTTGTAGTGAGATTTGAGGTGTATCTGCTGGTGATTTCTTATGAGTATGCTATGCGCTTCGAATATGTCGGTAGCCGTGAGCTCTTGATCCTCTGCTTGTCGAACTAGGTAGGGTAAAGAATCTCGGAGCCTTTCCTGCAACGGGCTTTTTAGACGAGTTGTAATGCTTCTCAGAAATTTTATCACGTAGGCTAAGATCCTCAGCGGCTTGGTTTTAGTATTATACCTTGTCAGATCAAGAATTTCTTCGACTTTGTCAGTCGTTCCATGCGTTTTTATAACATTCGCTTCTGCATTCAGTAGAATATCGTCATTTTGTAATTCCGGATCTTTAACAAGGGAAAAGAGGGTGGATATGAACCCGTCATTGAGAATTTTCTCAAGAGAATAACAATCCAACACATGAGACACGAATTCATGATTGGAAGCTCCCCGTGTTCCAATGTCGGCAGGATTTCATTTCGTGTCGATGTAGCCAAATTTCACTCCGACTTCCATACGCTTTAGTGACTCTACGATGTCGCGTATCTCGCATGTCTCGCGTATACGATTTTTGACGTAAGGTCCTGTTCTAGGATGATCAAGAGAACCTTTCAGCCAATTTAAGACGATTTCGGTTAGAAAAATGACGTTGTTTATGCTTATTGAGGATTTTAAGCTTAGGAAAGTATTGAGAGTAAGTCGTGCTCCAATGGTTATGGCATTTATTTCGAGTTTCGGTACAGTGGTTGGTCGATTACTGTCCGCAACCTTAGACTTAGCCATAAGAAAGCTGGATTCCTTTTGACTAGTGAGATAGGTACATGCTGTCATAGCAATTCCACTAGCGCCGGAATAGGTTACATCAATGAAACTTCGATCTGCCCCGTATCTAAGAGTATCCGAAACGTTATGAGCTCTTGTGTCCTTGGATGTAGCGCCTTCAAGGCTCCTGTCAAAAGGAATATCTCCCCTTGTCGGGTTTTGTTGGAGGTATCCTCAACTCTCATTACTGTGAGATTAGGTATTGAGCCCTCCGTAACGTGTGCGCTTTGCTTCTCGCACCTTGTGAAGTTCTGCCGTACATATGACGGCTTCTTCCTTTCTTCCTTTTTTACATTTGAAACAGGACCTTGTTGAGGCGGCTTGACTGGTGCTGTCTTGAAGCACGTAGACGTATGATGCTTTTTTTTTCGCAATTTATACAGCCTTTGCTTTTGCAATCGGCATAAATATGGGACTTTGATCCGCACCCAATGCCGCGGTTTGTCTTTTTTTAAAATATTCCAGCCGTGCTTTAGGTGCCGCGATTTTCGTGCATCTTGTGGACCAATGTTTTTTGCTATCGCAATAGAAACAAAAGGGAGACCACTCTTTGATTTGGAACTCCGGTTCCTTTGTAGTTTTGCTTGGAAGTTGTGAACGTTCTTCCTCTTTGGCAATTGCAGTTCAAATTCTTCTTCGCGTTTTATGACAATGTCAATTGTTGTCATGAATTTCTTTAATGTCCAGGTCTCTCCTTGGGGCAGAGAGACCTTTTCTTTAAGTGTGCTGCGTTGAATCCTTTCTGTGAATTTAGAAAGGATTTTTGATAGCAGCCATGGACTATCGAGAGGTTCGCCTTTGTTTTCGAGTTGTGCGGTAATTGCCGACAGTCGTTCATGCAGTTTTCGCTGGTCCCTTAATTGTGGGCTCCTAGCATTCCAATGCTCTAGCTGTCGATGCAGTCCAGTGATTATATTTTGGACGTTGGCGTATCTCTCCTTCAAATGCTGTACTGCTAGCGGGTAGTTTTCTGAAGTGATTTGAAAACGAGCTATTGATTCACGGGCTTCTCCTTTTAATGCTCTCACAAGATAGTTGAATTTTTGCAAATTTGAGAGCGGTAGAGAATGCACCGTAGCGTTGAATAGCTCCCAGAAGCTATCCCATTGCCAGCTTTTGCCGTTGAACTCCGGTACTGGTATCCTCGGCAGCTCTATCTTGGCTGAAGGAACTTCTGGTGGAGGATGAGATCCAGTATATGTTGAAAATGTAAGGTTATGAGAGGCTAGGCTAGCCTTGGTCATTTCCAACTTAAGAAGCATATCAGTAATACTGGCGATGAGTTCCTCTGCGTTAGTAATATATTCGGACACTTTATCGTCTTCTTCCTTGGTGAGGGGTTCCGATATTTTGTCCACCGTGTCCGTGAATGCGTACAGGGCTCCTTCAAAGGTTGTTTGAAGGGTTTTGATCTCCACTATAGCATTCTGGACTTGCTTTAGTGCTGCGTTGCATGCTTCCCTATCCTGAAGATTGACGTCGCATCCCAATTCTACATGCTTTGCCAAAAGTTGCGTTAGGGAATTGGAATGCCTAGTCAGAACTCTCTTTCTTGTTTTGAGAGATGTCGTCATTTTATCTTGGCTTGGTCAGGTTAGAATATAATTTGTGAACTGATGATGTTCAACAATTATATTTAAGTGGTTTCGAGGATAAGAGAATGCTTTGTATGCAAGAGGAATAGTTTCCCAAGTTCGAAGAGGCGATAATGATGAATGCAAACGCAACGTTATATGAGCATGCAATAATATTGTGATGCTCACCTCTTTTTCGATGTTTCGCGGTAGATTTGTTGCTGTTGGCGCGGTCGTTCGTATTGCTGATGCACCAGTTGAGTCAGCGGTGGTTCAGGTGTTCGTTAGATGCCACGTGAATAAGCCTCAAACTTGGGTAATTAAACCTTATTGGTCTTATTGATCAACATCATATATCAACATAATGTACAGCGAATTATATAATGTACAGCAAACTATTAAACAAAGCACGTTACATAAAGCACGTTTAATGACAAACGAGAAATGCGCGAATAGAAGTGCACAATGCATTAAGAACAGAAAAATGAGGTAAAAATATGCACACACTTAAATGGGAAGAAGGCAAGAAATTAGGAGAGGCCTTTGGGGCAATGCTCGACTATGCTCTGAGCAATAAACACTCTTGGACCTTTTATATACGGTCCAAGTTCTTTGTCTACTGTCGGCACAGTGTTGCTCTCGCAATCTGATCTGTGCTCGAGTAGTTTTTGCCCACCAGATGCGCTAGCTGCGCGAGTGTACAACTCCCATTGATTGCCTTCAAATACTCTTTGTTTGAGCATTCCCATCAAGAGTAAACATATTTTCTTTACTTCTTCATTTTTATGATCTATGGTCACGTTTGTGACAATCTACTAGCTCCTGAGATCAATCACAAAAGCCTAGGTCCTAGGAGATTATTAAAGCCTAGGAGATTTGAACTCCCGTCGCAGGATTCAGAGTCCTGAGTGCTTACCGCTACACCACGGGACCAGTGCGCGTTGTCTACCTCTGAGTATTGATCCGACAATACCAAACCATCCCTTGTGGCCGCAATGACCTTCTAGTTCTTAAAGGCAGCATACCACGAATCTGACGTGGTGCAGATTTCAGGTGGAGCATTCGTATACAGTATGGGAGACTACGGAGAAGGGGGTGATTCCGTCCATTTCTTCCTAATTGCCGCAAAAAACGGCCCGGGTGATACGGCTTCATTCGTTTTGGCGCACCATTTTGTACAATAGGTTCGATTGGAGCGCGCCAGTCTTGTGCGGCGCCGCATCTTGCATGCCGTTTTTCACGGCAATTAGCAAGAAATGGACGGAATCACCTCCCTCTCCGTAGTCTCCCATCCCGTATACGAATAATCCACCTGAAATCTGCACCACCTCAGATTCGTGGGGTGATGCCTTTAAGGGCAAGCACAAGAAACCTAGGTCCCGGGGAGATTTGAACTCCCGTCGCAGGATTCAGAGACCTGAGCTGTAACCGCTACACCACGGGACCAGTGCGTAGTGTCTGCCTCTGAATATTGATACAACAATACCAAACCCTCCTTTGTGGCCACAATGAGTGTTCTACTCATCTACTAGTTCCTGAGAGCAATCACAAAAGCCTAGGTCCCGGGGAGATTTAAACTCCCGCGCAGGATTCAGAGTCCTGAGTGCTAACTGACTTTGACTTCGTATTAAATACCCGGCAACCTGTTGTGCGCTAGTGTATTTGTATTGTTTTGTTTAAGGTTTATGAGTTCGCATGCAGCCTTACAGTGGCTTTTCTATGAGTCAAGTCAGTATTCCGGTTATTTTTTTTTACTATTAAATACTTAACTATTATGCACTAATATATCTTTTCGGAGATTCGAATCTGCCCTGGTGCCAACTAAGCCCTTCATCAATGCGGGGATAAATTCTCTGTATACTAATCATATACCGGTATTGTCTGGAAAGAAAAAAAAATACTGATTTGTCTACACGTAGTACTTCGAACGTTGAAACCTTGGCATATTCTGTCCATATTTCGTAATAGTAAGCCTGTGAGGCTTTAAGATGGAACTCTTTATTTGCCTGACGTTTTAGCTTTTCGCCGTCTTCGGAGGCCTAAATAGGGAATGATTGGAGCAATGATATGTTTTGCCCGTCAACTGCCACCAGTGCCTACTACCCTGGGCCAGTGTTTCAATAATCGTTCAAGGTAGTGAAAACAGAACCCATCTACATTGAAAATAGTCTTGTGTGTTGTTTCACCGGATGTGATGCAGCTGGTAGCACGCACTTGTCACTCAGTGTACCAGCGAATGAGTGCTGCTGCATGTAGATCATCAGCGACGATATAGGTGATCTGATCTACACACAGAATATCAGAGAGTCATAGGTCACGGAGCGGTAGAGCGGCAAGAACTCATTCGTTATCGACAAACATCCATTCCTATTATTCATTGAAGGGTTTCTTTTAAAAATCCAAAACGCATTTAACGTCTTCTTTACCGATATTTCTGTTTCGTGAGCCAGTATAACGCATTTCACATCATAATCGTTTCTGTTGTGAGCCTCTTGTCTATGCCTTACTAGAGGTGTTATCAAACTTTTTGTCGTTTCCCTGCAACTCTGCCATCACTTACTTACTTGACTTAATCGGCGGGCTGATGTCATCGCCTGACGCGATTACCCGCATCCTCGCCGAGGTGTGCCGTCCTTGAACACAGCTCTGCCCAACCTTCTCGATCTTCTGCGAGATCTTGCACAGAATCAATCCATTCGTTGCTATTCCATATTCTGCGAGACCTTACGTCTCGCCTGAACAGCCTATCCACGCCTAGTGTCCTCAAGTCCTCTTTCACCACGTCAGTCCAGAACTTCCGTTTTCGGCCAGGTGGCTTCCTCCAGCTTGAACCCGGCAAACACCTCAGAACTCGTTGAACAAGGCGATCTGCCGGTCTCCTTAATATATGACCAAAGAAGCGAAGACGATTTACTTCAGCCACTTTCGATGGCGGTGCAAGATGTTGATGTCTTCCACGTGTCGTCCGCCATACCCTAGGCCAAAAGTAGCCAATTAACCGTCTAAGCAGCTTTCGTTCCGTTCTGCAGTCAAGCCCCTCCATAGCCGTTGATGGTGCTGCCCAAGTCTCCGATCCGTACATCATATAGGGCGAATTGCGGATAGGTAGACTCGCAGCTTGACTTCGTTGGTGATGGGGGTCGACCACAGGCATTTCGTCAAGGAGTTAAATGCAGTGGGTGGATTTTCATCGGTATCCTCTCTTGATTTGGCAGATCCATGATTTGTTCCCAGAGAAAATTTACATAACTGCATCTAATGTAAACCTATGCAGTATTCCTGGGACATCACATCTTTTATTTTTTTAAAGAAATGCTACATCTACAGTCTTCATCTTTCTGCACAATTTCCATTTGCAGAAATGATAAAAAAGAACATAAGATAACAAACCCGCATCCAATGAGATGGTGCAGCCCGGACACAATTTCCTTAGCAATTTAAATAATTCCGCAGAAAGATATGGGTTGTCTCTGATTTCGAAGATCAAATCTCCTCCTGGGATCGCCAGTAGCGCTGAAAAGAACATTCTAACAAGTTCGAAATTTTCAACAATAGTAAGAGCCTTCCTGCCTGTAAACGTTGAACTCGTTAATGTAGTATGAGGATATGCAGTTTTTAAGTCAGAAGAAAATGAAAAAGAATTTATAGGCTCCTTTGTATACCTGGTCAGCAAGCCTTCAGTTCCCTGAGTTTTGGACATAGTATGTTCCGGAAATTTGACCTTTTAATGGTAATACAAGCCTGCATGCGGACAACATTTGAACAAAACGCATTGAACTCCTGTTCCGTGAAATCTTTTGAGTGCAAAATGAGCTCATTTCCTGGCATTGGAGCAATAATCCGTTTGCCAACACATGCTCGCATAAGTTACTTCGTGGTTGGATTTTGTTTCTTCAGACCACATGCTGGAAATGTCACTGTAGCCTAAAGAGGTATAGAAATTGCCGAAGTTGCTTAAAGTTTAGGTAATATAGGTTAAGATAGCAATGGTTGGTTCTAGGTTAAACGTGAATCTGTCTTTTTTTCCTATAATTTTGCCAACGATTCTCATCGAAATTGTCATTTTTAAAAACCACTCCGGTGACATTGAAAAATTTCTTATTAAGTTTTGAATTACAAAAAAAAGACATGCCATAATCGCCAGCAACAATGCAGTCTGGACACCTTGCACTTTAATTAAAATTTTCATAGCACTTTTACTCTAATCAAGCTATTTCATAGTAATTACAAAAGCTATGCGTTTTTGTAGCATAGAATGATTCTCTCATCTAAAACAATCCAGCCACTACATTGGACAGAGTTCGAATATTGTGACTCACTTGAAAAGAAAAAACTCTCAGCCTTCTTCGCGCAATCGTGAAGGTGTTCAACAAGCCGGTCATATTCCTCGTCGATGTTGTCCATTGCGGAATCTTCCCAAAAGCCGGCTAGCGTAGCGAAGAGATTCCAGTTGATGGTAGTCCTGGGATTTCTCTCTCTGAACTTGGCGGCTTTCTCTGCTCTCCTTGTGAAGGAAAATCTTCCTCGGAGGAGGCGATGGTCCGATCCCGTATAGAACTTTGGTACAACACCGACGTCCGTCAGGCAGAACCTTTTATTGACGATGATGTGGTCTATTTCATTACGTTACCCTCCACCGGGTGACTCCCACGTCCAGCGTAGAGAGGAGGGCTTCTGGAATTGCGAGTTCCCATGGATGGTCTTAGTCGTCATGATGAACTCGGAGGGCCTCTCCCCCTAGTCATTCCATTGTAGGCCGTGGGTCCCGATGTGAAGTTCCTCCGGCGTTCTTCTTGGGCCAACCTTGGCGTTGAAATCGCCATTTATGACCTTGTAGAAGGTATGGTCTTCTCGATAGAACTTTTCTAGGTCCATATAGAAAGCTTCGACTTCTTCTTCTTCGTAGCTTGATGTTGGAGCGTAAGCGACGAAGATAGTCTAAGCTGGTGTTGGGCCACATCTTCTCATCCGCAGACGTCCGATTCGGGTCGTAAGTTGTTCAAAAGAGTCGATGTTCTTTGCCATACTCGTGTTGACGAGGACGCCAACTTCACCAACACCTCTAATGTCGCATGTTCCTAAGAACAGTTCTTCTCCACTTTCATATACGGCGTTGAGAGGGTGACGTCGTCTCGTCTCGGTCAGTCCGATGACGTCGTACTTGATCTTCTTGGCTTGCATCATCAGATCTTCGATGGCCGCTTCCGATGCAAGCATATAAGTTGTGCGTTATAAGTACAGATCGCCATCCTAGTCCTTTTCCGTTTTGGTAGCCTACATGGCTCCTGCAACCCCGTCCTACCTGGCGCTACCGTACCAGGCTTTCCTCCGGAATCAGGAGACTCTTTTCTATTACTGTGTTTTGCGTAAAAATTTTGAAACCCATGAGCAGGTTGCAAGCTTCTAGTCCCATGAATTTCTGGGAGAACTTTCGTTCTCCCGGAGTGGACATGTGGAGCTTATTTGTTGGAGGCGACTCCAAACCGCCTCCCTTGCACCTCCCAGTCACTTGATTGCAGGCTTTTGGCCGAACCGACGTGCGGGATACGCTAGTATTATGAGCCGATCCTGGCACAGCAGAAACAGGGAGTCTATCCCCTGAATCCACCCGCGTCTCTGGGCAAGCACAAGGTCGCTTTTGGTCCGCGATTAGCCCCCTATCCGCCACCCAGGGACTCGCCACGTAGCCTCGCGACTAACCGGCTGTCATCCCTCTAGTGAGGGAGATCCGTCACTAAAGAAACCTTCGGTCTCACTAGCTGGACAGATCTGTTCCAATCCGTTCAGCGAGTTGGTGTTCTCAATCAAAATTTTAAACAAAGCTCTTAAGAGATTTTTGAATAAACTAAAGTAAGTAATAGGTTAAAGTCTTATTTGTTGTTTAGTTTGCTCGCGAAGAAATTGTTGGACACTGCATTTTCAAAGCCAAACATTGCTTTGACAGCGTAGTTTTCGACAAAAGTCGCGTAATTGAAAGGATTCCGGAGTTCGTTATAATTAGCGCATTCTTAATTGTATTTCTTTCAAAATGAGATATGAAGGAAGGAATGAAAAGGACACATACCATCGTCTGATAAAGCAGCAGACCCATTATACAATAAAACACACAGAAGGGTGACCACCAGATATGGCACCTATAATTTCGTTTCTTCTTTTTCAGAAACGAAATATTAAGTTGAGGTGCATAAAATTGAGTTAGCTATTGATTCGAAACCTGCGCATGAAACTTTTCTGGTTTGTTTGACCGTTTCGAATCCATTGCCGGTGATTAGTGAAATCGAAGTTGTTTGCCTCCTGGAACAAAATTATTCTCCACGACTTTCAATATATTTTATACATTTTCATTCAATTTCAACATGAGAAAATTTAAGCTTACGATTTTTGATACCACTTTTGATTTTTAGATTTTTGAATTTTTAGATTAACGTCCATTCGTTCTTGTTTTTGAAAATCAAAAAAAAAAAATCATGCGAAATACAGAAATCAAAAAAAAAATTTAGATTTAAAGTTTAATTTGTGTCTTTGTGAAAGTTTTTGTGAAAGCGTCCATCACACCTGAACGTCCCGATGTTCAGCGCAATCATGTTCGCAAAGAAACGGTTAGTTTCAGGATGTAGCGGTGCTAACGCAGAAACACTTTATTATTCCACCCAGCTCTTTATTATTCATTATAAAATTATTGTTATTTTTAAACGCATGAAGTTGAGTTGCTCTAATTGCTAGAAATCGTTCATCACTCATTCATTCAGTCTACTCGTTTGCTAGGGTTCCCAACAATAGCATATGAAAAGCAAAAACCTTCCCGATTCGTTTCGGTTCATAAGGATTAGCTTTGGGACCAACTTTTTTATCTTGTGTCATATTTATTTCACCTAAACACCAAAGATCGACATTGATGTAATGGATTTTATGCTCAGGAACTAAAATGTTGCCTTCACCACAACCCGAGGTGTTTCAAAATTATTTTAAAGCATAGCCACTGCAATTTAACTGTCAGTACTTGCTATCCCGCCCAGCAAAGTGGTTAGAAAGGAGAAATTCATCACATCTACATTTTAGGAAGATTGTATTTGTTTGTTTCAATGAGATGGTTCGCCGATGGAAGTCTCCTCGAAATGAAATACTGTTGTAGACTCGACGAAGAGGAATAAAGAACCTAAATATTCTCCTTCTTTTGGAAATGTCTTGTAAATCATTTTTCCTATGAATAACTAATTTTATGGGCAGCAAAGGTTTCGGCTACCGTGGTGCAAGCCTTTTACAATTCTATTTAAGGTACCGTAAAATCAAAATGTTATGAGATGGTTGCCTAAGCGTGGAAAACTGCTAGCGATTTTTCTGGTTCTTGTTCTCATTTCCTCACGATTTTCTGGATTAGAAAGCGAATTTGTGCGTTACCAGACGCGATTTGTGCTCACAGATCCGAACTACACACTTCTGTATGTTTATTTGTTGAAGTTTCCTGTCACACTGTTTATAGGTGGTGCTTGTACCGAAGTAGAGAAGAAATAATCTCCTTTCAGAGGAAATTATCGTTAACTGAACTGCATATGTAGTTTTCAACAGTGTAAACACGGAACTAGTTTTTGTGTCTTGAACAGTAAACGTAGGACAGTTTACAAATCCCTTCCTTTCTTCGACTGAAGACACTTTCGCTTCCGTAAACTTGCCTCACCTCGTGCCGCTGAGACTGTTTTCTGATGCGAGGAAGACTCTTCAGCATGCGTGCAACCAGAATTTGTCAAACAATTCATCAATTCGTTTTTAAAACAATAGTTAACACACTCCTTACCTTACCGCCGACCCTTTTCATGAAGTCCTTCGAAAAAAGATACGATGTTCTTCGAATCCTTCGCAAGAAGAGAAGCTATTGGGCAACGTTTGTGCACGATCGAGACAAATGGAAGTATTACTGGTGCTCGTTCGAGCAACTGATGAACAACGGGAGCATCGCTGATGCAGATGATCGTTTTATTCTGGGGTATGCATAATTCTTTTTTAAATGCGTGATTCAACGCGTAGCTTTTGAAACTGACAGCGAGACCTTGAAATATTCTGTACAAACTTGGATGCAAGTCAACCCAACGTCCTCAGTTTAGCAGAAGGGGCAGTTTTGACATTTAGCGGAGCAAAGAGATCCTCTGTATTGGCTTTCACCCCATCACTAGTACGCATAGAGTTGCTTCATCTGATGAAATGAAGCGTTTAATTTCTTTAGTAATGGGATGTGTTTCGCGTTGTCGCCACTGTGCATTAACTCTTCCGAACGCTTTTTACTAGTGAGACTCCCGAATCTTACGAATCCCGGCAAAATTCAAATCATCCAAGGTATTGGCTAAGATTTTTCCCAAGTAGTCGCATACATTTTATAACGAACAAAAGATTCAGCTTATACGAAATTCCGCTCGTTCGCATTCGATGGACTGAAATATTTACTATTCATCGCTTGCATGATAAAAGCTTTGCCAGACAGGCTCTAGTGGTGCTAGAAATTGGCTAAGGGCTATCTTCTCCTCAGGGATTTGAGAGAGAAAAAATTATCTCATAAAAAATTGTCGGCGGAATTCTTGTGTTCTTGGTCTTGTTTGGCCGGTCGCATCATCCATGCATGCTGTCCTCCCGTTTTCCTGGTGTTTTTGATTGATGTGATTATTAACAGAAAATTGATGATAACCCGACAGATTTTCCGGAGCGGAATAAAGGGAAGAGATGCCTGTGCTTCTCATTGCATCTCAACCAAAGTACAGAACTCAGAGTCCTGAATACATCACTCCACGGAAGAGGATTGTTATTTTTCAGGACTTCGCGTTTGATCACGCCTTCTTTGTGGGATTTAGTCGAATAGTAGGAATGAAGCATTGTCTTCACTTCTATTCAGTGGGTACTAGTGAGAATCAAAGTTCTAACAAATCCATTTAATTTTTAGTAACGTATTTGAGATAACTTTTCTTCACTTCGTGTCCTCATTATGGGTCGTTAGTTACAACTTGAAAATTGGAATTAACACTTCTCGTAGAATTTCTACCTCGTAAAGAGAACATCGTCAGGACTTTATATCTGATGAGGAACGCTATTACCTTTTTTCTGCATTGTATGTCATGTTTCAGTGTGTGTGTGAAATAGATAAGTGAAGTTTAAAGTTTCTGTTCAATGCCCACTAATTAACTGTGTTCAATCGGTTCATTTTCTCATTTTTCTGAAGGTTTTGCTTCCATATTTGTCTCACTTACATTCGCTTTTTTTCAAATAAAAAGTTGTTCTTCTCTTTTTCTGGTCTCGGAGGAAAAACAATACGGATGACCATCCATGTTCTACTCCTGTTTTTGAGAAACGCATGAACCCAACTATTATATGATGGTATAGTATAGTGAAATGAACGTTATGATAGATGGCTGCGGCGTATTCTGCAGATATGCTTACAAGGTCCGGATTTGTGCAGTTGATCTTAGGCGTCTTTTGCATGGAGCGCTGCTCGGATGTAGGGAAAGTGTAATGCAAAGAAGGAAAACTAATTTGTTGGTTAAAGGGACCAACAAATTAGTTTTCCTTCTTTGCATAAAGGGATCACGAGACTGACGATATTGAAGTCTCGACGGGCAAACATAGAGATTGTTGTGTAGAATACGAGCGTAATCCTGCTCAGTTCTCCCTGATCATTCTGAAAAACATCGTGTAGGAACGGTATTTATTCTTTCCAAGTACATGTAAACGCACTTTAATTGTGTGCGCGACGCACACACGATATGAGCGGTCGAAAATCAACGAAATCTACTCAGCAGCCTATTCAAGTAAAGCTAATGAATAGCTTATTGAGAGAATCTGAACGGTGGCGCACCTCGTAGGAACTAAGGTTGTTTCCATATCGATTTCAAAACGATTTACAACGGATTTCGACAAGAATTACAACTATTCAGTAGGAGTAGTCATGCTATCATGCTCATGATCATTCTGTCACGTGTGTGTGTCAGTCACGAAATTCAAAAAAAAAAGGGGGGAGGGGGTGGGACGGGTCCACCGGCGTCGAGTTGGTGCCTCGACGCTAGAAAGCTATAAAATGGGGTGTGACGGGTCCACTGGCTCCAGACATCTATAGAAGGGGGTGCAACGGGTCCACCGGCGCCAGATACCTATAGAAGGTGGTGCGACGGGTCCGCAGGTGCCAGATACCTATATAAGGGGGTGCGACGGGTCCTTCGGCGCCAGATACCAATAGAAGGGGGTGCGACGGGTCCACCGGCGCCAGATACCTATGGAAGAGGGTGCGGCGGGTCCAACGGCGTCGGTGGACCCGGTCATTGGTGCGCAATAACTCAGGATGCATGACGTAAAAGATAAATAGTTGCAGCCGTTTCAAAGCCGTGACCACTGGGCGCTTTGCCCTTCACCGTCATGACTGCTCCGTGTGCATATTTCCTTCTTTGTTCGCCTCAATTTTGTAGCATGTCGTTCTCAGAAAGTGGAAACACTCATGCAAACAGCTGCTTAAATAGTAGCAAGATGTTTACGTGATCTGACGTGGAACGTTATCTTTATCAGTAGGTTGATTTCTTTCACGTCATTTTATGTTAAAACATCATTCTATGATAACTATTGGGGAAAATCAGGAGGAATACCCATACTTCGAGTAATGCTTTCAAATAGTATCTACATTAATTTGGCAATCGAAGGACTGTTTGTCGCTGATGGTTGAATATTCTCCAAATGTAGAAATGATGCGTTTAGAAGGAAAGCTCCGTAATCTTTCGCCTTAATTTACAATATAAAGAAGAGAAGGAAAGCGTTGTTTAAAAAAATCTAATTTTACAGAAAACACTACTACTATTAACTTTCATTGATCAGTGAAGGGGAGCGAAGCTAAAACCACCGAAAGTCTGAAGTCCGGCTTTAGCCGGACATTCAGACTGGTATATTATAACGCGCTTAGTAGGTGTGTGTGCATGTGTGTGTCTTTGTCTGTGTGTCACAAAATTCTAAAAAGAGAGGGATACAGGTCCCACGGTCCCGTCGAATTGATGCGCCGGTGCTAGGAAGCACAAAAAAGGGTGAAGTGGGCCCATTGGCTGGTGTGACTGGTGTGCTGTGGTGTGGTATATCGCGCAGTAACTTCGTGTGCTGATGTTGGATTTATCTCTATCAGTGCGATGTTGCTGAGGTCCCTTCATGTTAACATCTCGTTCTTTGATAACTGTTGGATAAAAATAGGAGAAAAACCCATATTTCAAAAAATACATTCAAGTTATGTCCACTACAATATATTATATTGGTATCGAAAGAGTGTCCTAAGCCGATGTTCAAATGTTTTCCAAATATAGAACTGACGCGTTTGGAAAGAATGGAAAATACTATGAAATCTGAGTATTGCCCATGTTCGACTGTCTTTGAATCTCGGCATGTTAGTATATTATCCTACGAGTACGAGATCACAGCACGCAGAACGCTAGAGGCCTTTTGGATAACCACCAAAAGTCCAAAAATGAACAAGAAAGATGAGTGCATTGCTATCACAAACGAGTTATCCGTATATCAAGACCTATGCGTATTTTGATCTACGGGCGGGCCGTGAGGTCCCTATATAAAAACCCTTGTGACTCGTAGTTGTGGTACGTCATGGTCTGCTGCGTTAACAAGTCTAGCTAATGAGGTAAGTACTAGCCAATGTGTTGCTGTTTGAGTTTGCCTACCGTTTGGATGCTTTCGGTAGGGTGATGAGGCGCTTGAGGGGATAAATCGCTAATGGCTTTGAACTTTTCAGGCTCTGACGAAGGCGGTAACGCCGAAACGTTAGCCGTTGTTTAATAAAGGCGATCAATACCAATCTTGGCTACAGATCAAGGAAATCAATTAAAAACTATGAAATCTTTTGCCTAAATTTATAAAAAAAAATAAGAAAGCGTTTTTAGAAAGGCGCAATTCTAATTTCGCAGATAATGCCACTACTATTAATTTTCATTGATCAGTGAAGACGAGCGAAGCAAACACCACTGAATGTCTGAACCAACTTTCAAACTGGTTTAACATAGTTACTAAATAAACCAACCTTGCTTAATGGCTCATACCTCAAGAAACCTGCTAAGGCAGCGATCAGAGCTCTTTTGGGGTGGCCATCCCCTCTCCCAGAACTCCCTTTCCGCCATACCATTATTTCATCAGTGCTGATTTTTATATCCACGTCTCCTCGGAACTAATGTTCAGCTTTGTCTATGTTCTCTCATTGTGGGCGTGGCTGGCGTGATACGAGAAGCTGCGGAGAGAGACTATCTGCTGAATTAACGACTGACAATCAGTCCTCCTCCGTCTTTAGAGGCTAAGCATGTTGGTGGCTAGATCTTCCTCAAACTCTTGCGCATACGGCAAGATGATTTCAGCAACTCTACTACTCTACGCTGTTATTCATTCGTCACTTAGTTGTCCCAGAACTCCTGAAAGAGTAATCAGAGGTCGTGCTGTTATACTCAGAGCAGTGCCGGGTCAGACCCCTACCGAAAGAATAGGAGTCGTCCATTTTACGCAGAGGAACGGTGTACTTATGGTCAGTTTTTTTTTGTGAAATCGGAGATTGGTTGGTCTAATAACAGGTTGCACATTTCAGATCAGGGGCAGGGTCAGAGGTCTGTCACCAGGACTTCACGGCACACATGTTCACGAGAGTGGAGATCTCGGTAACGGATGTTTAGCTGCTGGCGCTCACTTTAATCCCACCAATATGGTGCACGGTGGACCAACCGACGCTATTCGACATGTGGGCGATCTTGGGAATATTGCCGCTGGAGTAAGTACGCTACGGTATTGCATAGAGTGCTCATCTTACAACTTACTTGTTACTAAGGTCTTGCTTTTCTCGAGACGAAAAAAAAAAATCCTCTTGAATTCTTGAATTCTTTGAGAAAATGAGTAAATATAATAGAAAATATAATAGAAATATAGTAGAAAATACGATTAATCTTATGAATATTATTCAACGAAATAAATCAAGAAATAAATCTTTTCAAGTTAATGTCGGGATTTCGAAAGTCTTTGTCTTGTCGTTGTAAACTTCAGAAAACTTTGCAATAATATACTTTTTCTATCTGATGTTAGATGTTCTAGTTCTGTGCTAGATGTTCTTGTTCTGCTGATCGAAATCCTTACGATCTGTCCCCAATTAGTTCTACGTTTCTTTCACCTTATATCATTCAAATGAACAAAGGTGTTCTTGTCATCCTCACTTTTCCCTGCACATAGAAAATCTGATGTAGTTGGCAATGATTTCAAATGAGTAATAGTCCGGTTTTTTATTTCTTTCGTTAGAAATCACGAAATTTCTCTTATTTAAGGTCACAAACTTCTTCAAGAATGCTTCTCTAGTTTAACGAAACGTAGAACATGACATTCAGATGACATCTGCATCCTATTTTGTTTTTTCTGCACATCCTTCCATTGAATCCCTTTTTAAAAAAAAACTCCACTACTTCCTTTCTCGTAAAAAATTACGTCGAACAAGTTTTGCTGGGCGAGAATGCACAGCTCAGGGTTAAGCAAGCGACATCATCAATTAATTGAGCTAAGTGCCCACTCAAGGAGCCTGGATGAAATATTTAATCCGGGGCTGATCAACTTGACTTACAAAAGAAACTTCGAAAATATCTAGAACTTAAGGTCAAACTGTTCTAGTTGAGACTTCTCAATGCTTCGTGAACATGTTTGTGTGATCTACTTCCTTTATCGATGCCAGCTGATAACAGCAGTTAATCGCCTATGTTTGCGATCTTTTATTTATAAGGCACTCCAAGTTAGTCCTATTTAAACGGAGCGTCTACTGAAAACGTCATAGAAGGCGTTTAATCAAAATCATCCATCCTCGGATTGCTACACACATCAAGAAGGATCAGCGAAGTCTGTCCATCATCTCTCCAAATTTCGGACTCATCTCTGGATCTTCTTTCTAAAACATCTTTATAGGTACTTGCCGTCTCATCTACATTTACATGAACCACTGCATACGTTTACAATACGTAGCAAAAAAACTTCGGAGAGAGAGCAAAGTCAAGCAAAGTCGGAAATGCACTTTTCTCTCCGTTTTTCGTTCGGAATCCTTGACAATAGATGTTCCTGCGAGATTTTTTTCAATAATTGAAAATGACCTCTACTTCCATGCTGTTGCAATGACTCCACACTAAGCGCGACAGGGAAGTGAAGGAGGAACATTTCTAACATCTGGAACCGGTTTCTCACTAGGTACAAAGAGCTAATTCACAAGTGCAACTTGAGATTTTTTCTGCTAAACAGAGTGCTTGCGAATGGTTTGCAGAAAGAATCTAGCAGAAGAATTTTAAATCCCTAATTCATACAAATATAAGTGGAGAAATCAGAAAGCAGATGTCCTAATAGGTCGTCCAGCAAACGAAGGGAAATTAGAGTAGTAGTGCAGTAATCAGTGTCATTGCCTTCCTCGAAACGGATTCAAATGAGAAATGTGAGGTAAAGGTAGACACATGACTCAGTTGGCTTCATCGGCGGGCAAATATGGTGAATAACTCGTATGCTCGTATAAATTACGGCTCCCGCATCTTCTTCTCCGAAGGGTGTCGCCCTTAAAGACAGCATACCACGAATCTGAGGTGGTGCGGATTTCAGGTGGATTATTCGTATACGGGATAGTAGATTATGAAGAGGTGTGTGATTCCGTCCATTTCTTCCTAATTGCCGTAAAAAAAGCGGCCCGGAAGATGCGCGCGTGCACAGGGCTGCCGCGCTCCAGTCAAACTCCTTGTAGAAAATAGTGCGCCGGAACGCTCGAAGCCGTATCTTTTCTAGGGCAATTAGGAAGAAATAAACGGAATCAGCCTCCTCCCCATAATCTACGACCCCGTATACGAATACTCCACCGGAAATCCGTACCACTCCAGATTCGTGGGGTAATGCCTTTAAACACAGCTCTGTCCAACCTTCTCGATCTACAGAGCAAGAGCTCGCACAGAATCCATGCATTCATCACAGTTTCATATCCTGCGAGTATTGGCGTCGCGTGAATCGCCTAACGATGCCAGGTGACCCGAGTAGCTCAGGCCGACAATGTCAGCGTAACGAAACGGGGAGTTATCACCGAAGATTCCACGCTCTCCCAAGGTATTCGACGCGTTTGAGCTGGGCCGTGGCTGTGTACTGGACAACACTTCTTTTTTGAAATGTCAGGGTAAACTCCTTCATATAGTTGTACAAGTTATAAAACACCTACGAGTCCAGAGCGTATACCTGAATGCTTGACCACATTTGGTACAAACAGGGCCACCACGAACCTGCAGACCTGCGATAGGACCTAATAGGCGTCCTTTACACGTAGACATACTACTATTAATATTACTTTTTGTCCTGAAGAATCGCGCTGGTGAACCTTTCCGAAACGCTGAACAAATCGCAAGAAAAAGTGGGCGGAAAGCCGTTCCTATTACTTGCAGCGCATTCGACACAGAAATTTCACCTTATATTTGAGAAAACTCCGTAGAGCGCGACCTGGGTACTCTTTTGCATCCAGTCTTTCTTTCAAATGAGAATTGGAGACTTAAAATTGGGTTTCGAAACTACTGACCCTTTAAAGATCCCAGATTTTGACGATATACCTAATATGCTAGCACAATTGTTTCCAGTAAATTTATCACTGAACCGCTTTTCACAATCTATAGAACATCCATATTCCCATCTTCGAAAATATGCGACAATACATCTGCATCGTCATAATTTCTGGTGTACGAGACAAACCATATCCCTCACCTAGTTAAGTTTATCGCAGGAAATCAGTCAGTCCTGAACTGTTCACCTATTTCTAATTCTTCTCAAAGTTAACAGCATTTGACAGCGGGACTACTTGCTTTCGAAGGATTTCAGAAGAAAATATGCCACTTTTCCGCCGCAAAATGTTATATGCTATACAATTTAACATGTCCCCAAAACGTCCCACATTTTCGATCTTGTACGACTGGATGGTAGCGGCAGCTATGCAGAAACGAACGTTGTCATGGCATCCTCCGGTTTGATCTCCGGGACATGATGCAGCGTTCGGATTTTTCATGGCATACAGATGCTATTTCTTTCCGAATCGTCTTTTTTTGCCTTTTTGTACAAATCCAGAATACTTGCTCCATTTCATCCATGTGAAAACCAGTGGCACTCTACATATTTTCCACAAATCCATTACTTCGTAGCAAAACCATGGCGCCTACGAGAAATGCGATGAAGCAACACCCATACGGGATAATTACGTTCATCTTGACTAGCTGAAACTGATCTATCATTTAGTTCCGCGACTATGAACAACTTTAATCACAACACGATCTGATAGAAACTGGTATCGGAACTCGTATAACAACTCCGATACCTATAACGATAACCGGTTATTTGAGGAAGGAAGATTTGTATGGGACAAATTCTTATTGTCTTGTTTTTTTTTCATGAAGCACTGAAAAAAACAGGAATATTGAATGAGAAAAAACTGGTGACCAGCAAGTTGTGACCAATTTTTTTTTCCTTTCAGGCAGATGGAGTTTCTGACATTGACATCACCGATAGAGTGCTTCAATTAACTGGATCAAACGGTGCTGTCGGTCGAGCTTTCGTCATTCATTCTGATGTTGACGATTTGGGAAGAGGAGGCGCACCGACGAGTAATACTACCGGGAATTCGGGCTCACGTGTCGCTTGTGGGGTTGTCCGTCTCGTCTAATGGGCACAACAACACAACTTACCGTTGTTCTTTACCGTTTTCCTTCTTTTCCGTTCTGTATAATGAACGATCTCGGTTATTGCTCTTCGTATTTATTTTTATACTCTCGATAACTCTGTTCACGCTACAGTAACTAATAAATTGAATTAAATAATCAGACTCTTTGCTGCAGCCACACGGTCGAGGGTTCGAAATCGCCCTAGTGCAAACCAAGCATTTCATCCCTCCGGGGTCGATAAATTGGTACCAGACTGGTCTGGGAGGATAAAAACACTGACTTGATCATCGGTTGGCCCCCACAAGTCATTGTATAGCCAGTTACACGTTCCAAAAACCTCAACGATCACGAATTCCAGTAAAACGCGTTGGCGCATCCCAAGTGGATTGATACGCCAGTGACTTCATCCTTTTTATCTCTGTGCTTCTATATTTGGAAAAAAAAGTCGAGAACTTCTCTGTCGATGGTTCTTCATTTTTTAGAAAAAAACTTTTGTGACAAATTTTACAAACCTTGAATTTTATGGAGAAATAAATTTATTTTGTACATTTACATGGAACAGTCCCATATGTTCATACGTTACATAGCCTTCCCAACTATTCGGAACTACGGGAAGCTATTTTTGGAGCGTTACGGACTTTCATAAAAAATCAACCAGCCTGTAATTCTTTTATTTTTCTATTTTAGTTTTTTTTTTAGAATCGAGAAATCCGACTGTGCAGAACTATGTAAGCTCTAAATTTATTTCGTTGTATGTAACTACAGTCATATAGCAGGGATCCATCCTTTGAGGCTACGTATTTGTTTTTTGTATCAGGTTGTCGCATCGCTTGTATTTACACTACAAACAGAAGACTTATTTTTTTGAGGATCTTCAACTTTTTATCAAAATTTCAACACTGCTGACATTCCTTTGCCGTCTAAATCTTCCATTGCAACCGCAGTAGAATCAATCAGATCAGCAAACATCCAATAAGCTGACGAACAATAGCACAGAACGTCTCGCCTAGGACATCATACTTGAAGACAGGCTTCTAACCAGTTTTCGTGAATGTTTGTTTTCGCATGTTCTTACCGTAAGTCATCAAGAAGTGCTGATTCGAAAAATACACATAAGAAAAAGAGCACTGCATAAATCAAACAGAAAACGTTCCCGTTATTTTGAAAGGTGTATCTCGGCACTGGAAGTAAAATTCAACGTACAGGGTGGCACGGGGGAACGGAAACTTCTGGATGTAATGGCAGCAGTAAAAAGTTGGTACAGAGGAGGCAGTAGCATCCACCACCATACAATCACTTACCATTCATTAGTTATGGACCAGTAACAGTTTTCTCCAAAATATTTCCAAAGTCATACTTTATGTTTTATGTCTATCTAAGGTTCTCCTACCTTTCTTTAAAGGCATCAGCTCACGAATCTGGGAAGGTGCGAGTTTCAGGTGGTTTATGCCTATACAGAGTCGTAGATTACGGAGAGGAGGGTGATTCCGTCTATTTCTTGCTAATTGCCGTAAAAAATGGTCTGGAAGATACGAATTCGAGCGTTCCGCCGCGCTTTTTTCTACAACGAGTTCGATTGGAGCGCGCCAGCCCTGTGCATGCGCCGCATCTTCCGGGCCGTTTTTTTTTCATGGGAATAAGGAAGAAATGGACGGAATCACACGCCTCTCCATAATCTACGACCCCGTATAGGAACTCTCCACCTGAAATCCGTACCACCTCAGATTCGTGGAGTGATGCCTTTAATGAGTGTTCCGTTTCTGTCTTTGCACATGAATCTGGAAAAAATGAAAATTCGATGCTCTACGAGCTCTGAAAGGCAGAAAGCAGAAAAGTTGCAAACACCATGCTGGCGTTGTTTGTTGCGAGGAGCTCGCCTTTGCCGGTTTATTATCATTCATCATATACCAGGCTTCCGAAATCTGAAGAAGTGTCTTTGCTGGGGATTGCGAAAAGAAGCCTTGTACAAGTTTTCCGACAAAACAAAGCCCGAGAAGAATGTAGTTGAGAGCCACTCAGTGGCGCACTTATTTCTTTTCTTTTCTTTCTAACTTACTTTTTTCTTTTAGTAAGTTTAGCTTACATTTCATAGATCCTCTAAAGCTAATGCCTAGGTCTTAGGGCCGCGACTGATTTTATTATTTACTTCGTGAAATAAGGGGGCCACAGGGTGCCCCCCCCCCCCCTTCACTCACCATTCACCTACAGTCCGGTCAAAATCTTTTGATTCATGCTACAACGTCGTGCAAGTGGTCACGTGCAGACTAGAACTAGTCTTCGATAGCTTCGACTGCATCACTGCAGCACAGTCGGCTGCTGGCTTCCAGCCAGAGGTCGAAGTTAGGAATAGGTCCTGTAGCGCAGAGATCTACTCTAGGTCCGTCAAAGATACGGTACAAGGGGGGTCGCGTATCTATCAGAGTGTTTATGTTTATCGGATTGTTTATCATTTGATCGGAAGTGGACCGGAAGATCGGCTTACCATCGAATTCCACGCCAAAAATAATTTTAAAACAAACCAGAGATTTGCCTCTGCGATACTAGTTCAGAGCATTTTGCTCTAACGTCTAGCTTAGTTTCGGAAACATGCAACAGAATGTTGCTCCTTAGACCTCTTTCTTACTTGTAGATTTTTTTTTATCAAACAATTGAAATTTTTATTACCTACTAAAATAAAATATGAAGATTGTCAAAGAAGCATGAGGAGAATGATCCTGATTCCCTTACAAACATAGCGTTACTCTTCATCCAACGGATACCACATTAATGAGATTTCCGAGTTTTTTTTTTCTCAAGGCGCACCTTCTTTGCGCTTAATGGATCTTGCATTGAGGCACGCACTCAAGGGCTACGATGTTGAGTGAAAAAGAGGCTTCCTCCTTCATGGGTAGCAGACTAGTGGTCACTCCATGACAGTAAAAAAATGGTGAAGTCACTGACGTATCAATCCATTTGGGATGCGCTAACGCGTTTTACTGTTATTCGTAATCGTTGAGGTTCTGGAACGGGCCTATACAATGACTTGTGGGGGCCAGCCGATAGTCAGGTCAGTGTTTTTATCCTCCCAGACAATTCTGGCACCAATCTATCCACATTTGAAGAACGCAAAGTATAATATAACATAATACCTGAAGAATGCAAAGTTTGGTTTGCCCTAGTGCGGTTTGGAGCCACCGACCATGTGGCTACAACGGACTTCTAAGCAACAACGCTTCACCCGCCCGCGGTCACTCTATAGAACATATAATTTTCAATACAGCGAATGTAGTAGAGAAAGAAAGGAAAAATCTGTCTACAAGTGATGATTAAAGGGTCCGTTTCTTAGCACCACCACGGCTGCCATAAACGAGACGTGAGCCAAGTACGTAACTACGTAACTACGTGTGTACTCAATAAGGCTTTTGTGATCGCTGAATACTCCTAGTATTAGTAATGACGAGATCCAGATACTGAAATAAATCTGAACTTTAAAAACCTCCGGAAAATTCCGGAAGATTTATTCGCTCGCTGTGATTGGTGATGTAGTCGTGTAGTGTAGTCGTGTAGTCGAAACTTATTCTCTTAATCACATCAAATTATTGGACCAGGCACATAGATAATTGAGAAATAGAAAATAAAAATAAAAAAATGAAAATATTAAATACATGAAATAAATAGAAATACAATAAAAACTATATGAAATGCTTCTAGAAACCAGTGTTGAAGGTCTTAAATGAATATCTAAAAGCAGCGTATCATGGAACCAGTAGTTGGAAAACCTATGGGCAAATATAGAGCTCGGTGTTAAGATTACGAGTACGACCGTGGCTGCACTCAAAGTCGGTCGAATGTGGTCTCCTCAACAGCCCATTCAAGCAAAACCAATGAATAGGCTGCTAAGGGAACCGGAACGTGTACAAGAGTGAGGCGTTCTAACGTACCTCGGAAACTTAGCTATAAACGTTTCCCACCCCGTTTTTCAGAACGGTTAGGAGGAACTGAGCGAGCCCACACTCATTTTCCTAGTCTTTTCCCTGAACTCCATGTTTTCCACCAGGTTTCCACGCTACGTCTGATTGGATCCTCTACAATACTATGCATGAACATTGAAAAACCGACGGCCATCGTCGCTTGGCCATCTCGTCGAAAAATGGAACTTTCAGAACAATTTATATATCATTGAATTCTCCTCATTGGGAACTCTCCGAAAACTACAATGTAATTGAGAAGCCAGCAAAATCCTATCGAAAGCAAAGTTTCCCAAAATGCAAAAATTGTAACTTCACATAACTTACGGTTATAGTAGAGAAAGTGTCCAAGAACTGAATCTTTCATGTTCCATCAGAGCGTTAGAAAAAAATGTTGAAGGCAATCACCTGAAATTGTTGAATTATTATTTCCTTCCCATTTGTACGATTTTCGATTATGGTTCGGCCTAATTTTGAACGCTTGTTACAAGGACACACGTTATCAAATAGCAGGTGAATCTACGATTAAGCAGAACCATATCTGACTTCTGTAAAATCTTTTTTGTTTATGGACAAACAAGCTCCGTTCGTGTCTAGAGCAGCACAAACTTTGTAAATTCTGATTTTTTAATCCTCTATTCTTACTTTTTCTCTACTTTGCACCTTCGCTACTTACAAGAACAGAGTTTAAATTCAGGGAACTCAGGCGGAACTTATGAAACACTAAGTGCACCTCAATTTATAAGGCTGTTTTTCTCCGGAATGATTTCCTTGCCCTCGTGTAGCAAAATCTTTTCATAACTTTCTTTCGCAAGGAAGAAGATGGAACTTTCGGTCTAACTTGATGTAACTGTTCGAGCAAAATACTGATTAATTTGAGGAAAAAATTGGGTTTGTCTCGAATAGCATCTCGAGTTCGTCGATATCGTTCAAAGAATGATTCGAGGCTCTTCGTTTACTGCGAGAATTCTCACGGCCCGGCTATTTTCGCACCTCAGGTGGGGCAGGCCTATTGAAGCCATAGGCAACTGCTGCTGTAGCGTTGGAAGGACAACACAACGTGAGCATCGTATATTTTTGTTTAGGCTGGCCACTCATACGAACTTCCGCAGCTGGCTCTCACGGTAAGCCAGCTGCGGAAGTTCCTATGAGTTCTGAACGTCAGCGAGGAAAAGATGAATGGAAAGAAATCAGGGCGAAAACGAAATGAAGAGTGATCCAGTTGCGTAAGGGGTGCAGCGGTAGCGGATAGAACCTAGGACGGGGGGAGGAAGTTGGTCCTGCTAACACCATACCTCGCTGGAGTTCGCGATGACCCGAACTCCAAGCCCTATTTCCCCGTACCGCTTCGAGCGCAGACGCTTACTCATCTGCACCGTGCTTCTCGTTTTGACTCGACAGTAGGTTACCTTTGCTTGCCATTTTCGATTGCACTCTGATCAAATTGTTTTCGGATTCAAACACTTCTTTATAGAAGGAAAACTCAAGGAACTTTCAATCTACTGGAAATCCTCGAAAGGTCTCCATCTGAGATTACTTGCGCAGATTTAGATTTTCACCTCCCCACCAGAATTCACAGAAAGCGTGTTGTCGTCTCAAACCAAAGAAATGAAGAGTGAATGAATAGATTCTTCAAGAATTTGTGTTTTCCAGAGATTAACTGAGATTTGAGTACAAAGTTGAAGCGGAAAATTGTAAGTGAGAAATAACTACAGGTATGAAAATAATAACAACGCAATTAAAAACAAATTAAACATGGTAACGAACTAATTTCGAGGACTCGATCCGCTCGTTATTGGTCGATCTCACATGTCGTAAATTTGACATAAGAACTTTCATGATTAAAAAAATTAGTATTCGGCTTTCAGAAACCTAAAAATCAGACAGCTTTCAGAATCTCAATTTAGAGTCTGGGCACCCATTGGATAGCTGTTCCTAGTTCTATTTAAGCATTAGATTTTGTTCTTTCTCCTCCCGTTGGAGGTGGGCCGATCCCAGCAGCAGTGCAACGCTGGGCCGACCCGTGACGAGGTGCGAGCAAGCCCACGACCTCATCCGGTCCCAAAAATCAAATAACCTTAACGAGACTCATTCGAATCTCTATCGAAGGTTAATTCGATAAGAACAGAAACTAAACTTTGATCTTAGCCAAAAGGCCGAGAAGCGATACCGCAAGGTGTCGATACCAGGTGCCGCTCGCCTTGTGAGTCGTACCTTCTGCGGGCAAAGCCCGCTTGTTGATGCGAGATAGGTCGCGTAGGAAACGCAGACAGACGTAAGAAATGTTGAAAAGACGCACGCGCAGGTCTGAAAATACACCCAGGGATGGGAAAGTATTGGTACGAAATCCGCGCAATAAACTTGGAAGTTGAAATTTCGCATGTATCAACAGTTCATCGAAGGTCGCTTCCATTTCAAAAATGAGATGCCTTGAGTAGTGAGGAGTCAGAAGAGTTGTATTGATCGTCTATCCCTCTCATATATACTTCTAGTTTTTCCATCTGTATAGATTACTACCCCAATATGTTGACTTGAGTACTTGAGGAGCATATTTTTCCAATTCTAGGTGTATTTTCAGACCTGCGCTCGTGTTTTTTCAAGATTTCTTACGTGTGTCTGCGTTTCCTACGCGACCTATCTCGCATCGCGCTGCGTTGCCCGCAGAAGGTACGACTCACCCGAGCCGAGCGACCTGGTATCGACACCTGCCAGTATCGCTTCTCGGCCTTTTGGCTAAGATCAAAGTTTAGTTTCTGTTCTTATCGAATTAACCTTCGATAGAGATTCGAATGAGTCTCGTTAAGGTTATTTGATTTTTGGGACCGGATGAGGTCGTGGGCTTGCTCGCACCTCGTCACGGGTCGGCCCAGCGTTGCACTGCTGCTGGGATCGGCCCACCTCCAGCCGGAGGAAAAATAAAAAACATTGTATAGCTCTAGAGACACCCGCTCAACGCAAGGCATCTTCTAGAAAGCTCTGAGCAGTGGTCTCGAATTCGCGCAGCAACAGCTCAACGTTTTTCGGGGTGAATTGTTATGTGAGCATTATTCGGCATTCTAGTTCCGAGAAAAATTTTCACAGAAGCACTGCATTGTCATCTGTTTGTGACGATAATTCACCACAATATGAAAGCGTGTTATCACGTTCACTTTTTCCACTGGAGCAGCGAAAGATGTCAGACGTGCGCGTGATGTTTGGGGCATCGCAATTCCATCTCCACATGTTGCTCTCCAGCGAGGGAGAATAGGATCATGTCATGGTTGGAAATAGACTGAAAAGGCTACTAAGCAGGACCGCTCATGTTGTATGGATTGGTTACGTTCTTTAGAGGAATTATGGCTCTCGTTAAAAGTTTACTTCTTCCATAGAAGCACTAAGCGGCTCATTCGCACCGAGCAATTATGTTACTATTTTTTACTTTAGTTAAACCCATCAGTTTTGCGTCAAGTTTCAAATAAATGACAACGAAATCGAAAACATGTTCTTTTCACATATTATTACAGTTTTCATTTATTTTTCTTGGTAACTTGGTTCATCAATCGATTCGTATTGACGAGGCCTAGCTATTTGAATTAATTTGATTTCTGAAAGCTACCGAAAAGCATCTATTTTCTAATTTACCAGCGACTATAAATTGGTGGACCAGCCACAAAAATATACTTTTCCAATTCTAGGTGTATTTTCAGACCTGCGCTCGTGTTTTTTCAAGATTTCTTACGTGTGTCTGCGTTTCCTACGCGACCTATCTCGCATCGCGCTGCGTTGCCCGCAGAAGGTACGACTCACCAGGCGAGCGGCACCTGGTATCGACACCTGCCAGTATCGCTTCTCGGCCTTTTGGCTAAGATCAAAGTTTAGTTTCTGTTCTTATCGAATTAACCTTCGATAGAGATTCGAATGAGTCTCGTTAAGGTTATTTGATTTTTGGGACCGGATGAGGTCGTGGGCTTGCTCGCACCTCGTCACGGGTCGGCCCAGCGTTGCACTGCTGCTGGGATCGGCCCACCTCCAACGGGAGGAGAAAGAACAAAATCTATTGATTGGATAGAACTAGGAACAGCAATTCCATTTCCTTCAGGGTACCCAGACTCTAAATTGAGATGCTGCATGTCACGGAAGCTTTCTGATTGATTGTGCTAAGGTTCCTGAGAGCTGAATACTATTTTTTTTAATCAAGAAAATTCATATGTTCGATTCTTGACATGTGGTTCCCTCAACTGAATTCGTTACCATGTTTTATTTGTTTTCATTAGCGTTGTTATTATTTTTATAGATGTAGTTATTTCTCACTTACAATTTCCCGCTTCATCCTTGTACTCATATCTCACTAAGTCTCTCGAAAACTGAAATTCTTGAAGATTTCTTCTCTGTTTATTCACTCATCATTTCTTAGGTTTGAAACGAAAACACTCTTTCTGTGAAATCTAAATCTGCGCAAGTGATCTTAGACGGAGACCTCTGCAAGCTTTTCAATAGATTGAAAGTTCCTTGAGTTTTCCTTCTAAAAAAGAGTGTTGAGTCCAAAAACATGTCGCAATGCTTGTGAACAGCGATGTTGAGTAAAAAAGGAGGCTTCGTTTTTTTTTTTTTGGTAGCAGATTAGTCGTCACTCCTAGAAACATATAACATCGAATACAGCAGCGAATGTAGTAGAAAAAAGGAAAATCTGTCTACAAGTGATGATTAAAAGGTCCGTTTCTTAGCACACCACGGCTGCCACACACGAGACGTGAGCCAAGTGTCATCCGCCCTTTATCATTCGTAACCTGCCGTACCGCAATTCGATGCCCAGCCTTTCCGCAGAAAAATAGAAAATAAAAAATAATAATATAAAAATACGAAATAAACAAATAAAATATGAATAAAATAAAAGTAGAAGAATGGAAATAGAAATACAAGAAAAACCACATGAAAAAGCTCCCAGAAACCAGTGTTGAAGGTTTTAAATTGAGAATCTGTGGGCGGTGTACCACGAAAGTGACATAATTCGGGAACTTGTTGGAAAATATAAAGTTTGGGGTTTAGATTACAAATGTTATCGTGGCTGCGCTCAATTCCCCTCAACATCCTGAAAAAAACGGTGTCTGTTCCCACAAGATGCTCAACGCTTGTGCACGCGCCACATCCACGAGCAGGCGGTCGAAAGATAATGAGCTTTTCTCAACAGCCCATTCAAGTGGAACCAATGAATAGGCTGCTGAGTGGACAGTGGTTGCATTTACAACACAAAAAAAGAACAGGACACTTCTAATCTCATTGCATCACCTGACGGAACTGAGCTGAACTGGAGCGGTCATATCAATCAACAACATTCATCACTTCTTCTTCGTAAAGTAAATTCGATTATTCTTAATCTTTAATTAGTTCTGAATTATTCGGAAAAGACTAGTTCAGAGGTCATTTTAATCAAAAATCTTCGTCGTCCACGTCGTGTTGTCCTTCTAACGCTACACCAGTAATTGCCAATAGGTTCAATAGGACAGCCCTAGCTCAGGTGCTAATATAGTCGGGCCGTGAGAATTCTCGCAGTAAACAAAGAGCCTCGAATCGCGCTGGAAACGACATCGGTGAACTCAAGGTGCTATGGCAAACTTATTTTTTCTTCATAAATTAATTAGTCTAGTGTTGAAATTGCTGCATCAAGTTAGCCCGAAAGTTCCATCTTCTTCGTTGCGAAAGAGAGTTATGAAAAGACGCTGCTATAAGAGAGTACGAAAATCCTTTCCAGAAAAAAACAGAGCTTTATAAATTGAGGTGCACTGTTTATGTGTTTTAACGGTTTCACTTGAGTTTCTTCACTTTGAAATCTGTTCTGGTGAGTAACGGAGATGCCGAGTAGAGAAACGGTATGAGGAGGGAGAGGAGGGGAGGGGTGGTAAAAAATGGACCTTACGAAGTTTGTGCTGCTCTATTGCACGAACGGAGCTCGTCTGTCCACAAGCAACAGAAATTTTACAGAAGTCAGATATGGTTCTGCTTAATCGTAGTTTCATCTGCTATTTGATAACGTGTGTCCTTGTAACAAGCGTTCAAAATTAGGCCGAACCATAATCGAAAATCGTACAAATGGGAAGGAAATAATAATTCAACAATTTCAGGTGATTGCCTTCAACATTTTTTTCTAACGCTCTGATGGAACATGAAAGATTCAGTTCTTGGACACTTTCTCTACTATGCCCTTTGGCTATGTGAGGTTACAACTATTGCTTTTTAAGGAATTTTTGTTTCCACGGAACTAACTCATTAGAGGGATCACAAGCGGTTAGTAGCGAGGCTACGTTGCCAGTCTCCAGGTGGCGTATAGGGGGCTAATCGCAGACCATAAGCAACCTTGTGCTTGCCCAGAGACGCGGGTGGATTCAGGGGATAGACTCCCTGTTTCTGCTGTGCCAGGATCGGCTCATAATACTAGCGTATCCCGCACGTCGGTCCGGCCAAAAGCCTGCAATCAAGTGACTGGGAGGTGCAAGGGAGGCGGTTTGGAGTCGCCTCCAACAAATAAGCTCTTCATGCCCATTCCGGGAGAACGGATGTTCTCTCAAAAACCCATGGGACTAGAGGCTTGCAACCTGCCCATGGGTTTTTAAAATTTTTTGCATGTCACAGCAACAGAAAAGAGAAAAGAATCTTCTGATTCCGGAGGAAAGCCTGGTACGGTAGCGCCAGGAAGGACGGGGTTGCAGGAGTCATATAGGCTGCGGAAACAGAAAATTACCAGGATGACGATCTGTACTTATAACGCACTTACGCTCGCATCGGAAGCGGCCATCGAAGATCTGATGATGCAAACCAGGAAGATTAAGAAGATTAAGATTAGAAGTATTAAGATTAAGAATACGTCGTTGGACTGACCGAGACGAGACGACGTCATCCTCTCGACGCCGTATATGAAACTGAAGAAGAACTGTTCTTAGGAACATGCGACAGTAGAGGTTTTGGTGGAGTTGGCGTCCTCGTCAACACGAATATGGCAAAGAACATCGACTCTTTTGAACAACTTACGATCCGAATCGGACTTCTGCGGATGAGAAGGTGTGGTCCAACACCAGCTTTGACTATCTTCGTCGCTTACGCTCCAACATCAAGCTACGATGAAGAAGAAACCGAAGCTTTCTATATGGACCTGGAGAAGTTCTACCGAGAAGATCATGCCTTCTACAAGGTCATAATTGGCGATTTCAACGCTAAACTTGGCCTAAGAAGAACTCCTGAGGAACTTTACATCGGGATCCACGGCCTACAATGGAATGAACAGGGGAGAGGCTCTCCGAGTTCCGCTGACGGCTAAGACCATTCATGGGAACCCGCAATTCCAGAAGCCCTTCTCTCTACGTTGGACGTGGGAGTCACCCGGTGGATGGTTTGTTTTTTGTTTTTGAAAAAAAAAAACCTCCACCATAATGAAATAGACCACATCATCGTCAGTAAAAGGTTTTACTTGATGGATGTTGCTGTTGTACCAAAGTTTTATATCTGAACGGACTATCGCCTTCTTCGAGGAAGATTTCTTTCACACGGAGAGCAGAGAAAGCCGCCAAGCTCAGAGAGAGAAATCCCAGAACTTTCATCAACTGGGATCTCTTCGCTGCGCTAGCCGGCTTTTGGGAAGATCCCGCAATGGACAACATCCACGAGGAATATGACCGACTCGTTGAACACCTTCACGACTGCACGAAGAAGGCTGAGAGTTTTAAGACCACCAAGAGACGCCTGTTTCTTGAAACTCTTGAGCTGATACGCCAGCGTGGAGCAGCACGAGCCGCAGGGAACCAAGGACTCACGTCCAAGCTCGCAAGACTTTGCAGAGAGGCCATAAAGAAAGACCTTAAAGAGAGAAGAGCAGAAGTGCTGGTTGAAGTTGCAGAGGCGGGTAAAAGCATCCGCTATGCACGTCGAGTCTTCGCCAGTTGCAAGACAAGGATGACTGCTCTCCGGAACCCGAAGGGAACAACCATTGAGAAGGGGAACGGAAAAAATCATTTACGACTTCTACTCTGATTTCATCCACAGCCATGCCACGTTTTTTCTCACCATCTGAGGGAAGACGGACATGTCATTCCATAGGCTCTCCCGCCCGAAGTACGTAACGGCTGGGTCTCTTATGCCCCATTCACGCTCAACGGAACGAACATATGCGATTGCACCAGCTACGTTTATCTGGGTCGCAAATTGAACATGAAGAACGAACTGGCCCTCGAACTGGACAGGAGGAGACGAGCGATTTGGGGAGCGTATAAGAGCATCGAGGATGTAGTGAAGAAGACCAGGAACACCCGGCTCCGTGCTCACTTCTCCCATACTTCTTGCTTTGACTTATGCTTCGGTAATCTGGGCATTTCGCAAGCAGGAAGAAAACGCGGTGAGCGTCATTGAACACGCAGTTGAGAGAGTGACGCTAGGAGTATCCCGCTTCACGCAGGTGAGGGACGGAATTGGAAGTTCTCTCCTACGTTAGCGATCCAAGATTAGAAACGTCGCCGCGTTTGCCAAGGAAAGTAAAATAAGGTGCACTTTGACCACCGTTGGACCAGAGCTGTGAGCGACTGGGTTCCCCGCGATATTAGGCGCACTACAGGAAGACCACCGACCCGATGGTCAGATTTCTTCACGAAGTCCTTGAAAGAAAAATATGATGCTCTTCGTATCCCACGCGAAAGGAGGAACCACTGAGCAACTCTAGCACGCGATTGGGACAAATGGAAGAATTACTGGCGCCCGCTTGACCAGTTCGAAGATCAACGGGAGTCATGATGATCAAGGTGACCAAGGGGAATTTTACTTTCTATGGCATTTTGCTGCCTTCTCAACTACATGACAGCTTTTGGAGAGCTCCGAATGAGGAGAATCCCATGATATATAAATTGTTCTCAAAATTTCATTTTGAGAACAACATAAGAGCGAGCGACAGTGCCCGTCAGTCACTCACCGTCGGTTTTTCAACAGTTTATCCGACGTTTGTCCCTACGTTAGAACGCTATTCTATGCACAAGTTTCGGTCCACTCAGCAGCCTTTTCATTGATTTCACTTGAATGGGCTGTTGAGGAAAGCTCATTATCTTTCGACCACCCGCTCGTGGATGTGGCGCGTGCACAAGCGTGGAGCATCTTGTGGGAACAGACACCGTTTTTTTTCAGGATGTTGAGGAGAATTGAGCGCAGCCACGATAACATTTGTAATCTAAACCTCAAACTTTATATTTTCCAACAAGTTCCCGAATTATGTCACTTTCGTGGTACACCGCCCACAGATTCTCAATTTAAAACCTTCAACACTGGTTTCTGGGAGCTTTTTCATATGGTTTTTCTTGTATTTCTATTTCTATTCTTCTACTTTTATTTGTTTATTTTGTATTTTTATACTATTATTTCTTATTTTCTATTTTTCTGCGAAAAGGCCGGGCATCGAATTGCGGTACAGCAGGTTACGAATGATAAAGGGCGGATGACACTTGGCTCACGTCTCGTGTGTGGCAGCCGTGGTGTGCTAAGAAACGGACCCTTTAGTCATCACTTGTAGACAGATTTTCCTTTTTTCTACTACATTCGCTGCTGTATTCGATGTTATATGTTTCTAGGAGTGACGACTAATCTGCTACCAAAAAAAAAAACCGAAGCCTCTTTTTTTACTCAACATCGCTGTTCACAAGCATTGCGACATGTTTTTGGACTCAAACACTCTTTTTTAGAAGGAAAACTCAAGGAACTTTCAATCTATTGAAAATCTTGCAGAGGTCTCCGTCTAAGATCACTTGCACAGATTTAGATTTCACAGAAAGAGTGTTTTCGTTTCAAACCTAAGAAATGATGAGTGAATAAACAGAGAAGAAATCTTCAAGAATTTCAGTTTTCGAGAGACTTAGTGAGATATGAGTACAAGGATGAAGCGGGAAATTGTAAGTGAGAAATAACTACATCTATAAAAATAATAACAACGCTAATGAAAACAAATAAAACATGGTAACGAATTCAGTTGAGGGAACCACATGTCAAGAATCGAACATATGAATTTTCTTGATTAAAAAAAATAGTATTCAGCTCTCAGGAACCTTAGCACAATCAATCAGAAAGCTTCCGTGACATGCAGCATCTCAATTTAGAGTCTGGGTACCCTGAAGGAAATGGAATTGCTGTTCCTAGTTCTATCCAATCAATAGATTTTGTACTTTCTCCTCCCGTTGGAGGTGGGCCGATCCCAGCAGCAGTGCAACGCTGGGCCGACCCGTGACGAGGTGCGAGCAAGCCCACGACCTCATCCGGTCCCAAAAATCAAATAACCTTAACGAGACTCATTCGAATCTCTATCGAAGGTTAATTCGATAAGAACAGAAACTAAACTTTGATCTTAGCCAAAAGGCCGAGAAGCGATACTGGCAGGTGTCGATACCAGGTGCCGCTCGCCTGGTGAGTCGTACCTTCTGCGGGCAACGCAGCGCGATGCGAGATAGGTCGCGTAGGAAACGCAGACACACGTAAGAAATCTTGAAAAAACACGAGGTCTGAAAATACGCCTAGGTCTGGAAAAATATGCTCCTCAGGGTCCTCAAGTCAACATATTGGGGTACGTAATCCGTACACAGATGGAAAAACTAGAAGTTAAAATTATAGGCAAGGGATCAACAGTTCATCGAAGGTCGCTTCCATTTCACTACTCAAGGCCTCTCATTTTTGAAATGGAAGCGACCTTCGATGAACTGTTGATACATGCGAAATTTTAACTTCCAAGTTTATTGCGCGGATATCTGTAACCAATACTTTCCCAACCCTATGTTGTATTTTCAGATCTGAAACGCGTCTTTTTTCAAGATTTCTTACGTCTGTCTGCGTTTCCTACGCGACCTATCTCGCATCGCGCTGCGTTGCCCGCAGAAGGTACGACTCACAAGGCGAGCGGCACCTGGTATCGACACCTTCCAGTATCGCTTCTCGGCCTTTTGGCTAAGATCAAAGTTTAGTTTCTGTTCTTATCGAATTAACCTTCGATAGAGATTCGAATGAGTCTCGTTAAGGTTATTTGATTTTTGGGACCGGATGAGGTCGTGGGCTTGCTCGCACCTCGTCACGGGTCGGCCCAGCGTTGCACTGCTGCTGGGATCGGCCCACCTCCAACGGGAGGAGAAAGAACAAAATCTAATGCTTGGATAGAACTAGGAACAGCTATCCAATGGGTGCCCAGACTCTAAATTGAGATTCTGAAAGCTGTCTGATTTTTACGTTTCTGAAAGCCGAATACTAATTTTTTTAATCATGAAAATTCTTATGTCAAATTTACGACATGAGATCGACCGATAACGAGCGGATCGAGTCCTCGAAATTAGTTCGTTACCATGTTTAATTTGTTTTTAATTGCGTTGTTATTATTTTCATACCTGTAGTTATTTCTCACTTACAATTTTCCGCTTCAACTTTGTACTCAAATCTCAGTTAATCTCTGGAAAACACAAATTCTTGAAGAATCTATTCATTCACTCTTCATTTCTTTGGTTTGAGACGACAACACGCTTTCTGTGAATTCTGGTGGGGAGGTGAAAATCTAAATCTGCGCAAGTAATCTCAGATGGAGACCTTTCGAGGATTTCCAGTAGATTGAAAGTTCCTTGAGTTTTCCTTCTATAAAGAAGTGTTTGAATCCGAAAACAATTTGATCAGAGTGCAATCGAAAATGGCAAGCAAAGGTAACCTACTGTCGAGTCAAAACGAGAAGCACGGTGCAGATGAGTAAGCGTCTGCGCTCGAAGCGGTACGGGGAAATAGGGCTTGGAGTTCGGGTCATCGCGAACTCCAGCGAGGTATGGTGTTAGCAGGACCAACTTCCTCCCCCGTCCTAGGTTCTATCCGCTACCGCTGCACCCCTTACGCAACTGGATCACTCTTCATTTCGTTTTCGCCCTGATTTCTTTCCATTCATCTTTTCCTCGCTGACGTTCAGAACTCATAGGAACTTCCGCAGCACATGGCTGGCTTACAGTGAGGGCTTATCATCCACTTATTTCTGAATTTTCTATTATCCAATCTATTTTATTATATATTTATATATTTTTCACCCGGTCAGTTCTGTTAATAAAAACCCTTGCATTTACCGTCTGAAAAAAGTTTGTAAGGTATGGAACCATGATGATCACCACAAAAATAGGCTGTAAACTATACTATTAGCCAATTATTGGCACAATCAATCAGAAAGCTTCCGTGTCAAGAGTCGGACATATGGATTTTCTTGATTAAAAAAATAGTATTCAGCTCTCAGAAACCTTAGCACAATCAATCAGAAAGCTTCCGTGACATGCAACATCTCAATTTAGAGTCTTTGTACCCTGAAGGAAATGGAATTGCTGTTCCTAGTTCTATCTAATCAATAGATTTTGTTCTTTCTCCTCCCGTTGGAGGTGGGCCGATCCCAGCAGCAGTGCAACGCTGGGCCGACCCGTGACGAGGTGCGAGCAAGCCCACGACCTCATCCGGTCCCAAAAATCAAATAACCTTAACGAGACTCATTCGAATCTCTATCGAAGGTTAATTCGATAAGAACAGAAACTAAACTTTGATCTTAGCCAAAAGGCCGAGAAGCGATACCGCCAGGTGTCGATACCAGGTGCCGCTCGCCTTGTGAGTCGTACCTTCTGCGGGCAACGCAGCGCGATGCGAGATAGGTCGCGTAGGAAACGCAGACAGACGTAAGAAATCTTGAAAAAACGCACGCGCAGGTCTGAAAATACACCCAGGGTTGGGAAAGTATTGGTACGAAATCCGCGCAATAAACTTGGAAGTTAAAATTTCGCATGTATCAACAGTTCATCGAAGGTCGCTTCCATTTCAAAAATGCCTTGAGTAGTGACGAGTCAGAGGAATTCTACTGTACGTTTATCCCGCTTATATAAACTTCTAGTTTTTCTATCTGTAAAGAATACTATCCCAATATGTTGACCTGAGGATTTGAAGAGCATATTTTGCGATTTCTTACGTGTGTCTGCGTTTCCTACGCGATCTATCTCGCATCGCGCTGCGTTGCCCGCAGAAGGTACGACTCACCAGGCGAGCGGCAGCAGGTATCGACACCTGGCGGTATCGCTTCTCGGCCTTTTGGCTAAGATCAAAGTTTAGTTTCTGTTCTTATCGAATTAACCTTCGATAGAGATTCGAATGAGTCTCGTTAAGGTTATTTGATTTTTGGAACCGGACGAGGTCGTGGGCTTGCTCGCACCTCGTCACGGGTCGGCCCAGCGTTGCACTGCTGCAGGGATCGGCCCACCTCCAACGGGAGGAAAAGAAAAAGTTTTTTAGCATAATTTTCCGGACGATTTAGCGTGCCAATGAGAGTAAGAGTACCTGAGAAGTAATCTCAACTCATACTCCGAATACTCCGATGGAACACAGTCCATGGAAATGTCATTCTATAATTCACCGCAAAATATATCCATGAGTAAAGAAAGATGCCAAGCGTGTGTGACGTTTCAGGTATCGGAGTTCCATTCCACATATTGCTGCCAGAAAGCGAGAACGCATGTATCTTGGGGAAAAAAGATAATACTCGTTCAAAAACCTCTCAGAATATTTTGAATGTCGCAGTAGGATAGTCGTCTTTAGGTTTTTCTCTACACTGCTAAGGCGTTAGATATTTTTGTATCAGCGACGTTTTGAAAAATCTTTCCGGATACTAAAGAGTGGTCCTTAATCAATTAGCACAGTTGTGATCACGGCACTTATTTCTTGTGCTAGATTCTCATCTCAGCTAGCGCGACCTCGTCGATCAATCCCTATGAGGATGCGCCTATACTTATTTGAGAACCGATTGAGATTCATTTGAATTGAACGCGATGATTGATTTATTGATTTAAACGCGCGTGCAACTCTACGATTGCTATTGATTTGCGGAGGCAAGCCGATGAATCAAGTCATTATTCTCTTAGACAAGTCTGGCTCCAACCACAGAGAGCTGAAGGGTCTGGTTGGTGGATTCGAACCTTCGGTTAATTGTGCGGCCACGGCGAAACCTCCTACCGACTGCGCTGCACCCGTCATATGCAGTGTCTTATCATATCTTAACTATTATTTAAAAAAGATCCTTGGATATTAAGTGATCAGTAAGCTGTTGTTAATTTATTAGATTCAATGCGACTTCTATTTCTTTATTATTTATTTCTTTATTTCTTTTCTTTTATTTCTTTTTCCTTCATTAAAAATCCTATTTAACTTCTGTTGACCGTCGTCGTATACTTCTGCGTAGCAGTGCGCCAGTGCAGTCAGTTACCGTTACTGGTCGTCTTATGTGAGGTGACAAACCAGTCGCAGTGATGAAGGTGACGTTTTGGTATGAGAGCGATAGTAAGACCACAAATTCAGTTTGCGGATAGAAATCCTAGTGCGTAAGACAAAAATTCTTCTATGTAAAGCTCGATCCTGATGACCTCTTTGACCAAGGATTTACTGACGCCAAAAGATGATTCTTGTTAAAGGTAAGATCCCGGAAATGCTAATATCATAATTAGTCAGAGAGGAGAAGAGGAAAAGTTCTGCATATGATAGTTTTTTTGGAACCATGATTATTTTCGTCAGTACTATAGTAAAAACTAAAGGAGAATAGGATAGACAAATTTCTATCCGCAAATTCAGTTTGCGGATAAAAACTTGGCTGTCGTCCAGGATCCGCGATCCAATTAGTATGATTCAAATAAACAGCAGAAGTTACCCCAACTGGTCAATCCTAGAGGCGTTACGGTCTGCTGTCATTCGACTACGCGTGATATGCTGCATCGTTTGGGTCACCGGTGCAACGTAGGTGGCGAACATGGCGAACACGTCTTTCTCTAGATCACGTGGAGGAATTGTTCATGATTACGTTTGTGTCTGGAAACTACACCTTTGCTTCCATCTATTCTCTTGAAGATCCAAACAATTTGATCAATTTCCTGACACTCCATCCTTAAGTTCACTGAAATAATAGCCCTATTAGTACTGTTCTTGAAGATTTTTGGATGAATTGGAAGAAGCCTCTTCATCAACGCTTCTTCTTCACTTCACTTAACAATTTCTAGTGACTTCCGGCTATTTATTTTAATCTATTTTTTTCTGGACGATTCATATTTGTGTTCTCGAATTAGCCTCGGTAGCTATCGGACATGAAATCCTGGGTCCTGAACTCCTCATGTAAGACACCTGGTCGTGCAACCCAAACCACACAGAATGAGAATGTGATTACAAGTAGTTTATTTCCAGATATGCTTGACCTCAATCTCGTTTTGGTTCTATTATACAGACAAAGAAAGTGAATTATCGCCTATATCCTCCTTCTTAATTAGTTCAAAAATTGGTCAAATCGATTCGAGAAGTTCGTAGACCGGATGGCCTGCAACCTACTGCTTTTTTGATCAATGTGACTCCAACAGACTTTATGTCATCCTCATCATCGCGTGTCTTCCTTCCATCCTTTGGTGTTTCCTGAATACAAGCTGTTTGAGCTGTTAAAGTACCTCAGAATCTTGAAATATCAATACTGAACCTCCGGCTCTTCTTTAGAATCAGATTTCAATGTTTCGGACGTTGCTTTGATTACTGGCTTTCGGAATGGATTAGCACAACTAGCGCTCCTTAATACTTTTTCATTAGAAATAGATAAACTGAAAGTGTTCACAACAGCTTCACATACCTTCTTACAAAGTATGCGCTCCGCCCAACGGTTGTAGAAAATGTTGATGTTGAAAGAGATGTCGCTGTAAGTACGGAACTTGAGGTGGTGCCTGGAAAATGGGGAATGTATCCATAAAGGCAAAGTACGTTGAAGGTGAAATGGGTTGATGGTGTTCCTAGACTGACTTACTGAAACATTTTACTCGACTTCAATAGTAAGTCGCTCTGAGTTTTTCTTTTTTTTTTTGAATTTTATGTATATGTGCTGATTTGAATTGATTTGCACATGGTGGAATGAGGGACAGGTAAGGGAGAGATGAAGAGTTTGAACAAATCAGCTACAACAATGTCGTCTTTTTTTCATCACAACACCTGACATCTGGGATTCTGGTTGGTTTTGGGATGGGCCATTGTAATAGGAACGTGTCAAGGATAGAGCAACTGTGAATTAAAGGCATCACCCCAAGAATCTGAGATGGTACGGATTTCAGGTGGAGCACTCGTATGCGGGATCGTAGATTATGAAGAGGTGGGTCATTCCGTCCATTTCTTGCTATTGGCGTAAAAAACCACCCGGAAGATTCGGCGTGTGCACACGGCTGGCGCAACCGAACTCGTAGAAAATAGCGCGCCGGAACGCTCGAAGCCGTATCTTCTTCTTCTTACGGCAAATTAGGAAGAAATGGACGGAATCACCCCTCTCTCCTTAATCTACGATCCCGTATTCAAATACCCCATCTGAAATCCGTACCATCTCAGATTCGTGGGGTGATGCCTTTAAAGGCAATCTGACGTGTAAGGAAATATGCGAGAAATGCTATAGATGCTGTTATAGATTGTGGGATCCGTTCTGGTTTCGCTCACTTCGTCCATAGTCGTAGTAAAAATGGCGAGAGAACCGCTTTGATTCCTACAAGATAAGTTAGAACGCTCCCCTATATACACGTTCCGATCCCTTCAGCAGCCTCTTCGTTCGTTTTACTTGAATGGACCGCCGAAGAGATGTCATTAGTCTTCGACCGGAAGAGTTTTCCACAGAACCACCTCAGATCGCGCAATCTACAACCCCATCTCTAGCTTTCCTTGCGGATTCCCTCACCGCGTCAGATTCCTGGTATGCTGTTTTTAACCTAAGTGCTCTAATAGGTAAAGTCAAAATCTATAACAAAAATCGTAATCCAAACATGAAATTTTCGGCAACACACACCCGTTTCGTAACATTAATTGCTCGTTCCAGTCGAGTGATATTCAGTAAGCCGCCTTGTGCAGACTAATGCGATATCCACATACATGTACCGCTTGTTGCAATGCAGGAAACATACACCATACGGCATCTTTTCACCAGCATCGAAAGCTACACCATCTACTGCGACGATGCTGATGAAAAGAAAGTAGCAGGCCGCGTGATAGCGGTGAGGAACGACTACGATAATGTGACGGAGGAATTTGGCTCAACGTCGTTAAGAAGTGCCCTTGGAAGACTGCGTTGTCGAAAAGGATTCAATCTCTGGATCGCAAGCGTTCACGCATCCACAGAAACTGCTTAAGACTACCACAAACACGCCTTTTGTAACGAACTTTTACGTTGAACTCAACAAGCTGATGTATACCCAACCAGCAGACGTCCATTGCAGTCTCCGCCCTGATAAATGTAAGCAGATGTGGATCTCTTCGAGATGCTCCACAAGAATGAGGGTGATTAGATAAGAAAAGATTCAGCTCTGTTATCTGGGCTATGCCCCCAAACCCAAACCGGAAGTGTTTGCGTGCATGAAAGAGAAAGTTTCAGACGGAAGTAATGAAAGAAGTTGTGAAAAAAAATTCGGCGACGGTCAACATCAAGTTTTTGAAGCAGCTCATGGATGGTGGATTCTCATGGTGGATTCTATGCAGGGTTTAGCGGAAGATCGAACAGGGTGGCTGAAGTATGTTCAAGGACGACTCATCTCGTAGAAGATGCGGATAAACAGCGTTAGGACGAAACGGACGGATCCGCTCTGTAAATGAATTAAAGGGATCAACCCACGAATCTGAGTTGGTACGGATTTCAAGTGGAGAATGCCTACAGGGGCTCGTAGATGGGGAGGAGGGTGATTCCGTCCATCTCTTCCTAATTGCCGTAAAAAACAGTCCGGAAGATGCTGCACGTGCACAAGGCTGGCCCGCTCTAAACCGAAACACTCGAAGCCGTATCTTCCTTGTCGGTTTTTACGGCAATTAGAAAGACATGGACGGAATCACCCTGCTCTCCATAATCTACGACCCCGTATAGGCATTGCCCACGTGAAATCCGTACCATCTCAGATTCGTTTGGTGATGCCATTAAGTCATTTGTGTGTAATTGTAACAATTCATATAGAAGTCCATGTTGGCGATTCCAATAGCTATGGTTTAACACCATAGCTATTGGAACCGCCAACATGAACACCACCATTTTGGGTTTTTCCAATAACAGTAGTTCTTACGCCATGTCACAAACGTGACCATAGATCATGAAAATGAAGAAGTAAGAAAAATATGTTTACGCTCGGTGGGTATGCTCAAACAAAAGAGCATTTGAATAACAGGCAATGAATGAGAGTTGCACTCTCGCGCAGCAGGCGCATCTGGTGTGCAAAAACTATTCGAGCACAATCAGATTGGGAGAGCAACACAGCGCCGAGGGCAGACAAAGAGGTTGGACCGTATATAAACAGTCCAACTGTGTTTATTGCTCAGAGCATAGTCGAGCATTCGCCTAAAGCACCTCCTTTTCTCTTCCTCCCACGTGTGCTTACATATTTCTACCTTCCTTTTTGTGATGCTTGTATTTTATGCATTTCTGTTTGTGCATTATTATATCACGTCTGTTATTTTACATTTGCCATGTAACGTGCCTTACTCTGATATTGGTGTATATTGTACGTGATAAATAAAGGTTAAATTACCCAAGTTTAAGGCTTATTCACGTGGCATCTAACGAACAACTGAACCACCGCTGACTCAACTGGTGCATCGGCAATACGAACGACCGCGCCAACAGCAACAAATCTACCACAAAACATCGAAAAAGAGGTGAGCATCACAATATTATTGCATGCTCATATAACGTTGCGTTTGCATTCATCATTATCGCCTCTTCGAACTTGGGAAACTATTCCTCTTGCATACAAAGCATTCTCTTATCCTCGAAACCACTTAAATAAAATTGTTGAACATCATCAGTTCACAAATTATATTCCAACCTGACCAAGCCAAGATAAAATGGCGACATCTCTCAAAACAAGAAAGAGAGTTCTGACTAGGCATTCCAATTCCCTAACGCAACTTTTGGCAAAGCAAGCAGAATTGGGATGCGACGTCAATCTTCAGGATAGGGAAGCATGTAATGCAGCACTAAAGCAAGTCCAGAATGCTATAGTGGAGATAAAAACCCTTCAAACAACCTTTGAAGGAGCCCTATACGCATTCACGGACACGGTGGACAAAATATCGGAACCCCTCACCAAGGAAGAAGACGATAAAGTGTCCGAATATATTACTAACGCAGAGGAACTCATCGCCAGTACTACTGATATGCTTCTTAAGTTGGAAATGACCAAGGCTAGCCTAGCCTCTCATAACCTTACATTTTCAACATATACTGGATCTCATCCTCCACCAGAAGTTCCTGCAGCCAAGATAGAGCTGCCGAGGATACCAATACCGGAGTTCAACGGCAAAAGCTGGCAATGGGATAGCTTCTGGGAGCTATTCAACGCTACGGTGCATTCTCTACCGCTCTCAAATTTGCAAAAATTCAACTATCTTGTGAGAGCATTAAAAGGAGAAGCCCGTGAATCAATAGCTCGTTTTCAAATCACTTCAGAAAACTACCCGCTAGCAGTACAGCATTTGAAGGAGAGATACGCCAACGTCCAAAATATAATCACTGGACTGCATCGACAGCTAGAGCATTGGAGTGCTAGGAGCCCACAATTAAGGGACCAGCGAAAACTGCATGAACGACTGTCGGCAATTACCGCACAACTCGAAAGCAAAGGCGAACCTCTCGATAGTCCATGGCTGCTATCAAAAATCCTTTCTAAATTCACAGAAAGGATTCAACGCAGCACACTTAAAGAAAAGGTCTCTCTGCCCCAAGGAGAGACCTGGACATTAAAGAAATTGATGACAACAATTGACATTGTCATAAAACGCGAAGAAGAAATTGAACTGCAATTGCCAAAGAGGATAGAACGTTCACAACTTCCAAGCAAAACTACAAAGGAACCGGAGTTCCAAATCAAAGAGCGGTCTCCCTTTTGTTTCTATTGCGATAGCAAAAAACATTGGTCCACAAGATGCACGAAAATCGCGGCACCTAAAGCACGACTGGAATATTAAAAAAAAGACAAACCGCGGCATTGGGTGCGGATCAAAGTCCCATATTTATGCCGATTGCAAAAGCAAAGGCTGTATAAATTGCGAAAAAAAAGCATCATACGTCTACGTGCTTCAAGACAGCACCAGTCAAGCCGCCTCAACAAGGTCCTGTTTCAAATGTAAAAAAGGAAGAAAAGAAGAAGCCGTTATATGTACGGCAGAACTTCACAAGGTGCGAGAAGCAAAGCGCACGCGTTACGGAGGGCTCAATACCCAATCTCACAGTAATGAGAGTTGAGGATACCTCCAACAAAACCCGACAAGGGAAGATATTCCTTTTGACAGGAGCCTTGAAGGCGCTACATCCAAGGACACAAGAGCTCATAACGCTTCGGATACTCTTAGATACGGGGGCAGATCGAAGTTTCATTGATGCTAAGCTTGCTAAGGAACTTGAATTACCTAGCCAAGGCTCTGTTACTATGAAACTACAAACCTTTGCAGCAAAAACCACAAAGGAAATCCAGTGCACCAAAACATGTCTGAGTGTATGGGACTCGGAAGGAAAGCAATACAAACTTCGCGTATACACTCACGACAACCTTACGAAGGGCTTCCCGCAAGGAAAGTTAGGGAAAGAAGACCTACAATTCATTCATCAACAACAAATAAAACTCAGCAGTCCATGCGAGACAAACGCCAAACCTCCAGAAATACTAATTGGCTGCGATCAACTCTGGAGCTTTATCAACTTTCAAGCAGCACATTCCACTCTGCCGTCTGGGCTCATCCTCGTACCTACACGTCTAGGATATATGATTTCTGGACAACGTATGAGTGATAAAATGCAGCATGGAAATGAACTTCACTTCACAATACATTACATGGAATCTCACGACTGTGAAGATCCATGGGAGCGTCACTGGAACATTCAATCTCATGATGTAGAAAAGGAGTTCTGCGGTCCTGAGAAGGAAGAAAAAGCTAACATAAATGCACAAGTGCTCGAAAACTTCAACAACACTATAGCCAGGCGAAATGCTGGTTATGTTGTTCGACTTCCTTTTAAGGAAGATCATGAATATCTTCCAGACAACAAAGTATTAGCGCTCCACCGACTGCGAAGCGTGCTTCGCAAATATCAACAAGAGCCACATATTCTTCAGCAATATCACATCATCTTTCAAGATCAAATTGCTGCAAAGATCCTCGAAGAAGTGGACGAGAACAAGGACACAGTTGGGAAGATGAAGCACTATCTTCCACATCAATCCATCTATGACCCACTAGGATGGTTCATACCACTCCTTGTCAAAGCAAAACGTTTCCAACAAATTCTTTGGAAGGAGCAGTATGATTGGGATGAACCACTCAACGAAGAACACAGACGTCAGTGGAAGCTCATTACAATGAAAATATCCAACTTCCACAAAAAGGTGCCACGAAAGGTCACAGTCGACAACTCCGCACTTTATACACTGGTAACCTATTCCGACGCTAGTGGAATTGCTATGACAGCATGTACCTATCTCACTAGCCAAAGGGAATCCAGCTTTCTTATGGCTAAGTCTAAGGTTGCGGACAGTAATCGACCAACCACCGTACCGAAACTCGAAATAAATGCCATAACCATTGGAGCACGACTTACTCTCAATACTTTCCTAAGCTTAAAATCCTCAATAAGCATAAACAACGTCATTTTCCTAACCGACTCGGAAATCGTCTTAAATTGGCTGAAAGGTTCTCTTGATCATCCTAAAACAGGACCTTACGTCAAAAATCGTATACGCGAGACATGCGAGATACGCGACATCGTACAGTCACTAAAGCGTATGGAAGTCGGAGTGAAATTTGGCTACATCGACACGAAATGGAATCCTGCCGACATTGGAACACGGGGAGCTTCCAATCATGAATTCGTGTCTCATATGTGGTGGGATGGTTATTATCTTGAGAAAATTCTCAATGACGGGTTTACATCCACCCTCTTTTCCCTTGTTAAAGATCCGGAATTACAAAATGACGATATTCTACTGAATGCAGAAGCGAATGTTATAAAAACGCATGCAAATACTGACAAAGTCGAAGAAATTCTTGATCTGACAAGGTATAATACTAAAACCAAGCCGCTGAGGATCTTAGCCTACGTGATAAAATTTCTGAGAAGGATTACAACTCGTCTAAAAAGCCCGTTGCAGGAAAGGCTCCGAGATTCTTTACCCTTCCTAGTTCGACAAGCAGAGGATCAAGAGCTCACGGCTACCGACATATTCGAAGCGCATAGCATACTCATAAGAAATCACCAGCAGGTACACCTCCATTCTCACTACAAAAAACAGTTGTCAAAAAACCTAAACCTGACGAAGGATACAAGCGAAAGGGCTTCAACCTATACCAGAAAAAGCTTTCGGCAAAAAAAGGAGCATGCAGAGAAGGAGCGGAGCGAGCAACTAGATGAACGAAGAGCCAGGATCGAGGAGTTCCTCAGATACAATAGGGAAGTACCAGAAAGGAAAATTAGACGTCTTAACTACATGAGATCAGAAGAACGCTTCCTAACATGCTCATTCTGTTTGGCCAGGGGAGAACATTACTCAGACAGCTATCCAGAGTATGCAACTGTGGACACGAGATCGAGAAGAGCACGGTGTGTCTTATGTCTCGACAGCCGTCATGACACGGAGCATTGCTGGAGCAAGGGCAAGGCATGCATGTATTGCGGCAGTACGCACCATAACAAGGCCTTGTGTGCCCTGCCAGAGACGATAAACAAGCGCCGTAAAGAGCTGGAAAAGGTGAGGGAAGAGCTGCAGACGCTCAGGAACCACCAAAACCGTCAACCAGGGCCCTCGAATTCACAACACTGGGGGGGGGGGGGAGTGTCACAAACGTGACCATAGATCATAAAAATGAAGAAGTAAGAAAAATATGTTTACGCTCGGTGGGTATGCTCAAACAAAGAGCATTTGAATAACAGGCAATGAATGAGAGTTGCACTCTCGCGCAGCAGGCGCATCTGGTGTGCAAAAACTATTCGAGCACAATCAGATTGGGAGAGCAACACAGCGCCGAGGGCAGACAAAGAGGTTGGACCGTATATAAACAGTCCAACTGTGTTTATTGCTCAGAGCATAGTCGAGCATTCGCCTAAAGCATCTCCTTTTCTCTTGCCTCCCTCCCACGTGTGCTTACATATTTTTACCTCCCTTTTTGTGATGCTTGTATTTTATGCATTTCTGTTTGTGCATTATTATATCACGTCTGTTATTTTACATTTGTCATGTAACGTGCCTTACTCTGATATTGGTGTATATTGTACGTGATAAATAAAGGTTTAATTACCCAAGTTTGAGGCTTATTCACGTGGCATCTAACGAACAACTGAACCACCGCAGACTCACGCCGAGCACGCAGGAAACCTATCCAAATCAAGAAATCAAGTAAGTCGGAAACATCTGCCTCATCAGTTTATCGGAACGAAATAAACCTTTACACTCCTACGAGTAGTGGGATCCTTATCACGAGCTTTGTGGATGTGAATGGTTGCTCCGTGTGGTAAACTAATCAATCTGAACCACTTGATCCACTCAAGTTTCAGTGAGAGGTGGAGTTAGAAGAATTTTGACAAGGATTTCCAGTCGTTTTCATCTTCACAAGACTCTGAACTCACTCGCTGCAGCAGCATTCGCAATTGATGAATTCTCTTCCGAACCATACATTTTCATCATTGCGTCAACTGTCCAGGTAGGATCAGCTTCATTCTTGAGCGACTTTGGACGAGTTGCCTAAAATAACATACAACAAATATGATTTCAACAATAAATAAATAGGAGTTTGCGACCAATGGAACCAACAAGATTTCGCAAGTTCCCTTGTTTCTCCTTGCTTGAAACGTCACATCGTAAATCCGGCGGTTGCACGATCTCTCCTGGTGACGAGGATTGGAGACTTTTCAGATCGTCTTCCTGCTCTAGGTCGATTAAATCAATAGTGACGTCCAGTTTTGCTCTCTTTTTGGATGGGGAATCAAACTGAACACAAAAAAAAACAAATTTGAAAAAAATTGAAAAAATAGAGTTCGATAAAACTAATTCAAGTCCTAGAAGAACGTACTCTAAAAGCTGAGCCGCACTTTTTTTCTTCTCTCTTGTGTTCCTCCTCCAGACGTCGTTTCTGCTTGCCGCAACTCTCATACTTGTCGCACCAAACCGACCACTCAGGTATTGGTGAGGGCAAAAAGAACTTGTCCGCAATCACAGAATTCTCTATCTGAATGCAGAAATTCGAGAAGAAAGTTAACTTATTCATTCACCACATAGTTTTCAGCAAAATGACTATGAATCCACATAAAACATATAATACCACTGTGAACTGAATAAAAAATTGTTGCGGTTCTCGAGTTAAGAAGCAAAATCCCAAAATTCTAGTAATTGCTCCTTCGGACTGTAATCGTTTCAAAAGCGCGGTACGCATTTCGAAGTCAATTTGTTAATGATTTTCTCAGTGGTAATAGAAATCACAGAAAAAGAGAAGCGAAAGAGATGAACACATATCTATTCATATCATAATGACCACGTTTTCTAAATTCGAATTGAAACAATTTTTCCCCGTAAACTTCGCCCACCTGATTGCCAAGGGCTAATCTCACTGCTAGGTTAGATGACAGCACTTCGCCAGCATACGAGTAATCGGATGAATTTTTTCCTTTGTTAGGCCGAACGAACTGCAATTTTGAAATGTTGTAGGATAGGGAATACAAGCGACAACGAATTTGTTGGTCTAGCGTGACGCACTACGTTCTCATCGGAGGCGCAGTCCGAACAATTGCGCGATTTGACGAGCTTTTGGAGGGCTTTCGGAGTCTTTTTTTTCCTCCCATAGTGAGTTCTTTCGCTATTTGTCGGTTAATTACGCACAGCTATGATTATGTACCTGTAGCAAGCAAAGCTTTATTGTTTCTTCACTGCGTCGTAAGGTCTCAAGTCACCTCTCTTCTCTCCTCCCCTCCTCTCACATTTCTTAATATTTCAGTTCATCTATTCGTCTAGATTTTTTCCCTACTTCTCCCCCGTTTCTTCATGTAGTCTTGCATGCCCAGCGTTCTTTGTAGTCCCAGTCGTATGGAAATCCGTTCCCGCTAAGACATACCTATCATTTTGTCAGGACATCTCAACTGCGTTGAGTTTCTGACATCTTCTTGCTGAATTGTACATGAGTACCTATTTTACTTCCACTGTAACTGGAGTAAACGTAAATGCACTAAAGAAGGCAAGAGTCCAGCATCTACACGATGTCGACTCAGAGCTTTAGAAGCGAAACAAAAACAAGATACAGATAAATCAAAACAAAAACAGATAAAACTAGCGTATATCATTTGCTGAGGCTGCGAAGAAGTGTTAGTAATACGCAGTTGCACGAGAAACTAACAAAATGCTAGAAAAGGAAGAAGCCCGTCGATGTCATATCCAACGACATGACCGGAGCGCACCTCCACAGAGTACCCAACGCATCACGGTGACACGTATCGCACTAACATATCACCCTACTGTAACCGTTGGTTCTAATATAAATAATATGTTCGAGATCTGCAGTCACAACTAACCGAAAATACATAAAACGAGGACTCACATCATCATCATCATCATTCTCATCAAGTGATTTTTCCTTCTGAGGACATGGATATGGTGTTAGAGGACGCTGACAGCGTTGTCTTGGATCAAAAATCACCTTGAAGTCGTTCGATAATCAATTTTCAACGGTAATTTTCAAAGAGGGCAAAAGTCATACCTGATACATGAAAGTGTTCTCTGCTCGAATAAATTCTTCAATAAATTCTTTTGAAACCGTTAGTTTAGACATGTTAAGGTAGTTTGGAATACGAGGTAGTAGCTGAAATTAAAAAAATTATCTATCAGATTATTTGCTGATTTGTTTTTTCATCGTATTCGCCGACCCATAGCATATCACTAACCGTTCTGAGATCCGTACGTGAGGTTTTTGAGAAAAATGAAAGTGCTTTGTTCAACCCGATGCCAGGTAAACCCGCCTAAAATTGTTGGTGCTTGTTAAAGTTATTCGTAATATTTGGTGTAGTGAATGCTTTGCAGGATTTCTAGAGAAGTCTGCGATAATCAGATGTACTATGTATACTACACTATATGTACTATACAATTTAGCAGTTCCTGAACGAACAAAAAAAGCGAAAAAGCGATTTTTTTAAAATCAAAAACTAGTAATTTATCGGTTTTATCTTCGTTCCTATTGAGGAAAAAAAAACTCCGTAATAGCAATGCAAAAACACAGACCTGAAGATAATCGCAACCAGAGAGAATACAAATCCTTCGAAATTTCGTGAAATCAAATTGCGAACTCATAGCTCCAGAAAAACAACGTGGCAGCTCCTTTTTCTCGTATATCGTACACTCTCCGGTCTCCCAACTCCATTTGAATGCAATCTAAAAAAAAGTGGATGTGTGTGGCCTCGTTGCATCCTCTAAATTGAATCATTTCGCATAAGCACTGAGAATTAGAAAGCAACTCGTGTCCATAAAATGTTTAACAACGAAATCAGAGATGTTTACAAAGAGTCTTCAAAAATTCAAAAAATTTGAGTTTTTTTGGCATGTGTAGCAATTGTGATGTATGGTACGTGTTTGAGAAGCCCAGGTGGCAAGTTCTCAACGTTAGTAAGATTATAGGATATAAATATAATATGAATAAGTATAGTATAATATAATACGATGTAATATAAAAAACATAACACATAAATTCCGCAATAGGCACTTTCGTATATTCTCACAGGCAGGATTTTGACGTATTCTATGTACTCTATGTGGTAAGATCAAAAATGACAACAGAATCGATAGCTGCCAGAAGCCAGCTCTGCATGGTCGTCACCAGCGTCGCCGATTACCTCTAAAGGACAAGTTCCTTTCAATTCTATAGCTTGTGAAAGGAGAAGTTCGACCACTACCGCTGGAAATTTTCAGTCTTCTTCATCTTGCCTTTTCGTCATCATCGACAATTTCAGCAGTGTTGAACATGTTGTTAGGTATCCTCGTTTAATCCATGTTTAATAAGTTCAGTTTAAAGGCATCACCCCACAAATCTGAGGTGGTGCAGATTTCAGGTGAAGTATTCTAATAAGGGATAGTAGATTATGGAGAGGAGGGTGATTCCGTCCATTTCTTCCCAATTGCCGTAAAAAAAAACGGCCCAGAAGATGCGGCGCCGCACAAGGCTGGCGCGCTCCAGTCGAACTCCCTGTAGAAAGTAGGGCGCCAGAACGCCCGGAAGCCGTATCTTCCGGGCCGTTTTTTACGGCAATTAGGAAGAAATGGACGGAATCTCTTTCCTCCCCATAATCTACTATGCCGTATACGAATACTCCACCTGAAATCCGTACCACCTCAAATTCGAGGAGTGATGCCTTTAAACGCTTTTTTTCGGTATTCTGCCTAAAGGATGTACGGAGCAGGACTAATATGAGTGAGCGAAACCACAGCAGACCATGTGAGAGAGGTGCATACATACAGTAGCACACTCCTTGATGATCCTGAGTGATCCTTCAGTGTAGTCCTTGAACGCACATCAAAATTCGCATCTGGCAAATAAATGTCGCCTATATATAATAGTAGATAAAGTTCAAAGTGAATGTGTTCTGGAAAATCTATCTACTTCCGTTCCGAGGAAAAAACGATGTCAAAAAGAAGTCATGAGATAACGCTCTTCCAACACACTCTATGAAGCCTATATTACGCACAGTCCAGTCAAAAATTCGCATCTTTGTGCTACTTTCTAACGAAAGATCTGAAAAAAAGATGCGTGCGCTGCGCGTCAATCTGTTGACCCCGCCTTCGGACTGCAGATTCCCCGATATCTGCATTGCAGTGATATTCTCACAGTTTTCTCGTCGACTTGAATATGACCGCTAACCCGATGTTGCCTCATAAATCAAAACCTTTTGAACGGACTGTAAAAATGAATCCTAGGACATCAGACGTAAAACTGGTTCCTGTCTGTCCCGTGCGGGCGATACTACCAGTCGAAGAATTATTGTGGAATTTCAAATATAAATCTTACGTCATTAAATTGGGACAATTGCGTTCACATGCCATCAAGTCTCTATTTAGCAGACGCACTGTGCAATATGCACTGTTTTTTCTAGCAGTTTTCCTGCCTTGCGAGTACAGTTTTTAGTACAGTGCTTTTCTTTGCAGAGATACATAATTCAGTTCAGTTAAGCGTACGACAAAAAGCTAGCACTCAATGGATTCAATTTTTAGCTATCACTCTCCATTTCTAAAAGAATCGGAAGAGAAACGAGCAAGTGGCTTTCCAGACAAATAAGAGAGAGAGTTCCACTGCACACAAATTTTGATCGGTCAAGTTTGACTTCTGAATTGATTGGTTCAATTCTTCATTGTGGAATCTATTTGGTGATTTGTGAAAAAAGAAAATTTTTCGGAGCGTTTTTGAAGGGTGTTTTTTTAAAGACGCTGACACGTGAAACTATAATCACAAACTTGCAGGCCGTATCAATTCAATACAAGTGTTTTCCACCTTTTATATAAGAAAGTAGAATGTATATTTAATCTGAGAAATTATTCTGAGGGTTTTTAGGATTAATCTGACTAAAAAAATAAAAAAAAATTTAAAAAACCTGACTAAAAAGGTTCCATCAAAGAATCCAATCGAAAAAATTTAACTACTGTCACTTAAAACAATTTGCATTGCAATTTGCATAAATTTAAAGCTCGCTTCACCAAAAAATAGAGTTCCTATGATTTTGACTGAAACTATATAGCCATACCATTGAAATACAAACAACACCTTGTTTCTGATATGAAAATAAGCTAAAAAGCGAAAAGTAGCAAAGAGAAAAGTCTACAAACCTTTTCGCATCCGAATGCAATCAGATCTGAGTCTTCAGTGATTACCACGTCTGCGAAGCCCTCGTTTACTAGGAATGCAAGTTGCGCATCCGATTCATATGGTGAGACCAAGATGTCCACATTTTTATAGGTACGGAAGTGCTGTAAATAAACGTTTCCAAGATACTTACAAAAAGAAGAAGCAAAAAGCAAAGAAGCAAGAAAAGTCTTAGAGTTAGGTGGAAAAATTACTAACTTCTATAGTACTTTCAACTATTTCTGACGTGATTGACGTCGCTCTTCTGAACTTGTCCGCCGCTTCGCTTACTTTTCCTTCTGAAAGCAGCAGCTCTGCAGCTTTGACATTGTCAGCTCGTCTTTGGCGTCGCTCATCGTTGGTGTTCTGACATGACTTTTATGAGAAACTGACAACACTGTTCACCTTTTCCATTCTCAGCATGAATTTTCTAAAGAGAAACTGATGTGAAGAAAAAATTATGTGAGAGCTATTAACTGACAGAGTAGTAACGATAGATGCTGTGAGGTCAAATAGTCCACCAATGATGTACTCTCAGAAATTTAAGGACTGAATTCCTGGGTACCAGACCACACAACATCAAAAGTAAATGGGTATCTCAAATTCTAGTGTGGCACCCTGCAATCTACCTATTCGAAGAATCTTTTAGCTCGTTCAGATATGGGATGAAAATTCACAGAAATTCTGAAAACAGTGAAATAAAGGAGATCCCACCTCGCTCTACATCATCATAACGACCTCGTAAAGTTGCTTACACTCGAAACTCTGAACCCCTCAGAAATTAACCTCTTCCTCTCCCTCCGACTTGGGATTTTGCAAACATTCCAAAATATCTATGTTATCAATGTTATCATATCTTTTCTTTAGTTCTCAAATGAAAACGTTGTGCAAATCAAATAGAATTGGTTAAGAACGGCAACCATGGTCCCGTGGTGTAGCGGTTAGCACTCAGGACTCTGAATCCTGCGACGGGAGTTCAAATCTCCCCGGGACCTTACGTTTTGCAAAACATATTGTTTACTGTGGTTTTTACCCAAAAGTGAAATGACGATGATTTTTGTTAGCTGAGCGTGACTTTTTTGTTTTTCTAAAAAAATTACAATGTCTGCTTTAATTATGAGCACATTTTTTCTGTTATTTCGTCCGCTATTTCTCTCAATTTTTCTAAATGGGTGAAAACAGACGCGTTTGCATTATTGATTCCTCATTAAATTAAAGGAAAGTTTGTCCAAAGGGGATTGAAGTGTAGTCGCTAATGATCGCAAGCAGCATAGCCTTCAGGAATAAAAGCCATCTTCTGTGAATTGTGCATCAACTGTCAGAATCAGAGAGGTCTTGCTTCCCACTGCAGACGATCTTTGCCCTTAAGTACCGCAATCTTTTCAGTCCGCTGCAATATGGAGGAGAAGGTGATCACAAAGGGAAATTCGGCCTTTTTTTCGAAGCTAAAGTGACATGACCTTTGCAAATCCTATTCTGAACTGTGCTGACATGCTGGAGTCCTCAATATAGTGACAAGAATTAGTGCTTTCTACAAAATTCAGCGTCTACCAAAAAGATAAAGTGTATCAAACTTTAAATTAGTTGAAATTCATCTAAAGACTGAAATATATTTGTTTGCACCGTCCGTACCGGAATTTCGCAAAAGAAAGTCTTGGTTTTGCGTTAGAATACCATATATCCATGAAGAGCACTCCTCAAAAAGACTTAAATGTGTTGGATCATTATCATCAACAAAGTTGTGAAGTTTTCGTAATGTAGAAAGACTGAAGAGATGTTAGTTCACCAAAGGATGTTCATAGACTAAGGATCCACAATTATGGAGGAGTTCTAAGCAACGTACAAAGTTGATGATACGGTGGATTCCTGGGCTTGCGATCTACTCATTATTTTGTAACAACGCAAGTGAAAAATGTGCTCCCCATCCATGCAACAGTCGGAGCCGGCGGTCTAACCCCTTCAGTTTCGGACAGTTGAAGAAGGGACCCCTGCACTTTTGCACGGTTGGCGGAGGGACCCTCATCACTTAAAAGCATCACCCCACGAATCTGAGGTGGTACGGATTTCAGGTGGAGTATTCGTATACGGGATAGTAGATTATGGAGAGATAGGTGATTCCGTCCATTTCTTCCTAATTGCCGTAAAAAACGGCCCAGAAGATGCGGCTTCGAGCGTTCCGCTCCAATCGAAATCGTTGTGGAAAATAGCGCCCCGGAACGCTCGAAGCCGCATCCTCCGGGCCGTTTTTTACGGCAATTAGGAAGAAATGGATGGAATCACCTATCTCTCCATAATCTACTATCCCGTATACGAATACTCCACCTGAAATCCGTACCACCTCAGATTCGTGGGGTGATGCCCTTAAGCTGCCCCCCATCAGCCAGACCCCTTCACCTGGAGAGGATCTAGCTCCGCCCTATTGCACCTATGGTGGTCCTGTTGTCAACTGGTACCTCAAAGACATTATTTTAAATACAAAATTTTGGCATTCATTAACTCATCATTCGTCACATTGTATGTGTGTCGCTCGTGAACCGATATTTCTATAATTCCACGATGGAGACCAATATAAATAAATAACTACAGTCTGAGTGAAACATGATGTATCAGGTGACACCATGTGTTCTTGGTGAGCACGTGCACTCAACTCTCTCTAAAAAAAAGCCCCGACCCTCTTTTCTTGTTGGTTTTACAGTTTCTCATTATTTTTTAAATTAATGTGCATGAATAGGATTATTCGATCTCAGCATAGCCCTTTCTCCTTTGCACTAGCATCGACGTTTATTTTGGTCCTAAAGTGCCTCTAAGATCTTAGTTTGGAGTTAGGAGTTCAACTTAGGTCCTTCTTTTGGTGCAATTCTACATGATTAACATTCTCCCTGACTGAAAAAATGTTTTTTTTCGCTAGTTCAATAGTTCTTTCTTTCTGATTCCAAGTGATTTCCTCAAACGTTTTAGTTTAGAGGAAAAGGATTTCTGCCCTCTTTTTGTGTAACTGTATATAGTTGGCACTTTTCTAGGATGCATTCTGGGAGTTCACTACCCCTACGAACTACAACAAGCGCTAATCATGCACAATTACATTTAAGAGAATGGAAGAGTTACACAAAAAAGAAAGTGTTAGAGGAGTGCGATAAGGTTAGGAGCAAAACCAACAATAAAACTAATGGAAGAGGACTTTGCCAAGAGAATAGGTACAGGGAGCTTTTCGCGTATTCTAAGGAATTTAGTGCATGACTTCATTTCGTTGCAATACGTTTTCGCCAACTTTCCTTCTGACCTTTCCTTCTTGACATACCGCAATAAATGACGGAAGCCTCCCAAGTCAAAAATTAGTTTTTGCACTACAAACAGCTCAAACAATATTTGATCTCCAAACAACAAAAATATAATTCCATTTAAACAGGAAAGGATGATAATGAGGAAGTAATCGACTATCAAAAGGCATCAAATGCTGAGGCCATCAAAATTACGTAAAGGGCAAAGCAACGCATGTAGTTTTAGCTGAATTTGTTTAGCACATCTCTGACCTTCATAACCTACTGAAAACCATACCTAGCGCCTTTTGGAGATGTGAAACGACAGAGGAGAAACTGTGAGGAATTTGGTGCTGTTTCCAAATGGCAAATGTGAAAAAACGTTAATCTTCTGGGAGAGTTCTCGAAGGGAAATCAAACAGTTCAAGAAACCGTACCTTCTTCGCTGGAAGAGGGCGACCGTCAAACACCATGATAACGTGGCAACCAACGTCCAACAGGGCTTTTATGTGTTTGCTCACATAATGGATGTAACTGTAACAAAAAAAAAACCTCGCGGTAATAGGACGACAGGAGAATGGGATAGGTACGACAGTGAAAGAGAGATGACCCGCAAATAACCAACAAATTAGTTTTCTTTCCTTGTGCTACACTTTCCATACATCCAAACAATCCTCGATGCAAAAGACAGCTGACATCGACAGCAACAGAACATCCAGCGAATTCACCGACATTTCCCTGGAAATACTGCGAACTATCGCAAGAAATCAGTTCACAGCTACTCATTATAATCTAGATATCCGCAGAGCGCGTCACAGCCACTTATCATACACCGCGCATACCTGGCGGCAAGCGTTCTTCACAAACGGGAGTAGATTATGGATACCCATTCAGCGGCTTACTGCTCTCCCATCGAGAGCCTGAAAAACTGAGAAATAGGGTTTTCATGAGAAGGGATATAGGTGAGATAGACATCGAGGTCAAACGTTAAGAAAAAGGAGAAAATGAAGCGATTATCCATGGGTATTTCGTACACGTTTGAAAGAAATTTACTTATTCATTTCGTTCGTCATTAGGTGTGCTATTCAATGCAAAGAAAAAAGTGGTAACAATGCGATTCTCCGGACAACAAATTCACTTTAATATTCTGCCAAAACGAATAGAAATTCTAAGAGATAAGCGTAAGAAGTAATGGTCCCTAATTCGAAGCCAGGAGTAGCGGCCTATGATAAAACACGGAACGGGAAAAAGACATCCCTTACACGTTACTAGAAATTACATATATGACATTGTTAGAACTCTGGTTCTCATTAGTTACCCATTTACGAATTAAAAAAAAACAATCTGTTCCCGTGGTGCGAAGCACTCAAAACTTAAAATCCTGTCCTTCTGTTGTGATACGACGGCAGACGGAGCCATCCTTTCCATTTATTCCGCCCCAGAAAACTTCGGATTACCAGGATTTTTTATACTGATTTTCATGGCATACAACGATTAAAAAATGGTGTATGAAGAGATGTGAATCACTCTTCTTTAGCTCGTTTCTTTTAGCAATATTGGTAAAATTTCACACATGAATTACTTAAATCCATTTCTCCAATGTCTGCCTTCGTTGGGTTTCCTCCCGAGAAACGTTTAAATCACTACCATCTCTCAGCACTGTACATTTAACATGGGGGTCAAGCCTACAAAGCTCCATAAAGTTCTACTAGAACGTCGAAGCAAGAGTTTACGGGAATATATGTAATAATAATAACAATAATAATAAATACCACTAAATTTTGGGCTAGTTAAAGTGTTTCACAAGTCCCTTGTACTGTTGTGCAAAAAAAAAAGAACAACCACTACGGACAACTGAAGGATAAAGGATAAAGCATCTGGCGTTAGTCAATCCGTTTGGGACGCGCTACCACATTCACTTCAATTTAGAATCGCTTGAAGTTTACGAACGCATGTCTGGGCTATACAGTGATTTAGGAAGGGGGTTAGCTTATGTGTCAAGTCAGTGTTATTATCCTCCCAAACAAGTCTGGTACCAATTTATCGACCTCTGAGAGAGGGAAGGCTTGGTTGGTACTAGGGCGGTTATTCGAACCATCGATCGATCGTGCAATCACAGCCGAAACTCTTACTGACTGCGCAAAACTCGCCCTAATGAGTTATTTTAAGGAAGAATTTTATGAAAATTTTATTGCGGAGGTTTGCGCTAAACCATGAATCGTATCATTTCGTTTACGTGCTCTTTTTACTCTGTGTAATCCCATCAATCAGGAGACCAGAAAAGAAGGAGGACAGCTACATCCTGCGAAGTCATGGACGATGCGACCGGCCAAACAAGCCAAGTGCACATAAATTTCTTTCAGAATTTTCTTATAACACAATTTCTCTCCTACTGAATTCCTCAGGAGAAAATAAAGCTTAGTCAGCGTTACTAAACATTCCTCTGATTCGGTCGATTCTTCATCATAGAAGAATCGACCGAATCAGAGGAAGCTGACTTTCAAGTAAATTGAATCACTTGTGTGATCGTTCGTCATGTAATGTGAACTGCTTAAGAATAACCGTGACGAAAAATTTGGATGGTGGTGTTCTTTTGCTGTCGTTCAAACATTTTGCGTTGCGAACCTCACTGCCATGGAAGGTTCCCACGTAAATTCACAGCAGAGAAAACGCGAACACTTCCCACAAATCAAGTAATTAGACTCCCCGTTTTACCCATGCCTCAACATCCTGTATGTTGTCCTCTTGCTTTTCAGGCCTCTGCTGATTGATCGGATTATGGAACGGTAGAAAACTGGTAAATAATGTGATACGGTTCACGTTCCGGGGCAAGGCCTAATGTTCGTGGAGTCATGAAATTTTTTTTTCACCTCTATTTAACGGGGGGACTTTTTACACCGGTGCAAGTATAGGAATGAGGGTCAGTAAATTGGAGAGCACCACTCCTCTAAGTGTAATTGCCTTGTCCAGTAAAAGGAGCAAACAGGAAAAGCTACAATAGCAAGACAGCCGACTGGATGTCACGCGAGAGGTTGGCGATCAGCAACGAGTGACTGCCACGGATCACAATGTGTCAATCGAAGAGAGCGTAAAATAAGAAGAAAAGTATTTAATAATGCATCTACACATTTCTTAAAAACATCATGATGGAATTTTCAAAAAAAGGTACAACGCTAAGGACTTGAAATCGTAAGCGATTCTTAAAAAAGCGACGAAAGAACTAATGAACAACGATTGAGACACATTCAATATTCTGGGTGCATGAAAAGAGCACTGGCTGCGAACGATATGGACGATTCGTTGACACTTTGTGCCTTATTTGATTGACAGTACCTCAGAAAACGAAATTCATAAGTGTAATTATTAATTATTCTAAAATGTTTCGCTGCTTGGAGCATGACACTGACAGGATTGCTCAAAAGATAGTCTTTTAAGCTCTCCTGAGGAAACAGATAAAAATTAATGATCTGTAAATTTGAGTGATCTACTCCTAAATCGGAACCACCGTTCAGGTTGTGAGGGGCGAAATGAGAACAATTTCACCAAACGAAAACTTAGAAAGTATAACAAAAAGATTGCGAGGACCATCTAAAAACGGAAAAACCCCAGTATAGACACTTTCCGCGAGCATTTCATCTAACTACTACAATTTTTTTTCGTCTCATAAACTTTCCCATTTAAGCATTTTAAATTATAGTCGATTGTATTATTGTGTTATTTTATATTCCGTCATTATCAATGTATACATCATATAAACACTTTTAAGTTCTAACTCCATAGTGTTTTTATTAGAAGTTGAACGAATGCAACAATTTCTCCGACAAAAATGGACAGTGTCAGTTCCACCAAAGCTCGTTTGAGTAATGTTTTTGATTCGATACTTCACAGACATTGCAAGAAAAGCCAGGAAGTGTTCCGAAACTGGTTGTTTAAGAACAAAACACGAGAAAACATTATCATTTCACTGTCCTTATACGTAAATATTTCGTTCGAACTTTGGACGTTAAGCAACTAAAAAATCTGTAGTTTTTTGTGCAGATATTTGTTAGAGCACAATAAAGGCCATATACACAATCATTTGACTATTCCTAAACTGCGAGATCATTAAACGCGACTAATGCTACTACATATCTATAGCATATAACCTATCCATTAAACCTATACATTTATCGAATCACTAATTAAGTTGCAATCCTTCATATTTTATGTTCCTCTTAGATGAACAGCGCAAGAAACAACTAAAAACTGCTTGGTTCTCATGCAAGGTTAATGCAGAAAACCAAAAACAAACAGAATTTCCTTTGGGCGTTCATAAAAATATGTATTTTCTGTCTTCATTTTCCAAAAAGAATTATCAGTTTGCCTCATGTACCATCAATGAAGGATATCACGATTTTGAGGTGGTGCGGACACCACATCGGAAACCTGGACTTCGGGTTGTACATAACGGAGACCAGCATGGTTCCACTCACCTTTCGTTAGCCCTCGTAAAAAAAGCGTCTAATTAATTAATAAATAATTAATAATATAAATAATAGAACTAATAATTAATTGATTCCTACGAAAATCCGTTAAAACGCGCTCTTATGTACATGTTCAGGTCCACCCTCCCTTCCCTAGCAACCCATTTAGTGGTTTTACTTGGATAGTCTGGTGGGAGATCTCATTAATCTTCGATTACTCGTTCCTGGATGCGGCGCCTGCACAAAGGTGACGCGCTGCAACATTCATAGGAAAGAACGTTGTTCCACGCGGGTTTTTAGCGACGATTACGGGAAGGTGAGCGGAACCACGCTAGTTTCCGTAATCTACAACAAGAACTCCAGACTTTCGCTGTGTTTCACTATCACGTCAAAATCGTGATATGCTGCCCTTCACCAACGGACTAAAGTCGAACAAAAAGCTTTTTTGAAATGCCCTACTTCGACCTTATCTGGATACTTATTAAAACGCACTCAACCGAATGCAATGTATATTCCGTTCGAATTTTTAGGCCTCAGCAAAAATGTATATACAAACGTTGTGTGCCATCTCTTCCCGCACAAATGCGTCAAAGGCATCACCCCACGAATCGAGGTGGTGCGGATTTCAGGTGGAGTATTCGTATACGGGATCGTAGATTATGGAGAGAGAGGTGGTCACGGCTTCGGGCGTTCTGGCCCGCTATTTTCTACAAGGAGTTCGATTGGAGCGCGCCAGCCTTGTACACGCGCCACATCATCCGGGCCATTTTTTACGGCAATTAGGAGGGAATGGATGGAATCACCCCCCTCTCCATAATCTACGATCCCGTATACGAATACTCTATCTGAGATCCGTACCACCTCAGATTCGTGGTATGCTGTCTTTAAGTTTTCTACAACATATCCGTTATGCACGAATTGTAGCGGCAAAAGAGGCAATAGTGACTGCTGTCCAATGGACATATTCTATTACTCGCATCATCACAAATTTTTTAAAAACACCAACTTAAAAATATTCTCCGTCACTCACGGTCCACCTACGACCTCAGAGGTCGATTCCAGGGACGTTTTGCTACTTTTTTACTTAGTTAGTATATCAATCGCTTGCTGCAAAGAATATATTAAGGGCATCACCCCACGAATCTGACGTGATACGGATTTCCGATGGTCAAGGACTATACGGGTCGTAGATTGCAGAAGCGGATGAGATACCGCTCATTTCTTCCTAAGCGTCGTAAAAACCTCCCGGAAGATGAGGCTTTCAGCGTTCCGGGGCGCTGTTGTCTACAAAGGGTTGTATTGGAGCGCGCCAGCCTTGTGCACATCTTCCGTGCCGTTTTTTACAGCAATTAGAAAGAAATGGACGGAATCACCCTTTTCCCCACAATCTGCGACCCCGTATAGGCATAACCCGCCTGAAACCCGTTCAAGCCCAGATTCACCCTGCGTGGGGTGATGCCCTTAAGTCCACTTTTTGAAATAATGGACGTACGACAGAAGGACACAAAGAGATGGGAAACTCTTTTCGATGGAAAAGTCTTATTCGATAATTCTATCTCAAGCTCTTCTATGAACATCATATTCTCCTCGCCTCATTAATTAAAGACTCTAATCACTAACTTCTCGGTGGAAATACATCCCATTTATTCACAAACTTTCTGCACTTGTAATCGAATCTTGTCTATCAAATTCGACCCGTTGATTCGCGACATTTACCGTTTGAACATAACAGTGACGGTTACGGTTAGCCAAATTAGTTGCAGCAACTTATTGATCATCATACAAAAAAAGAACGCATGCACCAGTTAGCAGCGGTATTGACTATCTTGCACCTCGCTTACTTTACTGTGGAATAAAATAACTCCGCCAAACAGTTCCTCCTGTCCGTTAATAACAACACATCAATGATCTAGTCAGTGCAAAAAAAGTTTGTTATCCTTTTTCAGTGCTCTTTTTCATGAAGATGCAATCTGAATAGCGTCATGACAACAGTGGTTCCATCCATGGCTTCAGAAGATAGACGATGAAATGTTTCGTCCATGTGGTTTCCAGACACGGTTTAGTCGCGCCGGTATACCCATTGAACTCTGCATTCAGAGTTCTAAGTCAAATGGGTCTTTTTTCATTACGAGGCTAATAAATTGATATGGTTGGGTCAAAACGACATGAAGCTCGATAGCGCTGCACAAGCAGCTGTACATGAAGCGGGGCGGTGCAGATAATGACTGGAATCGAGGTGGGATCATCACAAACTGCGGCCATCAAGATGCTAGTAAGAGTTCTCCCTCGATTCTAATCGCTACGCTTTACCGCACCACTTTGAGCGCACCTGCTTACGCGACTGCACCGAGTTCCAGATCCTTCTGACCCGACTACATTAAACTTTCAGCAGTTCATTGCAACGTTTGAATAAAGGATAAAGGATAAAGTTTCTGGCGTTAATCAATCCGCTTGGGATGCGCCCCCACGTTCACTTCAATTCAGAATCGTTTGAGGTTTACGAACGTGTATCTGGCCTATACAATGACTTGCGGTGGCTAGCCGATGTGTCAAGTCAGCGCTTTTATCCTCCCAGACAAATCTGGTACCAATTTATCGACCCCGCTGGGATGAAAGGCTTGGTGAGCACTGGGGCGGATTCGAACCTCCGATCGATCGTGCAGGAAGCGGAACCTCTAACCGCTACACTACACCCGCCCAACGTTTGAATACGTATTCATAAATCACTACTATTCTGAGGCCAAATCAAATGCGTTGGCGGATCTCAAAGAGAGCGGTGAAAGATAAACTCAAAACCAAGTTATGTCTCCGTGAACGCCAAGCACTTTGTGCTTTGAATCCAGAAGCATTTAGTTCCACAGACAAAGGAGTGATCCCTTCCCGATTGTTAGTCGTCGACGCGTACCTTGGTCAGTTCGTACAGTCGTGGTCACCCCAATCGTGTTGCAGTTTGGCACGCATCATCGCGCATCACATGCTTACTGTAAACGCACGGGCTGTTTTCAGCTGAAGCGCAACGCATCCGCTTCCGCCTTGAGCGCACGCGGTGAGATGTGGATGATTCGCCCGGAGTGTATTGGGATAGCATGAGTATAGATGCTATCATATATTGCATATCCTCATCTATAGGAGATACTGTACGCATGTGCAGTGCGTATCAATGTAATAAAGTTGTTGTGAATCTTAGAGAAAACTGCTCTGCTTAAAATTCAGGCGTATGCCAAAACATCATGTAACCAGCAGGTTCTGACTCTCGCTGCATGTAAGAACATCTTTGGTGGTTCCAGAGAAATATTTTCCCCGTATACGCTATTTTTCCAAGCCTAGAACTCGATCTGGTATTATTAACCATGTAGTCAATGTAGTCAATCAATGTAGACAGTATTTTGACGATGATTACTACCGACATCTCATTGCCACCAATACGATCATTAACATGATCGTTTGTCTGGTCATACCTTTTTATAATCGCCAACAAGTATAACACTCTTCTCAATACGTTTGCTGCATATCTTCTACATCTTCTTCGCTTAGAACAGCTTTGAAGAATCGAACGTATGTCTTGAGGACTAATGCTACAATGGTTTCCACAAATTTCTGCACATGCAACGGTCCATCGACGGCTCCGTGATAGAATGCTCGAATGCCATGAGGGATACTTCGGTTCCTATCCCGGCAGCTACTCCAAAGTGTTGTTTCTACGGAAACTTTTGGTACATCTGAACACGAACCGATCTTTAGAAGATAAAGTCGACTATTTTCGGTGTTCTTCATCTGCTGCGTCAGTTATATTGACCATATCGAACCAGTTCATTACAGTCAATACATTGAACGTAGCACATGAAGAAGACAAACAGTGGTTTTTGGCGAGAGCAAAGAATGCTATCAGTTGGTAACTGAAAAGAGTGGCCACACCCAGAATCACCTTTGATTGCAATTATGCCGCGCATCGTAAAAATTATGTTAATGACACTGTTTTCAGGCTAGGCACCAGAAGCAATCACTCATGCAACGATCAATCGGAACATGCTAATTTCCTGCGAAATTCAACAACAATATCAATTATAAATTCATTGCATCAATTTCCCTAAAGGTTAAACGGAAGTTAGTACTGTATCTCGATTTTAAAAAAAAACCCTCAAAAACCATGTTCATTGGTTATAATACTTCAGGTAGTGAGTTTAGTCTTACGTCTATTAGAAGCAGCATTCATGCACAAAAAACTGTTTGCTTCGACATCTTAAACATTGTAAAAATTCACAAAGTGTTCATCTCCAAATTTCATGGCCTCATTTCAGCTCTCATTATTGCCCATAGCAAGCCTTCACTTCTTTTTTCGTAACCGTAGCTTTGGACTTTACGGCCTTTTGCATTCCTATGACCGAACGTAAACGGTCATTGAACACTTGGTAATGCGTGAGGGAAAGATCCGCAAAATGAACCGTTCATTGCAGCAAAATCATCAATATAATAATGTTCTACACTAATATATCTCAAGGATGGTTACCCAGTAGTGATCTTAATCCAGATACATGAGTTCCTATCAAGATTTCCATAAAAGAACCGTGGATCACGAAAATTTTGATCTTGGCGCATCTCACCGCAAAAAATCATCTTCCCTGCGTTTAGGCGTGAGAGAAAAATCCACTGCGCGGTATTCATGAAACTTACATGAATGGAACCTAACAGATAAATTCGAAAAAACGGCACAAGATAAGATTCAACTTTTATTCGGCCCAAGTTGAACCTATAAGGTTGATTCATTTTTTTGCAGCGTTCTTAGTGTTAGATGGTCCACTGAATGGAATATGTAGTTTCTTCCCTTGAAAACCGTAATTTATAGTAGGGTCAAAACAACGTGAAGTACGGTGCAATTGCGTACACTGGTTTTCTGGAGGCGGTGCGGTGAAGCGTAGCGGTTACGAGCGCACCGAAACTCTTGCTGGCACCACCCATCGCTGCAGTTTGCGATGATCCCATCTCGGTTCCAACTGCTGCCTCCACAGCGCCGTTCCGAGCGCGTACGCGAATGCGCCGTGCTTCATGTCGTTTTGATCCCACTATAGTAGGGCGAACAAAACAAAATGAAGCTCGGTGCAGTTACGTAAGCAGCTGCGCTAGAAGCGGCGCGGTGGAGATAGCGGTTGGAATCGAGGAGGGACCATCGCGAACTGCTGCGATGAATGGTGCTGACAGAGGTCCTACCTTGTTCCTAACTTCATGTCGTTTTGACCCGACTGTAGCCTCATACCCGCTAACGAACTAACATCGAAGACATACGCATAGAAGGAAATGTATCTTTAAATACATTAAAGATATTATAACTCATAATATATGACACAACGTAAGCAAATATTTTAAATATTTGCCTACGTTGTGTCATATATTATGAGTTTTGCATGCAGAGAGATGTGTCTGTCCTCTTATAATTACAGAGAGACAATCCTAGGAATTCTGAAAGTGACTAATGAAATTCATCACTTTCACATTACGTGGCGTCTTTTCACAACTTCCACTCATGTTTCTCGAATGCATGGAACTTCCCAAAAGCGAAGCCACTTCTGAATTGATGGATTTGCTTTTTTTCATTGTGAGATCAATCAGAGTAGCTTCCACGCCTATCTAGCCGTTTTTATATTGTTTTGTTTTGAGATCTATGTACGTGTTGTTAAATAGACACATAGTAAGCAGCGAACAACCAATCTAGAGATTATAACTCTCTTTTCCCGGATAAGAATTCTACGTTCAAATTGTAGACACTGTACTGTCACTACCAGCGATTCTATACTAATTGCAGTCATATTGGAATATTAGATGGTCGCTCCAATAGGTCACGTACATAACAACAGGAATAGCAAACAGAAAAAAAATCAACTTTGTTGACTTCTCTCGAGTACTGATGTTCAGAGTGTATTTTCCAAATGACGCAATGAAAACGGAAAAAACTCCTTATGCATCCAGTAGTCGAAAGACTAAAACGACTCAGAGGCCCCAATCTAGGCGACGAAGCAATTTTCTAAGCCATTGGAGTGGTGAAGAATGAAAAGCGTCCAAGTAACAAAACATGCGACTGCTAGCACACCATTTCCTTAAAACCACTTGATCAGAATTTGTTTATGTGTTGTTGTTTCGCTATTTTTGCTACTACTGTAAAGAATTATTTCACCGGGGAAAGTTATCCACTTGGTTCTTTCCCATTCGCTAATTCTTGGATTTATTGCTTTAAGCGTTTTCATGGTGTTTAGTCTCACATATCACCTACTGAGGTGAACTTAACATCGGAGACTCCCCCCTATCCTTTCTAACTCGATTAGAGAAAATTCAGACACAAACTTTTCGCCCCATAAAAGAGGAAACAGAGGACGGTGTCTTCTATTTTTTGGCCATTCTCCAAGTTATTTTTACTCTGATCAGTGCACTTTTCGCTTGTTGGCGAGTTCGACTACAAGAAATCGAGCATTCGCCGCTCTACTTCAACGGATCTGGTGATGTGCAACAGGTGATGCAAAAATCCATGAAACCAAGGACTTGACACGATATCACGGCATAAATCCAATCTAAAGCATAGTGTTCAATTATGTGGCATGCTATTTCGCAGCAAATTATCAAACTATGGAAATGCTTTGTAGTAGGAGGCGTGGCCAACGGATAGAAGAGACGAAGAGAAAAACCCCGCCGAGACACTGCAGGTCGTCCGGAGGTGGAGACATCGGGAGACCATCAAAATCATGCTGTCGGTATCAACTGACTGCTGCTGCTGCTAACAACCGGTCCGCTACCACCATCATCAGTCAGGCAACCAGCACCTCAGGTTGCTCTCGTCAAGTTCTTTCGGCGGCAGCAGCATGTTCTCGGAAATACTTCTGATCTCTGCTATCATTGGTACCGTTCAGGTTTCCAACGTCGAATGCACCAATGAAGGTAGGAAGTCAATCCTGTATTCTCATCGATCAATACAACAATGATGAATCGAAACCGGTATCTTTGCAGTGATCAAAGCTCGTGCTTACATTTTCGAGGCGGTCAAAGGCGGTAACCCGAGCAAAACCATCGGGATTATCGACCTCACTCAAATTGGCACTTTAGTCAAGGTCAATAGATATTATTCTTTTCTACTTCACTCGTTCACTTGTTATCGAAAGGTAGAATTCAGCTCAATGGAACTGTATCCGGGCTGAAGCCAGGAGTTCATGGTTTTCATGTACACGAAAAAGGAGACCTCGGTAATGGTTGCATATCAGCTGGTGGTCACTTTAATCCTCATAAGATGACGCACGGTGCCCCAGATGACTCAAACCGCCATGTCGGCGATCTTGGAAATGTTATCACTTCGGTATGTCAGGTTTAGAGACAAATTCTCCATCCAACGTTTATGTACAGCATTTCTATGAAGGATAGTTTCATGTAGTTTTACATTTTTCCTGTCTTCAACTCATGCATTGAACCATTCACTACTGGTTTGGAGAAATTGGCCTTTCTAAGGAAAATATGAAACGTGTTGCATGAAAAAAGTCGCAGCGGTCGAAGGAAATAAGATGGTAGGAGGAAAATTCACCAGTAAGGACATTTAAAATCATTCGAATCGGGTCAGCGATTGACTCGAAAAAAAAGCGAGTCTACTTAGAAAAGGTTCGAATTATGACGTCCTAATACAACAATCCAAATTTAAGTGCTCCATGGAATGGCCTCCAGCTGATCTCGGAAGAGATAGCGAGGAGACAATTCAAAGAACTCAAGCCCCATTGTCTCTAAACAACTCTTCTGGACCACTATAAACGAAAAACTTGTTTCATCTCTATTTTTTGTTCTGTTTCTGTCGTTTCATTTTCCGTCATAAATCGACTTCGACTCTTCATACTAAGTGATAGATATCTAAATTTAAGCGCATTTGATCTGATCCATTCTTTCGCTTCCTTTGTTTACTGCCATAGAACTCATTAGAAACTTAAATTAACGAATTTTGATCCTACGGTTCACCATATGCAACAAAAAAACAGTTTTTCTAGAAAATTCCTTTTCCTAGCATTCCGCTGAAGTCCTGGAATAATCTTCAATTTGACATAGACGAAGTAATCTACAGATTCATCTCCTCGTTCTCATTAAAACCCATCCATTTTTGCAACATTCACTGCATACACTGTATTGACTGTCTTAGAATACAACATTTCTTGCTTTTTTTTCAGCTTTTGAAACGGGTCCAATGCTAACATCTCCCCTTCCGTTTCCTTCTATTTCGATTCAAAATTTGACTTTTGTACTGTTTTTCCCTTCTATAAATTTGCATCACATGGGGAATTCCGTTTAAATTTCGGGATCCTTAGTATGATGCGATAATGAAGAGGATGCGATAACATTAATGGGCATGGTTCGGGAAAACTCCCATTAACATCGCAATCGCCTAGAAAACCTGATTATTCATATGTTTTTGGATTTCAGCGCAGTTTCGAAATCCAAGATGCTTTGATACAAAAAAACAGAACTTTCACACAAAAATTGAAATTGAGAAAAATCTAGACGTTATAAATTATCCATGTATAGAGGCAGGAGCTATATATCTCCTGTCTTATCTAGGCATATATCGTCTGTCTTGATCCATAGATTATTGACAAATCGGACAAAAACCAGTCAGGAAGCCGGTAGCATGCAAAAACATGGGAGTCCGCACAACAAGAGACATTGTTAATCATACAATCAAATAGACATTTTTCTCGGTCTACGCGCAATTTTAGCATCTCAGACATAGGAAGCGGAGTTAGATATAAAATTCCAATTTTCGAACTTCGTATCATTCACTCTCATTCAATTAACATTCAAAAAAATCATTTCATTCATATATTAATAGTGCTTAAAGTGATCCTCGCTATTTTCGAATCTATCGGATCTTAATTCTTGCCCCTTAGATACTCATGTTTAAGGAAACCCCCTGCATAAGATTTTGTCTCCTAGCATCACTTTTCTTCACCAAAACATCCCCTTTTCTAATATTTCTTACACACCAACCATGATGTTCATAAAATCATGAGTTAATCTGAACGCTGAAATCGAAAATGCTGATGTTGAATTTTCAAAAACGATATAGTCTTGCGTTTCCTTTCAATGTCGAACTGCACTTTATCGATCCGCCCAGTAAGTCAGGACAGTCTTAATGTCACTTAAAACGTATATATTCAGAGCTTCTGTAACCATATTTTGTCTCCCGCTAAAATTGGTTTTCCAACAAATCTCGAGTATTCAACAACACAACATGAACTGTTAAACTTCTGATTATCTGTCAAAAAAATCGTAACCCAAAAAGAGGAAAAAAGAGATACAATCTAAAATAGAGGAACCACTGTGCTATCGTGTTGCGCTTATGTCAATTTTTTGCGCTTTTGAATTTCGGTTTACGTTGTACAAGGGATGAAACAGATTCTGAAGCTTACAACATCAAAACCCCAGAGTTACTGAATTTGCGCCAATGAGTCAGAAGAGACGGTAAGAATGGATGTTTATAATTTACAAACCTCTGGATCATTTGCGCATGAAGTTTCAGATTTCCGACAAAACATTTTTTATAACAGCACCAAAAAAGTGCTTCTTTTCACAACGAACATCCTGCTGACTCTTCCGCAATCAATGAATGGATTTTTTCGCAATGCCGAACGTGGATTCAACAAGAAAACAACTACTCCTCTTTCCTAAATCATTCGAAACCGATTATGTTGTCTTGTGTAAGCTACAAAAAAAGTAAAGAAAAAAAAACTTCCACTCAAAAATCAAAAATCACATGGAAAAAATGGAGGTGATGTAAATTGTCAATGTATAGATCAACTGAAGCACATAAAGTTCTTTCTGATTCATATATTATTGACAAATCAGGGGAAAACCAGTTAATAACTCTGCAGCATGCAAGATAGTGCAGTCATCTTAACAATAGACATTGTTCACTATAGACTTCTGTGTTTTTTTTTCATGGTTTACGCGCAATTTTGTAAGCTAAGCTGCTCGTAACTCACTGTATCCGAAAAGTAAATGTTACTGACCAGCCAATAAGTCACAACCACTGCTCTACCCGTATCATTCATTCATGCTACAGCAGAAAGGCAAAACTCTCGTTCTAAACAAATGACCGTTTCTTGCGCCAATAAAAAGTGTTCTATCATTTCGTTTCACTTCTGCGATGTTACTAATTCTAAACGAAACGCGAACGATGGAACTGTATTGGAAACCAGTATCATAACCTTGAACATGTTGTTGCCGAGCGAAAACAGTTTAGTATTTGGCGACTCTAAATCACAAGGGACACAAACAAAAACGCTCTTGCAATAATTTTCAGGAGCACGGCGAAACTGTGATCAGCATTTCTGATTCTGTGGTTGCGTTGACTGGTCAGCACAACGTCATCGGACGAGCTATCGTCATTCATGCGGATCCAGACGATTTGGGTCGTGGAACATCAGAACTCAGCAAAACAACTGGAAATGCTGGAGCTCGTGTCGCTTGTGGAGTCATCGGTATCCTCTAGAAGCGGTTCGGCTTAGATTGCCTTCTGTTGCATTCTCTTAATTCTCTTGATCGTTCGCTTGATTCCTCAACAAAATCTTTTGCTTGAGTTTGTTGGCAAATTCTCATTAAAAGACAGTACTAACACTACCGGAACTAATCTATTTAGAGTAAGTTTAGAAACTGAAGAAAATGTGAAAGATGTAACCGCTTAGCTGATGGTATTAAATATTTAATTCAATATCATCAGCTAACTTCAAAACGTGAACAAATACAACAAACAACCAATTTCTTTCAAATATAGGGATAAATCAAGCAAACCCCTATTTCAAGAGTGAGGAGCATTTTTGATCTTAGAAAACGCTCTGGGAACCTACAGCATTATAGTATATTCTTTGAAGATGTTTCCCACGTGGTTCTATGGATTTTGCAAAACGAAGGTCCCGGGGAGATTTGAACTCCCGTCGCAGGATTCAGAGTCCTGAGTGCTAACCGCTACACCACGGGACCGGTGCTGTGGATGAACAAGCTGTAGGACAATAGTACCAATTACATTTCAAATCTCATACTTCAAAGCTTGTTTATCTTTGTTTTGTTTGCAAACACATTCCTTGCGGAGGAAATCTGCAGTGCAAGATTCTCATTAACGCTGAAGGAACTGAAAGTATCATGCAAATAATCCCGTACCACTAAAAATAGATGACTGTATAATTAGTATCTTCGAACATTATTTTACTAGCATCTAATCTATCGCAGTACAAACCGTTTAATGTTTTATCGCTACATTTTTAGTACCTATTCAACAAAGTGAAGGACAACACCTTTTCCCTGATGTAAATATGAGACTTGTTAAGACCTATCATTCAGGAGGGTATTTCCAAGACTACATTGAATCTTATTGAACCAACAACTCAGCTATTTCGAGTTGATGGAGATCCTTCAGTTTTTGAAATCATCGATCCACCTCATTTCGATAAGAAATAGCGAACGTTAAAACGTACAAAACAGTGAGGGAAGTAACAAAGTCCTATCAGGCTCAAAAATCTGACCTCCTCCTACCTCATCAACAGAAACAAATGAACAAAACACACAAAAAAGAAAAATTGTTGCAGTGTAACAAATAGAAAACTCAGTTAATCTCCATCAAGTTACCTTCATTTCAGCGCTACATCAGAATTTCGCTACTAACTTCTGCTTGATAAGAAAACTCAGTTAATCTCATTACGTTACCTTCATTTCAGCTATACATCAGAGTTTCGCTACTAACTTCTGCTTGATACTTAATGTGAACCGCACAAGTTTCCAGTAGACAAGTATGTAAATTGATACTTACCTAATGCTTTTAGGTATCTCGGATGAGGTGGAGGTAATTCCGTCCACGGAGCCGTTGCCTTTGCTGAATGTTTCCACAATAGCGCAAGGTGCTGGCACCGGTGCTTCGGCTTCCTGTGGTCAATTAATTTCAATTGTTTGGGTTTGGTTGGTAACAGTGTTTATCACGCGATTATTAATATTGTAGTCTTCCTATTGTTCTCTTTTGTTCACTTTATGTACATAGCTTTTCCTACTTTTCTAATAAATGTTGTTATTTCATCCAGTGCAAAATAACATGTAAATACCCTGTTTCGGAGAGAAGATGTGAAATTGCGGATCATTTAGGAAAAGAAATCCAAGAGATAGGCAAAAAAAATGTTCACAAAAAGTGAGCGAAAAGGTGCGGAACGTTCACATGAGGCTTCTTTTCTTTCAAAGGCGCTGAACTGTATATTTCCTTAACAACAGAAAGCACGTATACAGGCAACGCTCATTGCATTCGCAAATGCGATAGTTGTGCATGTTAGGGCATGGAGCGAAGGAATCTATGTTTGTGTGCACAGAGAGAAAAAAGCGCACGGACTCGTCATGGTCACCTGCGTCGGCGATTATCTTCACGCCAACGCATACGCATCATTGGTTGTGTAGGTATACGAATACAACTCAAAACAACACTAATCCTGCAACTGCATAAAAAAAACCACTTAACGTACTACCTACCTTACTTAGCTTTCCGCGCTAATCATCTTTATTTGCAACAAAAAAAAAGAGATGGAGACGGTTGTGGAAAACCTCCGTGATTTACTGTTTTTCTTACGAAAAGTTAAAGAAAAATGAGGTATACCCGCGTCAAAACGGCATGAAACTCGGTACACTTGCGTAAGAGGACTCGAAGTAGGACCAATGCGGACTGCAGCGATGATGGGTGCTAGCATGAGTGCTCCTCGATCATAATTCATCACCTCATTATCACTATCATTTTATTCATCAGATCATATCATTCGTGCGCATCCGTTTACGCAACTGCATCGAAATTCTTTCTTTTTACTCTAAAATATTCTTGATGTGAAACTGTGACTTTTAGCGATAATTCTCAGCTGAATATCAAAGTGAAGACTTTGGCAGCTTCTTTGTACTCATATGTTCTTAGCGATACAACTTTCCATTCAAATACTAGAGCAGTACAGTAATCTTGTAAAGAAACCTATAGAGAGGGGCTTCAAAAACGGAACTTATCAGATCACTGCAAAACTTCTAATATGAAGGTGATGACCTAACATAACACAGTGATTATCCCCCTAATTCTGATTCGTATAAACAATACTGACACGTTAATCCTCCACACAAATATCGTTGAACGATGCAACATTTCATAACGGTAAATAAAATTGAAACAACAACGCTTTTATTTTACTGACAATTTAGAGAATTTGCCATTCCCTTCATAATCTCACATTTTTCAATAACTTCAGGAAAAAACGCTGTATTACCACAGCCTTATTACCAATTTTTATAAATATTTCCAAAATACTGTTTTTTCTTTTTCACTGAAAAGCATAGAAAACTTAGAAAATACTATGCCAGAATTCTCTGAAATGAGAAAACAGAGAGAAATAAACAGAACAAGAAATTCATGGGAGGGAACAGAGGAATTTATCATTTCTAATGCTTTTAAAAATACAATACTTAACACATCAAATACACGTACGCATCGAGAGCTGCAATATGGAACAACTTTCGCAGGAAAGAAGGGAAAAATTTACACAGTTCCTAAGAATCCAAGAAAAAATATCAAACAGAGCATTCAAAACAATTAAACATCTAGGCTAAAAATAATTACAAGAAACAATATAGAAACACATAGAGATTAGTCACTCTCATCATCACTTTGTATTTGCTTTCTCTTTTTGGGTGGAGATGCCAGATTAGCGCTGTTTGCATCGCTGTCTGAAGCCTTCCCGGCTGGAACGTCATGATCGCTGTCTGATGCCCCGATGATCGGTCCACCTCCGGATCCACTGTCTGATTGCTCGTCATCAGAATCCATGACATTCTAGAATAAGATTGTCATATAATCATGAAGACTATTTCGAATGATTTTTTTTTGCTGTAAATCCACAAATTTGGAACTATATCAACCGATATTTCAAAGATCAACACAAACAGACCACGGCGGCCTATTAATACCTTCCGCGGGGATTAGTGGCACCGCTCAAAACAGTAACTTAGCAGCAAATCATAAACGATCATGACCGTCACATACTAGATATATTTAAAGGATAAAGGACGTACCCAATTTTCTAGGTTCGGAAAAACTCAACAACAAGACAAAAGAGCAAGAGAGTATATCTGTTTTCATGGAATAATATTGAACTCAAAGTCTAAGTCTCACATAGTCAAGTCATGCCCTTTTGAAAGTTGAAAAAAGAGTTACCTCCCTTTCCTCTGGATTATTTAAAAACAATGTGTCTCTCCTTACTTTTGACATACATAATGCATTAAAAGCACCAATAGGAGTGAACGACTGTAAAAAAACGGGATGTGAATGAGTAGTAGAAATGCTTCGATCGTCAAATTGAACAACACAATTAATAAGGCAGAAGGAGCGAAAGAGATGCTATAAACACAAAAAAAGGTTGATGTCTCGAAGTTGTATAACAGGCATGCCCTTAGCAGACACGGACATAGGTATAAGCATACATACGAGTCATAAAGAAACAATAAATTAAAAAAAAAACTTCATAACTGAAGTTTTTACGTTGCTCAGGGAAAAGTATTCTGATTTTGGTCCTGCCTATTGAAGAAAATACGAAAATTGTGCGACTATGAGAAGGAAAAGTGAACAAATAGATTTTACGCAAACACATTTACAAACTTTCACTTAATCAGAGAATGATGATGGAAAGGGAAAGAAATGAAAAGGGAAACTAGCGGGAATTTTGAATTTAGATCAAATTACTGAAAAGATGACGGTCTGTAAACTTTAAATATAATGGTTAAGCTTGACTGCAGAGATTGAAAACCAACCTTTTTCCGCCGCTGACGAGGCGCACTGTCGTCGGAGTCTTCTGAATCTGTGATTCGTGGCGGTCTTGGACTATCCTCCCCAGCGTCTTCGGGCACAGGAACAGGTGCACCATCGGAAGAATCATCGTCGGAAGACAGAAATGCACGGCTTTTAACTAAATACTTTTTTTTTGAAGGATGAACAAAAACACGAGAATTTGATATGAGAAAAAAACATACTCTTCGCTTGTTGTTTTTGCGACAACTTCGCTGCTGCTTTCCTTTCCGCGGCCTCTTTCTTTCTTCGTCGTCTTTCATGCGCGTCTTCTTCACCCTCTGATCCGCTACCTGCATCGGCAGCTCTCCTTTCTCTTCGCTTCCTTGAAGCCTTTTTAGCTGATTTCTATAGAAAAAAAAACAATAAATGGGTAGCTTATTATAACCAAGTAGAAATAGTTTTCTTACATCTTTTTTCTTTCTTTCGCCGTGCTCTTCACCACCTTCTCCTCCGTGCCAGCTGCCCATGTCTGAGCTATCGTTGACGAACTCATCACCAGCTTCGCCTTTCCTCCGCCGACCTCCTCCTCGTCCTTTCTTCTCTTCAACGAGCTAAAATGGACTTAATATTTCGCGCACTGCCTCTTTTAATTGAAACATCAATTACGTAACAGGAACACTCAAAATGCCGATTAGAGTAGATCTTTGTCCTCATCTAACAAAAATGAGAGGTTTTACACATTCCATATTATTCCATATTTTACATGTTCCAATGATCAGAGATATTATTCTTAGCGGCTTAACTAGCTTCAAATCTACATCAACCTTCAAAAAAACTTAAAGACTACTATTTAAGTTTAGCTGACGAGAATTGCGCCTGCTATATTCCAGCTGAAAGTAATTCAGGTTTAGAAAGTAATACCTCGGGTATCCGCAACAAATTCTTCGTCATCTGCACATATTCATTCCTCATGTTAGCCATTGATGCTTGCTTATCACGTAATTCTCTCTCGCGTTCTGCAATTTCTTCAGCCATTTTCTGCCGGAGAGCTTCTATTTCCTGAATACTTTGATTAATAAATAAAATTTAGGATAAGTGATGTTGCGCTCCACTAGCAGGTAAAAAGTAGAAAAAAGCAAACTAAAATTCCGCGTAAACTACCAAGCAAAAGAAGGAACTTCAAAGGTCATGCATTTTTCTAGAAGTGCCCACCGCTTGTTGCTTAGCTTTCTGTCTTTCATCTTCTTCATCCCTCTGTTGTGCTCGAACCAAATATGTTTGTGCCTGTTTCAGAAGATCACCGCAAGCCCTCGCTTCTTCACCAGCGTGAGTTCGTGATACATATCGCACACCAGACAGAGTTTCATCCTTATTCCCAGAGACGAAAGAAAACATCCTGAATCATGAAAGGTTGTTAGTTAGAAAGTTTATTTACATAGTAAACTTACCTCTCCGCTGTCTTCAGATCGTCCATAGCACCTTTAACTTGAGCTGCAGTTGATTTCATCTCTTGTAAAACTTCAGTAGCAGACAGTTTTAGAACGAACGCGTAGTTGAACTTGATTAAAACATTGTCTGGCGCTTCTAGCATGGCCTAAAAATTGAACTTTTATAGGGAGTTCAGTGTATTCTGTCCTTGAAACGTTAGTAATACGGAAATAGCAAAATCGACAAATCCTGAAGGGGTAATCGGGTCAAAACGACCTGAACTTCGGTGCAATTATGTGAGCAGCAGCGCTCTAAGTGGCGCAGTTCGGATCGAGGTGAAACATTCGCTCTCTTTCTTCGGACTGCAGCAATGAGGTGTGTTAGCGAGTTTTCTCCTCTCTCTCTCCAACACCCAAGGCATCCGCAATTGGACCGAGCTTCAGGTGGTTTTGACCAGGCAATAAACATCACATCAGATTACATTACTCACACAAACAAGCTACGGAAGAGTAGTGATTACCTTCTCAAGAGTTTGTAGACTTTCGGTCAGCTTCCCAGCTTTATAATATGCTCGAGCAAGATATAGTAAGCACTGATGATCCTGCTCTCTTTCAAACTTCTTGATTGCATTAGAATACCTGGAATTATTAAGTAAAAACTCATCAATATACTCAAATATACTTGCATTGTAGACAAAAGGCAAAAGAGTCTACCATATCGGTATTGTAATTATAAACAACACTGCAACTGCATGGAAATCAGAAGAAAATTGGACCAATTTGAGTTTCAAAAAGGAGAAAAGAAAAAAGGAATCAACTGATTAGTTGCAATAAATACCCACATTTGCAATGCCGGAACGTACTGTCCAAGCTCAATATAGACGTGAGCAATATTTATCCAAACATCTTCGAATTCTGAAGTAGCTTCTCGAACTTGAGCAAATATGTCACGAGCGTCCTGCCACATGGCTTTCGAAGCCAACACGCATCCTAAGCAACCAGTTACCTAATCTTGTTGCTGTAGCTCCAAAAAGAAAAGCCATAAAGGACTAGCAAAAAGGAAACAAATGGATGGTATCGATTGCTCTAAAGTCCAATACTAACCAATTCCGTTCGCTGCCCAAATGTTTTTTGGCTCAATTTTCAACGCCTTTCCAAACATCTGCAGAGCACGGTCCATGTATTTCGCTTCTTGGGCCTAAAAAAGATTAAGTTCATGAGAAGTTGATCAAACGAACAATCCAAACGAAGAAAATACCTCCACGGATTGAGAGTTCTTGTGAAGAGAAAAAAGAAACAAAAGTACCAAACCGTTAAAAGTTTGATCGAAAGGAAAAAGAGAAATCAAAATAATGAGGAAATCAGCCGAAAAGAACCTCGGATCCTTCAGATTTGATAAATTAAGGCAACTCTCAGTCGAAATCACGATTGAATATACACGAGTCCTAACATCTATAACTTTGCACCACGGTCATTTGCTGAGCAAGTGCAATAAAAGCAATGACAGCTTATTAAGAAGAAATGGTATGGAGAAATTGAGGTAAAAAAAGAAATGGAAAGAAAGGGCAGGAAGAGAGAAAAACAATTTCCGAGGAATAAAAACCTGATCGTCCGTCTTCTTCCTTCCCAGGTTGAACAACATTTCCATCCAAACGTTACCAAGGGACACCCAAGAGTACGCATCCTCTTTATCCATTTTGTTCAAAACTTGCTCGAACTTCTTTTGACCAGGACCCCACCTGCACAAAAGTGCTAGATAATCACACTCACAAATTGGAGTAACAGATATTAACGAAAAAGACATCTTGAAGCCTAAGAACGAAGAAGAGCCTGAATAAAAGTAAACTCACTCGTGTTTAGACATGTGCAGATTTCCTATGAGCACCCATGAGTCAGCGTTATTCTGATCAACGGACATGGCTTCTTTGAACCAAACAGACGATTCGTAGATCTGACCGCGATCGCGCGCAAGGCAGCCAAGTCGCAAGTAACCTATAGGTATAAAAAAGTAGATTCGCTACAGATGATCACAGATATCAGTAAAAAATGCTGTAATATGTAAAAGTAAAAAATGCAACAAAACCCTACAATCCGTGTAGTTCTCCTGCTCTCTTAGTATGCCCTTATATAGCACTTCAGCGTCTTCAAACAAACAAAGATGCTCCAAACACCGTGCCAGATTATATCTCATAGTGATAACATACGAGGAGAGTTTCGAATCGCAAAGATCTCCTTCCAAATCTTCCTAAACGAAGTGAAAACGTAAACACCCGAAAGCAATTACTCAGACAATTAGAAAATAACCTGAAGCTTTGCTTCTGCTGCTTCGAAATATTCCTTCGCCCTATCGTAGTTCTCCATTGTCATGTGCAAAGCACCAATATTGTTCAGAATAGCTGCAGGTGGATCAATTTGAAGCCCATCTTCGCTGGTTTTGATCAAATCGCAAGCATTCTCGTACAAAGTGAGTGATCTCTAAAATAGCTTGGGTAACTGTTATCTCTGCACTGCATTCAAATCTAAAGAAAACCGACCTGAGGATCTACTCCCTCCAGAAGTTGGGCAAGATCAATGAGAACTTCTACATCATTTGGAGTAGCCTCCAGAACTTTCGACAACATCTCTCTGGCTTTGTCCTGACGTTCCTGGAATACACGAGACACATTATTTTAGCCTACACTGAATTCCTAAAATGAAAATGGTCTACAGTCTAACCCCTATTGTACCAAAAATTGGAACCACAGTTCGCATCTAAGTTTCCGCGGAAAATAACTCCATTTGAACAACCCTATAAATGTTTGTTCCACGTACGCCACTTTTTGGATCATGTCTTTTGCCGCTATTTTCAATCTGTGTAAGACACGTGTTCAAAAGATGGCAAAATCCACTGACAATAAAATAAAGCAAAACGAATGGTTTCGTTAAACGATGCACTCCACAGGATTACATTCACCATGAAACGCAATGCGTATTGAGCTGTCCTTCAATGTGCACAAGGAATAGTGGGTCCAAATGTGTTTAATGCCCAAACTAAACATTTAGAGAGCCGCAATATGAGAAGAACTCATTTCAGGAAAAATCCTCCAAAAAAAAAGATTTAACGCAGGGAGATTGGATTTTTTGCGTCGTCCGTTCTCATTACTGCATCAGCAAAGTATTCAATTTTCTCAACACTGCTGCGGCATTATAGGAGATGCAAAAGGACTCGAATAAAGTGAAAAACAATGACATCAACAACCACCATTGAAGTTATCCTCTTTCCTGACATGATGACTGACAAAAATCCATTCTATATTCTTAATCTTCATTCATGCATTCACAATGAAAACATCCTAAGGAAATTTTCCGAACTAATTTAGGGAAAAAGAGTCCCTCTTATCTTAACTACAATTGTGGTTTTACTTGTTTACTCTTACTTCTACAAAAAGTGGAAGAAGAAAGAAAAATTGAAGGAAAAGAATGGGCATTAGGAAAAACGAACTTGATTTCCAGGATCAGTATGAGCGTACAATGCAGAAAGCACTTTCATAGTGTCTATGTTGTTAGGCATTGACTTCAAGACAACTTCAAATGCAGCAATTGCCTGAAAACTCGGCATTTGTACAATTTCGCGATAAGCTGTAAGGACTATAAAAAGAAAGCTCCTTATTCCCATAGGGTCCAATTCGTAAGTCCATGCAATGTTCGGAATCTCAAACGTGGAAAGTACCTGATTGAACTCTCCTCGCATAATGTACAATTGTCCAAGACCATACTGAGGCAAAACGAAGGTAGGATGATTCAATGTTGTTGCTTGGTAATAGTACTAAAGAAAGGTATCAACAAGGAATTACACAAAACAAGAAAAACTAGAACGTACCTTAAACGCTTTCTCATAGTCCCTGTTGAAATGGAAATACCGCGCAAGAATGTAGCAAGCTTCAGCTTTAATTTCATCGCTTTCCGTCATGTTCATCGCGTGCCATGCTAAACGCTCAACTTTTCCCATTTCCTGAAAGGAGCTTTATCAAGCAAATGAAAGTGGAAATTAAGACAAGAAAAAAAGAGAAAGGAGGAAACAGTGACATTTAACATTGGCATATTAAACTTCTAAGTGTTGTTTGTAACCTCTCGAAAAAAAAAACCTGGTACCCTTAAGACCAGTATCTTCAAAAAAGAAAACTTTCGTAATTTTGAGCGGGAAAATCTTTTCAAAAAATCACAAAATATATCAACAAAAAGTGTATTCCAAGCACACATGGAAACAGATGTCACTCACTCCTTTGAAGAAAAAGTGATTAGCAAGATGGACAAGAACAACAGGATTCTCAGGTTCCAAGCTATACGCTTGGCCAAGACATGCTACAGCACTTTGAGCACCCTCAACGGTGTGGGTATTGTAATCCAGGATGGCTAATGCCGACAAGGCGCAAACATTGTCGTTCTGAAGTTCAAGTGCACGCTCGAAAGCAATCCTGAATTCAAAGTAGTATTACATGATGAAAAAAACAACAAATGTTAGCCCTACAAACAAACTCATAGAAACGAAACAAGTCTCTCATTTTAGCGAATGAATAGAAGGGAAAACCAAAAGCTAATTCTGCATGGCTATGACGGAAAAGAAGACATCCAAGGAACAAACCGGCACAGAAATACCTACCTTGCCTTTTCTGTTAAGCCCAACCTTGCTAAACAATAGCCAATTCCAACCCTCATATCCGCAGGACCATCTGGTTTTTGTCGTAGGGCCTTAAGAAAGCTTAGATTTTCTTCGTTTATCAATTATAAGGTTAGAAAGCCGGCAAACACAAGAGCAGCACCCACCCTTTTAAGAAAATACAACGCTGTCTTATAATCCTGCTTGCTGAAAGCTATTATAGCTTTACCCATCATTGCAGGTATATCGTACGCATCCTGGAAACAAAATTCAAACAACTGGCGCTTTTTCTTCCTCATCACTAGTTTTTCTTTCCATATGATGAACAATTTTGTTAGAAGAAAAAAAAAATTCGGAATATACCTGCTTCAAAACAAAATTGAATTGTTGGTCTGCTTGATCCACTTTACTAGCTCGTGCTTCAACCAAACAAAAATAAGCTCGTCCCGTTAAATGTGGCATATCATACATTTTTATTCTATCCGCTGTTGTATAAAGTAGTGTAGCTTTAGAAAACAAATCTCTTTTTCGCTCTTTCGACGTTCTTTCCTTATGACCCTAAAAAACGTATTACATTAACCACTACCGTACTCCGAGCATCTTCGCATTAATGAGAACTCACCAGTTTAACATAGTACGCTGCAAGTATATCCAACGCTCGCATTTGGTCATTTTCAACTTCTGGATAGTCTAGTGAAGCCTCGCTTCCAGAAACTTCCAATAACCGAACAAAGTCATCAACTCGGCCACAGCGATAGTATTCTAACTAAAACAGCAACTGGTTGTAGAAGTCACACAAAATTAGCTATAAACACTAGGAAAAAAAACCTAGCAAAGGTAACTCTTCTCCAAAAAAATGCAAACGAAGAAAACAACTCTTTTCTCCAGAAAAAAAGTAAACGGAAGAAACTCGACAAATGTTTGAAAATAAATGATAAGTGAAAATTTTACTCACACCTAAGTCGATCCAAAAATGTAGTGACGCTTTCTCCGCCCGTAAAATTTCAAGCACCTCATCGCCTTCCGGTAAGGCATCAAAAGAGATCTCTATGATTTCCTGGAATTGCATAGAAATAAAGTACTCGATAAAAAAAAATCACGAAATTTCAAACTAGAAGAATATCCACTGCTTAAGAAAACACGGTAATCGCCAATTCAAAAACGAAGAGCAAAGCTAAAAAAAATTCTTTCATTGCAAGCACTGAATAACAATAACAGAGTAAGAATGAACCATTTTCTACATTTCCGTACACACTAAAGCGAATAGTCTGGACAGAATGTTGCTATCAATAAACGGTTCATATTTAAAAGTCAGAGCAACAGCTGCAAAGACATCACGGTGTTCCCAATGGCCCAAATCACTAAGTCCTGCTTTCCTGGCGCTAACTTCTTTTTCGTACATTCTTATCACATCCGGAAGAGCTTCGGAAAGAGTTTTCAGAATATTAGCTGCTGTTGGTCCTGGATTCGGATAAAGCTTCATATAAGATTCCACTCGTGTATTAGCAGTGTGGAATTTAGCGACTATTCTCTCCAAATCTTTGATAAAACCACATAGTTTCTCCGCATCCCTTACAATATCGGACAGAAGCCTTTGTTTTGTATCGTAGTCTAAAACCACCGTCTCGACACCTTCTTTAGAGCCTGTGAGCTGTTGCTCCTGATCAGGACGAGCATACAAAACCCGTAATTTGTTGTTGATTAGACGTTCAAGAACTGTAGCGGATTCTGAAGAGATGGACGTCCAGTTTTGTGTGAGATTCCATACTTCTATTGAAAAACGACGGAGTCGCTTCAGACTTTCAGCCTAAACTGTTCGGCCTGCGCAAACAGGAAAAACGTGACAATGTTCGATGTTTTTCGAACTTGTATGCTATTTTTCAAACTAAAAAAACTTGGAGTAAAGCTAAAACTTACGTCTTCAACACTGTCTCGCAAAGGTATTGAAACGGACCGAGACATACTTGGATAGGTTAGGAAACACTTCCTTGTGGATTAGGGAAATTTAGGTAATTCCCAGCTGAAAATTGGGAGTAAGTTCTCTGTATCAAACAATTGGTATAGAGTTCATCAATTTCGCGTAGCAAGATAGAGTGAAAGAATACCGAATGCTGAGCAAACTGATAAAACATATTCTTAGCGTAGAGTCCGCAATAAACACAACATATATCTTTCCAGAAAAAATGTAATGAGCAACTAATACCAAAAATTGGGATTAGTGCATTCAAAACTGACTTTGCGATGACATGACGGTGATTTTTAGTTGGAACGGAAAAAAACGCACAAAAAAAAGAAAACACCGGAAACAATTGGTTGAAACAGCATGACCGCACAATTAAACGAAGCACAGTATCTAAGACGATCAATAAATGTACTGTCTGTGAAATAATCAAACTAGATCCGTAGAGAAAAATGTTACGATAAAGAAATTCGATTTAAAATTTGAGTCGCATAACAGTACTTGTGTGAAGTAATTGGAAACAAAATAAAACGAAATGTAGGAACTAAAGGTAAGGAAGAGAAAGAAGTCCCATCAAAAACCAACCATTAACCGAAATAAAAATCAAGCACGATGCGAAAAAATAGAAATTTGCTTATGGCGCGATGCCAAACACGGTTTGTGCGGCTGCGGACGATACGCCTAGAATCCGTATCGTCGTCGTTGGCCAAACCTCTGCGCAGCATGGCATAATAATAATAATAATAATAATAATAAACAGATAATAGAAAATAAATTAACAATAACGATAACATAATGATACAATAATAACAAAACACCAATTCACGTAGACATTGCCGTTTGATCAGCAGATTCTTTGTGTACTTGAACGACGCACACCATAAGCCACGTGGGGCGGAAAGATGTACTTCGTATACGACCGCAGTTGTCGGATAAGGTCGCGTTGAAAACGAGGGGACCACAAACTTTGCATAATCGAGGGATTCTCAAGAGTTGATTTTGCGTAAAATGTTGTTTGGGGGAAGAGCACTTAGTGGTGCCCTTATTTCTCGAAGTAAATAATTGAATCAGTCGGGGGCCTTAAGACCTAAGCATTACTCATGGAGGATCCTATGACAAATGAGCTGAAGTTACCAAAAGAAAAAGTAAGTTAGAGCGTCGAGAAATAAGGGGGCCATTCACTGTCCTCCCATCCTCCCTCAACTAGATTTTCCACTTATTTTTTTTCTAATCGTGCTGTAACTTTCGTAGAAGTGGTGGCGTACTGTCTCAGTGATCGCTGTAGAATGGCTATACTACCACTACAATGTTTATGACTAGGCAATGGCTGGTATGTATGGCAATGTCTATGGACAACTCTTAAATTCCTACCTTAGGTTAGATATTGCGCTGATTTTAGACTTTGAAACACAGCTTTTCGTCCCAGCCGGAAATGATAGTGATTCCCTGTTCGTTCTTTTCTGCACGATAGTTGCCCTGTAACTCGCCACCTCAGGAAAGCGCACAACCTCACGTCTTTAGTGAGGGATTTCGTGAAGAAATCGAACGAATGGCTTGCCGCTCTTTTGTACATCACCTTTTTGATGATGCCAACCGCGTTTTTCTTTCTCCTTGCAGGGGTTGCAGAATTTAAAGGAGTAAATAAGAGCAGTAGGAACCGTAAGAACGGTAGTGCTTAAAAAGTGGAGATGGTGTGCGTCGTTCCTTTTCTTTTTCGATCCTCTCTCGATGAGCTACGCTCCCATCGAAGCCTTTCCTTCTTTCCTTAGGAGTTCGGTCGTTCGTCATGTTGATTTCACGATATCGATACACATAGCTGAAACATTCGGAAATATTTCTTCCGTTGAGGGTTAAAGAGACTTTTTTACGATTGCCACCCTCCTGTTTGTGTGTAATCTCTCTATATTTTACATCACATTAGGCAGCATTAGCTTCGAATCTTTGAAGTTAAAAGAATGATGAATCAGCCGAATCAGCCGAATAAAGCGAACGAAGAGAGTGCAATTATCGGTCGTTAAAGTCTGCTCATATGTTATCCTATTATCCCAGCACGTATCCTCCTCACTAGAAAAATCACAGCCGAGTAGTCGCAGCGCTACGTGATGGATGGATTTGCTTCGGAAGTATTGAATTTGGATATCAACTTTAGCGCGGGCGTAACGCAGTCGGTTAGAGGTTCCGCCCTAGTGCAAACCAAGCCTTTCATCCCTCCGGGGTCGATAAATTGGTACCAGACTGGTCTGGGAGGATAAAATACTGACTTGACCATCGGGTGGCCCCCGCAAGTCATTGTACGGGCTAGTTAAACGTTCGTAAACCTCAAACGATTCTGAATTGAAGTGAACGTGGGGGCGCACTCCGAGCGGATTGATTAACGCCAGAAACTTTATCCTTTATCCTTTGTCAAGTTTATCAACGTTTTTGGATCCGCATATAGCCGTTAGTGATAATTATCAATCAGCAAATTTCTCCGGTCTTTTCTGCAATCACAAAGGCTGCATAACAAACAACGCATAAAATATGTGTGTTACAGGCATGGACGTATTCTTACGTGAATGTTTCTGAAGCGTTTAATGTATAGGAATCACACTTCTCTTCCTTCAGCCTCAATATTTACTCGAACAACTTAAAACAATTTATTCAGTCTATTACAGTTGAATTAATCACAAAATGATGGAAAATTAGACATTAATGGAAGTTAATTGTAAATCACAAGGAATGTTCTATTATTCTTAAACTAGTCACTTGAGATACAACTCTCCGTTTAACCTTGATTAACTTCTTCTGACTCTAATTATGAATGCAAGTAAAGCTAAACCACGTATAAATACTATCATCATCATCAGAATAACTACGTTCACCCAATAATAATCCGGATAGAAGCCGAGGGATCTCAGAAGCTAAAATAAAATTTGTAATCAACACTATATCTTTTTGACGCACATATGTATGAAATATGCTGAAAATCCTTCTAAAATATTAACGAATGTACAAATTAAATCTTTGGAACTTCTTACATCACGGCCGTTGTTCGACGAACATATAGACGTAGAGTCGTAAGTCTTATTCGTTTGGCAACCTAGGAATGGTGATATATGAAGAAGCAACCAGTCGTCTTGTGAAATGAGTGTTAAGGCACAAAGACGTAAAAAAATCATCGCACCTTCAATTTCCTCAATAGGAGTTAGTAGAACAATAAGGTGTGCTTCATAAGCATATTTGAACCAGGAAATGTGAGGGAATATTTGAAAATAAAAAGGAATAGTCCTCAGATCGATATAGAGACCCGCTAAAATATTCCGATAATCTGTTATATGTTCAGAGGTGAAGTCTTTTTTTCGATATTTAAACTCTAAAGTTTTTGATTCATCCAGATTTTCTTTACGTGCGATAACTTCTATACTTACTGTTCTGCACCATATTTTCCAAAATTACAGAGGAAGTACTACGCTGTACAGTAGTACAGTTCCCCAAATTTGTAAGGCTACGATTTTAAACTACCCACCAAATACAAAAAGTGGACTGACAACTATAGGAACGTAAGTGACAGCAATCGATTTTGACCCACATATACAAGCAGCAGCATATCCTAGAATAGAGTGTTTCTTGAAGATTGAGAGGAATGACTTACTTGAAAAGACTGGAACGATTCTAGGAGTTCTATTGAATATTCGGTCCTATGCGAAAGAAGCACGTACCCAAAGATGCGGAAAGAGTGGCCACAATTATATTTACGAAGTTAAACTCAAGGTATTGTTGGAATGAACGGGAATACCCTAAAAGGATTGTGATAACGTTGCTTGCAATAAGATCGGGCTGATTTAGAACATCGCACCAGCAAGTGAATAGAGAATTATAGAGTACGCTGTGGGAAAAACAATGTACTGAATAGCCTGAAATCCTTCATATTGATCTTGGGCACATTATAGTTTCATTGTCATGAAGTCTATGAGGTCTTACATCTGCAGCATTAGTTGCAATAAAATAAGCGCTTGGAGAATAAATATTGGATTGATATTCTCGGATTACAACGGGTAGTTCGGCTACGAAAACCTACAATAGATCCAACTCATACTTTAGTGTCCTTTATTAGGTCGAAGGTTGCCTCTATTTCAGCTCAACTGGAAAAAACAGGATGGAAACCGAGTGTGGAAGAAAGGGGGAGGGATGCGCCTATACATGTCTGATTGTTACCTGCATGTCGTGGCCCTGCTTTCTCTCAATGCATTCGGGCGTCTGGGTACGCGCGTTAGTAGTGTAACTACCAAAGCGCTTTAGTAGTGCTATATAACGTGTACCCTTATGTGGTGGATGCTTCTTAAAGATTGCAGAAAAATGCTGCTCTCAGACACCCTGCCGGACCCTATTTCCTCATACGTCAAATGCCTGAGAGAAACATGAAAGATTTGACAAGGAGCATCCGTTTCATAGCTTTGGAATGCTGGCCGCTGTCAAATGAACTCCAAGAATGTCCAGAAGAACTCCGCTATGTCCAGACTACTGCGTCATCTGTATATACCGCTTGCTGCATTGCAGGAAAAATTGCCCCATAATCAGTATCGACAATTACGCAATCTACTCCGACAATGCTGATGAAAGGAAAGTAGGAGGCTGCGCGATGTTAGGAATGACTACAACCTGGTAGAGGAAATTGAGTCAAGTCAAATCGTAAGTGCTCACGTACTTGCGGAAACCGCGGAGAACTACAACAATTTCGCGTTCTATGATGAATCGAATACGTTGATGTCAAAGATACCAACGTATTCGGTTTATCATAGAACGTGAAATGTAACCGGCGGTAGTCTTTGGAATTGATGCAAGTCCAAAGATGGACCTTGAACAACAATCCGCTGGGCTTATGTCAAGAAGGAAACATCGGATAACGGAAGTCGTCTGGTAGTCACTGAGAGCACTCGAAATTCAATATTGCATTCATCTTTAGGAAAAATCATCGATGCCATCAGCTTTCGTGGCAAGGGACCACCCTTTTAACACTATATGAGCAGCGAAAGCGAAAGATGTGGAGTCTTAAGCTTCAGCTCGATTACGTTCCTACGAGGAACTTTTCTTTGTCAGACATCAGAAAATCTAGAGCTGCCGCGTTCCGATAACTGCCCAGTTCTTCTATTCCTTGATAATACGGTTCTAGAAAAGGAATCTTGGAGTTCAACATCAAACCTCGACATAGCAGGTTTGAAAGACGATGAGTCCAAGATGAAGTTCTCCCGACGAGTGTCGATAAATAATGGATTACGGCCCAGAAGAGAGTGGAGGACAGTGACTGTTTCACTAGACGCGCTCAGTGCGCTGCAACGAAAACGCTTTCGATTTTCAAAGCGAAGTTTGACTTTACTTCTACGAAGACAAGTTCCACGTATAGTTCTGTATGTGTAGCTCGCACTACTGGTGACTTCATCCGCATCCGCCTTCAGCGTCTGAGAAAGAGGTTGCGTCGCCAGTTGAAATTGTGAAAACGTGATCGTGGGAAGACGGACATCAAGAGCGATGGAGTATGAAAAGGCGTGAGAGGACAAGAACCCGAGAGAAGCCTGTACTCTGTTAAGGGAGCACAGCGGTAAGATGAAGAGGGGTTCACCTTCCCATAACACTGCCAGCGGAGTCGTTGTTGAAGAGGCAACCCTGCTTATCTGGAGCGAACATTTTAGCAACTTGCTGAATGAGCAAGCAGCCAAAAAATAAATAATGGAAAGTCTAGCGGAGATAACGGTTAGCGCGGAAATGCTGATCTCTTCCTCTTTCTGGTATCCGTGAACTGACGAAGATCATCCGTCCAATGTGGATCGACGAAAGGATACATGAATTGTGGAGACAGATGACTCCTCTCTACAAGAAACTCCGTCGAAATACGGAATTAAATAACAGAACGGAACGGAACACGAATTGCCGAGAAATAACAGTGCTACGGGTAATGTATAAGGTTCTCAGTTCAGTCGAGACGTATAGTTTTGCAGATTATAGAATAGTGACGGAGATAGATTTTACGCGACCTTTAGCCGAAGGTTAAACAGGATTGGCTTGGATATGCAATGCAGATGGCTGCGTCAGGTCTAACATCAGCCCGCCGTTTGAAGGCGTCACCCCACGGGGGGGGGGTAGGAGGAGGAGAGTGATTCCGTCCAATTCTTCCTAATTCCCGTAAAAAACGGACCGGAAGATGCGGAGCGCGCACAAGGTTGGGGCGCTCCAATCGAACTCACCGTAGAAAATAGTGCGCCGGAACGCTCGTAGCGTATCTTGCGGGCCGTTTTTTACGGCAATTAGGAAGAAATGGACGGAATCACCCCCCTCTCCATAGTCTCCCATCCCGTATGCGAATACTTCACAGGAAATCCGTACCACCCCAGATTCGTGGAGTGCCTTTAAGTTAAGTCGGAAGAAAGAGGTAGGGGTGAAAGAGAACAGGAAAAAAAATAGAGAGGGTTAAAAAAAGCAAGTACGTTTCAGAAAACGACTTTAAGTTCGACGCGTATTAATCCATACTCTTCTCATCTATACGGCATCAGATGTGAACTGGAATTTTATGGAACTCACAAAAATACACGGAAATAGGAACATATATATCATATCGGTTCCGGCACGTAATGCAGCCCCTTTGTAATTCATCAGGGTGCTTTCGGTGAGACGGCTATCAAAATATATGCAACCAAGTATCATAGAGATAGCCTAAAATAGAATACAGGCTTTCATTCCGAAAAATTAAAGGTTTTTAAAATACGGGTGAAAAGTCCAAAAAAAAACAGTCAACATCTAGCTCAAAGCTCCTCAGTCAGCATTTCAACGCGTGGTTATTTGACTATGTGGCGCGTCCTCGATGTATGTATGTACAGGGCTCCTTTTACGGTATACAGAAAACTCCATAAACATTTTTCTGGCTTTTTCTCATAGTTTATCAATGCTTTTCTCTTTTAATAGTGTTTGAATGGGCTTAAGTAATCTCAACAAAACCTTCTTTCAGTAGCTTCACCGCTATTGTTGGTCTAAAGGAGTCTTTTAGATTTCTACTTTGTAGGAATTTGATTTCTGTCCCATTTTCTTGTGCAGTTGTGCATGATCAGCGTTTAATGCAATCCGAATCACAGAGAAATTCCAAAATGCGTAGTAGAAAAGGCTAACCATACACGATTAAAGAAAAAGTTGCGCAGAAATTCAGTACCTGAAAACTGATGTTTCTGAGGAGTCAGGAGAAACTACTGAACTAACGAGAAAGAATTTTCTTAGAAGTACGATCACGGAAGGTGAAAACCGTGCACAAGTTAAACTCCTAAATGTCTTCAAGGAACAAAATGTACTATCAAACTAATGGGAAATTATCCTATCAATACCACATAATCCTATTCATACACCTTTATACAAAAAAGAACGAAAAACTATTAAAACCAAGGGGCTCAGTGTACACCCCCACGGAGGATGCGTCGCGTCGTCATATAACCATTCATTTCTAGCCGAATCTATGTGAACACTTCGCTGACAGATGAGATTTTGAGTATGGTGCTAAACTGCCATCTATAATGAGAAGTAAATAAATATAACAAGCGTACGCATATATGGATAAGTCGAACACGAAGTACGATAGGATTTCTAATTATGGAGCGGAATGATCGCACGAATAACCACCACGTTTGAACGAACCAAGATACAGCATACCTGGACTCATATATTGTTTATATTTAATACATGGATTTATTCTATGTATTCATAAAGTATGGAGAGGGTGTAGCGCTGTTGGTTAGAGTTCCTCAGTGGCTGTGTGATCGATCAATGGTTTGAAACAGCTCTAGTGCTGACCAAACCTTTCATTCTTCTGAGGTCGATAAGTTAGTGAAAACTTGACAGAGAGGATAGCTCGATATATCGATTGGCCCCCGCAGACCCTTGCATAGCCCAACCAAGGTTCATAAATTCAATTCACAACAATTCTGAATTGAAGTAAACGCCTTGGCGCATTCTGAGCGGGTTGATACCACAGAGGCATTGTCCTTTTGACACCATTTATACGGAGTATCCCAGACAGTGTATATGTATGTATCACATATGAGAAATATGACAGAAGCGGCAACCTGCGTGAAAACCGTCCAACTTTAAATACGTTTACACCGTTTTTGCAAATATTTTTTCGGTTATGGTAGATGGGAAGAAATGGTTGACACAAAATAATCCTAAGAAACCTTCAGGTATAAATGTAGAGACAAACAAAACAAAACAAAACAAATGCAATTACAAAGCTATTAAGCTATTAAGAAGTGTATCTCAAAATGTTATGATTCAATCGTTAATGTAAAAAATTAAGCTTTTTGAAAGCCTTTTGAAAGCTCCCATGCTAGTATTTTAGTTTAGATAAAGGATAAAGTCACTGGCGTATCAATCCACTTGGGATGCGCCAACGCGTTTTACTGGAATTCGTAATCGATGAGGTTTTGGAACGCGTGTTGGCCTATACAATGACTTGCGGGGGCCAGCTGATGATCAAGTCAGTGTTTTTATCCTCCGAGACAAGTCTGGTACCAATTTCTCTACCCCGGAGGGATGAAAGGCTTGGTTTGCACTAGGGCAGTTTCGAACCCTCGACCGTGTGACTACAACGGACCTCCAATCGACTGCGCCGCACCCGCTCCACTATTTTAGTTTTCTTTCCACGAAAAAACTGGAATTCTGGTATGGAAGCCTCCAAAAAGTGCGCTCAGTGCGCACAACCACTCTGTTGAGTTTTGCCTAACAGAGATAAATACTTCAAAGCTCACCCTTTTCCCACTCCAGAATTATACTTGATTCTTCTTCTACTGGAGGAAGTCATAACATGCGTCACATAATGCGCATGTTTGGCTGCATCAGATATTTCGAAAGCTTCGATAATAGTCTAAAATATGGTCCACATTTGGATTACATTGACTAGTTTACTATTTAGTTCACATTAAATGCCCTTACTGTGATATGCGTAAAATATTAATTGACGGTACACCCTGGTGACGCTCTTTACACGTTACCTTTCGGAATGGAAGGTTTTCAAACAGTGGAAGACCAGCAAAAAAATGCTGTTGTATAAGATGGAAGATCCACATGACATCGACAAATATCGCCCAATCTGCTCATTACCCGTGATCCACAAGCTCGTTACAAGAGTAACCCTTAATAGGGTTGAAAAAGTATTAAATAAAGGACAGCCATGGGAGCAAGCGGGGTTTCGAAAGAGATCCACCACGACTGACCACATTCATACTGCTTCGGAACTCGTTAAGGTATTGCTAGAGTACAAGGTGCTGCTCTATCTCACGTTCTTCGACTTGAAGAAGGGTTTCGACTCCGTGGAGACGGAAGCGATCATAGAAACCTTGGTCTGCATGCAAAGTTCGGAGCAGCGCGGGCGCGCGGATTGGCGGCTCTGCGGTTTTAGTAGTTATTCACAACAGTGCGCCCAATAACCACCAAAACCGCAGAGCCGCTGAGAGTTGTACAGTAATTTCACGACCGGAATTTTGTCATTCTACAAGAATATCATCATCAACGTAAAGGGAGGGGTTCGACAGGATGACACCACTTCAGCTAAAAAATTTACGGACCCTCTCGAGAATGCAATGCGAAGGCTGAAATGGGACGACGTTTGAGTGGAAGTTGATGTTTGCCAGCTGCACCATCTGTGACTTTGCTGATGACGTTGTTCTAATAACATCTAATGTCAGCAAAGCGGAACGTATGCTGGCCGAATTCAGCGAAAGATGTGGATACACCAGTCTGAATCTCAAAATATGATGTTCATGTGAAACGGATTTGTCTCGGATGCCTCATCTACGTGCAACGGAACGAACATATCGGAATGATCAGCTTCTTTATCAGGGTCGGGAAACGAACATGAACAACGATCTAACCCCCGAGCTGAGCAGGAGGAAACGAGCGGCTTGGAGAGCGCATAACAGCATCGAGGATGTAGAAGATAAAGAACACCTCCGACTCCGTGCTTTCTGTTTTCCGTGCTTCCAGACTTGAAAAACCTGGACACTTCGCAAGCAGGAAGAAAATGTGGTGAGCGTCATTGAACGCTCGAAAGAGTTAGAGAAAGATTGCTAGGAGTATCCCGCTTCACGCAAGTGAGGGACGGGGTTTGAAGTTCTTTCCTACGTCAGCGATCGAAGATTACAAAAGCCGCCGCCTTTGCCAAGGAAAGTAGAATAAGGTGAGCCGGACACATGATGCGCTTTGACCAAGCTTCCTGGGCTCCCCGCGATATTAAGCGCACTGCAGGAAGAACCACACAGGGGTAAGGTAGCGCAGTCCGTAAGAGGTTCCGCGTTCTTATCGATCGGAGGTTCGATTCCGCACTAGTGCTCACCAAACCCTTCATCCCCTCGGGGTCGATAAATTGGTACCAGACATGTCTGGAGGATAAAAACACTGACTTGACACATCGGCTAGCCCCCGCAAGTCATTGTATAGGCCAACTACACGTTCGTAAACCTTAAACGATTCTGAATTGAAGTAAATGTGGTGGCGCATTCCAAGCGAGATGATTAAAGCCAAACATTTTATCCTTTATCCACACTTTACAGGAAGACCGCCGACCCGATGGTCAGATGTCTTCACGAAGTCCTTCAAGGAAAATTATGATGCTAATATGTATCACGCGAATGGAGGAACCACTTAGCGACTCTGTCCCGAGATCAGGACAGATGGGAAAATTACTAGCGTCAACTCGACCAGCTCAGAGAACAAAGGGATCAAGGTGATCGAACTACCTTTTCTTTGTTTAATCTAGGATTCTCGTGGTGGCTAAGATATAAAAAAAATTGATCAAATAACCTCAGCTCTCTTATAGTAATCTTGATCTGTTTCATTCTCGTTTCTGGACAAAATCTTCATGAAGTGATCGGGTAAGCTTGTGTATATAGGGCGAGGATATGAGCATCTGCAAAAAAACCATTCACAAGAGCTGAAGAAGAAGCGAGAAACTCAACGCACTACATGCCAAAGCTGAAGTCTATATGCCAATACACGTCCCACAACAAAAACCCCAACGATTACGAATTGCAGGCGAACGCGTTGGCGTATCCCGAGTGGATTGATAGGGTGGAAAGACTTTATCCTTCTATTCTTTTATTCGTGACTTTACTATATCTGTTTATTATCGCGACCGTTTCTCTTACAATTATACGTCACTTATGACACACTAATCTTAGTTGATTCATTTCAAATTCAATATAAAGACATCAGTAATGTTACCTTCTCTTCAAAAAATCAACTATCAATCTTTATGTGTCATCTTTTCTGTTTGTTTGTGTTGCTTCTCAGTCAAAGTGCTATAAACTACTTCGAATTCGTGTTGTTTTTGACATATAGTGTTAATCAGCAAATTTGTTTTAAGGCTTCTGTAATGTTACTAAACAGAGAACGGATGAAAACGGAAGTTGTGGACTTACTTTGTGAAAAATTCTCCAACTTCGGCAGCAACTCCTTGATAAGCTACTTGACCTTGTGACATTAGAATTAACCTCAATAACATCTTTATGGTTTCCAAGCACAATAAAATGGTTTCAGCTGCAATGCAGCAATCTCGGAAGAGGTGCGTTAGAAACAAATACTGTTACGGTTCTGGAATTCACAAGTTCTCGACGTCAAATCAGCTGCAAGCAGGTTTTCGATTTTGAAATAATATTACAGATTTGTCGCATGATTTCCTCCTCGTTGGGTTGGAGGAAATTTTTTTGAAATTGTTTAGTCGTTTTTAAAGGCATCACCCCACGAATCAGGAGTGGTACGGGTTTCAGGCGGGTAATGCCTATACGGGGTCGTAGATTGGGGGGAGAGGGTGATTCCGTTCATCTCTCCCTGTATCAGTGTGAAAGGACGATCCCGGAACTGTTTCTTACGACGGCTTCTGCTGTATTGCCCAACCTTTGCGCCCCGCCCCCGCCTGCGATTCGTCCGAATGGGTTTTCGGCCAATCGCAGGCGTGATGGCCCAAGCGATGCAATAAAGAACATCATAAGAAACGGCGTTTCGTCGTCCTATCACACTGATACAGGGAGAGATGAATGGAATCACTCTCCCCACAATCTACGACCCACTATGGGCATTACCCGCCTGAAACCCATACCACTCCAGAATCGTGGGGTGATGTCTTCAAGTGTTCCTGGCGGAATTGTGGAAGAAGAGATTTGCACCGAAAAACACATATGACATAAGTTCGTAGACACTTTTACACGTAACTGCAGTTTCTTCACCACCAATACTTGAGCATACTACAGAGTATGTAGATCTCATTCACCTTGAGTGAAAACCTATGAAAAGGCAATGGTCTCCAGTACTCGGTGAGACCACACAGTTTGTTTAGCTGTTTGAATTTTTTTCGTAGTGTAGTTAAAATGATATTGAAGCTCGACAAAGGCAGAGTAAGAGTTGAATGGGATAAGCATAGTATCAAAAACTTCGATCATAAATAATGTTTCATCAAAATCTCGTTCCCAAAACAAGAGAGCAGAACTAAGTTCATAGATTTTTCATTTTCGCTTTTGTCAGAAATTAAATGGAACTTTATTTGTCAAAGAGATTCTCTTTTCTACGGGACTGGTGTAGTATTTTCACTGAATAACCCAACCCCAAATAACATAACCTAATTTAAAGTGGAAACTCTGAGCGAAAACAAGAATCATAGCTTTCGTCATCTACTCTCGTTCGCATTTCGTCAAGGCTAAGCGCCGTGTACGAAGAGACGTGTTTTAGGCGATATTACCGCTTAGAAATTGTTTGCTGAATTCAAAATGGACGTTTTGATGGGCGCGGAGGGATTTTTTTTTGTTGAGACAGCGTCTGGAGGGTGTTGTAAACAGTGACAAAGAATGTGTACATTAATAGATGCTTTTTATAGTAGTTGTAATAAAATCAATAATTTTTTTAGTAGATAAAAACTACGAAGTTGTGTTAGAGCCCAAAATTACTTTGTAATAGAATATATCTGTTGGGAATTTAAAAATAAGAACCAGCATTAGCAGAGTGCGCTGCACAATTCTCACTACCTGTGTCGACTTATGAAGATCTGTATTAAGTTTTCTTCGGACGAGTGCATGACATCCGACATCAGAGTGCACGAGTCAAAGAAAATTTGAGGAAGCACATCACAAAATTGGTTATGTTGAGATCTTTAGGCGAGCAGATAGTCCATTAGGATGAATTTGGTCTTCTGGGAAATTCAAACAGGATTCGTTGCGACCAACGTGCTACCGCCCCTAACCACACAGCTTACAATATTGATCCAAAAATTAACGAAAATTAAATAAGCATAAAAAACCAAAAACATTGCCTTTTAGATAAAGAAACATTTTTTCAAATAACTGGTTAATAACATAAAAGCTAAACTGTTTTTTTAGTTTAGGTTTGAAAAACGCTCTACTTTTGTGTCAACCTAATGCTAGGGTAGAAGATGGGAGTTTGTAACGCGTCTCTGATTATGCAAGTTACTTCTACTTCTTACTTCAGTTATACTAGTAGGATTGCGACTTTGGACGACGTCGGAGTTTGCATTCTATCGCGCAAGAAGCAGCATCGTAGGCGCGTCCGGTGCAAACGAGGTTGTTTCTGTTTTTTTTGGATCACCAAGCGGATTGAGGATGATGACACTCACAACCGTGATATAAACTCCTTCTCCTATTTATTATTTGGAGAAACTTTAATACCGTTAATTTCAAAAGTGCAAAAGTTCTGTCTTTCTTGAATATTGGCATAATAACTACAATTTACAACTACAACAACCTCGAAATTCCCTAGTTTCCAGCTTACTCTTTCAGCTTCTCCCGATGGACATTTCATCTCCTCATCTTCCTCAGCAACAATGTCAGTTCGTATGGCATCCTAAGCAAGATCGCCTACTCCCTGCTTTCGATTTTCTAGTCTTTCCTTCGATTTCGTCTATATTTGACCTTTCGGTGCCTTTGTTTCGTCTTCGGTGTTGTATCTTGTTTTATTATTTACTTAACTGGTATCTTGATTGGTTCTTCTTTTCAACTTTTAGCTTTCTTCTATTTGCTTCTGCTTTCCTAGCAGGGATCAGTCTAATGCGTTCTAATGCGCAGTTCCTTTGATCTTTAGTTTGAACCTTCTCTGCACTGTTGTTATTCCCCTTTACTTCTTTATCTAGCTTATAATATTAGTGTTTCCTTTTCTACTCACCGGTTGAGCGGGGTGAGCCAGTATACCCGCTTGCTGAACTGCCGGTGTTGTACCTATTAATTTCATGAGGGCATCTTGCTCGCTGATATGATTGGAAGCCAACTAATTTTTATAGGCTATATGTACTTTCTTATTTTCCAAGAGTCTTAATCCCCACCCTGTCGAGTTTATGTGCTTTTTGAAATTACTAAATTGTCCCCTGCTTTACTGTTCGCGTGACGTATCCCTGCTTATTCTCATTCTACTCTTTTCGTTGCTGTATTTTCTATTGTTTATTTGTATTCATTCCTTGCCTCTTACTCTGGGCACGCCTTTGAGCATAATAAATAAATAAATAAATAAATAAATAAATTTGTCGATTACGGCTACTTTGGTACGTGCAACGATTTGAGCTCCTTTGGTTTTTGGTTTCGGATATAACATCTTATGGGATGATTTGTTCTGAGAAGCTATGGTACAAATGTTCTGACTTTTCACGCTCTGACGAGGAAGGCGACGACGCCGAAACGTTAGCAGTAATAAAGAGTGTTAGTATTTTCCGCTCTTGCTTCAAATCGATCGAGTTACCGTCAATTTTGTGATGAGCTGCTTTAGATTCCACAAAAAGGTATGTTAGAGTATTTTGTTTGTTAAATGAATACCTGTCAGCGAGTTCATAAACCTGGCTAGAAGGCTGATGTATCGTAGTGATGACGGTCTTGCCTCTGGATGCTAACAACTTCAGAGCAGCGGCAACCTTAAAATCGTGGTAATATAGGGATAGTATAGAAATGCTCGAATCTAGGCTCAGTATTGGGTTAAGAAATATCTCATGCCGCTTTTTTTTTCCAAACTTCAAAACATACTTCGAAATAGAAAACATTCGCAGATCCACATCTTTTGATATGGAATTTTTCGCTCTACAAGACAGTCGCATCCCGATTTTTTTTTCAATTTTATTGGGTCTTATCTTTTCAGGTCGTTAAAGTGTAGTCTCAAGTGGTCAACGTCGAGTCTTGAAAACATTGATTTTTTTTAAACATTGAACGGGTTGCTGAAACTGTCGAAGAAGCATGAACCAAAAAGACCTTAATAAGCGCAAAAAAAAGCAGGAAACATAAGATAGGAAGATCCATTGTGAAACTCGGAATACGAAGCCTTCCTAAATATTCTACAGCTCTAGTTTCTTTAACTCAGCCGGGCAGAGGTTGTCATTATCCATTATTCGTGGTTCACGTTTCGGCAATATCGCCTTCTTGAGAGCGTGAAAGGGTGGAATCGAACGTGACTTATCCGATCAAATGCCAAAATCAAAAAAAGAAAGTCCTAAGTTTACTGTTTTGTCTCCTACGTACAGGTAGAAGAGAGTAGCGAAGAGCGATTGTCTCTGCCTTAAGCGCGAACTCGCTTCAGGTTTAAGGCTGATATTCGATTGCGCTGGTCACCTCACCACAGATATCTAGCCGTAGCAGGCTAGTCATTTGATCCCAAGGTACGATGTTCTCTTCAACCTGTAGCTAGGGGACCGAACAGTAAACTTAGAACTTTCTTTGTTGGGCATATAGTTTGTTTGATCGGATAAATCACGCTCGACTTCACCCTTTCAGACTCTGAAAAAGGCGATATTGCCGCAAGGCTAGCCATGGATAAAGGATAATGACAACCTCGTGTCCGCTCCTATCAAAGAAACCAAATACTGAGACATCACCATGCCGAGGCTCGTTGCAAATCGTAGATTGAGAATTCTACAACTTCTTTCGCTAGTATTGCGGGACTATGAAGATCACCTGCAGAGCCATGAACGAGTCAAGTCCAGATGTTGGCTCATCGCAAAATAGGATTGATGGATTGGTTAAAATCTGAAAGCACTGCTTATCATTCGTTAGAGGAGAAAGCGAAAAGATTTCTCCCATACCTCTGAAGCAAATGATAATCGCTTTTTTTCGCCCTTCGAAATGCTCTTTGTGGAATCGCTACCAATTTTTGTGTTTCGACAACTCGCTAGCCCCATCTAAAAGCGCAGATCGACAACATGTTCATACAGTGTACTGTTGAATAGCCTACTTCTGTGATGATGTCTTCTACTATCTCCTTACGCATGGCTTCTGACATAATTGAAGGCAATCGTAGGCGGGCCTGCGTCAAGAGACCGTTTTAAAAATATGTTCTGCACTAAAATCAACGTATCACGAAATTGACGTGGTCCGAAAATCCCGGAGAAAACGGAGTTTTCTCGTTGTCGATCGCGGAAACGATCGTTGCCCCGTTCAATATTTCCTAGTCATTGTATAAAATGTAAGTGATGTGTATAATGCGCTCTATCGCAAGTTGATCGATACTGTAACATTCCCTTTAGGGGCGGAGCTATCTATCACGGAAGGCGGAGCAGTCTCGCGGCTGGGCTCATAAGAGCCCATGCCTGGAGCACACGGAGAGCACCCTAGCCACTGGATACCTGCAGACCAAGCACCGATCAAGGACGCTCGGGACGACGACACCAAGGACCGCATCGCTAGCCTGTCGCTCATCTCCCATCGGGAGCATTCTCGAGCCTCTCGAGAATGCTCCCGATGGGAGATGAGCGGAGCCCAGTTTATTTATTAGAGGTAAGGCTTTCTCCTTGCGTGGGTCGAGAGCTGCTTCAACTGCGCGACATTTAATAGAAAAAATGGCGTGGGAATCGGTTTAGTTCGTATGAGGTAATTTAGAACGCGCTTCTAGGAACACGTTACGTTCCGCTAAGAACCTTTTCATGGGTTTTACTTGATTAGTGAAGAGACTTCATTGATGATGACGCTCGCACGTGGATGTGGCGCGTGCATTTTGGGTGGCGCGTTGCAACTGGTTTCACAGCGAAAGGGCGCCGTCTTTCACGCCGTTTTTTCGCGCCTAGCAAGGGAAGATGAACGGGGCAACCCTCGTTTCCATAACGTACAGCACGAACTCTACATTTTTCCTGGGGTTTACGTATCATGTTAATTTCGTGATACATCGCCTTCAAATAGATCGTTACCAGTACCGCAAACATCAAATGCTCCTGAACGGTCACGTCAGAAATGAATAGGTCATCCTGCTGCACATATGCACTGTATCTTTTAATATCTCCAATTTCAAGGAGGAAGCTTCAACAGTCCAATTACAATGTACTATTTTTTTTAGCTATTTTAAGATCTAAATGTCTGCGCACTTATTTATAGCAACTTCACCGTAGATACGCATTCCACGCATTTTCTTTTGCGTAAGAATGTTAAGAAGAGTTGATTTTCCTGCTCCACTGAAACGAAAGTCTGAAAAAATAAGGGCGAAATGAAAAAAAAAACTTTCTTTCACCTTGGTCCCATTATAAATGTTACTTGCCCAGGTTCAGCAAATCCAGAAACTGAAACAGACACAACTACTCCACCAAATAAGGTTGTCTGTGGTATGGAAACTACGTTATTAGAAGAGCTAATGAATTCGCAAATTAAGAACGAAAATGCCAACATGTCATGTCCTAACTTAAACTCTCGTGTTGAACTATTGAAAAACAATAGAACTTAAACTAGAATTGGATTCACTAGAACTACTAAGAAAATAAGTCATGTTCGATAATCATATGTACTGCCACAGTTCTTTACGATGGAGGAGATTACGAGCAATATAGACCTCACTCTGTAGTGTGGAAGGTCAGAATCTGTTGTTTTTCACCTGGAAATCAGGGACACTAATTTCTTTATCTTCAATTCATCTCGGGAAAAAGCGCATCTAACGCAGTGGATAAGAGTTTCGCCTATCACTGCGCGATCGATGGTTCGAAATCACCTTAGTACCCTTTCATTCTTCTTTGATCGAGAAGTTCGCTCCATACTTGTTTGGGAGGATAGAAATACACGTGAAATGAGAAGAAATGATTGGATTGGTTAAGATTTTAATTTGGAAAAGTTATTCATAGTCTATCCCCCAATTTATCCTGGTTCTGACATGCCACAGTTTGAAATCGAGGTAGGACCATGGCGATCTGCAGAGATGGGTGGCGGTAGCGAGGATCCTTACACGATCCCCAACGCTAAGGCTACCCGCAGAGTTCAGAGTCGCGCGGGGGCGCGGTTTGGCCGCTTTACAGTTTTGGTGGTTATTGATTATTCACAACAACAGTGCGATCAATAACCACCAAAACCGCAGAGCCACCAAACCGCACGAACGCGCGCCTCTGAACTTTACGGGCAGCCAAAGGTCCACGCTTCGAGCGCAACCGCTCACGCAACTGTCCGTGCTTCATGTCGTTTTGACCCAACTATAGGCCCATAATTGTACTTCTGGAAAAATCCTCTCAAGTACCAGACTACGGAAAAACTTTTCACGTCCTAGTCCTCCAATCGACACCCATAATTATTCGCGATGCTATCGCTACAAAATTCCTCCTTTTCGCACTTTCAAGCTAGCCTTACCTTGATCGAGGACCACCCTGGTCGAACTCCCAAGATCGTTCCGATGAAACCCAAGAAATGTGCTTTGTGGTGGGATTTCTGCATATATGTCCCTCCATATTAATCTTTTTCCTTCCTGAAATTTTCGCATGTGTATTCCATCGCTGGGAATTACACTCTGCTAATTACACTCTAATTACTCTCTACCCTTTTGAGCAAGGAAACGGAGGAAACAAAGATCGGATCTGGATTATGGATGGCGCGATGGTGCTTTGTACATTTGACTAACCTTTGTAGGACTATCACATGCTAGTTTTGCGGAGACGCTCTTTGCTTGTGGAGTATGAAGACTCTAAAAGAAAAAAAATTCTATGCACTTATTGTAGAATTATGTCTCATTAGCAAAAATACCAATGTTCCACTCGAATCGCTGTCCTCCAGTGAACCACGACCGTCTTGGATTCCTAATGGTTTTTCATTTGATCCTAGGATTGAAGCGATTTGCTCTTGAGACAACTTAGGCGCTGGGATTTCCTTAATTCGAGGAAGTGGAAGAAGACAGCTTACTCGGATATATATCGCCTGACATTGTACAGGTCAATGGACCGCCTAGTAACGACCGAACAATAAGAATAAACCAGTCATCTCAGTTGGTTGGTGAGCACATCTAAACATAGTTGTTGATGTTTACTGAGGGATCTTTTGCTTATCATGCTATGATACAGTCAAAACGACATGAAGCACAGTGCTGCTGCATGCGCGGTTGAGTCCGAAGCGGTGCGGTGGAGCATAGCGGTCAGGAGTTGATCCCTGCTATCACAGTTCATTCTTGCAGCTCGCGATGGTCCCATCTCGATTCCAACCGCTATCGCCGCGTCGAACGCAATCGCTTACGCAACTGCACCGTCTTTCATGTCGTTTTGACCTGACTATATGTAATGAAGAGCTCATTCTGTCACGTGTATGTGTCAGTCAAAAAACTCCAAGCCAATATTTAATTTCGGCCAATATTTTCAATTATTTTTCCATAATTTCACTTGTAGTAGTAATTAGTCACTCTATAGTCTCACTTTCAACCACTTTTGTCATCTCACCTGTGATGTATAGTTTAATCACTCAACTTGGACGCATAATATAGTTCTGCAGAATAAATGGGGTTACTGAATCAAACACGAATGTTTTTGAAGCAAAATTATGATAGGATGGATCATCAGCAGATCTTGTGAGAGCGGTCAACATTAAGCTCTTGAATATTGCATCATTTTTTCCCATCTGAGAAGGTCTCCGAGTCTTCTCATCGTTGACAACGGTACCTGAGATGAAAAAGAGATGAAAAAGTGAAAAGCCAACTCTTAACTCCACGTAAGCATTTTCATGTGAAAACAATATATATTAAGAAACGTTTTTTAGAACTTTTGTGAACGCCGAAGTACCCGGAGTTATTTGTATCTTTTTACTTCGGAGATGTGCACAAATATCAACACATCTAAGTTCATACAGAAAATGTCTACACACGTGTTGTTAAAACAGCTAACTGGAATTTTGAAGGCGCTAACATGCACAGAATACATGACCGCTTTCGGATCTGTTCACACCGCTGCGCAGGCGGATGCGTCACGACTTCACTGTCAGCTTCACGATATTTGTGGCCTCTTTACGGGCATGAGAGCTTATGGTGTTTGCAAATTTTAATTTTACGAAGAAGCAGCGATTGAAGAGTCCTAAGCAACCAAGGGAACTTCTCTTCTATTACTCCAAAGCGTTCCTTCGCTGATGCATTTGCCTATTAACTTTGTATCTACCTTATTTTATCATCTGATATCCCTTATGCATTAGAGAGGGTGTGTCACAAAGTTGACGTGGTACGAAAACTCAGAGTAGACATATGGTTCCGATTTTAGATTGCGGAGAAAGTGAGGTTTCACTCATGTTTTCCGGTGGCGTGGAAGTTGCCGTCCTTTCCTACGGGTTAAATTGGGACTACCCTGGCACACTCGCAGCGTCCACAAGCGAACGGTCGAAGATCAATGAGGTCTCCTCTTCAGCCTATCCAAGTAAAACCAATGAGGGCTGCTGAGGCGAACAAGGCCGTGTAAAAGGGTAGCACGTTCTCACGTACCTCGTAGGACCTAAAGAGGATCCCACACCGTTTTTCAGGATGATTAGGAAGTGATGAGAGGGATGAGAGGAGCCGCGCTCGTTTCCGCAATTTGCACTCCGAACTCTACGTTTTCCCTAGGGTTTGGGGTGACCACGACTGTACGAACTGACCAAGGTACGCGTCGACGACTAACAATCGGGAAGGGATCACTCCTTTGTCTGTGGAACTAAATGCTTCTGGATTCAAAGCACAAAGTGCTTGGCGTTCACGGAGACATAACTTGGTTTTGAGTTTATCTTTCACCGCTCTCTTTGAGATCCGCCAACGCATTTGATTTGGCCTCGGAATAGTAGTGATTTATGAATACGTATTCAAACGTTGGGCGGGTGTAGTGTAGCGATTAGAGGTTCCGCCTCATGCACGATCGATCGGAGGTTCGAATCCGCCCTAGTGCTCACCAAGCCTTTCATCCCTTAGGGGTCGATGATTTGGCACCAGACCTGTCTGGGAGGATAAAAACGCTGACTTGACACATCGGCTAGCCACCGCAAGTCATTGTATAGGCCAGTTACACGTTCGTAAACCTCAAACGATTCTGAATTGAAGTGAACGTGGTGGCGCATCCCAAGCGGATTGATTAACGCCAGAAACTTTATCCTTTATCCTTTATCGCTATCATCTATATAGTAGTAGTTTTGAGTCTAAAGATAGGGCAGATGTTTTCATCGAAGAAGTTATTAGTGTGACTCAATGTATAGGAACCGCTCTAAAGGTAGTACGACAGAGCTATAGTCGAAGAGCTCTACGGTCGAGAGGTCTAGCGGAGAAACCCGAGAACTTCTGACCGCCTCTTTACCGTTGCTTGTTTTTTTTTTTTCGAAAAACGTACTAGAGAAACTTTCTATCTTTACCCAAAGAAAGCGTTCAGCACATCAGAGGTCCTGCAAATAAGTATTAAATACAGATCTGGTATTTTAAGAGCGTGATTAAATAAACGACTTGGAACAAATAATTTTTTAGAAGGAGCGAAGTCAAAGTACTTCGGTCTACTTAGATAATGTTGCTCGCTAGTAGATTGAGAGACTGTGTGCGCTGAAGGTCACAGAAGGCAGGAATCATTGAAAATCTTGTCAAACTCAATTCTATTCTTGCAAACTTCACCGAATCATGTCATAAACAGCAGTGTCAGGTTTCCGTACGTCTTCAACAGTAACTCGTCGTCAACGGCATGGTAAGGGAACATGAACGGGAACTGAACTCCTAATTCCTTTCAGGAAATAGTTATCTGAGCTCTTTCAAAAAACACCACTACAGTCCAGGATATCGAAAACTCTCCTAATATCAGAGGTAATTGCGTTATGATCAAAGTACGTACGAGATAAGCGCACATTTCTCGATAAACCGTCCTGATCGTCCTTTGTTGGACCTTAATGCGTGTATTCAAATGATTGCACTCACATCTGACGAATTTCTGTTAAGTTCTGTTAGGGAAATAAAGAGGTAAAATGTAAGCGTTCATATTAGTCACAAATCCTATATCGCACCTACAATCAAACACTTCACTCGTTCTCTTAAATTAGCCATTCCATCCCCAAAGAATTAGACATTTGCTACAAACGGACGCTGAACTGAGCAGAATCTCCGAGAAAAGACCTCTTACAAGGAGGAGAATGTTGAGTTGAGGGTATGTTTGTGAAAATATAGCTATGCGTCTCTTGGAAGATAGCTTTATTTTATTCCTTCAAAATTTAGGGTTCCTTGCTCGCCTACATAAACACAACAACACGTTCAATTTTCACTTCATTCATTACTTATCCCATTCATTCATTAATCCAGAGGATTAGGTTCTTTTAAGAAGTGTAACTATAATCGGTAATTTATAAATATAAAATATGTCAAATGTGTATATAATAAATCTAAATCTGCGGAAAATTTGGTTGATTTCCCCAAGATGACAAAACGTTGTGAAGGGACACTAAATCGCAACAAATCCCTAAAGAAAACATGAGCTCTCCAATATGGCAGAAGATTTAAGGGCATCACCCCACGAATGTGAGGTGGTACGGATTTCAGGTAGAGTATTCTTATACGGGATCGTAGATCAAGGAGAGGGGGGGTGGGGGTGATTCTGTTCATTTCTTCCTAATTGCCGTAAAAAACGGCCTGGGAGATGCGGCGCGTGCACAAGGCTGGCGCGCTCCAATCGAACTCATTGTAGAAAGTAGCGTGCCGGAACGCTCGAAGCCTTATCTTGCGGGCCGTTTTTTACAGCAATTATTAAGAAATGGGCGGAATCACCTTTCTCTCCATAATCTACTATCCCGTACTCCACCTGAAATCCGTACCACCTCAGATTCGTGGGGTGATGCCTTTAATGTCTCTTTACAAAGTTTTGGGCAACATTTTTCTAGCAAACCATCATTTTTTTCGAAGGATGGGAATCGTTTCCGCCAAGAGTTCCATAGCAATCATGACGGTGTGGAAAATTGTTTCTGACAGTTAATTAACTTCGATGGTTACGCTCCGGGGTGGTTTTCTTCTGAGCAGAAACTTTTGCTCTCCAAAAGGTTGCACGTTTTGGAAATCCCTGATCAGAAAGAGGTGCCGGTTTTTAAACAATTCGTTTCTTTTGAATTAGCAAACGATGGTTTATCAATCTGTTGAGATTTGAGGCTCACGAAAATTTGAACCACCGCTCTAAAAAAACATAAAATGGTAGCAGTAGTGCTTACTACTTGGTATGGATGAAATAGATCTGCCACTACACTGATGTGCCATCTTAAGAACAAGATAGGTAAAGTAACATTGCATATGTATTAACAACTCGATGGTAAAGAATAAAATTGCGACATTATGTTACCAGAAGTCCTCCAGCCGCGCTCAACAGCAGTAGAACCTGGACGTCACATGGCGTGATCCACCACCAAGCAGTTGTCAACCGCGCTACTGGAGGAATGAAATCCCTACCACGAGAACTCCTTTCCAACCTTATGGTCAGCATGGTAACACGTTTCAGAGCATGCATTCCCATCCGTGGTGATCACACACCCTATTAAGATCCATTTCCCGTCTTTAGTAATTTCCTGGGGTTCATTGTAGGATGCGGTGGCTTCAGTGTAATTGTTCCCTCTGAATAAAAGTGTCATTTCTGTTCGCATCATTGTGTATTCCTCTCATTTACCTTCTGTACCATACTGTAGCAGTTCCTTCTAGGTATGGTCCAAATTTCATGGAGCTGGCTGTGACTTGCCAGTGACAGATCATAGGAGAGTTGCTTTCGTCCCTAAGTTCCTCCACACCAACGTATGTCCTTGAGCTTACGTGGGATTGAGCTTCAAGAACACTTATCCTCACCTGTCACACACGCATATGTCGGCGGTTGAAGAAATCGGCTATGAATCTTGTTTCTTCAATGCCTTTCTCGTCATCTTATGGCTAGATCCAAATCTCAAGGAAAGCGAATTTGCGGCAGAGAAGGTCGCGCGAGACTTGTTCATCGCGTTGACAACGCGCGCATTGCGCAACCATTAATGGATTCGAGAGAGTGCTCGAAACTCGTCACGATCAATCGTTCAAGTTCAGCTGCAGGATTGGATGCAGCTGTCCTCCTCTAGGAAATTTCTGACGATTCTCTTCGAATCTCCTCTCCGTTTTGTTAATGAATGGAACCCAAAAAATAAGAGTTCTAGAAGTATACGAAAATATATAGGGCGTGAACTAGCTGTCGATCCTAGGAAAAAAATCAGATTTATCCTTTCCGTTTTTTTTTTCATTTTCATAATTATGTATGGGGATCGATGTTCGAAATTCATATACATGAGGATCGATATTCGAAATCTAATTTTCATAAATTTCGAATATCGATGCCCATACATTTCATGAACTTTGTTCAAGCGTACTTGTAATGTTATACAGCTGATATTGTAGTTGTTAATAACTTTAAAAATCTTAAGAAGCGACTAGAAAGAGTTGCGTCCTCATTTCATGCAACAATACAACTCTTTCTGGACGTTGTCTGGAATAGACGTTATCTAACGCTCCACTTGGCTGTATTTTGAACATAAAATCACGGAAATTCAGTTAACAAAGGATCCTTCTTCCCAGGAAATAACATAGCATTCCTGACGCCCTCTCCAAGTTCTCTCTTAGGCAAACTTCGTTACCTTTAGATTTTCTCCTCTGATGGATTACCCATTGATCAAATTTCCAATAATTCTGCAGAAACAGATCAAAATTTTCCGGTAATTTACGCTTGCGTAGATAATTTGAAAACTCTTCAGTTTATTTTTATAATTTTTAAAAGTTGTACTGTTACAGCGGTTCTACGGCTGTACAGAATTATTGGAAATTCGATTAATGGGTAATCCATCAGAGGAGGAAATCTAAAGGTAACGAAGTTCTACAGTAATCGTATTATCGTAATTCTTCTACAGTTCCTCATGTAGAAGGATTACGATACGATAAGCACGCTGGCGCTTCGAATACGACTGTAGTTCGTTTGTTGACCTTCATCACGCATCAAAGACGTGCCTAATTGAAATCCATGGTATTGTAAACTATAATGGAAGTAACAAAATCTCCATAGGATGAATCGGAAGCGTAAGCGGAAGATAAAGCATTTCTCGACGTATAATAGGAGCGCTATTACATAGTAAACTCCAACGTTTCACTTACAGCTACAGCCTAACGCAGCTTTTTTCATGACGGACCTCCTTAGGGAAACGAGAAAGAGGCTCCCGTTGTCCTGGACTCATGGCAGTCCTGCTCAGGAACAATGGCATAAATCGCTACATGACCACCATCCTCGAGAACCATCTGTAGGATCATGCTCAGGTCCTGCAACGACGTTCGAGTGCCTCCACGCTGTCATCCTCTCACTGCAGTATGGATGCTAGTAGTTCAGGCTATTATGTGAAAAATGACAACAACATAACATCAACATTTATCGATTGAATCATGGTTTCAATCAATAAACCAGATCAGAATGATGAGAACCGTACCTGCTCCCTCTTTAACATTACAGATATCAGTCAATTTTTGGGAATGCAATTCAGAACAGCAAGGATAAGTTTTTCTATTACGTTGAGGGTAGAAAGAGGCACCATGTCAGATACGGTAGTTCGTCGCAAGATAGACCTGTAGTTTAAGGCGAACACAATTTATTTATCTATTTATTTATTTATTTATTCATTTATTCAATACACCAATGGTGCACAAAAAAAAGAAAAAAAACACACTTTGTCTGAAACAGAACACTTGGAGAAAAAAATCGACGCCCAATTTATTGTCAGTGCAGTTTTTTTTTTCGTGGAGGAAAACATGTTGAATGTTTAATTTAAAACAAAGAAACATTATCATTACTTGCTGTTTTTTTTCGGATTTCTGTTTTTTTTAGAAGGATGTGCTAACTGTACACTCAATACAATTATCAACTTCTTTATAACATAGTCACCTGAACGGGGAAACGCGTCAATTTCTTCTAATTGTTGTCCGGTTCACAATTTCTTCTCAGGATTAGCTAGATCGAGGTTGCTTCCTCTTTTTGTTTTTTCAACGGGTTAAATCAGCTGGGGTGGGGTGGAGGATTGGACGGCTGGGACAAGTTTCGCTGGAAGGCTATAGAAAGAGCGATTGAACGAGGGAGAAGGTTTGTCCTTACGTCGAACGAACGAGAAGAATCTTCAGCGGATCGGAGGAGGTCAACCAGGCAGAAGCTGCTGCTGCTGATCGTTCGCAGCTCGTTTCTCGCGCACCAGTTCCAGTTTTATCTTCTTCGATGTAATACACACTCAGTCACCTTTCCTGTATCATGCGATGAGGAGGCGAGATGTCGCTCGGTGTTTTTTTTTCGAATGTTTTTCGCATCCATTACACAAAATATCCGCGCTGACACCGACATATATCGTCGTCAAGTTCGATGACACTTGACAGTGATGATGATCTGGTGTAGGTGAACAGAGTGGCAGTTTCTTCTGAAACGATGCGATAATTTCAGACTGGATTAGGTGTGATCCAGGAAGGGAGCGGATGAAGATTACCGGATCCACGGATCTAACAAGTAACAACGACATTGGCTACACTTATCCGGATGAAACACTCAGCACAATCATGGAAAACCTGTCGTGTTGTTGTTCATCGAACAAGTAGCTCAACTTTCGATGATCTCTGACTGGTCAACTGGCAAAAAAACTCTCCTTCGATCGTATCGATAACTGCGAAAAATGAAACTTGTCCACGACAGATAGTGTGTGCCCGAAAAAGGTGTGAAATTACAATTTGCTTTAAAAATCGAAATTCACAGCTAGATTGCTTTTATTATTATTATTATTATTATTATTATTATTATTATTATTATTATTATTATTATTATTATTATTATTATTATTACTATTATTATTATTATTTTTTTTTATTATTATTAGTTATTATTTTTTTTTTTTTTTTTTGATAACAATAAAGCACAAGTAAACAAGTGAACAGCTTTATTATAAAAGATAAAGTCACTGGCGTATCAATCCAGTTAGGATGCGCCAACGCGTTTTACCGCATTTCGTAAACGTTGAGGATTTGGGACGCGTGTTGGCCCATGGAACAATGACTTGCCGGGGCCACCCGATGATCAAATCAGAGTTGTTATCCTCTCAGAAGAGTCTGGTACCAATTTATCGACTTCGAAGGGATGAAAGGCTTGGTTGGCATTAGGGCGGTTTCGAACCATCGACGGTGTGGCTATAACGGACCTCTAACCGACTGCGCCACACCAACCAATCCGTTTTGCTATAAAGATATCGAAAGAAAAATGATGAGGATGCACGAACAATCCTACTTATTTGAATAACAAAATCAAACTGATCGACAATACGTTAGCAAAAACAATGCTGCACTAGAAACTCTTCCTCCTAACTCCTTCCTTCTCTCCCGCGACTGAATTCCCGAATCACAAGGAAGTTAAGAGGAATTCGAATGGAAATACGTGTGGAGGAAGAAAAATTGAGACGAATTTTCGTTTTGCCCATATAGTTTTTCCCCACGGTTAGGCGAATTTCTTTCTTTTACAACATCGATCACGACGACAACATTTGCACTGAACGTTCACGTCGTCGTAACGTACAATCCATTCGTACAACTGTACAGCCATGACCTGAATAATTTCAATGTCATCCTTTTGTAAAAATCTCGAAAAATACCTCTTTTTTAAATGTTTATCACATTTCGCTAGCCGCGTTCAATTCGTATGAGAATCGGAAACAGATATGTCCGATTAATGAAAAACGTTCTCGTCCGACGAAGACACAGACAGACCGAAACTGGTTCGAAATTTTTGCATCAATATATGGTGAGATCCAACTGGAACCTTTGAGACTTTCGTTTTTTTTATGATTTCTAGTTAGGACATACTCAAGTGGAACCTCTTCGTTTTCTTTGCGGCAAAGATTCGCATATTAGCGCTCACGTCCGATTAAAAACTGTTCGTTTGAGGAGCGCTATGAATCATATCGCGGAAAAAAACTACAGTATAGAGCTCTATTTATACTGTAATTATAGTTATTATAGTTTAAAGAATAATTATCGCAAAGTACATCGCGTCTCACTTTCATTGAAACTATAAAAAAGACCGTAACCGACAAAGACATCATATTATAAATATCCTGAAATTTTCTCTGAAAAATGACCGATTCCAAAGTTCTCGTTTTAGACTATATAAACATTTGTTAAGTAGCATCAAGAAAGAAAAATCCATCTCGACCGATTTCAAAGAAAATTCAGAACCTTGATCGACTCGTGTGACCGTAAATGTCTCGCAGCATTACAATGTGAACTTAAACACCTCATATTATAACATGCTCCTACCTACTGAAGATGTTTTTTTAAATATCTAAGCGAGAACTAGTCCTCGGAGGGTTCGAATTATTTCCCATACTTTTCCAACCTGAATGAGTGGAAAATGGGCTAAATAGTCGTTTTTCTCTTGCAGTGAGAGTGTCTCTCCTTAGCTGTTCACTCGAACGAACGAAAGTGACACATGTTGCTGCAAGATCAACCTGCCGGTGACGTTTCTGATCCAGAAAGGCATTGGATTTTTCTTTGCGATGCTTGAAGGTGGTTTTTAGGTTGAAGTTATCGTGTTCTTTGTTGATAAGATTTACAACAGAGATAAATTTGCCTTGAAAGTTTCCTTAATAAATCGGAGGTGGAGCTCAAGCAAATGCGGGAAGAAATTAGCGGGACCAACTCGCCGAAAGGAGAAACCACCAGTCCACGTATCGTATATTACACTAAATTTACAGTACCCTTACATTTCACATAAATACATATACTACATAACTACATAATTACTTACTATTACACTAAATATCGATTATCAAAGAAAGAAGACAATTCAAACTCACATTGGAGTTATAACTTTGAGGAAAGGTTATCCGAACACTCTACGAGTGCTGAAAACTCAACTGAAAGGGTCTTATGCTTCCAATATTTAAATAAAATTTTCGTTTTTTTCAAAGGAAAAATCGTGAAAATATAGTTTCAAGTCAAAGTTGGAACGGTCTCGCGATTACCGGTTTTCCTTTGAAATCACTTCTTAAATTCGTATAAAGAATTCATTCTACAATCCTGGCTTTTTTTTTAAATCTCCACAATCTTCCTCATCCGAAACACTTGATAGCTTGCTTCCAATGTAGGAACAGCAAAAGGAATCAATAACGTTTTTCGATGCCGTGAACTCACCAAACCGTCTCGTTTCACGGGGCGATCTCTAATGTTTTAAAAGCAAAGAAGTGTCATCAGTTCAAAAACTTTCGCCATGATTTATTACTCTCACAGTCGTTTCATTCTCTTACTTCTTCCCGCAAGGATTCAATCGGGAAACTTGGAAAACCTGGTTTCCCTTGATGTTACAATGTTAGCATATATTATTTTTATTCGTTGCAGCAAGTTGAACTGGAATTGTTACAACAATTTGATCATTGAACATAAGTCTTAGATGTTAAATTTTTTGTATGTATTAGACAATTAAACAACAGTTCCACAACTATTCAAAAAAACCCTGCAAAATCAGGACAAATCATGTGCGGTTCTGGAAATCTCTTCTGAAGTTTTATAATAAATATTGGTGCGCTTAAATTTGTTACAATTTTATAATTCTACAATATTTTTCTGAAGTAACAGAATTGAAGTAAAAATGCAGAGAAACCAGTTACAGACAGTGGAACAACTAATCGGAAAGAATTTTTCTTATTGAGTCCAGGAGACCAAATGTGAGGTTCAAAACCCCTCCTGAAACTTTCGTTGTCCTAAGAAGACAACGAAACAAAGAGTGTGATTCAAAAAGCATTCAAATTTTTTGATTCACTCGTTTTGTTCCGATTTCGTCAAGTTCAACTTCTGTTTTCATCCCTTATCCTCAGTGAGAACTTCAGGAGTGAATTCAGAAGTTTGGAACGAACGACATAGAATTTCTTGCTTCTTTCGGAATAAACGGGGGATCGGCCCCAACACGGAAAAACATTATTGGTAAACAAATAAGTAAACAAGCGCTACCGATTTATCTGTAAAATGGACACTATCATAAATGGAAAGTGACTTTCATTGTATTATACTACTTTGTAAATGATCAATACGAAATGGTCAAATGAATTAAATGATCAATTCAATATGATCTTATTCTTGTATTATTTTACGAATCCTAAGACTATTAATCTCAACATACTTGCCTACGTGTAGAGATCCACCACTTTTTAGTATTTCACTGCAAAATTGTTGAACTCTCCATGTTATTATCGCTAGGTTTCCCAGTTCTGAACCTCAAAAGAACCTCAGTTCGTGCATGGAAAAGCTATGTGCTCGTTCTGAATCTTCCAAATTTGTTGCTCCTTATTTTCCGCACTTCGTCCACTGCGAACTCTTTACTCAAAAGACTGAGAAAATCATATAAGTCAATTGAGCGAGCAAACCAGTCATAGAAGATGGTAAAGTGGAAAAATGGAGGAGCTAAAGAAAAAGTGAAGTGTCTGAGATTGTGTAGTCTGCGAGTTGACCTTTTTGAAGCGTCATTCGACTCAGAGAACTATAGTTCTACTTCCTTTATTTTTATTTAAATAAAAACTAATTTCCCCTATTCGTCCTTTAAAAAATAGAAACAACAACAAGCAGACAGTTTTTAGACCTCTTTCCTTTGTAAAAAAAAGCTCCCGGGTGCTTCAAAAAAGGGGAAAAGGGGAGAAAGCAAAATAAATAATAATAAATAAAAAATACACCATCAAATATTCCTAGGACTCTCAACGAAAGAGATTGCTGTCTGTAGAAAATTTCATCCAAAGATCCAATGATATTGAGCTCACTTAGCGTCCTGGGATTCGAAGTCATTAAGATTTTATTGAAGGTAGTATCCGAGTACTTCTCTTAAGGTCATAAAAATCAGCAAAAGTTCAATGAACAGTTCTCAGAAGAAGCAAGAATGACTTTGAAAGCATCTCTTAAAATCCGTTCATGATTAGATAAGAGTAGGAAGAACCTGGTCAGGTGACATTTCCGAAAAAAAAAAAACCAGACAAAAAAACTAAAAACTGCTGTTTCTGAAGATCAATTGAAATGAACAGCTAGGATTTTGTAAGAGACCTCGTTTTTCGGTAGCACTTCAGTAATCCAAACTCTTTATTGTTTTCCTACCCTGTCCATTGTAATCACGGAACAATTTCTTTACATGACTACTACTATTACTATTATTATGGTGCCACCGAGGGTCCTAGACGGTTGATTCAAATTATTCGAAAAGGAAACTTGCTAGATGCTTACGGATCGGAAAGCTACCCACCAGAAATTGGTGAGTTTAGTTGGATGATGTAGTGCCAGAAGTCCACATTGATTCTTCCATTAAACGCTAAGAAAACTTTCCCATTCCAGAATCTACGGTAGCTGTAGTCCGTACCGTAGTGTCTCTCATTCGATTTTCATTCGTGCTCCAACTTCTGGTTTTTTTTTCCATTTTTTTTTTTGACTTTTGCTTCCGCCGTTCATCTAAGCATGATACCTAATGCCTAATTTATTTTTTCGCGTTCATTTTCTGTTTATTTCTATTTCTAAATGACACTTTGTTCGCGCATCTATTTATAGAATAAAATCGTGGATGGGAAGATCAGAGATCGATGATGGACGGAGATGCAAAGACCAGGAGAACAATGTATGGAACGATTTCGAGTGTTGTTGTTGACTTGTTCGACTAATTCTTGTCAGAGAGATGGAAAAGAAGCTCCTACTGTTCAAGACCTGCACTGGTTCTGTCTTGGATCGGCTTAAACCCATGGATTACCTCTGGAAACCCCCATACTTGCGTGAACAATGCTCCGCTAAAGCCTGGACCATTCCTTTGCGTAGTCAAGAAGGAAACTTTTTCATTATTTTGGATCAATACCTAGTAAGGTAATGGGAGTTTGATTCACTGGTGAAACTAGTTATTTTTTCGAGAAGAAATTTTCTTCCTCTTGTCATTCAATGAGTCCAATAGTAGAATTAGAGCGTTTGGAACCATCTCTTGGATGTTGCATTCCTTGAGGTCTTCGGATGGTTTTTTTTTTCTTCACAGGACACAAAAAGGGTACGTGCTCACTGCTAATTGCTGGATTTCCTGCAATCTACGTTTTTTTCCTAGAAAAGATCAAGCGGGTTCAATTTTCACTGTATGATCTCCTTAACTGAGATTTCACGCTATTCAGCTCAGGAGACCACCCTGTTAGCTGACCATCGTCTTAAAATTATTAGCGCTTTGATTTCCTCCCCAAATTTCCACCTCCTTGATGTGCATCTGCGCACTTTCTGTTGTATATGTATATATATGCGTATATGGTATATGTATGTATGTGTATGTGTGTGTATGTGGTGAGACCGGTGTGGGCGGGGTGGCATCTTCTGGCCCCGGTCGTCAACGCTAACGTGTGTCTGTGTGTGTGTGTGGTGTGTGTGTGCTAAACGTACCCGCCACCAAAGCGAAGGCCGCGCGAGACGCCCACCATCACAGGCACGACGCACGAACGAAGACATTTCGACAGCGTCCACGACGACGACGACAGCGACGACAGCGACGGTGGCGGCGTCGGGTGCCAACGGCAACGTCTCGATTCTTTCCAGCATCACTTCCAGTGCATTCACCTCCCAGTTCATTCACTTCGTTCACCGCTTCACCAAACTCGGCACATCTCCACCCGAAATATGTTACTCTGGCTGAACTTCGTCTCTCTATATTCGTTATTCGAAGTGATCACAGCGAAAACATTCGCGAACACATCGATGTTGTTGATTCCTGGTATGGAATCAATGGCATCCGATAAATATCCACATTATACGATTATTGAAACTGTAAGCCGTACGAAATGGCATCGTCATCGAAGAGAAGTGATCGCTGGACCGATCTACGACTGGAATTCCTATGAGATCCCCTATCAAATATGGGGAGGAGATTGTGAGTTTCATTTTCTTTTTCAGATTGTGAGTTCACGAACGAATTTCTCGCCGCACTAAATCCCTTTTCGATCATTTCTAACCCTGATTTTTACGGACGCATTCGGGCATTTTTTTTACATTTTTCTCCTCTCTAAGGAACTAAATCACCACCTTAGTTTCTCTTCGATTCCCTTCTAACATATTTCTGTACATTTACGTTAGTCTACTTCGCGAACCACATTTTTACTTCGGATAATTGTTCCAGAATAGTTCCTTAAGACTCTAAATCTCCTATGCACTTGCCTCATAGAGTGCAAGGAGCTCTAATAGGTCGAAATCACTTTCTGTATTTTTCCATTAATCATCAAGTACCTCATTTTCTTACTGTAATTCCATGTCGCTATTATGATTTTTTGATCTTTATTGATCCTATTGATCTTCCTGCTTATCTTATTGTGGACTCATACGCATCAGGTCCGATATGAATGATTCATCTCCTCCTATTATACGACTCCTAGAGAACGATAGTAGAGGATGATATTATGATAGATATAGATATGATATGATGACGAAATAATGAATAGCTACGATAAAATAATGATTAGCGAATATTATATTGTAAAAATAATGTTGTTAAATAATTTAATACGTTTTAACGATGTATTAATTAGCAATATTGTTTTTTTTACTAGTTTATTATCAATATTATTGGTAATAATGTGAAAAATACACCATGTCTTGCTCTTAAATGAAATTTCCTTTAAAACTTTCGACTTAATTTATTCAATAATGGGTTTTTAGTTTTTTTTTTCTGCAGTGCTCTTAATTTGTTAACAACAGTAAAGGAGGGAGGGAGTGGAGAGAGAGAGAGAGAAAGAGAGAGGAATGAATTCTCGACTAATATGGAACGATTAAGTCACGTTATATATTCATATTTTTCTTAACTGTTTGAATCACATCGTTTTATTGTTCTATTCATGAACTTATTGTTGTTTTATTTTGATGAAATAGTCATCCACGATTTCCTTTAACTAAACCTATTTTTCTTTAATGAGCAAGGTTATATCGATAAAATATAAATAAATATCTCTAGGTTTCTTCATATTCAGATTTTCTGTCTAGATTTTAGTGATTAGAGAATTTGGCAGAGTTTATAATAAATGACAAATTCTTCAATGGGCATAAATCGTCAATCTTATCAAATTTCTTCAAAATTTCAGCTGAAGTTACACATACCACTATAACACTAAGAATTTCGATTCAAATAAAATGGCAAGAACTCTGAATTATTAATGAACACCTTTCGTCCATTTGTTATCATCCGTTCTGGATAGTTCTCTTTTCTGGAGTCAATAATAGCACTTACGTGAAAAACGTATCCAAATTTCCAGTAGGGTTTTCAATTTTTATTGAGTAATTCAATTGTGATGACTAAGAACTGACGAAGATTATGGATACTGTAACGAATAAGTGAACACTTGCAATCCAGATCTTCTTTAATCTGTTCTGGAATCTTAGATTTTCGCTTTTTTTTTGTTTTTTTTTCCTGGTCCTTTTTCATAGTTCTTTTTTTGCGTTTTCTTTTTTCACATCTTGTTTTTATAGCTCTTTTTTAAGTACCGCAGTACGTATCGCACATGCAGGTGCTGAAAATAGAAACAGTTATTCTGGATCAGTTTCTGATTTCCTAAGCTGCAACAACAACGGCGTTTAGCGGTGCGCTTGCAGATTTAACCGCACTTAAATCCATATCCATTTAATCCACTCCCTGCCTATTATCGTCGTCGACGACGAGTGGATAGTTCGGCGGTCGATTTCATCGCGTTATTCACTTCATCGCAAGCGGTGGTGTGTTTTTTTCCATGCGGTTATGCGGTAATGGATCGCGCGTACGTAAAAGCATGGGAAGAATTCCTATGCGATCCCAGAGCCGTTGAATTCAGCTTAGCTTTGTGCTCAATTGTGGATAACTTCAAGCAAAAATAGATAGAATGGGAATAGGATTTATTTATCCATTTGTAAGCACTCATAAGCGTGCCATAAAACCTCAATAATGTATTTTTTATTTTTAGACATTTTTTTCACAAGTTCCTTTTTTGATTGTTGGTCATGTATCGATCACCTCACACTTTTCAATAATTCTTAGAAAATCTGGCGCCACATCTGGCGCCACTACACCTACAAACACGGGTATCACCCCAAAATAAACGGTTAACTAAATCACAGAACAAAACAGCGATGGGAATGGTTACAGAGGCAATACAACTATCATGAGCACCGTCATTACCGTAGTTTATGGTATCTTTACATTTCTCATGACGACTAAAACCTTTTTCTTCGCTTCGGACATGTTCTGCGATGTGATGACATTATTTTTAAACTTTTGAGTCATATCTTTCTCCAATAAATCGAAAGACATGTTCAGTTTATGTTTTTTTGAAGGAAATTTTATTCAGCTATTTATTGTTTAAAGGCATTTTCTATCTCCAAACTCACCTAATTAAATTATTCTTCAAGTTAATTGGCTGAATTGAGTGAAATTAAAATTATAATAGACTGTAGTTTGAATTGAAACCAATAAGACCTTTAGAAGTTTATGAAAACAAAAGAGAAAGAAAAAGTTACTAGAAAAATTTTAAAAAGTGAGAAAATGACTTAAATTAGCTATATAAATTGAAGGCGGTCTACTGAAAGATAACATGCGTTCGTAAGGCAGTGAAGAGTTATATACATATTCTCCCCTTTTTTGCCGTTGTTTAATGACCTTTCCTAACTATTGATTTTCGCGACGAGAATTCTGTTCGGCACGTCGCCGTTCTGCCTCCTTTTCGAAGCACCTCTGCACCGAATTTCGACGCGAATAAAAATTTTAAGTAATTGAGAAATTTCTGCTTAATTAGGCTTAAAGTGCATGATTCGTGCATCTAAGCAAAGAGATCACATTCTAACATGTTTTCGTTATTTAAAGACGAGCTACGAAGAAATTTCCAGCCGGGAAATTACCCACGATCTCGAGCAGGTTTGGAAAGATCCGTACGCTTTTATTTCGGAATGTAGAAAAACTTTTGCACTTTTTCGCACTCTGCCGTTGAGGAGGATTCTCGTAGGATAAAGGTAAAATAGCGCAAATTTTCAAAATACACCGTACTATTGCAGGATTGGAATAATTTACAGCTATTGCTGTAATATTTTAACGTAATGATACGGTAGGTGTCTTTTTTAAACGTTTTTTCGTGCTAGTAATAGTTGCCAAGCAGCATCTCATTCTATTATTGTAATATCCAGTCACGTTTTGTCAATATAATGATTTCTACCGTACTCTGTTAGGTTTATTACTATTGTGGTATTGTATGCAGGCAGCGTATTAGCGTAGTATAACATAAAGCTTGCGGATAAAACTAAAACGCCTCGGATCTAGTTCCCTTCTGCTTCTGCAATCACCTTCGATAACATGTTCTTCCACGATTGCTGTCACCATTACATACATCATACTGTAATGTGTACTGTAATAAGCTAATATATGCGTAGTTGTTCTAAAATACAGTATTCATAGTCGACGACTCAACTCTCAACCTTATGACTACCAGTGAATTTCCATCTACTAGTCACCATAAGTGCACAACTAGGCAGAACGAATACGTTTTAGAGTAACCATACCGGAAAAAACTAACGTGAAAAGAAATAGGGTAATTATTTTGCAAATTAATTATACAAATAAAATTAGTTATGCAAGGAAGGAACGCAAAGAAGGAGCATTGACGTAATTATGCAGAAAAAGGTTCTGAACTACGAACACTGGAAAGTGATATCGATTCCCTGTCGTATTGAAACAAAATAATTTGGGAAAAGATTTCTAATCCTCATGGTACCTTCTGCATTCTAAAAGGGGTTTTAATAGAAAACTAGAAAACCTAGAAGATGAAAAGTGCAGATCAAAAAATTCAAAAATTGTATTCAAAATGTAAAATTGGCACTATTTTTCTTTTAATTACGCATTCCTTCTCGATTGTTACGCATAACACATTAAATAGACCTAAAACTAGTCGGCCGTATTTTTCACTCTTTTCCCCCAATTTTCTAATCTTTCAGTTTTCTCGCCTTCATTAACGTCAGGAAACTTGTCGACGCTTTTTGTTGCTCTTCAGAATTCTTCAGAATATCGTAAAATTGCTTTGGGACAAGTACCATAGATGAAATATCGATGTCTTGCATTTATGCTAATTGAACTGAACAGGTCTACAAAGTTAAGCCAGAGGGGATAATCAGAACTTACGGGAAAAAATTTAACCTAATCTGAAATATTTAATGGACTGGTTCAGTTTAGTGTTTAGTGCGAGAAGAATCCATCAGTAATCCTTGTCTCGTTTCATATCTCATGAATACATATTCTAATAATATTATTGCAATATCGCTAAATATTACTCTGTATTATTACAACAATACTCCGTTACAATAAGTACACTCAAATTTTTATAATATGATTTCATTACACTAATATTATCTTATATTACACTATTGAACGATGCAATGGTATGAAATTCCGCAGCGCTTGCGCCGGTGACGGATCGACGCTAACACCAAGGCTGTGGAACGTTCCCATCCTTGCCGAGTAACGATAAGTTGGTATCGGTTCAAGTTGATATGTTCGCTGGTTCGAAACCACCCCTCTGCTAACCAAATCTTTGACTTCTCCGAGGCCAATAAATTAGTGGGAGAATTTGGGAATTTTTGAGAATAGCGCCTTTGACTTGATGTTTCGGCTTCTTTCGGCAGGACATTCTACAGGGTAGACACTCGTTCATAAACCTCAAATGATTCTGAAATGAAGTCGACGGCGTCTGTGCGTCCCAAACGGATTGATCAACACCAATCGCTTTATTCACTATTTTATCTTTTACAATATTAGTTTTTCGGCTAGATTTTTTCAAGTGACCAGTTTTTTTTTTCTTGTATTCCATTATTACTATTACTTACCATTCTTTACTACATTACTATTCTTTTGGTTGGCTCTTTCTTTCTCTTTTTACGAGCGAAGCTGCCATTTTTTTAACATGACTGATGACTGGCGCATCGCGATGTGGTTGTTATGCTAGTATAGCATAACTTTCGCTGCCGAAAACGGGCTCGGTGCACGTGTTTTCCCGCGCCCGCGTCGGATTTCGTCGACGTTGTCGGCTGCCAAATCCACGCGTAATCCAGTCTCTATGGACTTTGCCAGTCACTGAAATCCTCAAGCGCTCAGCGTGCCTTCGCGTTGAGCCGCGCGCGGATTTATGAGAACTCCAGCCAGTAGTTCGTCGTGCTACGTTCGTAGATTTCGTCGTCCAGGGGATCGTCATCGTCGTCGTGGTCGTCGCAAGTGAAACTTGTTTGGTCATCGTTATGAAGTGCGAGGGGGGAAAACCCGTAAAACTTGTTCATTAGCCATTAATACTGGTAAATAGTTGTGTCACCGGGCGAATAGCGAATGTGTCCGCACGATAACACCATCATCCAGCAACAGTAGCAGTGGAAGAGCAGTTTCATGTTGGCAGAACTGGGTCATTGTGGATTTTCTGCATTCCATAGGATCTGGATGCGGTGATCACTGGTGAAGTTCTTAGTTTCATTCATGAGGTGATGGCAGTTTGGGATAAAATTTGGCAAGTTTGCCTCGTCCTTCTTAATTTCCTCAAAACTTTGATAAAGTACAATTTCAGTTAAAACTTTGGGGAAAAAACCAGAAAATTTCGGACTTATCTAAAACTTTCAAAATTTTGCATTGTTAATTACGAGAAATCCATGTTCCACAACAAGGCTGACCTTCCCACAAGAGACCAAGAGGAATTTACCATTACTGTAGCCATACTGTACCGCAGGAAACCACAAAGAATTCACCAGGTTCCAGTCAACATTTAAAGCTTTCAGAAATTTTCTGAAACCATACTGTTACCATTTGAAGGGGGGGGGGGGAGTTTTACACGTGACCCTCTCCTACTTGCATTCGTTCCCTGATCGCACCAGATCAATAAGGGCAAAAAGAGAAAATTCTAAATTTGTTGTTTAAGCATCTTTTGTTGATCAGGATTTCTAGGATTGACACTTAAAACGGTATAACAGTTAGTACTGTATAAAACTATACAACATTTCCATTCGTTCTATTCTGATTGAACAATCAATCAGAATGTTTTAAATGCCTCTGTTTTAAAGCTACTGTATTCTAAGTAAATATGGAGGTAGCTTGCCCTCTAAAAATTCTTTCATTCCTTTTTAACTCGAACTCAGGACCGTTGAAAATATCCTTATGATGATAAAAGATAATATAATAAAATGTACTATTAATTTGTTGATTTTTCATTTCATTCGCGGTAGCTGAGGTGGCTACGATATGTGAGCGTGTGCAATGTGCCAATCAATACGCACATTTCACGCAGCCAATTTGTTCTCAGCACTTCTTGCTGTAGAATTACTTCCAGTTCAGATTATTACGCGTTACCGCGCGCTCGTAATCTCAGCAATAAATCCTGCAGCTCCCGGCAGATTCTTCGTTTTTTCTCGCCTGTTGCCAGGAAACTTGTTGGCGCTTCTTCTTGCTATTCTTCAGAATATCGTGAAATTGCTTTGGGACAAGTACCACAGATGAAACATCGATGACTTGCATTTACGCTGTCTAATTGAACTGAACAACAGGTCCACAGGATTAACCTATGTGGATAATCATAACTTTTGAAAAAAAAAATTAACCTAATCTGAATTAATTTAATTAATTAATTTCATAGGATAAATACCAAAGTGTTCATCGTTGGTAAACCCTTTTGGGATGTGTCAACACCTTTCGACTTGCTAAATTTAGGATTACTTGAGGTTTATAAATCCTTTGTAAACCCTACATGGACTTTACAGGGATCAATATCCATCGATATCGAATTCAGCGTTCTCGTCGTTGCAGACAAGTCTAGCACAAATTTCAACCTTGGATTGATGGGAACATTCGTTAGCCTTATCGACAGTTTTGAACAATCCACATTGGAGACGATGTGGACAGATTCAAGGGATGAAAGAATAAAGTGCGCGGCGTTGATCAATCCCTATGGGGATTCGCCCACGCGTACGACTCCAATTCGGAATCCTTTGAGATTTTATGAACACGCGTGCAGCCCTAGAATGCCTTAGGGGAGCGATCCGATGTGTTACGTCAGTATTTTTATCCTCGCAGACAAGCCGGGTCCCAATTTATGGACTCCACGGGATGGAACGCTTGGTTAGAAGCAGGGCGGCTTTGAACCATTGATCGATCGTGCAATCATACCCGAACCTCTTCAAGAGAAAGAGGTTTAATTGGATTAAATTGATCGAATTTAATTGATTGTCGTCTGTTGGGTGTTTTTCCCTTGATGAAATCCTAGACAACCTTTTGGCAAAGGATAAAATGGGAGGCAATAAGCATGTTCTCGTGTCCTGGCATATCATCGATACTTAAACAAATTTTCCAGTCTACAGTACATTTTCTTGTGGACTGGAAAATCACGAATGGACATCGGATCGCAGCTCTTCCGTTGCGCCAATCAATACCTTGATCTCCGACTATAAAATCCGGTCAAAACATATGTGCAGCCATAGAAAAATAAGTTCCTAAGCTTTGCTTGAGCAATCCATGCGAGACAAATTTAAACTAAAAAGTGCAGTCATTCCAGGATATTTTGTCGGCTTCATCGAATCCATCTCATTTCTTCCGCATGAGCTACTGCAAATGGCAGATTAGCTATTTTTCCGCACCTTCGACCCGTCACCGATGCTATCAATCCGCGCTGCGGCTTGTCAGTTTTCCACTTCGGCGAGTTTTCGCCTAGGCGATGATATCGTGAATTGCGCGACGAGAGGCGGCGCGATTACGTAACCTGAAACGAAAACCACAACTACTGTAACTCGCTCCTGAGCGAAAATGCCACTGAGCACCGACGTAGCCGGAGGCTCGCCCCAAGGCTACTAAGCCTAAAAAAGCCTACAGCTGCGCGTGCTTCTACAGCTACTACTGCTACAGTGAGTGCTGGATGTGGTGGTAGTGGTGTTGGTGGCGATGAATCGCTTACAATAACCGGTCGAACTCTTCAGAGGGGCGGCGACACACAACCACATTGCGTCGGTCGATATACAAACTGAAAAGTCGATACATCAGGGGATCGAATCCATTGAGGAGATGATACTGGAACTGACCCCTTGAGATGTGGGATTTTTCCGGGGGGAACGTTGAGCAGCTCACGAGCACTAGGCCATTTTCTGTTCGGTTATTAAATAATTTCTCCAATTTTTTTTAGCTTATAGCTTTTATAAATCCATAAACTTTATTGATTTATTCACATACAGCAACGGTGCACCAGAAAAGGAAAGAAAAAAAAACACACATTGTCTGAGTGAGAACATATTTTTCATGAAAAATTTTTGAATGATGAATTTTGTGTGAGTGAAACCTGGCTAGTCCTTTTCGTGGCGAATATTTTGCAACGTTTTCTGATTTCTCGTTTTTTTTATTGACTGATTCCCGTCATTTTGATCAGATTTTGTCACAAATTAGTTCTCACTCGATATTGAAGTATTCCTGTTGATTTTTCTTATTTCTTCACCTATTTAAATATTTATTACGTACAATTTCTACGTACTCAAATTCTTAAGAATTCTCTTCTCAGCCTCTGACCGGGATCATCCCAAATATTGTTAATGGATCGATACAATTTGGGAATTCTTTCACGTTGACGATGGGATGCTTGCTTTTTAAAACCTGCATTCGAAACAGTTCGTAATTGCTCGTTTCTTGTGCTTTTCTCTCTTTTTTTAAAATTTTACATAGCGTCGTCCCCAACCTGTCAATTTCCTCTTCAAAACTACTCGAGTGCAAAATTTCAGCTATGTATATATTTATGTAATAAGTATAAGACTTCCTCTCAAACCTTTGACTCCAGAGTTTTTCTGGAGCATTTCGATTCAAAATTTTCTAGGATTGTTTTCAAGATTTCTATATTTTTCTTTCTTAATTCTTTTTTTCAAAAAAGTTCTCATATTCCATCAAAAATATCGGATGGGATTTTTAATAATTCAAATCAGGCCAAACCGTCTTTCATCTGCCGTCGACTATATGGGCCTACATGATTTCCATAGTATTTCTATGCAGATCTTCGTAGAGATTTATTTAAGACTGATTTATTGATTTCTGCCTTTTTTGAATTTAACTGTTTTCCCGAAGATGTCTGATCACAGCACGTACTTTATCATGGAGCATATTAAGTAAACTAGCTAATAAACTACAAAATTTAGAACTTTTGAAAGAAGTAAATTTGCGTATTGACGACGAGATGCGAGTAAGTATGAAGTACTTACTTTTCACGTGAATTAACAGATTCGTAGATCACCATGTCGCGAGAGTTTTCTGGAAGCCTCGCGATTTCTATTGTTACTTAAAGAACCAAAAGAAGATTTTTCTTACAATATTTCCTACTTTTTTGAGTGTCTTTTCAACATTTTACAAAGCTTCAAATTTGTATTTTAGTTGAATTTTGATTTGAAGTTTTCATTTTAAACAAATCCATCGATATACGTTGTTTAATGACTTGACATTGATATTTCTACAACTTCTATGTACAGCTACATGGATTGGGTCACCACAAAGATAATATCGGTCCTTCACCGCGCTCTTTTAATGAAGATTTTTTGAAAAGTTTTTTGGAATAAAAGAAAATTTTTCCCGTTATGACCAAGTGAATTTTGGGAGAGGCGTATTCAAAATCCACCAAAACGATAAAAGAGGATTGTAGAAGATGAAAGAAGTTATATTTTGCTTCGAAAAAATTTTTTAATTTAATTTTGACAAACAAAGCGGGTAGGAAATATTGAATTATTTGTGGAATGACCCAAGTGGCCTAGTCTTTGCCGCTAAGATGAGAAGCAGTCTTGTTCAATCTGTTACAAATATTCGAACAGTTGGCGGAGCGGACAACTGTCACAAATACCAAGTACTACTGATAGTTGAGACGTAGTTGCTTAGGTTTCGTTGTCGATTAGACGAACTAGTCATTCACCGCTCCACCAATCCACCCGATCGAGACAATAGCATCGAATGACAATCCGCAGCATCATGCAGCTAACTAGCCCCATTCCTAGTGCTTTATCCAATCCAACAAACACACGAGTACTGATCGATAATCGATTATCGTACACGTTCCTTGAATGGATTCGTTCGGGAATCCACACGAAAATTCATTGTTGCAAAAAGCATTCAATGCTCTCGGAGAAACACAATCAAATGGGAAACGAAATCGATCGATTTGTATACGTTTCATGATTCATCGAAAAGGATGACTGAACGTCGTTTTTTCTATACACTCGAGCTGTTATTATAATTTTTTCAACATATTGAAAGGGATCGTGAATTATTCGAAAAATCAAATGCACCAACAATTATTACTACTAATTTTTATTACATTATCATTATTACAAAGTGAATACAAAGTGAAATACACCAACAATCACTTATAATAATTATTATTATCATTATTATTATTATTCCACTATCTTTTAGAGGGTAAATCTATTCTTAGCTTAATTTTAGTGTTTTTATGCATAATTAAACATAGTAAACAACGAAACAAATTAGCAAATGAGTAAGACGATCCCTATGATCCGAGGAAGTGTTCGGAACTCCTTCCTTTGTCACTTGTGACGAAAAACGTGTTCACGTGTTATTTTCATTATAAACTAAATAGTCTTTGAATCGTCAATTTAACTAATAAATGGGAGTTGATGTAGTTAAAAGGTAGTTGTAATTTAAAAAAAAAAAGTAGTTCTATTGCAATGTAAGAAAGAATGTAAGAAAGAAGTAAAAGAGTAAGAATGTAATGTAAGAAACAGTAAAAAAACTCCAATATTGCTGTTTTTCTCCAAATTCCAATTTCTAATTTAGGATAGTGGATCTATCCTCCAGCGATTCGCGGCTAGAGAGTTCTGACAGTTAAATCTCTCTTCTTCCGAATAGGAGATTTTTCGTTTTTTTTTTTTAGTTCTGTCATTCCTTTTATTTTTCCTCCTTTTTTTCTTAAAAACACATCCAGCAGAGTTCACAATTTCATATGTTCACATTTCGTTTGGAATCCGAAAAGAAAAGAAAGAAATAGTTCGTTGTTAGGATTATCGCTAGCCGAGCATATACACCTTCACTTAAATCTCGATGTGACCAAGAAATAGCATCATATTTATATTTTTGATATGTAACTGGCTAAAGTAGTAGCATTCAATCCAGAAATTCACCACCTCCGTCTTCGCACGTATTCCTTCGCTATTAGCGCTCGTCATGTCTGTGTATTCGAAAAAGATAGAGGACGGTTCCTGGAACTTTGGCATAACAAACCACCGAAACAAAGAAAACCAGATTTTTTTTTCAAGAGCTCATAGTAACTCTTTTGATCGTTGAACTAGAAATTGCAGTAGTTTCTAATTTCTCCTGACTTTTTTCCAGGAAAATCCTAAAAATCGATAAGCAAAGACGAAAGAATTGATTTTTAATTGAATTATCTTGCTGTCGTAGTTTTCTTAGCATTCGTGTTTGATTTTACAAATTAGCCAAATCGCTATGATTTCATTATGCACATAAACATCACTGCGCGCGGCTTGTTGGCTTAAGTCAATCCCTTTAAGTTTCCGTCCCGAAGGCAGGCGCACGTTCCTTAAAAGGTTCGCTTTATCGGAAGGATTGCAAAAAGTTGTACGTTCTTTGTGAGACCGCTCGTTCCCTGAAAACAATTAAGGCTTGTTGTTATTATACAATATATCAGTCAAAAGTGACAAAAACGAAGAAATAACAATTTCAGAGTTGCAGAAAGAAAAAGACGGTGAAGGGAGTGGGGAAAGTATGAAAGGAAATGATTGGATTATTGAATGAACGAATGAATGAATGAATGAATGAATGAATGAATGAATGAATGAATGAATGAATGAATGAATGAATGAATGAATGAATGAACGAATGAATGAATGAATGAATGAACGAATGGAAAAAGGATAATTCGCTACAGTAACCCGTAGGATTCATAGCTGTTAGCATAATTTACCAATAGGAACCTGTCCTACCTACTTCATCGGTAATAACTCGTTTTTGAGGTTTCTTTGGTTACTGCGGCTGTTAGTCGCTTCTTTTTCTAACGAACATAAAGCATAATTGTAGCCCTGATTGAGTTCACCATGCAAACTTTCTGGTTTGTTTGAGACCTCCAAGTGTGATCAAGACTACAGTAACCTAATTAATGTGTTTTTACCACAGTAACTTCTTATTGTCATTTCGAAACATATGATGAGTGTGTTCAAATGGGTTAGCTTTATGAGCTTGGAGGCTGGCAAGAGTGGAGAAAGAGGTGTGTGTGCTGAGCAGAGAAAAAGTGCGCGTTGCGGTCGACGCGTCGCGTCCACGCGGTTGAACGCAATTGGCGTCGACTATATACGAATCATATTGAACTATCATCATTATTACATAGTAGAGCATAGTAGATTACTAATACATTAGGCTGTATTCCATTTAATATGAACCACATCCTGATCACTCTAGTTTCAACTGTTTTTCTTTTTTTTGCATAAATATGTCGATTAACAGTTTATACGATCATGTGACTGCGATTGTACTGAAGCTTGGCTGCACCTCTATCAAAATGCGCTGTCAAAACTGACATCCAAAAACAATTCCGAGCCAAGTTCTATTTCCTTAATATGTGATTGTCTACAAAGAAAAAGACAAAAACATGCCAAATAATAATAATGTTGATATTTCGTTGATTTACGTAGTCACAAATACTTGAACAAGTATGTCCTGAAATGAGAGCAAACACGATGCGAGTATTCTTAGATTAGTGCCCATCGTCCAAATGAGCACTAATCTAAGAATACTCGCTTTTTTCGACACAGTAAAATAATATTCTGGCGTATTCAATGGAAATTTTGATATATTCTATAACAATCCAAAGAGAAAGATATTTTAGAATAAATTTAATATTCGTTGTGTCATGTGTTTGCACTATAGACCTATGTACAATATTCAGTGCAATTAATAAAACTGACCGTAGTTATAGTTTGAATATTCATTTTTGGTTTCTTCATTTTCATGGAGAATTCATTCCATTCTGTCTTCTTTCTCGAACATCTACAATTTTCACAGTTTTAAAGTTTTTCATGGATGAATTTTGCTAGTTGACTTATACGAGATCGAACTAGAAGATTTTTCATGGGTTTAGAGAGGTCATCTACTTGTCGAAATCTGCAGCTCACTTATTCTTGGACATGCCTAAATCGATATTCGCATACTTATGCTTATAGAACTATTTCCATTCTCGATTTTTCTCGGTTTTCTGAATGTATCCACATGTTTGAATTTTTTCGGCTTTTTTAAAATTTTTGTGTGATTTACTGTATAGAACGGTTTTTTTTTCTTTACAAAAAAACTTTCCCTATTGCGTTCAGTGTTTTGTCAACAAAAATTTGCTGAAAACGATAACAAATTTAAGATGTTCTTCTATTTCGTAACGTCTCTGTGTCTCTGAGATATTTAGATATTTTTGAGATATTGAGAGGATCTTGATTGCGTTTTTTTTTCTTTACTATAATTCTCCAGTCTACTAAATCACTACTAAATTTAAAAAAGTGCCAATTCAAAATTATTTCTTCACTGGATCGGAATCGACTTTACTCAGCTTATGTCTGTACAGAAGAATTTTGTATTCCATACTAACTCAGCTTATGTATTGCTAATTATATTGCGCATAATATTCACCCCTCCTCGTAGATATTTTATTTTATGCTTAAAGTAAGCGCTCAAATCCGATGTGGTCCTTTCGTGCGCTTTGTCAAGTTCGAAATTCTTCAATCTTCTTTTTTTGTAGCTATGTACCTTGCAATAACCATTCACGTCTGGAAGCGCGTTATTACAAATCAATAACTATCCATGTGCATCCAAACATCCGAATAGTCGTTGCATCGGGACGATGTTCGTCGGATCGTTCCACTAAGAGGAGAAGCGCACGCGTTTGGCAAACATCCAACCCGTTCTCCAAAAGCGTTCCAGAACGAAAACGCTCTAACTCACCTTCAAATCCAGTGTCCCTCATCGAGGGGATTCACTCTCACTATGGAACGAAACACCTGATTCGCTAGAGCGAATCCGGAAATTTGCGACATCGAACTAATTATGGCGCTGTTTCAGACAATTTCCAAAATCTCATCCGACGTGGGATTCGAATGTGGGAGGAGTCGACATGTTTGCGTTTTCGGGAAAATATGGCGGTACGTGTGTGTGTGTTTTTTTTTTCGAAGTAAATTCTTCTAGAAACGGCTTAAAGGACAGAGTTGATGTGTTCGACGAATAGTCAGGTTTCTGAAGGTCATTGATGCATTTTTCACTCAGAGTTCTATAATTTGGTCATGAACTTGAAGCCTTAGTCAGTAACTAGTTCCACAAATGTTGTTAAACATATATGGAAACAGACAGTATGAAAAACAAACTTTTCTCCAATTATCATGATGGCAGAAAAATCGGAGGCGACGTCGACGGCGACTGACGTTTGTAGGACATTTATTTCTTAGCATGTTAAAGAGATTAGCTTGAAAATTTGTGAAAATCTACTCGAGGGTGTTTGGAAATGAACATCGTAGCTGTCAAAAAAACCGGTATGACTCTAGGAACTGCCCCAATATTAAAAGGAAAAAAACATTTGCGGAATAGCGGCCTAAAAGTCTATGAAAGCGTATAAAATGCGCTGCGCATAAAGAAGAAAGTGCCAGAAATTTTGGGCGATTTACTTTCGAAAAAGAGTATCGGTTTGATTTTTTTTCAGAACTTTTGTCAACTCACCACCATTTTCACTTACATGGCTTGATTTTATTTTATTTTACTAAAACAAAAGTATAGCTATGAGCTATTTCTTTGCACACAAAAAATTAAACTTAGAATTCAACACTAAAAAACTCTGTACTAAAACCTATATGAGTCAGTGAGGAGAAAAAACTCTTCTTCTAACTTGAGCTGTGCTGAAGAGCGATAGCTTTCTGTACACAAAATGAAGAGCAAGGAAATCCCTAACAAAAACATTATTAGTAGTGCTCATGTTAGAATGTGCTTGAATCTTGGTATGACTTTTCATATGATTGAAAATGAACAATGATTTAATGTAGTAAAAAAAGCATTATTGCATCATTTCTTTGTACCGCGAGTTGCCGCAACGCGAACAGCGCATGCAACCGCGTCGATCGGGCGTCACGGTTCATTATCGATTAGCAGCGCGTGCTGCGTGGGCGCGCGTTCGTCATAATGCGGATCTAAATTCAGAACAATGTAAGGGTGGAAAGAAATTCGCTTTCATCCGAGCGACTGCTGCTCTCCTAATCGCTTCGGCGCTTATCACGTACATGTACGTGATGGGTTGCACTTTATGTACAGGCGCAGTAATTAACCACCTAAGGGGGTAAATTACTTGGTTTTTTTCTATCTCTGTGATCTGCTTATTATCATAATTTTCATTTAAAAACGGAAATTATATGCAAACAGCCATAGTGATAGCTTTGCCCTTAATAATAATACCACACAACTACCAGTACTTTTATTTTCACACTCTTTATTTTGTTGTTTTTTTTTTTGAAAAAAAAGTGCTGAGATCTTAAAATATATAAATTGTTTTCTTCAGTTCCTTTTTCGCTCAGAAACAATAGTAACTCAAATAACTCAATGACGTTTTTAATTCGTTCAGTACTGTTTGGTTTTGTATCGCATAGACTATTAATTTTTTTTATTTATTCCCCAATAAAAACTCTTCGGGGAACTAGCACTGACAGTATTTAACCAACACTCACATAATTGAAAATTTTTTTCTCTAATCTTGATTTGTAATTTTGCAATTTAATAAATAGCTCTATAACTCCAAACTATGAGCTTTCACTTGGTTAAACTTTCACATTTAGAAATGTTATACTATTAAAAATTGAAGAAAAATAAAGAACTATAAAAATAATAAACTTAAGCGCAAAGAAGTAGTAATTGAAGGCTCCCAGAAATTTTTAAAGGAGTATTTCAGAAGATTCAAAGGAGAGCAGTTCTCACTACTTTTTCACAAGATTTACGTGAGCAAATATTTGAAAAAAAAACAGAAAAAAAATCTCGACACATAATCTATGATGAACTCGAACTAAAAATTCTAACTAATAATAGCATGTTTCTAGAATCCTCTAAGGAAATGTCCTTCAAACTTTCACGTCTTTCAGTCACGTGATGCCATCCGATACGTGTTGGAGAAAGGCGACAGTTGTTTTACCGAATATATCGGCCGAAACGGTGGTCATCAGGATATTATCATTGGAAGTGAATGTGCTGAGGTGAGTGAGGTTTTGCTACGGTACTTCCGCGCATTGATCCTTGTTTTTCTACGGTACTCTTTAAGCTGTTCGAAATTAAAACCAAATTACACCATTTTCTCAGGACCTCAAGTCACTTCACTTTTACCTCTGATGGATTGCAACCAATTGCTCGACTATCCTTTCTTCTTTAACCCACAAACACAAACACACACTTATGGCAGTTTTTAGACAAACAGCCAGATTAGCAGCTCTTTCCAACGTTCATCGAATAGAAACTGGTTTGTGCCGGCCGACGATGCTGCTGCTGTATCGCGCTCCCCCCTCACGTACACCTACGTGCACACGCACACCACACATCCACATACACCACGATCCCGATGACCTTCAACCAAGGACTATCCAAAACTAACAAAATCTGACAGTCATCGTGAATAGAATCAGCGTTTTAATACGGTAGATTAGCTACGCAATGGGAGGACAAAAGACCGGAGAGGCAGCGGAAATTCGGTCCGACACACGAGGAAAAGGGATTTCAGGGACGGCAACGGATTGACGAGGGCATTGCCGACCGACGCAATGCTGAAATGTTAAGAATTTTCCCCACACTTTCTGGAAATTCCCCAAGCGACTACATCGAAGATAGGACTAAGGATTATATCCTAAGAATGTTGTAAGAAGAATTACTGTAGTGGAGTTCCGTATAAATCCGATGCGGCATCACAGTAAAACAAACTAGAATTGAATTTATGATCATAAATGGTATCACAAAAGTAAGAAGAGAATGAAAACAAATAGGAAAAACTCTCTGGCGTATCAATCCATTTGCGGATGCGCCAACGCGTTTTACTGTAATTCGTATTACATAGTTGGGGTTTACGAGCGCATCTCTAACCTGTACAGTGACTTGCGGGCGGACAGGGGACGATCAAGACGGTGTTCTTATCCTTCCAGATGCGAGTACGGTAGCACGTCATTGACCTCGGAGGAATGAAAGACTTGGTTGGCACTGGAGCGGTATAATTACAAGAAGATGTTAATTTCAACAGGATAGGTAACAGAAACTTTTGTGAAAATAGTAGGCGCTAACAAAATATTTCGATGAGAAGTTTTTTTCTTTTTAATTAACTCTTATGCACCTTCTTTTCAGTCTGGAATCCAGACTTCTCAGCAACTGGTTCTGGTTGTTTATCTCTCTTTATTTCTTGCATTTTCTTCAAATTCTTTCTCTTGCTCGTTAAGCGCTCTTTCCATTTTTATCTTTTCTTTTTGAGTCCATCTTACTTGCTTTCTTTCCCTTCCTGTAATACAGAAAAGTGATAGTAAAGATAATCAGCTAACGATCTACTCGCATTTTTTTCTTGCTTTAAAGACCGTAGATTAAGAGAAGGAGAGGTTGGATTTCTTCCTCTATTTTCATTGACTCAATAATTTACTTCAAGACTCGGGCCTTCATACGAGTTCTCTTCGCTGTAAGTTTTGAACACTTCACTGGTGAAACCTCTGACCTTCGGGATGATATGAGGAGCTAACTGTTGGAACAGACTGTATGAGGAATTAGTTACGAGTAACGATGTTCTATTGAAAAACGTTTTTCTCATCTTTAAGTTAAAATTTCTGGCGTTAATCAATCCGCTTGGGATTCGCCCCCACGTTCACTTCAATTCAGAATCGTTTGAGGTTCACGAACGTGTAACTGGCCGCACAATGACTTGCGGTGGCTAGCCGATGTGTCAAGTCAGTGTTTTTATCCTCCCAGACAAGTCTGGTACCAAATTATCGAGCCCGGAGGGATGAAAGGCTTGGTTGGCGCTAGAGCGGAATGGAACCTCCGATCGACCGCACAGACACAGCTGAACCTCTAACCGCTACGCTACATCCGCCTGAAACTTTGTTCTTCATCTTAATTTTTAAAAATTAGAGAAGCCTGAACATCGCATTATTGCAGGGAATGATTCAATGAATTAGTACATACACAACGACACGAAACTATTCTCTGCCTATTTAAAAATATAAATGAATTGATGTGTAATTTACACCTTCAAAACGCACGCAATTGCGTCCTGTCCTCGAAATTTAAAAATTCTGCCGCTCAAAGATAACCGCGAGTAGGGTTTTGTAAATGTCTGAGGCGATTCTGCTTCGCTCTTTCGTTTCTGGAAGTGAGTGCAGTTGAAAATTCACTATTTGAACTTCCCGCTGAAGCACATTGATTCAAACTTGTTGTTTTATTTTTGCTCACAAACTCTCTCCTGTTCCTTATACACTGTTCTTCAGATTTGCTTAATTTCTCTCAAAAGTCGCTTTTTTTGTGAACATCAGGACGAATATACCAGCGAAAAATGGAAAAAGAAATGAATGAGTGAATGACTGACTGACTAACTGAATGAATGAATGAATGAACGAATGAATGGATGAATGAGGAAACGAACACCTAAATGGCAGTTCCTTCCCCCATCCCTTCCCACGAGTATACTCTCGAATATCCGATACTTCCAATGGGCGTGAACTTTGAGATTGATAACAAATAAAAAGAAAAGAATAAAGTAAATGAATAGAAGAAAATGTCGTCAAAATGTTGCATTTCATCCTTTTTCTAACTGTAGATGAATTAGTAACTTCTTTTGCTTTGTTTCTACTTCCTTTGGTTCCGTGCATGAATATTTCGGAGGTTTTTTCAGCGAAGAAATTCCAACAAAATGTTGAGAATATTTATAAAATGCTATGATTACGCCGAATCCTAAAATCTTCCTTAACCCGTTGACAGATAAAACAACATTTTTTGGTATTTCCATAATGTACACAGTTTTTCTCATGTGCGTCCACGAAAATAAACTATGCACTCACCAATTCGTAGCACTCAGATATTTATCTACAAGAAACGAGTCCACCCTTTACCATAATGCCGACATCCATTAGGCCTTAATGGACCTCTTAGTCGAAAAAAGCGTAATACAATAAATGTTGTCTTTGATTTATTCGGCAATATCGGTTATTTTTCATAAATAGCATTCAACATCACTATTTATTGCTTTCAATGCTCTCCAGTGACTGGCAACAGATCGTACGCGGACGGCACGTTTCTTCCCGTTACTCTTCTAAAAAGAAGATAATTATGGAAGAGGAATCAAATCGTAGAAAGAAACTATTGACGCGCCGTGATGGAACCGGTCTTAAGTTTAAGGATACGAATTAGGTGGAAAAAATAGTTGATTTTCAAAAAGGATCGAGAATGTGAAAGAGAATTAGAGAGAGGGGAAATTAGCTAACTGAGAAGGAAAATTTTGTCATTCTTCTCCTAGTTTATTCTTTTTCCGAACTCTTTTTCTGCATTTCATTCCTTCTTCTTTTCATCGATAGTATTTGGGTTTTAGAAGACTAAAACCTATTGCGTATCCATTAATTTACATATTATTATTCAGAATTTACTGCGATGAAAAATAGAATTAATACTATGATAATCTTCTGCTCAGCACTGCTATTTCAAACTTCTTTATTCTTTTTTTTGCCTGTTCCTCATCACAAAGAAAACACTACGGTAGTAGGTCAGCAATCATTGGCAATATGTACATGTGTAATTATTTCGTTAAAAAAGGAAAGTACTAATGATAACTTAGTTGGATTTTTCTTGTCTTTTGATTCTTTTGAATGGCAACAAATCGTACACGGCACGTTTCTTCCCGTTTTTTGATACTTTTTTGATCCTTTCTGACTGGAGAGTTTTTGGAATGAAAATAGCAGTAAACTAGAAGAACATAACCAATATTTAGTTTAACATTACAGGCTTTATATACAGTATCCTCTTTTAATTCTCTTATCTAATAATAGCACTTCGCATATGATTCTAGAAATTGTGCTGAAGGAAAAAAACGTAATAAAAAATTTCATCGAAACTATATCTTTTATGAGATCCACCGAAAAAAAACGCACAACGCTGGCGGCAACATATTCCTAATTACAGTCTCAAAATTACCGTAGTTAATAGGTGTCATTTGCGTCATATCACAATGAGATAGACGATGCGGATTCACCTAAAAGCTTACGGAAATCTAGTTGGTGGAAGAGCACCCCCTTAAGCAAACTGTACGCATGGATGAGAAAGATGCACAATTAAAGAATAAAGGATAAAGTCACTGGCGTATCAATCCACTTCGGATGCGCCAACGCGTTGTACTGGGATTCGTAATCGTTGAGGTCTTGGAACGCGTGTTGGCCTATACAATGACTTCCCTGGGAGAATGTACAATTACGCTTAACAAAACAAAATTTGAAGAAAATATGCTGTGTCCTGACGACTCCGTTTATGGAGCCGACTAATCTTGCTAGGGGGACCTATCCATGGAACTTATCACGGTTAAACGATGGAAGGTTTACTAACTCCTACACCAGTTGATGATAAATAAAGAAGTCGCTTTGAATAATTGTTAATGGAATTTTTTAATTTCCTCCTTTTCGATTATTCCCGGAAATGCTGAATTTTTTCCTCGAAAAGGTCGCCACTTCATCATAGCTAGCTTTTTTCAGGAATACGTGGTAGCGCATGAGACTGGTCATGCTCTTGGTTTCTGGCATACACATCAACGGCCTGACAGGTTTGAGTTTTCTCTCGTAGACCGTAGCAAGTCGTGGATTCAAAGAGAAAATTACCATAAACTCCTTTTACGGTGTTTTTCTAGAAGAAGTTTACGGTGCTTTCCTTTAAATCTTCGAGTTTTCTTCATACCAAGCTTTCTCATTCCTATTCTCCTTTTTCAGAGACAGACATATTTCTATTAATTGGAAAAATGTGATGGAAGAAGCGACAGCATCGTTTATGCCATTTCGTAGCATGTTACAAGCTTTTGGAATTCGTCAGGTACTTCACTCAAATCCATGAAATCCCGCAATGTTCTTCTTTGAGAATGTCCCTAAATTTCTTTTCCGAAGGATCTAATTGAAATGAGTTGAATAGAGCTAATTGTAGGTTTCTCCTCGACGCGTACCTTATGATTACGGTTCTTTGATGCACTACCACGCGGTCGCTCACGCAATTAAAGTAAGTCCTTGGTGTTTTCCTTTCCAGACGGAAAAAAACGAAGCGGGAAGAGAAAAAAGAGAAGAGCTGCCACTTATCATCAGATTTTTTAAATTGTTTTTTTCAACTTGTTTCCCTTCATGGCTTGTTTGCAGAATATGAGAACCTGCCAAACAGGTCTCAATAGTGAAGTATTCTAAACTGTTTAAAATTAATTAATCTGCTAGATTTTTTTATTGATTTTGGTTTGTCAAGAAGTCTCCTTTGTATTTGAAACCCGGTTCAGCCATTCGGTGAAAATTTTCGACTAATTATTGTTCATCTGCTAGCTTCATGCTTGATTTTCCTGTTTTTTCTTTCTTTTTTTTTGTTGACTCATTTCATCTGGTCTTGTAATCCCAATGTAATTGTTTGACATGTTTTAAATCAGCACATCTAAGGATACGAATTCCTTTATGCGTCCCTTAAAAAACCGAGTTTTTATGATCATTGCGTGATCATTCCTATTTTTTCCACTTTTTGTTTTCTCGGCCATTATTTTACCTCGCCTAATTAAAATATCTAATAGGGGGAGTTCAGCTATCAACCGACCAAATAGATTTAACTGAGGATACTTCTGGAACACGGAATTACTGTAAGATTTGGAAAATCTCGGAGATTCTGTTGAAGGAGCATAATAATGTTACCAACACTCATTATTTGCCGCAAAAAATGAAGCGATCCAAGCTCCAATCCGCTCTTTTACCTTTTCTGATCTAACGCTTCGATAGAAATCATTATCATTATTCAAGCATTATTTTCTTTTCCAAAGATACCGGAGTATTTTTTGCCCTTTCAAATTTTCGAATGACTGAGTGCTCATAGTTAGTTGGTACAGTTCTTGCTGCGGAACTTCCCCTGCCCAACTCAATTTCTGTTATGGAAGTGATCAAATATGGAAATCTAATTCAAATAAAAACTGTTCATGAGACATTACCGAGGGGAGAAAAAGTAAAAGAATAGACATAGTTAAAAAAAAAGTTTTTGATAAAATTTTATTTATGTTTACCATTGTCGTCCTTCTTACTCCTAGGATCATTTTATAAAATGAGTCTCTAAAATGTAATTGAGGATATTTCGCTCATATTAAGAAAATAATTCCTTCTCACTTACGCTCTTCTCTGCCTTTCTTTTTTCTAAGCTATTTTTTTCTGACAAAGGCTTTTGTTTTTAGGTATCCGATTTCACAATCGTTCCCAAGGAGCTTAAATATGTGACGACAATGGGCACCGAGAAGATGGCATTCCTGGATGCAAAAGTGATTAACGATATTTACTGTCCAAGTAGGTTCAGCACTTTGGAGTTTTTTTTTAATTCTCACTTTTTTCTTTTTTTTCTTTTTTTTTCTATACAGTATGTATTGCTGGAACAATTTGGGTGTGCGTGTAGCACTTTGTTTATTTAAGTACTCAAAAGATAATTATTCATATTTGCTAATTTTTCTACTTCTTCTGCCTTTCATTTCGTTTTCATAAACGTAAAGTAACAAGAAGAAAAATCTAATTCGAAAATTCGAGCGCTTACATTCTTTAGTAAGTAAAAAAAAACTTTCTTGGTGGGAAAATTCCTCGCCTCTTGCAGTAGGATGATAGTCGTGTTAAGAGTTAAATTCCACTTCGAAAATCTCGATAATGTTTTCCCCTTCCTTTCACGCACACACACCTTTACACATATAAGGAAATATTACAAGAAAGTAGGTAAATGTATAAGTAAACTGACCCATATGTAGATCATTTTCTTTTTCAGACGCTTGTGTTGGTAGATCAAATCTACGTTGCATGGCAGGGGGCTATCCGGATCCAAACAACTGTGCTGTTTGCCGATGTCCTGAAGGACTCGGAGGAGCCGACTGCAGTTTGTTGCAGCCTAGCCGTAAGTCCTCGGCTTTTTCAGTAATATTTGTGCTACAGTTATCCATATTGTTCCATGAATGCTGGGAAACAGCGAGTGATCTCGTCGACATGCGTTCTGATAGCTGATCGTTCCGTACGATTGAATAATCGTGGTTTTCGTGTAATTTTTTAACGACTACAACATTTTCGTAGACCGTGGAACTGCACAAATGGATATCTCACAAAAACACAGTTTTTTGTGTCTTTGACATATGTAGTCGGTACCAAAATTCTTTATCCGGACGACACTGCGACGCGACCGCACATTCTTCCTCTGCTCGAAGCACTCTCTCCTCCTTCTGTCCTGACACAATTCAAATTGAATCATGGATGGCAGGGCGGACAACTTCCAAGACAACTTTGTGGATGTCTGATGTAAATAATAAGCAGTTGTGTTCACCACGGTAGTTGCCACAATCTAAATTTACAATCTCCGCAACATATACTTCATCCTCAAGCAATGTGGCTACTGTAACTCAGACAGCATCTTAACATTGGCGCAGGCTGTACTCATTATTTAAAACCCTAGACCATAGTTCGGCAAAATATGAGAGATATGCCGTTTTGCGTTCCGCCGTTTCCTCATCCATTCGATCTACAATACCGCTGACGCTCAGGATTACACCTCACATGAAGCTCAACTAAGTGACAAAGACAGGCAAAATTCGAGGAATAGTTCAGGAATGATCAAGGATGGTTGATTGAGCGCTTCAATTTTCATGGGAGCTGCTGTCTTGCTGGGACCTTCACATGTCCCACTGATGCTATAACAACTCGCATTTTTCCTTCACAGCTAGATTCTCGTGGAATTTTCGCGGAACCAAATTAGAATTCAAAAACATTTAGAGTTTTCTGAAATTTTCGAAAATTTTGCTTCCGTAAGAAATTTTCATCGTAAACCATACATTGTTATAGACCAAAAGGGATTGAGCGAAGTCGAAAGTTTGGATTTAGAGGAGCTTCCCTAGTGTGCTGACGACGATTTTACTTCGAATCTTCGTCCATGGTCCACATAGCTTCCACAAGAGCTCACGGGCTAGTTGGTAAATTATCCCGAAAATCATGGAGATCATGAAGTCGTATTGAGATGTTGGGAGTATAACGGATTTCTTCGTATCACACTGACGGTGATATATGCAGCTGTATACTATGCGGTTCCCGTCTTTGCTTTGGTGTTGTTAAATTCCATAGATATTGGTGGATCCGACAAATAATGCGGCTTTTTTGAACAATTAGAGACTGATGGGTGGAGGGAAGGAGGTAGGAGAGAGTGGATTTCAGAGAAGCACCTTAAGAGTCCGCCAGAAAGATGGAAGTGAACAGTAGAAGACTGTTGGACGTGAGATAAATAGCATATTTTGAACGTTAAGAGATTTTTTTTATTTTATTTGCGAAAAAAAGAATGTATAGAACCCCGTAACATTTACCGAATGAAATAATTATTGGATACATGAGAAATTTTTAAATTCTTTCAGCATGTGGCGGTGAATTACACGCAACCGATCAGTGGCAAACATTGAACAGCCCAGCAGGAAAAGATGTCAGGTGTTATTGGAGAATATCCGTGAGCGTTTTAAAACGATTACACCTCGAATACTTCCCGAAATTTCACTTATGCGAAAAATTTCAGGTTCAAGACGGTTCACGGGTACGTTTCCGTTTGTCCGACGGTGAATTCCCCTGCTCGTATGGATGTCAATCGTACGTAGAAATCAAGCATAAACTTGATATTCGATTGACCGGTTTCCGGAGGTGAGCGTTCATTGGATTTGAAGAGATCCTCCCGGCGAGAAATCTCCCTTTTCATCGCTATCAGATGTCGCTTGTTTTCGCTCCGGAAAAAAAATCCCTCCTATAGGAGCATTGTTAATGGCAAACATCTTATCATAAGTCCTGTAATGCCTACTGTCGCGCTTCCCAAGTGGTCGTAAGCAAACAACGATAAGATTCCTTTATCTGCTATTGTATTGTCCTCTCGCATAGCCTCGGCATTCTATTAAACGAGTTTGCTAGGTGACCTCAGACACGTATTAGAAGATAAGGATCGTATTACTGTCATCTTCACAAGGACGAGTTATTGATACGTGAAGAAATACATAGTTTTCTCCGAGAAGAAAAACCGAAATCCAGAAATAGAGAGCTATTTCCCCCCGGGCAAACACTTGAAGTTCGTATTTTCTTCGAAAAAAATGCCCAATGTGTAATCAAAATATAATGTAAATATAGTTTTAAGAATTCTAATATGTTGAACTTCCCCTTTGCGTTCCGCAATTACGATACCAATTAGATGAAATTCACATCCGCCTCGATCAACCGAACGATACATCCTATGCATTGTTTACACACTTCAAAGCTGAATAAACTCATCGAACGCCCTGTCGTCGTTAATTTCGGGTTTCGTCGTCGATCTGAGAGCGAGTCCACAGCCAACGATGAAACATCCCAAATTCCCTTGGAATCTATTTCCATTACCGAGAAAATAAAATAAAATATAGAATAGAATATTATAAAATAGAAGACGAAGGAAACTACCCAGAGACCGCAAGCTGAGGCAACCTCATTACACTCTTGACCTTACATACCTCTAATTCTTTTTCTGCTATTTAATAGATAGCAGATTTTAACTTCTAACCTTACATTTTTATAAAAAATACCGAAATAAATATAATTTAAATAAATATGTAAATAAATATAAATAAGATAAATATAAATATAAATAATAGATAAATTTTATAGAAACATAAAATAACTTTTATAAAATACAATGACAATAATAAAATGAAATAATGTTTTTTTTTTTTTGAAATTTGCTTGGCCTCCTCTCCCTATTGGGCTGTAGAGGAGGGGTTCAGAAGAGGTTGATCTAAAAATGGATCGTTTAGGTAGAAGTGAAGTAATCCCTTCTTCAATAATCTTTTTTTAACTTTTCCTTCTATCCTTTATTTATAACTCCATTACTTTGAGAGTCAGTCGTTACGATGATGTCACATGATCACACGATCGTAGATTAACTTAGAATTGTCCTCGTCACTTTCTGCCCTGCTGTCCTTTTATGATCCTGTTTACGGTATACACATGTGTATACGACCATAAAATGGATGATGGATAGAAAAAGTCATGAGGCAACTTAAAACGGGAACCATTTAAGCTTTAAAACTGGTTAGCACACGGTTGAAGGTGAATTTCTTGCTTTCCTTTTCAAATGGTCGTTTGAAGCACCAAGAACCATACGGATGTCGTCCTGAACCGCTTACTTCTGGGTTTCAGCTATTCCATCACCATTAAATCGTTATTTTCCGTGGATTACTAAAATTTGTGATACAGCTCGTACGTCAAAAGTAATTCTTTCAATACATAATATCAGCTTACTCTGCTTTTCTAAATTTGTATTGTATCATATGTAAAAAAATAATGTTGTTTTTTTGTTGTAATTCAAGTGATTCAAAATTTGTCTACCCTAAATAAATGTATGGACTGAAAGAACACAAGCGCTTGCGCCGTATACATTGTGCGTTGCGACAGATGCGTCGTACTCATTCGGCGTTCATTCTACGCTTATGCGCAATCATATGCTGTTTTCGCACTAACCGTATTGCGGACTTGCTTGCGTGCGACATGCGTGCGACAAACTAATGACAGTAACTCGTGAGTACGGGAAGTGACTTCTTTCCTGAAATAAATGATCAAATTCCATGAAAATCGCAGAGAAAATAATTCATTGGCTTTGCAAATTATTTTCATTAATTTATCCGAGGTTTTGAATAAAATGATGCGATGCAGAGAGATCCCCGACTTTTCCTCGAATTTTTTTTCTTACTAACCAAAACACTCAGAGCAACTTGCGCTAATAGTCAGCCTCCAACATAAATTAATTTCAAATTGGTCCCTTTCTAGAATTTTCGACAGAAATTGTGGCACTTCTCCAATGCCAAATTGTGGCACTTCTCCAATTTATAATCTCGTTCTATGTAGATGAATAAACATTGTAAATTTGTCATTATTTCCACTCTAGAGATTTATTTGAACATATGTGATGTGGTCCGGAAGAGAAAAAAATCACGTGTTGACAGCCAATCACGTGAATGGCATGTGCAGGGATTTTTTCCCCGTTCTCTTTGGTCTTCTTTTCCTAATTCTCTTCATTTTCAGTTGCTGTTATCGACCTAAGGAGGACACTGTATCCGAGAGCAACCAAGTGTTCATCATTTATCATCCGAATGGACGAACAGCTCGTTTTTCGTTGCGCTATAAGCGACAAGCATAGACGTACACTCGTCTTCACGGGTACTTTACTTACTAGGCACTAACGATTGTAGACAGCATCGACAAGCTGATATAGGTAGTGCGCTCTACTAGAGACACAACAGGACTCAGCTAGCCGGGTCCTGCGCAGAATCCTTGTCGCCTGCTGTGCTCTTCTTTCGTTCTCTTCCGTTTCTTTTTCTCTTTGCTCAGGGCTTCCGGTTCCACAGCCGGTGACCACCGTATTCATTCGTATACGTATTCAACTAGAGACGCATTATCGTAAGAGATTCTTCCATACAGCACACTTTTTTATGAGATGAGCGATCGTTCGCGTGTAGAGAAAGGAAGGACGATTTTTCCTCCTCGTTACCGTCTCACTAGTTCCTCTCCGACATCCCCGAGTTGCACAACCTCACGCCGTCCCTTGAAACCCGGTGATCTGTGATTATGACCTCCACTTTCCCATTTTTTTCTTCTTCCGCCTTCTCTGTTCTTCTGACGCTAATAGCTTTAATTGTATTAGTCAAATTTCTGATGCTATGAGGAAAATTTCTTACGTAGATCACATGAAATGGGCGGTGACACCCAAATAGTCAATTTTTTGTACATAGTGCTGATATTGCAATTTAAATAAATAATTGGATAACTCTGCTGTTGTTTTTTTTTCTGGAATATATCCAAAACTATCCGAGATTATGGTGCGTCACGAACGATTAAACACTGAGAACACGAGGAGGTGAAGGTGCACAAGGCACCAATGAGTTAGAAAAAAAGCCTAGGGTTCTGGAATACCGCACACCAATGATGTCAAGCTGACGAGATTTTTGTAAATACTAAAGGAAAAAGACTTCATATTAGAGAGCAGTTAGCTCGAAGAGCTGGAGGAAACCACAGCAAATAAAAATATTTTATTTCTGATTTGAATCATTAAAACTAACTCGATGAAAAGAAACTACCAACATCAACATACGTCATACTATACCAAAAAAATAAAGGATAAAACATTCGGGATTGATTATGCCGTTCGAGATGCGCCCATGTATTTAAATGTCACAATTGTAGAGATTTATGAACTCATTTGGCCTCGATGTGTCAAGTTTATTTATTCTATTATTATTTATTCTATTATTCAATCTATTTTTACCCGCGTAGACAAATGTGACACCGAGTCGTCAACATCGGAGAGATTAAAGACTTCTTTGGTCGATTCCGGTATTTAACCATCGGACCACCGCATTCCTGAACGCAGCGCATCCTCATGTCACTCTGCTACAATCATCCGCTAAATAATATTGTCACAAAAACATTACTGTATTTCTGTAATGTGTTGTTCTATCCATTACTGAATTACACTGAATTGCATTATTACATTTCAGTTATACAACGTTAAAAGCAGCATACCACGAATCTGACGTGGTGAGGGAATCCGCGGGAAAAGCAGGAGACGGGGTTGTGGATTGCGAGATCAAGGGAGGTTCCGCTCATCTCTCCCTGATCGTCGTAAGAAACGGCGTGGGAACCGCTTTGGTCATTATGAGGTACATTAGAATGCTCCTATATGCACATGTTCCTGTCCCTTTAGCTGGCTATACATTGATTTCACTTGAAAAGGCTGCTGAGAAGACATTACTGATCTCCGACCGCTTGCACGTGGATGCGACGCGTGCACGAGGCTGCCGGGTTGCAACTGAAATCGTCTTTTAAGGAAAAAACGTCGTCCCCCACGCCATTTCTTACGACGATTAGAGAGAGAAGAGGGAAACCATCCCGGATCCCGGAATCCACAGCCCTAACTCGTAAATTTTCTCGCGGATTCCTTCACCATGTCAGTTTCGTGGTATGCTGTCTTTAACAAAAGGGCTGCGTACACGGCAAGTCTGATTGCTTCCTCTTTCCTCTTCCTCCTTCCCGATTTCCTTATTTGTACTAAAGGCAATCAGACATTTGAGTGTAAGCTCTGGACACGCACGAGCCAACGATAACGTGCACAGTTATATGATGAAAGTTACCCGATATCACAAAAAAAAGTGCTGATGTCCAGCACACTGCCAAACCCCATCCCAAATAGGTCAGTTACATAGAGGGAGCGAGGAATGATTGGTCACAACTCTCCACCTCGTTATTGTTTACCGAAAGTACTTAGGTCACTCGATGTTTAAAGGCATCACCCCACGAATCTGGAGTGGTACGGATTTTCGGTGGATTATTCGTATACGAGGTGGTAGATTATGGGGAGTAGGATGATTCTGTTCATTTCTTCCTAATTGCCATAGAAAACGGCCCGGAAGATACGGCTTCGAGCGTTCCGGCGCACTATTTTCTACAAGGAGTTCGAATGGAGCGCGCCAGCCCTGTGCGCCGCTGCATCTTCCGGGCCGTTTTTTACGGCAATTAGGAAGAAATGGGCGGAATCACACCCTCTCCTTAATCTACGATCCCGTATACGAATACTATATACGTAAAATAAAATACGTATACTCCACCTGAAATCCGCACCACCTCAGATTCGTGGAGTGATGCCTTTAAGGGCACATCGCAAGAGATGCTAAGCTGCGCAGGATATGGAACACGGACGAATTGATGGATAGTGATCGAGAAGGTTGGGCAGAGCTGTGCTCAAGGACGGCACGCCTCGGCGAAGATGCCGGCAGCCGCACGTCAGGCGATAACACCATCACGACTAATGCTATGCAGTTCTCACGTAAACTGAAATCAATTTCCAATTCTCCAAAACAACATTTCTAGCCGATTTATCTCAGTTTATATGGAGACTTTTGTTCAATTCCTTCATTCCTTTCCAGTATGACACGTTCACGCACTAAAGCATTCGATAACTTTGAATATGTCCTTAGTTTTAATTTCAGGAATATTTCAGTTTTCATAGGCTTGGCATTACTAGGAAGTCTTTCCATTCCTACCTAGATCGTTCTTCTTTACTGATCATGCGGGCCCCCGCATCCATTCGTTCCTTTCTCTCGCAATTGTCATTCTAGGATGCTCCTATGTTCCCTTAGTGATGTAGGCGAGGTCCCCGAGCCTGACCTTCTGAGCTCTTAGCTGATTCTTTCTGTTCTTTACAAATCCAAGCTTCTTTGAATAAATATCTCTTAATCGCTGTATTTTTGCCTCTTTTTCAACATAAACCCATTCAGACGTCGGTCCTTTGACGCTACGAGCCAGCATGCAATTTTCGGCTGATTTCTGCCTCGTTAAATCCTTGGAGCTTACAGATATTTTTTCCAGAACCCCAAAAAATTGCTAATAGCCTTCGAGCAAAATATCTATGAGGCTTCTATTTAAAATCCATCTTACACAGCTGAAGCCCCGTTTCCAATGGTCTGCGATGTTTAAACATGCACTTTATGAATGATGTCAGTCGTGTATCCTATAAAATAGAAGTGCTGAACTATAAAGTAACAAAAATCGTTGAATAAAATATGTATTGAATCGCACTAAAAGCACTATGAAGTCTTGGGTAGAAATAAACCTATTCAGGGGATACAGGGAGATGAGAAGAATATACAGATATTACTTGGAGGGTTGTGGTAGGAGGTTCGGTGATCGGGTGCTGATGGATTTGATTAATGAAACAAATAATAAGGAAGAAATCGTAGAAACAAACAAAACGTCAATCTGCAGAGAAAAATTCGGCTCAGACGCATACTACTTCAGTACATACAGTATACATCCGTCACGAAAAATCTCGAAAAGTCCTTTAAAATGGACAATGTACATCTCTTCGCCACTCATTTTCTCTCGCCCTAAAACGGCCTACGAACAAGAAAAAGAATGAAAGAGTGTAGACTACTAGAACAGAGCAGTAAATTGGGATTGATTAAGAGAAAATCGACGAATGAATAAAGAATGAATAATAATGATGATTAGGAAATCGGTCAACAAATCAACAATCTTGTAGAATATTCAGGGAAAAGCATAAAAACTGTGATAAAAAGACGAAAAATAGAAAGAGAAACAGAACAGAACGAGCGAACGAAACCATTCGACATTTGAGGTCGACCCTAGAACAGACGAAGTGACCAAGAAATACATGAAATTTTGTCTCTTCAATGAAAAAAGAAAACAGGACAGAACCTTACATCAACATAGTTGATGTCGATGTTTGATAGCAAACTGGCGAAAAAAAAACAGAACAAAACAGAAAAGGCAACTGTGGGACACATAGCAGACCGGGGAGAGGCGGCGGTTGCGCTTCATGACGACTGACGATAAACTCTCTGCCTAGACACTAAAGACTATTTCTCTATTAACAATAGGAACCGATTCTTCGTGTTAATATAATGATAGAATGGAGAAACACTCGGAACGACATACAGCCTGGCGAAAAAAAAATCAACGACAAAAACGACAATGCAGCTATAGGACGGAACCGTTAACTGATAGCAGAAAAACTCGGGGGGAAAAAAGGAAAAAAATGGGAAAACGAGAGAAACAACCAACCACAAACACAACAAAATGGCTATATATTTTAGGTGGCTATTGGTGCTAAACTCTAGACGCTAAATATATGATCGTCGTGACTGCTTGATTCTATATAACTTTCGCGGATATGAAAAATGAAAGTAGGATGGCGGAGCTGCTCGCTTTATTAGATCCACTACTGTAGGCGTTGTGATATCATGTGAAAAGAAACTGGCAAGACTCCTTTGCGTTCACCTAGCTACTCCCTACAGGCTCACAATGCGTCAAACAGCGGCAACCATTGGAGCCGAATGTGCGGAGAGCGGTCGAGATTTTGCTGCTGCAACTTTTTGCAGTTTCGATGGATCCGATGCCTTAGCGAAACCATTCTCCATTAGATCCTGATCGACACGTATCGTCTGAAAGTAGACAGTTTTATGTATGAAATCATTCTGTGCTCGTGATCCTGCTTCTTTTCCTAGGAATAATCATGTAGTCCTAAAGGAAACCATCGCGACTATCTTTTTTTTCCTCTGCTATAGTCCTGGAAGCATAAATGAGAAAGAAAAGCCGGAACAGTATCAGCAAGATCTCTTTTCACTACTCTTCTTCACCTTCCGCATACATTCTATGAAGAATCAGCGTATCAAAACGAAGGTTGGACGCTCTCGTGCCTCGCTCCTGCTTTTGGGGTTCATGTGAACTTAGATTTCGCTGTTATCTATTTCATCAATTCGTGCTGCTCTTTCAATAACTGTTTCGCGGCTTGAAAACATTATTAGTTGTGCTGATGTTATTGAACAGATCATTCATAACAGAACGAGAATAGGAATCCATATTCCCCCAGCGAAAATGCGCATTATTGAGAAGAAAAAAGGCGTCGCCAGCCTGAACATCATCACTCAAAAGAGTGATCAAGAAACCTAGAAATCCTTATTTTAAATCATTACGATACGAAACGGATGAATGCGTCGGAGATGTACACCAGCGGAAATCATTCATTCGTTCGTCACGTTGTACTATTGTTGTAGTTCGTTCCGCAGAGAACACCAAGACTCAGAAGAAAGATGTTTGCTATGATTTATGGATTCACGGTTTTTATGTTATTATTTTCTCTTCCATCTACGCACTTGTACTTTTAGTGTGAATACTTTTTGAGTTTTTTTTTGGGGGGGGGCACACACTTTTTTCATTTTTTTGCTCAATTTTCATTGCGACACCAGTACAAAAAAAATTCAAATAATTACAAGGAAGCTAAGAATTGACTGCAATGCAAATCTCGAAAAAAAAGTACTGCTATGGAAGCATTCGTAAAGGATCAGACCCGACTTCCAAAGATCGATCAACTACCAGAAAAAAAGAAGGTTCGTCAGAAGATCGTTTGAAACTCGACTACAGATTTAGACACGCAGAATACGTTAAGGGCATCATCCCACTAATCTGGAATGGTACGGATTTCCGGTGGAGTATTCGTATACGGGATCGTAGATTATTGAGAGAAGGGTGATATCGTCCATTTCTTCCTAACTGCCGTAGAGAACGGCCCGGAAGATACGACTTCGAGCATTCCGGCGCAGTATTTTCCACAAGGAGTTCGATTGGAGCGCGCCAGCCTTGTGCACGCGTGCATCTTACGGGTCGTTTTTTACGGCAATTAGGAAGAAATGGACGGAATCACACTCCTCTCCATAATCTACTATCCCGTGTACAAATACTCCATCTGAAATCCGCACCACCTCAGATTCGTGGTATGCAGCCTTTAAGTGCAAAATCAAGTAACACGAAATTCAATTAGACATTTGTCGAGAAATAGCTACTCAATTGACAAATGTTATCAACTTAAGACAGACATTTTTGACCTTGTTCTGACAATGACATTCCCCTCTCACTTCAATTCTCGACCTTTTAAAGTTTACACATTAAATAGAGCAACTTATTGTTAACCGTGAACATCCGCAAAGAAAATTTTAAGAGGGAATCCCGCAATCTTAGTAACTCGATACGCTCACCTTATTTTCTTCATCGACCACTGTGAGCTCCACCATCGGAACCTTGTCGTTCACGTTGAACCCAACAACTGTGGCATTTATCACTTTACCCATGCATAATTTTTGGAAGTGTGCAAATGCTGCTTCACCCCACTGCCATGTACCTAAAACCATTCCTGCTATAATGGAACGTGTAAAATCAACATCCATGGAATTGAAAACAAATCAGTAAAAAAAAAAAAACTAGAACGGCCAAATTGCATGCAACAAAAACACAATAGGGAATGAAAGCGTAGACTTACCATCAATTGGTTGCACGTGTGCTAAATAACATTCAATCGCTTGGAACGGCAATGACATCAAATCTGTCCTGAAAATGAACATTTGTTAGTGGTCGTTCGGGTAAAAAGAACGCCTAAGAGAAGCAGCAAAAAACCAGTATTTTCGTCAAAAAGAAAAAATATCTTGCGAGATGAATTAATCCGTTGAACGACTCAGAGACTGTTCTTTTAAAACAATAACAATCAAAAAGAGTGTAAGTAACATCTAAGTGGTCTGAGAGTCCAGAAGCGAAATGGTATGACTACAACAGATTTCTCTATTCAATCATAGCATCTAAATTTTGACAGAAATAGTGCGTGCCGGATTTTCTCCGCAGTTAAATAGCTGAAAATTCGTCACTTTACATTATATCCGGGCCGAAATCGAAATCGCGTGGAAGACTAAGTAATTCTATGCCGCTGTCAACTACATAATTCCTTTGCTTGAATTGAAAAACCGACGTCCGCATATAATGTTACACTTGCAGAAAAAATGTTTAAATTTAGTAGTTTTGCAGCGGAAAAAAAACTGTTTTCCTGGTTAATAAGGTAATAATAGGTATAAATTCGTGCAGAAAAATGCTACGTTTCCTTCTCTTGCATGATCTTATTTTTATTTCTTTCGGAATCCTTTCAGTACTTAGTAGAAACCCCTTTTTTGCATAAAAAAAAATATAATTTTGCTCACAATTTCATTAAAATTCAGTTCAAAATAATCTTTTCAAGTCTTGCTGATGTTATATCGTTCACTAGTGGACATATTTGACTCTTATCCTACGATCAACGGCGGCGGGGAAGTACCAAGATATTCAGCTAGTTGCGTATCCGATATGATGGTTAGGTCAACTTTTGATGCGTTAATTAATTCCCTGCGGACTTTCTTTAATCTCCTAAAGCAATGCTCCGAGAAAGAAAAGAGCTGTATCATGCTTCGAGGAAGAAGAGTTGTATCATTCAGAGCTGATGTTTCCCTTCGGAATCAGGCAAGAGGTTGCGAAAAAGGAAGAAATGATATCTTTGTTTATTATCCACATTTCTTAAGAAAAGCGAAATCCGAAGGATGAAACTTTCCTCATTAGTCATCCCTCTAAATCTTGTGCTACTAAATGAACTCGAAATTAAAGGCATCACCGCACGAATCTGAGGTGGTACGGATTTCAGGTGGAGTATTCGTATTAGAGATTGTAGATTAAAGAGAGGAGGTGATTCCGTCCATTTCTTCCTAATTGCCGTAAAAAAACGGCCCGGAAGTACGGCTTCGAGCGTTCTGGCGCGCTATTTTCTACAACGAGTTCGATTGGAGCGCACCAGCCGTGTGCACACGCCGCATCTTCCGGGCCGTTTTTTACAGCAATTAACAAGAAATGGACGGAATCACCCACCTCGCCGTAATCTACTATCCCGTATACGAATACTCCACCTGAAATCTGCACCACCTCAGATTCGTGGGGTGATGCCTTTAAAAGAACAGTGTTGAAGCACAGCAAGCAGTCTCTGGCATTTCGGTGCACTCTCATCTGTCACAAAGGGCATTGTTAGTACGAAGCACAATCATTTCTCACTATACCACCCTCTAATTACAGCCCTTAATTATCACAGCGCAAAATAGCGAGAGATTGATTTAAGACGACATTTAAAACAAAGAAGCAGATATTTCTCCTGTCCAAAGGCAGCTATATCCCTTAAGAAAATAGCTACAATAAAAACCTCAACACTAACGACGTGGATGATATCATTAATCTCGATTATCAGAAATATTTTTAAAGATCAAAGAAAAGAATGCACCATGGCTCTCTGCAATTATCGCGATAACTATCTAAAGTCCTGGACTCCTAACACTAAACCGAAAACGATTGTATGGCAGGTATTCAAAAAACATTGTATAGTATTAGAATATTAGTGGAAATACGGAGCAAAAATCACAATATAGCTCAACCCGTACCTGATTTGCCTCAATTCACTTCTTGGTAACCGTGTGTAACCTCCATAATCCACAAATCTTAACATTACTTCATCTGTATCCACGTAGTAGCTCACAGTAACTGCCCGGAACCATGCACCGAGTACTGGAGCCGCACAGAGGAGACCAGCTGAAATCTCAGTACTTACAGTATAGGCAAAGGGCAAATAACAAAAATATTTATAATGTAGCGTCAAAATATGTGGGAACGCACTTTGACAGGGTTTTGGCAAATCGGGAATGTCTGTTCCTTGGCTATAAAGCCTAATCATATACATGTCAAGATGTGATAAGGAGGAGAACGACGGATGCGTTGGTTGTTGCAAGAAAAAGTGTCCTGGATCAATCACCGAAGAACAAACAACCTCACACGGTATGGCATCAGGGAGGGTCAGCTGAAGAGTGCAACAATGATCAAAAGTCCAAATATCAAACAGAAACGTTGAGCATTGAATCAGCTGGAGGAAGAAAAAGTACTCACCCAGCTTGGCTGGGCAGCCAGTGCGTCGAATAGATTATTCGGAAGTGGTGGCGGTAATACCGGTTGTAAATTCAATTCAGGAAATCGTGCCGGCGGGAATCGTCTACGCAGCATTTGAAGACAACGGTTAATTTGTTCCCGTTTTCCACGCACCTGAAAAGAAACTCATTGAATTTTATAAATCTCTATCCTGTTCTCCCTCATTCTGAAGAAATTCGTCAGTGTCATGATAGGTTCACAAGCGCATTGGAGTGCTACTGACCACATGCTCAAGTGAGCTAATAATGCTAGAAATAAAGCTCCGAGGTAGAACCTATGATTTCTCAAACCTTCAACCCTCAACCTAAAAATGATCACATCACGAAATAATGACATTGTTCCCTGACATCTATTCATATGGTCATGCTTGAATCCTAATTTATATTTGAGAAGAAATTTTGAAATTTGAAAAGTCCAAGGATAGTGAGAAAAGCAGCGGTAGTTAGCATCCGATAATTAAGAGATGGCCATTTTTGATGTGGAAAATCCTATATTGGTAATTTATCCTTCCTAGATGTTTAATCTTAATAATAAGAAGAGGAAGGATGACGGATGGGCGAAACAGAGAGCTCGCGATGACGGAAGTGGAAAGCGGAATCCCATCAACTACATCACATTCAACGAAGTGTCCAGGCAGTTTTCAACAGTTTTTGATTCTTTTCGAAGTACTAACACAGATCACCAGTAAGCACATACTTGACATATTTGATGGGTATCGACTTTTTCTGGGGTATGGTGTTGTCGTATAAGCATCCGAACATCCGTTCTGGTACTGAGTTCCTAGAAAAGCGTAAAACTCCTGAGATGGTTCTTGCCTGAGGCAAAGTCCCCAGAATAAAAAAAAGCCGAATGAAAAACCGAAACTGCGCAAAAACAAACCTTAATTGTCTTTCCTTTGATTCCAATGATCAATCCAACTAACGTATTTGGGATTTCAAACTCGTACATAGGTAAGACGTCGCCAGCCTCATCCATAGGGGAGAGGGACGACGCCAATCCACCAGTGGCTCGTCCCGAATCTTGCGAGGATACCTTAATAAGATAAGATTTGAGTGAAAGCAAAAAAAAGCCCCTCATGGCTCTAATCATCAGTCTCTTTGACAATGTCAATTCCAACCAAGTTTTCGAAATCCATTAATACATTGTCAATCAATCATACTCACGCATTTGTCCCCAAAGCTTCTATGAAACTTAAAAATTAGCGATTATATTCCTTGAAAAGTGGAAATTAACTAATGAACTATTGTGCTTTTAGTGACTTCTCAGAAAGATCGTACAGGAGCATTTTCGCAGATATCAGAAAGTAGTGAGACTTTGAATGAAAATGACTTTCAGCTCATAATCTCGACTGAGAAAGTCATTTTTTCGCTCGTGAAAACCAAAGTATCCTCGTCGAACTATCTCATTACTGAAAGCGCATTTTTATTAATTTTTAGGTGCGTGTGTGTTGGAAAAAACTATCGTTTAAAAATTAAGCAAAATTTCTGTGCTGGTCAATTTACACATTTTGCAGCCTAGATTACAGTACAATGAATGCAGCAAACAGTGCCGGCATTCCTTCTGCCGCTTATACCCGATCACACGGTTTTTCCTGTTTGGGAAAGGGAAAGAATGTGACTGAAGAACACCTTGCATGAAGGATGTGACGAAAGAACAGCTCGGATGGAAATGCTCGATATAAAATGTGTACTGTAGAGAAAGAAAGATCGTTCATCAAGTGAGTATCACCTTTGCCAAAAAAAAAGAAGTCCTTGGGAATAATTTCTTGGAAACAACTGCAGGTATTGCGTGAAGGCATGGTATTTCTTCGAATTACTCGGTTCCACAAAGCACGTGTGGATCGTACAGAACCTTTGAGAATACTTGCAGATAATTAGTTCAGCAAAAACCACTACAATTAACCGATCTCGCCGACACTAAGGAAAAAGATGAGATCGGCGGCTTCATAACCGAATTCCTCAGCTGCTGTCTGAAGAACTTCACAGCTCAGCAGATTTCTCATTTAATCATGTTTACATAGGCCACAGATCAGCTTCTGATCTTTGCTCAACGATAGATCAGCTAAATAAAAATATTACACGAGCACTCATTATAATTAGAGAATCTCTTTTCATTAAAGCCTATCCCAAAGAAGAAGAAGATCATGATATTATGAAGATCTAAGTGTGAAGTTCTCTAGAACACAGTTTTGTTGGACACTTTCCCTTATACATAAAGAGCGCATGACCTACTCTAAGAAAACACGAAAAAGAAAGTGTATAGGAACAAATGAGAAGGAAATATGCCGAAACAAAAAAAAAGTTCAGGCCCCAGTTTGTACCTCAGAAAATAGAGCCTAATTTCGTATTTTTAGGTTACTTTTTCACTTCGAAATAATTTTGCAATGAGTCATTTATCAGTCCTTTCATTGATGATAAGCATCCAGAAAAAGTTTACAAAGTAAATATGGCAGAAGAAGGAGAAAAGCAATCTTATCTCTCCTTCGACTACAAACTAATAAGGAAATAATTAAATTTACTTCAAGTACTCGAAAAAAGATGCTATGGTAAAACGACCGGCACACAAAGAAACTTCTATGTAGGTCATCATTTACAAAAATTTACAATCTTTGTAAATTTCAAAAGCAAAGTGTGTATAGCAAATCTATGTCTACCAAACATTCTCACACCTCCACATTTTGCGGTGTCTTTGATCTCAAGAAAGATTACGTAGAGCTCTGCGTAATAAATAATAAGGTCATCCCTCATGACCAAATTGCAGGAATTCTCCACAACAACACCGTTAGTGCAATTACTCTTCACTTGAAAATGTGAATATGCATGTATAATCTTCTCAATCTCGCAGCGGACGAAAATGAAGCAGTCAATGTGAGGTGACAGTTGAAAGAAGTTGAACAGTTGGAGAAGAATGGTGAAGTTTACAGGTCATACCGCCTAAACCAAAGCGATGTTGAATCAATAAGTGCACTTTGGACCACGACAGAGCCTTTTTCATCGAGGAATTCAATAAAGGCGACACAGAGGAGGTCGACACAAAGGAGCATCCATCGATTAAAAAAAGTAGACTAGAAAAAGTAGAGTAGTGTTCGTTTTTTATTCTATTTGTCATACATTCCGTAATTACTTCAAAAGATTCCACGAAATAGCTTTGAACAATCAGTCCCTGGGGGAGATACTGGAGCTCATAGAAAGTGTTTCTTTTCCAGGGACTATAACGTGCATTAAAAGGGCAAAGCAAAAAAGTGAGACTTAAACCAATCAAAATACTAATCTTTCCTCAAGATTTGGGAATGTTGGACTTTTAGATAAACTTTTCAAAAGAGTAGATTTAAAGGTTGAGAAAAATTTTCCTACTTTATTTAACATCGAAATAAAATTCCTTTTTTGAAATAATAGTCATTAGATCGAACTCTTCTTGGGAATCTGGAACGTTGCAGCATAAAACTCGTAGTATTTAAAACTTAAATAATCCATATAGCAACTTTTCGGACCATGCTCATGATTTCTCGGCGAAAAGGGTCAATCTTAGCCACTATTGCAGATTACGAATTATCAGGAACAAATTCGCAATTACCGTATTACCCTTTTCGAATGCAAAACACGCGTGAAAATATTCTAATTATGAGCTCATTTGTTGGAACTGCAAGCAACTACAGTAGACAGTGATTAGATCAATTTTAAAAAGAGAAGAATAACCAGCTCTTTTTTCAAGACTATCATGCAAACAAGATAATCTAATGAGTAAGCAACGTCAATGCAAAATAAATTTTATCCCTTTTTTTCTAGATTACATCATTAAAAGGAAGGCTGAGCTCTTCAGAACATGTATATGAATTATTCAACAGCTTGACATTATTTGTAGCATGTAACCACTATGACCAGAGAAATGAACGCTGAAACTGAAACGAAAAAAGTGCGCCAAAAATGGAAATCCTTAACTACTATAAGAGGACAAATATTACCATAAGCTATTCTTGATTACTGAATGACCGTGACCGAAGAAAAATAATCACTGGCGAACGTGGAGAACTCGCTACAAAATTTAATGTTTTCTTTGATCCACATGAATTCTAACGAAAGCCTTCTAATCACACTGAGGCACTCGGGAAGTCGATTTGGCGATTTTTTTGAAGCAGTAAAAGCGGGAAATGACGGTAAGAAGTAGATTATAGAGTGACGAGAGTACAGCCTACAGTCACAGACCAAAAGTTGGAAGGTGAAACAATACATGAGATATGTAGACAGCTTGATGAAAGGAAGAAAAAAAAAGAATGTATGATGATGTCAGAATCACGAGAATCTAGAAAAAAATACGAGTAAAAACAATTAACATAATTTTTAGAAAAAAACTAAAGTCTGGAACTATTTCCTCACCGCTTCACAAATCGAAGCCGAACTCGTACTTGCGGCACAGCTCATGGACTGCGCAGATGAGCCACTACTCCGTCGTCGCATATTCTTTGCAGATTTCAGTGGCGTTATCGTCAGAGGTAGCGTAATCGGCAGCGGTGACATTGGCCTCGTCGTCTGATTGCTAATATTCGTCTGTGGCGGTGGCGGTCGAATATAAAACGGTAACGGCATAGGCGGAAAGAGTAGGTGCCTTGGGAACGATGCCATTGATGGCGGTGGTGGTGGAGGTGGAATATGAGTAGGGATGAAGGCGACAGGAGGAAGTAGCGGCGGGTGCATGAACATTGTTGCACCAACAACAGTTGGACGGCAACAATAACAACAACAACAACAAACACCGCCCGACGCGAGACGCAAGAAAGATGCCGTCAGAAAATGGCGCCGGCCAAGTTGGGGGCGGTCGCCCCCCACGAAAATGCACGTGGATGTGAGAGCGCCAAGAGAGGAGCGAGTGCGAAAGAAGTACTTCGTAGATGGAAGCGCTGATTAGCAGAAGAGGAGAGTGCGAGTGAAATTGGGAGGTACGAGACGAGTGGGGCGTGGCAGAGAGTGCAACCGTGGCAGCACTCGTCACACGTGTGAACTCGTCTGCTACGGTCCAACCACAGTACTGAACATGAGAGGAGCTCGTACATCCGACAGTAATCGAGCGCTTCTCATTAACCCGAAAAAGACCCAGTCACATTCGAGCAATAGCTCAAAAATCATTGATAGCAACTTGCGCAACGCATATGGCGTCCTATCGCCCGAACAGCGCTATTCTCATAACAAAAACCAGCACAATAGCCGCTGAAAATCGCATGAAAAAACGATAACGACGTCGGCATGGTCGCCTTGATCAATCGATACGGGCGACGGCACCAACACCACCGCTCTCGTACGCCTCCCACAACATTGATAACTGCCGGCGGCGGGCGCCGACGCCACTGGCATCCTGCCAGACAGCGTTGCCAACCGAGCGTGCAACTCACAAATCATTAGTGCTGCTGCATGAAACGGAGAGTGCAACAGGGTTTGAAAACGACGAAAGAAACCGTATTCACGCTGCGATAGCGCAGTGCGTTGAGCTGATCATAAGAGTACGTTAAGATCCGGGGCGGCCGCAATGATGCCACTTACATTCCCAGGAACTGGTACCCGAACAGCACACTTGTGCGAGAAAAAAACAACAGAAATCGCACAACTGCATTGCAGAAAATAACTCGATGACGTCTATTTTGAATCAGAAAACAAATGCATGCCGTCACGACGCACAGCGAAAGGACACCAAAGTGCTTAGATCGAGTTACGAACAAAACGAGTAGATAAAGTGGACGTCTTCACGTGCTACTATTCTTTTTTTTTTCAAAGTATACCATACCACTCATTCTATGCTCTATGCAAGAATGGATGATTTTTGAGACCTTTTTTTCTAGGCTCTGATCAGGAAGAGAAAAGAGTGAATTAGGAATTGAAAGAAAAGCGCACTGAAATTCGAAAAACTACTTTACATAGAAATCGCACAGCCGCAGATAAATATATTTAGCTATAGATGCATAATCAGGTACGTGATATTCGAGAACAAAACAAAACAAAACGGGAACTACCATGAATTTCCTGACCATAAACTTCGAGATCCTAGAATTTCGATAGGAAGATAAGAAATGGCCCGCATTCAAATTTTGCAACAAGAAAGAATGATGGGATGGAAAAATAGATTAAAGAAGGGAAACAGTGATTCAATCAATTACACCTATATTAAAATAGAAACCTTAGAGTTGATAGACTGCAGCGATCGCATTTACAACTCCAAAACCCAATGACTTCAGAAATTAAATAGTCATAGCTATTTGATAGCTTAGCTATGATAATAGTTATAGCTGTAGCGACGACTGACAGAAAGATTGAAGTAAGATATTTGAAAAAAAAAGTTCAAGGGAGACAGAAAGGGGCAGAAAAGGATAATTCTTCTGAAAACGTACAGTGAGAATATAAAAATAAGGATATCGTAGCAATCATTAACTTTAACAATAAAATATTTGAAGATGGTTATACCACATGATTTCTTATGTGAGAGGCATCAAAATGAATAGAATATGAATAGGAATTTACAGGAAATCCTTCAGAACTAAGCAAAATTTCAGGAGGGTTCAAAACGAGCGTTCGGGATAGGAGATCATCTGTTCAAGGCCAGTCTTTTATTTTCAAAAATTCCAAACTTTATGATTCACTTTGAAAATCTGGGAGAGTCTCTAGTATTTCTAGAAAAATTCAAAACATACCTAGCTACTCAAAAATTCTAGTCACTAGATGTAAATCGCTTAAAAATTATTTTATCCTCTAAATGAAAAAAATTGAAAGCTGTTTGAAAATGCGGTACTCATGCATCATTTACATAATAATTAAATCCTATATCTTGTATTCAATCAAGAATAAAAACAGTCGTGTCGAAACTATGTATGCAGGGAGAATTTGTCATTTTAGAATCAGTATCACAAATAAACTTGATTTCATAAACTGAGAGCTGGGATCAGTCTTATCTCTCAGATTAGTTCCAGTTTCTAAGCTGTAAACGAATATCCAAGGAATGATGGAGGAGTGGAAGAATTATCAGTTTCTTCGTCTCGAAAAGAGTTATTCCCGAAAAAAAAAACTAGTAGAGAATGTTCTAGAATAACGTACATTGTTCTCCAATACACATATTCTTTGTAACCCCACATTCTCCCAACTATGTATATTATGACTTCTACGACTTCATGTTTTTCCCTTACAATCTTCCAAATGTGCCCCAAATAGGTCGTTCCGTTCGCCATTTCCGGCACACCACATGCGCTGCATAACCGTTATATAATTCTGATTTATAGGAGTGCACAGGCAGCGTTCAATTCTATTTCCGCAACTCAAGTACCACTAACCAAATCCATGTGGAAAAAGGATGAAAACCCCGTATTCCTGTCAATTTGAACAACCACGGCATGTGTAAACATTGTATCTTATTGAATCAGGCGCCTCTGTACGTCGAATCGAACGCTAAACATTACGTTCAAGCCCTCCTGCCAGGTGCGTGTCCAAGAAATTTCGTGACTGGCACAGAATTTGTATGGAATATTATATGACATGTACGAAGCCTGGTACACTCAAGTAAGCAAAAATCAAAGAACTTACAAGCCAAACTGAGTTCGGCCTCAAAGGTAAGAGAATAACCAAATGATTTGCATTCATAATATAATCTGCTGCTTTTATTCCTTTTGCCTAGATTCATTTTCAACATGTTCGTTTTTTTATCCCAAAAACATAGTACATTTCTAATTGCATACAGCCTGAAGGAGGTAAACACAGGATAAAAACTTTGCAATCACGGAATATGCACAGTTTGCCCATATTCTTCGTGAAACTCCATTTTAGGCATCATGTCCAGGTAGGATAATCGTCCAACTAGCAAAAAAAAAAGGCGTTAATGAGGTGTGATCCACCCGAAAACCTCTATGTACTCTGCAGATTTCCGCTCCAATTCGCCAGACAATTCTGCTCCTCCCCGCTCTTTTTTTCATCCACTAAAATTCGTGCCATTTCCTGTGGTTTTATGTATGATGATGATGAGTAGACGGAAAAATAAGGTCAAGAAAAAGAAAAGAAAAAAAGAAACAGAGATTCATGGTGAAGATTTAGTGCCGTTTTTTGGGATCTCTCGTTTTCATGAGTTTAAGGATGCGAACATAAACGTCTTGGCAATGCCATTAGCTTTCCATAGCAAACAAGTTTCTATTCGATACATCGCACTTTCGAAGCACCCTATTCAATAGGTTTGACACATTATATTGTACTGATTGGCAATAACAAATTTCATAAGGACAGACCAACCACGTACGTCTCCCAATGTTTGATCGTACTGCCTTTCTAAATAGTCTTTGAACATCTATTGGAGGCCAAATTCTACGGAGCATCACAAGCCGATCAGCTGCTTCTCGGCCGGTCAGCCCATCACGTGAATTTGCGAGCGCAGATTTACGTGAATGATGCAGAATCGCGTAAAAAGCAGATGTTCTCTGCTATAATCAACAATATAGTTTATACGACGATGGATCCCTCGTTTACACACCAATTGGATAACAGAGTTGAATCGTCACATAAAAACAGGTCCGTCCGCTCACTGTCTACCGTCGTAGAAAGGCCAAGCGTCGTATCCCCGCCACGCGCACTCGATCATACGCTGACAAGCGCAGCGCACTGCAACATCTTCGCACCGATTAGAATCGCCAATATTATGACAGTGTCTCTCTCTCCCCCATGTCTCGGTTATAATCACAAAACAGGGTTTCGGTTTCTAACAGGCATGTGATCACCACTCGATTTCGTTTCACTAGCAATCACTCGCACAACAACTACGAAAAGGGGCTTTCGCTAGAACACTGAGCATGTCAGCAGTTAAAGAGACGATTGGGTCCAATGATGTGGTGGAAAGAGTTCTGATAAAACGGTGGAAATTTCCGTTCTGTAAAAAGAGAAGGAAAATTTTGAAAAGGGAAGGGAATGTTCTGCTAGATAATCGCTCAGGACTAATTGGAATGCGAAAATAAAAAAACCTCAACTAATTGCTGTTCTTTTTTAACTTTCGGAAAATTCTCAAAATCTGGGATAGAAGAAAATTATTCATTACCCATTTAAGAGACCCATTTTTTCACGGGACTAAATGATCAGGCCTTGAACCAATCTCATGTCTCTCATAACCTCACTCCGATTTATTTCGAACAAACAAAATGCAGAGCAAGCAATCGCGCGGAAATTTCCAAGCAATTTAATGAACCGATGATCATCATCAGTTTCATTACTTGTATTTTTTTTCCGAAAAATGATTATTTTTAGGTTTTTTTTCATCAAGCGTGCAACAAAATCAGTAGCAGAAACGCTGGTTTTGCAACGAGCTACGAAGTTCGGCAAGAAACCGGAGACATAGTTTGCTAAACGAGCTTGCAGAAGTTTGATGATTCAGCTTTACTTGAATTTTTTGGATGACGTATGCTAAGCAAACATCAACATTTCTAATGATCTTTAATTAAGACTATTGCTTTAATCGTTTTCGTCTGTGTCAGACTGGGGGAAGTGAGAAAGGAAAGGATACATTACTTCACTTATGATTTTCCAGACTCTGACGTTCAAATATTATCTTTAATAAGAAAAACTGCAGATGTGGTGACGTTCAAATATTATCTTTAATAAGAAAAACTGCAGATGTGGGAAATCTAAATTGAAACAAATTAGCTTAAACCTTTTCAGTCTACAGTTCGTACTAATTTTTTTCTTTGGATAGCGAAATTTCCATGTAGAAAAGTGCGATCTGAAATCTTCATCCTCTTTTAATAATCGGAAATTTCGCTGTAAATTGAGGTCGATCTATAATGATCCCTGAATTCCCTGTAGTCAATTAGTAGTCGATCCGAGCAGGAATTCGCGGATTCGTACAGCTCTCAACTCCAAGTGGTCATTTATCTTAGCGCGCTGAAGTGAATTTCCCATCTTAATCTTTTCTTTCCAGGATTTCGTCTTTTTGTTTGATTGATTATGTACTTGAGTGCTACGATTAAGCATCTATTTTAAAGATGCCTAACACTAAGGAGTGAATAAATACGCTATAAATACTGAATACTAAAAACAAACTTGAAAATAATTTCCGCTTTTTGTCAAGACCGTCTTCTACCGCGCAGGAAGAATAGAATTTTAGAAAAAAAAAACAAGAGAGCTATATTCTAAGAGATGTCAGAGATGTCACTGTAGTTAGGGCAGTCCTCTTTCTGAAACCTTTTTTTACAGTTCGCAAAGTGAACGTTAGAGAAAAAGCTAAGAAACAGTATGCTCTTTGCAGCTATCTATTTAGTTTGATTATGAGAAATCTACTTTTTTATTTGACCATCCACGTGCATGATCTCTACTTTCAACCTCTACTCACAGGGCAGCACTTCTCTGCAGAAGTGATTTTAAAAAAGAAACTCATCAATAAACTGGAACAGTGAGATCAATGAAGAGTGAACAATGAGAACAATGCACAGAATATGCATAGGCTAGCACCAGATCAAGTTGTCAAGACTTCAGAGAAAAAACATACTGAGCTTAGTCTAATTCCACCTACCCCACTGAACCATATTCAATGAAGAATGTGAAAGAATTGTGCGTGCATAGTCGTATTTTTGTTACATTGCATGATTCAGAAAACTGGGCTTTCGGAAAAAAAATAAACCTTTAAAATGAATCATGAAAGAAAAGAAAGCTGAAGAATGCGTGGGAAACCTAGTTAAAAAAAAGAACCTATATTTTCTGTGAAAGACACATAGTTGATAAATAACCTATTGGAGTCATTGTATAAAAACTTACGATTCGCCAAAGACGAAACAAAAAGGTAGCAAAGGCATCTCTTCGTAATCCTACAGAAAATATCATAAAATGATTATGTCACATGATCATCAATCAGTAACTCAACAGCACAAGTAACAAGGAAGTTTTCTTTCCATACCATAGGGATTTAAATGAACAAAAGCTGAAGGCCACAAAGTCAATGAATGTATGGCTTGAAAGCTGTCCTGAAACGATGGAGACATGGTCTTGCATCATTTTCATTGAAATTGTTTGATAAGCTATGGCGACGGTCTGCTTGCAACAAATCAATGTTTAAAAAAAACGCAAACCCCTTATTAAATGTTGCAAAAGTTCACTCAGTAACACATAAGAAAATAACAGTCTTCTCGGGCGAGAAAGTAAATCATTTGCCTCATACGACCCGAAAACAGGTTTACAACATCCTTTTGTGTGTGTCCCTTCAATGTTTAGTGAACGCAATGAGGCAAAGCATCGTAAAATCCTCATGCGGGTATCATAAACGCAACGGGGAGAGTTATTTGATACACCCATATCAACCCACACAATACCCATCAACTCGTCACAATACCACGTTTTACGACTTCTATTGAGGAAAGGCTCTTAAATCAAGGTACAGAACACGATTAGGGAACAGCTGAAACGACACATAATTCTAGAATTCTGAGAGAAGCAGTTCCTACAACGCGAGTGCTGTAATTACAGAAAAGCTGCATGTTATAGAGTGCAATCTTAAAATAATTCGGTAATATGAAACGATATTAAGGCGACAATTTGCTGCTCGAGATTCTGGTATACAAATAATAGATGGGTCGCATGCAACTAATGATCCCTGTTTTCCGACATCCATCGCCAGAAAAATCTTAATGATGACAAATAATGAGCGAGATAAAGGCAAGTTCTTTCCAGAATATTGTGAAACAGAGTGCAACTAAAAGTTAAAAGTACATGAGTCTGAAAGTTTCTAGCATCCTATCGCTTTGTAATTGAAAAGCACTAGGGAATGCAAAAAAGTGACGCGATAAGGAGTGTCAACGTACCTCCGAATTTTGACTCGCAAGTCCGGGGGAATCACTCGTCGTGTAATCTCCTGATCCATTTACAGCACTATTTTCTTGTTGTTGTCGCTCTTCTTCTTCCTTTCTACGGGATTCCTCGTAACTTCTAAAATAAGTCCTCGTGAGAGGCTGTACTTGAAAACAATGGTAAAGTTATGACCTTGGAAGGATGTTTACAACAATGATGGACGATGAAAAGTGAAAGAGTAAAGAAAAAGCAAAAGACTGAGAGGAATCGATTCCAGAAAAGACGAGCAAGTAACAGTTTTTTTTTTGCAAAGGTATATGGATTGGACAATAGTCATTTTGGAAATGCAATTTAATAATGTGGGGGAAGGGATGGCAACCTATTTTTCACTAAAAAAAAAGTGACGTTCAATGACCAATCAATAAACATGAAATAAACAAAGCCAGCGAATGAAATGAATAGCCGTCTTAGTGTATGTTAGATGAAAATAAAATAAACTGCGGCGGTCTCAGGAAACATAGTGAAAATGAAAAAATCAGAGCACGAACAACGAACCTCTCCATTTCATCAGACCAGGAGAACACTTCCGGTTCTGCTTGGTGTGAAACATCAAGTATTAATTGCTGTTGAAGATCTGTCATCTCCTCAAGAACCTAAAAACGACCGATTCAAGAGTCTTCAAGGATACCACAAGCTTTAATCTTTTCGCTATAGCACACAATTAATATCATTTCTTATTAAAGTGAGAAAAGATTGAAAAAAGGAACAAAAATATAAAAATTAAATATGAGAAGAGAACAATAGAAGGAAAACACTTAAGATGGACACTACTCACCTGTTTTTCTTGACATTTTTCCTCGTCCTTCACATGACAAGGTTCTTTCTTGGGGGCCTCCTCATTCGAGAGGCGAATTTCTACTTGATTTACAATCTCCTGAAACAAAAAGAGGTAATATTCAAGCAAAAAAAAATCATTTAAAAAAACTACATGGATAGTCTGTCATTTTAGAAAGTCAGACCTTTAGGAAGATATGGAGAACTGTTAACATAAAAAGATGTTAAACACAAGCACTTCACTTTTCTACCAAAATGCACACTTTCACATCAAACCGCGAAAATTTGCTTATTTTAAAATAGTTAGTAGTAGTTGCTAGCTAGGCTAGTACTTCCCTGAATTACAAAACAAAAGCATTAGTTGTAAAATATGCCAATTGCTTTAAAAATGTGACATGTTTATTAAAGAAAGTTTTGAGAACTTTAAGTAAACTGAAAAATATTTACTGTAATAGTTGACTGAGAAGAATGACTGCCTGTGAGAAAAGAATCTATATCATACAATCACATCCTCGACTAGTGCATGAGTCATCGGACAAACAAACGCCGAGGACCTTGCCGAATGTTTCCTGCCCTTAACACACACTGCGCACGTGGCCATAGAGCAAGAGGACTGATGTTGAAGTCTTTTTCTTGCATTACATTCTCCTCAAATTAGGACGTGCAACCACCTTTTGCAGAAAATCACAAAAAACGATGAAGGAGCGCAACATTCGATTAGAAACAAACGCTAAACATAAACATCACTAAAATGAAGAGTTGCAAACAGAACTGTATCTAACAGCTACTCCGCTTGTAGTTTAATGATATTTCGCAAAACTTTGGAGGGAATCACAGTCAAATCAAACTATCAAAGTCAGCAAAGTCATTACTTTTTTCTCTAATATCAACTAAAACGCTAACATCAGTTTTCTTTCCACATGATTTTTTTTTGTATAAACGCTGAGACGTTCCCCTCGTGAACCACGAAATATCTATCTGAAACCCAAAAAGTGTGAAACAATCGAAAGAAATTGGCGTTAAGAAGCCATATACAGATGTAAATCCCACCTCATTTGCTTCTTTCGCAAATCCATTAACTACAGGTATAGGTGATGAGTCCACCTCTGACGCCGAAACGGTTTCTAATGATGTTGTCATTATTAAGGAGCCAGCGTTAAGTTGTGTATCAGAAACCAAAACACGACACTGCTCTTGCTCCGACTCGACTAGAATTCGTGGTTGTAATTAAGTTGAAATGACCGGTGCCTTTCTCAATGGAAGCCCCAAAGGGTACCTGGCTTCTCCACAACTTTCTTCTCTTGTTCACTTGGCGACACCTCGCGAGCTGTCGACGTAAACCGATTCTAAAGGAACGAGTAAGAGTGAATTATAGAATGCAAGAATCATCTCATAAATCGATCATGAAAATGGAAGCAGGAGGACGCTAAATTCTTATGGCTCAGAGATCTAAGCGTTCGCATTAGTCCTCTGGAAATTCCGATCCTCTGTCAAATGAAATCATAATGGAATCCGCGGAAAGCTAATAGCAACGAATAATAGATTCTGAATCACTGAAGAATACAAGTGGAAGAAAAAAAAACATTTGGGGGAAGCATTTGCTCTCTTTCATTATTCCATAAGAAGTGGAAAAAAACAGTACGGGACGAAGAGTATGTGGGTTGGCTTTACCGTTGACATCTGATCAAAGTCCCCAGTAAAATTGTTTCAATTTTTTTTTCATGAAGTGGGATCTTCAAGCAAAATTTAAGAAAAAGACTTCTGCAACAAATTTCACCTTTCTGACGGAATATCAACGAAATGCTATTGGAATAACGAAAAAAGCAGTTAAGATTCTCCATGACATGTAATCAAAAGATGGAAAATCGTAAACAATTTTGAATTGAAGCTACGAAAATACGCGTACGTGGATTTAATTCCTAAGGCAAACTACAGTATGCACTTTTGTTGATTCAATGAACGAACAACTATTTGAATTCAACGTAGCGTAAATGCACGAGAGTTCTATACTAGGACACTTTTACCATAAATGATAAGAGTAGGACATAGTTTCCATTGCAAAAACAAAGAGAACACGAGCATATTTCACGACATTGTACAAAGTGAGGGGGAAAAAAGCACAAGTGTAAGCATGTGATGAGACCTTAGAATGCTGCAACCTTAGATGTCTTTGAAATTTGAAATGAAATTGAAATTCAGAAACGGAGAATGTTTTTATCGTTAAAACTATTATTAGACTTTTACCTTGTAGCAATGTGCACAATTGAGAGAGAAGACAAGCATGAATCTTTTGTCGAAAAACTTTTCGAAAATGTGCACTTGGGTTTTCGTGAGGTCACTGAATTGAAATTGCATCGAAAGGTCGATGTTCTCCCCATTGAGTGCATTTGAGGAGACCCAACATCCACTAGGACACCACTCATTGCGGAGATAGTTTTTCAAAGCAAATTACAGCCGAGAGGCACAGTTGCGAGTTTTTATACGATCGCTGGATAATGTGTACGCGTCTGTAGTAATTATACAATGTCTCAATACAGCGTAAATTTTGATTTTGGAATACATATTTTATCACGTACGTACAACCCTAGCACAACCAATAACGCCGAATCCTACTGTTTCCACTCGGACGCTAAACATGGGCCCATCATTACATTGTGATGCTTATTTTTCACAGAAGGATACTTTCTTTGAACTATTTCGAAAATATTATCTTGTCAAAGGAATGGCTGGAATTCGAGAACACGAGTAATCCTTCTTGCAACACAAGACGACCTTATTCATCTCAGTTCCGGTTCAACGTAGGTAACACTGGTAATTGCACCACCTTTTGTGCAGTTCCAAGGTCAACCCCCACAACGGATTTTTTTGAACACGGTCTAAGAATGCAACACCAGAAAAATTGAAAAAAAAAACTATATTCGCGTGTCGTATATCTGCCTTTGCGAAAATAAAATGCTGAGAAAAACCACATAAATGATTTTTTTAAAATGAATTCATCATATTCTCGAGAGAGCAAATCTTCCCATCTACCTTATGTACAAACAAAAGAACTTACGAATCAGCATACTGCACTTTGTAGGATTCGCTGAGATTTTCTCAGAATGTTATCGAATCAGAAAATGAACAAAGTGGTTCGCATCAGTATGATTCAAATGCTCCGCAACATCAAAAACACTCAGATTACGTTCTGCAGAATTTGGACAACTTTTTGATATATTTGCATAAAAACATGATGATAATGAACTCCATACTTATGCGACACTAAGAGGGGAAAAAAAGAGTTACTGCGAGCGCGCGTTGCTAGGAATCGATTGCTCAGCACCAGCCTCCCAGGCAAGGCAAAACCAAACACGACAGAAATCTCGCCATCCCATCTCTCCGTGCATCGTTTACACGTGACTCCCCGCATTCAAATTTGATTTTAAAAAAACGGTTCAAAACTATTTAGTAAAACACAATTAGAGCAAATGAATAATGACACTAATCATTCCATATAGTTGTACTTACCTCGTAAGTATTCCCCTTGGGAAACAATAAAACAAATCATAAAATTGTCGAAGGAGACTGCCTTTTCCTTTTTTTCTAACTAGCTGAATCTAGCCTCTAGGATATGTCAAATGAAGTTTGGAGGAAGATTGAAAAAGTATTTATTCCTCGTTAATTATTTCAATTATGAATTAATGATTATATCGGTAATTATGCGCTGATATCCCAAAGTTTTGAATCAAAATAGACAGCCATTCAACGAATGACGAAGTATGCGCCCTTTTAAATTAATTTTCAAAGATTGGTAGTTCTTCTGTGACGAAAACAGCGAAAGTGAAAAGGGAGGGACTCCTTGGGGACTAACTTGGTAACTCCTTTGACTAAAAAAAGAACACAAGAACTTGAAAACAGGGCCACAGAACAGTGACCAAGAGGCCAAAACAAACAAATTGTTGAATATACCAATCACGCTAGAAACAGCGCTGATTGGTGAGTGGAAATTCGAAATGAAACTACTCATGTCACTCCCTTCCACAGAAGTTCATTGACACAAGGACAAAAGCTGAGGAATACGTACTCATTTGCTATTAAGCGCTTCTACATGAAACTTAGGTCAGATGCTAGACTCCCATTTAAAAAAAAAATCCGAGGAAGCCAAAAAAAAATGAGAGAAATTGGAATAAATTTGGAAAAAATAAAAGTCCGGAAGTTTATCTATGAAACTGGAAGTCCCTCGGAAAATAAGTCCATTTCATCATTTAAACGAACTTCAAAACTTGAGCCATGAAGTGTATGTGCCTATATTATATGTAAACGGAAAACTAGAATGAAGAAGAGCTCCTGTTATGTTTTGTAAAAATGAAATTTTTAAATGAATTTTTGCAGTATGTTTGTGTACAAACATGCTGTAAAAATTCAATTTAAAAGTAAACATCTCTTTTTGATGGAAGACTGATGAGACTTTCAACAGGTTCGCTTTCAAAGTTCTTATAAACAAAGTTTTGAGCGCCATGAGGTTAATTCAGGTTGGTAGAGGGGTAAGTATCGATAAGTGGTGTGGATAAAGTGAATACATACAAATTTATGTCTGGTGGAATGTAAATTTGCGGTCTTTGCGCTAGTTACTGCTTTTTACATATACTCTTTGCAGCAAACCGTCTTTGTCGTACTGGCTACATAGCTTCATCAGAGTTGTCGTAATACTACAGCTGCGGAATAACAAAGTTGTTAAACATACGCGTATGCGTGTTCATTTGCAAGTGTATACTAAGTTCTGAGAAGCTCGTTTACTGGCGGCTATATATCAGTACTTCAATTGCTCACTCGTTTATACAGCATTTCAAAACTCTAGCCTACCCCAACAAGTAAAAGTGACTCATGTCGATGCCGTGAAAGGTCTTTAGAGCCGCTTACATCCGTTACAAATCCAGATGAAACGTAAAACGTTGAAACCTCGAAATAAAACTTATTCGTCGCAGATAGTGAATAACGTCGTAAAAACAAACGACTGCATAGACGGAAGACGAAAACAAATTTTTATGGAGACTCCCTTGGCCATGTAGGATCAAAAGCAGATAGGCAGACCAAACCTAATCGTAAGCCAGGCAATAGTTTTCCGAGCTAGGTAAGGATGTTAAAAATGCAACAGAAAGAGTTCACAAATTCAGAGAAAAAATACCGTGAAAGAATATGAAGTACAGAAAACGAGCACAATTTCTAAATGAAATGAGGATTCCTCTGCTAAGGTAACTAATCAGACTTTTTTTTCACAGATTCAATACATTACAGCAATGGGAGTTCCGAGAATGCAAATAAACGAAGCATGGATTCTGAACGTAGAACAAAATTGAAGCATCGAGCAAAAACTTGCAACATGCCTTACACATTTTCGAAAGACTCGAAAAACATGAAAAAAAGTACAGACACAAACCTTTTGCTCATTGTTATCCAGTTCTTCCGTGTTCTTACTCCTCTTCACATTCTCAATGGGTGAAGTTCGCCGAGTTTTTTTCGACTGTAGATACCATATAAATAGAGCTGCTAGCGAAACACCGCTCAGCGCAAGCAGCAACGAGCGCTGCGTGGCCGTCGAAGACATTCTAAAAAGACAACTAGTTACCTTTACAGCTGTGGTACGCACCTTCCTAATGACCTTGGCATACCATACCAACTTGGATTAAAATGCTATTGATGCCGCGTTGTAATATGGTATAAGCAAATACCAAGAGATTGCTAACAGAGATTCGCTGTGGATATATGGGATTTAAAACAAGTTCTTGACAAAGAAACATAAGAACATAAATCTCAAGAAACATCTCATATAGATCTTTCTAGGAACAAATTCAACGTTCGAAGAATAATTTGATAATCAGCCAATGGGATAATCTGTAAACATTCAAGGTTATAAAAAAAACAAATCAGCAATGAAACAAATAAGCTTTACGTTACACACTTTAGACATACCACAAAAAATGTTGCGAAGCTAATACATCTCATTATATATATATATATATATATATATATATATATATATATATATATAAGAAAAGTGCAAAAACCAAAAAATAGCGTGCAGTAAAGTAGAAGAAATTTACCTCGAAAATACTGTTTCTAATGTACAAATAAAGACTACTCAAGTGATAAAGAAGTCAACATAAAATACATATCTAGGAATAATTTGCCTTAGCTAGCAGACATTTAAAGTTAGAATAGGCGATGTATCAGATATAGCGACGAAGACGAAAGCTGCTTTAAAAAAGATTATCCTCATAATCATATCAAAGCGGTTCTTTTCAAAACAACAGGAAATAACTATAACAAACAAAAACTAAATGGGAGGAAAATCATTAAACAACATCTTATGCGTGCAGAACGAACAAAACGCTACTGTAATCAGATGATTTTGGTATGGAGATTAATTTCCTGCAATCACGACTGCAGCTTTGGAATGAAGTACGTGATTCTGTGGTTGTTCAAATTCTTTCACTATGCAAGACACTTAATTTGCAGGGATTTCATATATCATTTCAACTTCGTAACTTAATATCACTCCACAGGAGGAGAAAAGCGGCGACATCGTATTAGTAATAAATAATCGATCAACGATAATCTATTACTGATGCGTGGTATTCCATGTCTAGAATAAAACGCAACCACAATTCGCTGAACGAACGAATAGAATCCCCTACAGTATTTTGATGTAAAGATGTAATAATTGCATGTCTATAGAGGGAGACTGCAAAAAATTAATGTCGAGAGGTACGTTACCGCTCTTGGTGCATTCGAAGATCTAATACCCAGGAATCCTAGAAAATATAAAAAACCAAAATTTGCTAGTAGAAACGAAAACAAAAATAAAGTGCAGAAACCGGATTCAGATCAAACTTCATAAAAAGCCTTCGTAATCTACTCCTTCCCAATAGTGCAGAACGACGCCGAGAGTTTTCGCTTTATTCACGAAGAAACATTACTTGGTGAGCATTCAAGTAGAAAAAAAAAGAAAATAGCACTGTGAAGACAAATAGTCCTAGTTAAGATAAAAAAGGAGAAAAGTTTCTTAGAATCTATGTTTCGTCCCAGCTAATGTTAATGCTAGCCAATACAGCATAATACAGCGTTTTTACCGAGAATGTAAACACAACAACAAAGAGTAACTCACATTTGAACACACCAATTTTCCTTCTAGCGTGGAAAACCGTTTGGCGACGTAGAATTAACGTAGCAATGCAGGGAAACTTCACAATACGCGAAGATACGGAAAGCGTCGTTTCGTCCCAGTACAATCCGAGAAACGTTCGATCAATCGATAAATGCCTGACATCAGTCAATGATACGTACCACACCAGCGTTTTGAAATAAAATGACGTTCAACCGCAGATTTGGGGAGAACTGGATGAGGTAGAGGGAGACACAAAAACAACACGTTCCGCAATATTGCACAATCTGGACAAATCGAGAAAAACATGAAACATGGCAGAAAAGGAACAGACAGATTGGCTACATGAGAAATGAAGAGAAGCACAGAAAATGTCCATAAGCTGGAATCTCACGTTTTGCACTTTCCGCTATAAACTAAAAGAAAAAAGTCTTCGCTATGTTTCCTATATAACTAGTTTCTGTTCAATCAGAAACGAAATTATCCCTTTTGCATAGGTTGCTATCTAACTGGGATTTAAGAGTCCTTAGCAAGAACATTTGTCAAAAACGAGTAAAAATATCTATGAAAATGCGAAAAGTTTTTTTTTCATGCACTCGCAAAGAACGAAGAAACAGATATAGAGGAAACGATCATGAATAATACAATATTTAACTGTGGGAATTCTCCAGTGAAAGAACACGGTGGATATAAAATACAGCGCATGGTTATAATACGACTAATAGAAACATTAGAACGTAAAGAAATCAACTGCGAAGAAAATCCCAAGCACATTTAAGTTTTTAATCAGCGATCGAATCTATTTTCCATACGAAATGTGATATGCGAAGTTGAAACGCTAAATTGTGCTCCAAAGAGAAGCCCCAGAACTTTGACATGTTAGAACAACGCTGTTCTAACATGTTTAACATGTTTATACATTATAAACTATAAACGCCAGTCGTTCACCATGGGCGTCCCACAGAAATATGAACTACATCACAAAGGAACTAGTCGGTGCTAATTTTGCGTATGAAGACCACAGCGAATACGCATAAAAACCTGAAAAAATGAAAGCTCTTATCTGAAATTCCCAATATTCCCTGACATTTACGGTCCGGTCACGAATTAGCGACATTCTTGTGTGCGGTTCCACTCACGTGGCCGATTAAATTCGCGGAAGGACACTCCCTTAAACTCCCAGCCATCATAGCACGTAATAACAAAAACTGCTTTATACTTATGCTGTTATGGAGAAATCATCGTGTTAGACACGAGAAATGAAACACAATTGGAAACTGTTTCATATTTCACGTAACCGTTTACTACATATAGCACCATAAACCAGAACACTTTGCATAGTAAGGTCAAAACGACATGAAGCACGGTGGTGGTGCGTAAGCGGCTGGGCTCGAAGCGGTGCGATGGAGCGTAGCGGTAAGGATCGATCGGGGACCCTTACAAGCATCACTTATCGCTGTGGCTCGCGATGGTCGCACCTCGATTCCACCGTGTCGGTACGAGCGTAGTCGCTTACGCAACGGTAACGAACTTTTGACCCAAATGCAAGAACTTAAAATCCTTCACTGGAGAAAGATGCAAAATTGCGCAAACATTGATGTTCTAACACAGAACGAACAGCTCCTGAATGGTGCAAATTTCACTAAAAAAAAAAACTCCCACGTGTACTTCTCACAGAAATAACCTGGAATAAGCTAGAAAGGTGGGGCGGAGACGAAGCCATGTGATCTCTTTCAATCCTGGTGGGCGAGTGGTCATCTTCGTGCCAGGGGGCGGAACATAGGAACGGTGATGGATCTTTTCCGTAAAATAACAGATTGGTATGGTTTTTCATTCGTTAACTGCCATGCTGGACGTGAACGATGTGCTAATGAGCGGAAAACGGTCTTGTATAGGTGCATCGAAGCAGAAAAACTATGATTCAAAGAATCGAGGTCTTGATCTCCATTGGGCTTATTATTAAGACGTGTTGGCTTTTTCAAATTCATTATATGTTCGTTACCATGTGTTCAGTAATTAAAAATCGCTATCAATACGTTAATAAGCTATTCAGTAGAGAAGTATAGCGTGAATTCAATGCAACTTGCATTTAATTCACACCTCAACGAGCATTAGAATATAATTTTTGAGATCTCAAAGTGACCCATCTCCGCCAAGCGTGTTTCCATAAAAAGATCAATTAGAGTGAAAAAAAGAAAGGAAAATGGAAAGGTAAATCCTGTTCTAGTGTATAAAGTTACAACGACCTTTTCAAGGTTTATCATCGACGGATTCTGTAGGTCTGTCTTATGGGGACACTGACCGAGACCTAGAAGGACATCTCTTTTTCAAAGCGATTTTCTCTACGGTAAATACACGCAGAACAACGTCTTCATAATAACTATCGGACTAATTTTTGACAAGTGGAATGTTAAGTTGAATTTCTGACGTTACCTACAGCAAACGTGTTTTTTTTTTTCTCGAGGAATGGTTTAGATAAATTTCTTCGGCGCAAAACAGCAGAAATATGCAACAACGTTGCTGATTCAGCGACGAAGAAAATAGGGAAATCGATGGCGAACATAGCCAAGAGGACGAGAAGTGGTGGAGCAAAAGAAAAACTTTGGGAAACGAACCAAGAACAGATTAGACTAGATATAGAAGAGCATTCTAGATAGGTAAAATTAGCCTCTTAATGTAAGTGGAAGAAACTTGTAGGTAGAAATAAGCGTGGAAGAATGTCAGGACAACATTGTAGCTTTTAATAGTAACCACGGTCATGCAGATGCGCTGATAATGAACTTGCACTGATAAATATCGACCATTAGTAGCAATATTACAACAAGACAAGTGAAATAATTGACTTTACGAGCTACTGGTAGGAGTTTTGTGTTCGAATACGGTAAACAAATGTGATTCACAATCAAATCAGCCAAGAAATAGCGGACAGGAAGAGGAAAAGTGGACGGGTCCCTCCGAGGCACAGCCCGTCGCCCGTCCTGCTCGATCATGGCGAGGCGGCCGGGAAGCGAGACATCGTGAAGAGATCATACGTTCGACGGAGTGCGCAGACAATGAAAGCAGTGACGGTGAGGAGCCAGGCGCGGCCCCGCCATCCCGTCGTCCTCCGACGCTCGCCGGGCACTGCGGGGGAATACGAGACAGAGGAGGGGTCGCACGCAGCCCGTCCGTTACACGCAGACCGAGTCTGGCCAGGTGCTCCTGCGTTTACTCGGCTCCGTGTCAAGTGGTCCTTATTCGGCAGTTTTCCGGGCGTGCCGGTTCCCACACGGAATTGTTTCCCAGAAGAATCCGAGTGTGAAAGCAGAGCGAAGAGCGTTTACATTCTCGTAGATTCTGGAATTCGATCGAAATGGCTGTGAAAGACTATCCTTGGCCTTACCATCATATTTTTTCCCGCACCGGATTCGAGTTACAGAGAAATTAAGAAGTTGATCACAGGAAAATCTCCACTAGGTTGAAATTCCTGAAGTTTCGGTTGCTTCCACTTTTTGATGCAGGACGAAGCCTTTCTTTTTGGTGTCTCCTAGGTTTTAATTAAATTCTGATGTTTCCTGCTTCTGGAAAAATTTGCCCAGTGTTACCAGTTACAATAATTTTCTCTTCTGGATTAGAAAAGATAGAAGACTTAGACAGTTTAGAAGGCCGGAAGACATTTTGTAGGCGCAGAGCGAGATTAGTTAAAAGGTAGAGAACATAGGTAACTTACATGGATCTCAGACCTCTTAGGTTATTTATCCATAAATAAAATAAGAAACAAGTCAAATTGAACGGAAAGAAAATAAGAACAATGTTGTCGTCAGAAAGGATAAAACCGTCCTAATCCTGGAAACGCAAAGATCGGATCTTAGCTGGAGTGGAAGGGACGGTCCACCGTGATCCACGCGACCTCTCGTAGTGAAGAAATCCTTCCTAATCCTTGTTATCCACAAAATCTGTTAAAGCTGATGAAGTCTCCAAAGCAGAGACTGCTAGATAAAGTGCACAAGAAACATAGCGCTAGTCTTTTCAATTATGTGAATAGTCTTTTCTGTGCTTTTTCTCATTATACAGTATCTCCGTCCATATAAATAAATAAATAAATATATAATTTCAAGAGTTCCTTAACGACAGGAAACTTATGAGGCTCTAAAGCCGGAAAGAAAAAAAAACACTGTTTAAGATATTTCAATTTTTTTTAGGAGAAAAAACCTATGCGATGACCGGAATGTTCTTCTTCACATGTAAGCTGCGAGCCAGATCCTAGAACTGATCTTCGATGTGTTTCAGTTGCAGCGAAACCTCCAACACTGTGGTTTGTTTGCTTTGTTCGCACTTATTTTAAATCCAGAACTAACAATAAGGTGTATGTATTTAGGTAAAGTAGTATTTACATATGATAAAAAAAGTTCCAAAACAGTATTCTGCTGTTGATATCTATTCTCCCTCGGAAACATGAGGAAAAAAGAAATTGAACAAATCTACTGAAATGCATGTTGTTAAGGAGTTTACTTCTAATCCGATCGTTTTTTCCTCGCGAATCTCAAAATCCATGAAGCGTATAAGAAATTGTAGGCGAGCAAAATCGTCATCACCTACGATCATAGTCGTCGCCAACCGCGTTCAACCAAACTGGCTCGTTACGTGCGCGTACTGTACATTGCCGGACTGCCTCTTTCACGAACTAGAATGGAATTTAAAAAATTGTGAAGTTTTGTTGCGCTAATGGACTACTTGAAGCATCAGTGCCCGACAACGTCGCGCGCGTGCGTCGCGGCAGCCCGGATGAATCCGTCATATATATTTTCGGTGCTTTTGCCAGGAATTCAAATCCAGCATAGCACCAGTCGTCTTTTTTCCCAATTTTCCCGACGATGTTTTTAAAAAAAGAGAATGTCGAAGATAATACATATGTCGTCATGTGTCGTAGAGTTTTTGTAATAGAATAAAATCAATATCACTTGAAAGGAACGAACATAAATGCTGCTTGCAGTGCGAATTCGGTATTCGAATACTGTCGTTTCAATTACGGTAGTGCTAAATAATCGTTAATCCTTCACCTGTTTCAATAAACATGTTTATTTTGGAGTGCACAGCGTTAAATCCAGATTTCTTCCATTATACATTGTCTGTTGCGAATTCTAGGGATGAACAATCAAATCCCCTTACAATGGAAAAAAGATTAGGTGAGATTTTCACAAAATGAGAGCAATTAACATTTAATAAGACTCCTGGGACAGACAATGGAGTAATGGAGGATTTTATCCAGATAACATTCTTCCTATAATCTGCATTTCTTTTTTCTTGTTTTATACTTGTTTGTTATTGGACATATGAGGTCTCGTGCGTTCTTTTGTCTGAATCCAAGAACAACACAAAGAAAAGTTATTAGCAGGAACTCACAATAAGACTAGGATATCAGAGGTCCTTCAGCACTGATGGCGGATAGCAATTTCAATGTCGTAAAGAATATTTGGATCTTCTACTTTTTTCTGGTGAAAAATTGGATTTATCGAATACTCAACCATTCGACCACATTCGGAAAATTTTCGAGTTTTTGAGCGAAGCAAATTCGAAAAATTTATTCATATGATTCTGTCACAATTAGATTCCGTCCATTTGTAGTATCGTAACCGAAACATATTTTAAACTTACCAAAAAAACTAAATTAAATAATAATTAATAATTAAACAAACTTAAGAGAATATAATGTTTTTGGTATGTTACATCCTGACCATACAGCACGTGTTCGTGGATAAATCGCAAAAGATGATGGATTCATTCAATAGAGTTCGACTTTAGCATAGAAGACACCAGTTAGCAGTGGATTTGCGAGAGAGTATGCGATCAATTCGTACACGTTATTTTCAGTGCAAACAAGAAATTTTAAAATTAATCCAGGGGTTTTTTTCTTACTTTGACATGAAATATAGGGGAATTCAATGAACTTTGAAAAATGTTCATCAGTTTAAACTGAAGATGGAAATTGAATGCAGCGCCAGCCACGTAAAGGAAGGGAGTACGATGAGTCAGACGCGTCGCGTTCATTCGGTTCCACACATTCGGCGCCGAGTATAGCGTTCTAATCCTTCTATTGATAGGTAATCCTGCACCGTGTATTTATAACTAACAAAGGAGAAAGGTTAAATTGTCTGGCGTTATTCGTTCCGCTCGGGATGCGACCCCACGTTCACTTCAGTTCAGAATCGTTTGGTGTTTACGAACGTGTAACTGGCCTCTACAATGACTTGCGGGGGCTCGCCAATGTGTCAAGTCAGAGTTTTTATCCTCCAAGACAAGTCTGGTATCAATCCCGGATGGATGAGGGCCTTGGTGAGCACTAGGACGGATTCAAACCTTCGATTCGATAACTATATCATAATAACCAGGCGAAATCCTCATAATTCTTTGAACACTACTAACAGTAAAACGTAACAAAACGTTCTAGATTTTCCATTCTATTTCTTGTTCCAAAATTCACCAGTTTTCCCTTGCTGACCCATTAAGCGCATACGTTACGTTCTCCCCTTTATATCTGGACCATCGTGAAGGCTAAGAGACGATGATAAATTGTCTTCTCTTCCTCGGCGCTAATTCCTACAAACATTTTCTTAACCTTTCACATATCTGGCCGGCTACCGGCTTTAAACACGCAAGAAACCTGTCCTAACATCAACTACGCGACGATGAATATCAGTTCGTTTAATTACCCGCCGTGGAAGTTCCGAGGATTCCACCAGCGGCGAACTCATTCCATTTAACGTTTCATAGGGTATGTATAGGGCAACTCCATTCTGCTTGGAGATGAAATGGATCAATAACGCATCCATTTAGTGACATCACTATTTATCTATCATTTATTTTAATCGGTCACAATGGGAAATTCAACCACACATATAAAAAATGTTTCATCCGATTAAATGAGAGAGATGATAGTTTTCTACCCTTCTTCAAATCCAGAAAATTCGAAATGTGAATTTGGTTGCAGTTAAATGTTTCTGTGAGGATATTTTTCAATTTCGTTCATTTCAACATCGTACACTTTGATACCACCAATTTTTTTTGATGCAAAGAAAATTATAAAATATCTATGCTTCTCGTAATGAAAAACGTATTTTGAGAATCTTCACGCAGTGCAATCCACTACAGAAACTTACTTTACTTATAATCATCTTTTTTTTTGTCCAGAGATATTTTTGAAAGAAAATAAAGAATACGTTCAGAGAGGTACTGGAGCTTGACTTTTGTGTCAGCATTAGGATCCTAACTTTACCGTATTCTGGGTGGAAACGTCCTGACATAGCAATAACAGCGATAAGTGATCAGTGGTAAAGCAGTTGCTCTCAGATCCTTCATTCGGCAACGACTGTGGCTGTGCAGCACAAACGAAACGGAGATTTTTCCAGAAATTCCATGCTCCCGCTAAGCATTTCAACTCTCTATGATTATGGATTTTAGCTGTGTGCCAGACATGAACACATAATTTTGCTATATTTGCGTGAATGAATGTGTAGGTTATATAGCTTATATGTGCCCATAAATGCAAATGTTTGATTGTGTACGGTACAGTATCCCAATGGGATGTGTAACTAAACGCATGCCTTTATAGACAAAGAATATTTCGCCCCTATACTTTACTATTTGAATTTAATAGACATCGTTGCATAGAACAAAAAGTGCTTCAATCAACTAGTCACGAGAACTGGTCTTAATCCTTTTTTATTTCTCTATGCGGTCGTTTCTATCTTAGTCCAATTTAAGAATGGCTTCATTTTTTTCGTAGGAGTGGAAATGCTGCAAATATGAATGTGTAGTGATTATTCCACTGCAGCTGAATAAATTTCTGTCATTCTACCTTTCCAACGAAGAATTGGCCAATTCAATTACAGAACATATGTGGTTTCTTGTTGTAAGCGGAAATGCTCCAGGTTTTTCTTACAACCTCCTTTGTTTCCACTGATAGGGACGAGGTGGAACGTACTCTGTTGATATCGGATTAAATAGCGTCAGCGGAAACGAAAAAATCATAGGTTGAGGTGTCCCCTGTCAGCAGATCGCGAACACTTCAGCCTGTCGCTTTTAGAATTGTCATTACAAAAAGAGTAATTTAATTAAAGCCTTTATTTATTCTTCATAATCATTTATAATAATGAAAAATTTTTTTACATCCATTTATACTGCGTCAAATGTTAGGGACTCGATATATGACCATCGAATAAAAGGCGCACGCACTAAAAGCACTTCATTGTTCTCGAGGGAATAAAAAGTTCAGGGCAGGCAAGAGTTCCTATGAGGTAAGGTAAACAAAGATTACTTCATAAAGTTTATAGGGACTGAGGGACCGTACAAAAACACTAGAGAACCAAAACTGCTAAATTCGTAAGAATGAGCAATAATCAGTTCCAGAGATGTTGTAGCCCAATGAAAATTACAGCTGAGAGTGTAAGCAGAGAGGGAGGGAAAGAAAGAAGGTTAAATCGTTATGGTTGGACTGCAACAATGCTAAGAGATATAATAAGTGGCAGAAGAGACTTAGAGGCATGAAATCTTCGATGTTTAGATGGTGGATAATGTAGAGCTCCGCGTGTAGGTTACGAACATAAGCGTAACTACGCTCAAATTCACCTAATCGTCCTGAAAATCAGCGTGGGAAATGGTGTTTATTCGTACGAGGTACGTGAGTACGCGCCACCTTTGTGTATGCGTCGCGTCCACCAGCAAACGGTCTAAATCAAGGACGTCTCTTCAGTAGTCTATACCGGTAAAACCAATGAATAGGCTGCCTAGGGAACCGAGTGTATACAAGGGTGGTGCGTACTAACGTACTCTGTAGGAACTAAGGTGGTTTTTCAGGACAATTGGAGAAAATTGGGCGTGGCCACGCTCATACTCGTGAACTGCACGCCGAACTGTCCACCATCCAAGCATCGAAAATTCTGTTTTACGCTGTTACTAAGAAAAAGGTGGAGGGTGGCTGCTCAGTTGCCTAAAAGAACTAAAGAAGGATAAAGAAAGAAAAAAGATATAAAGATATTATTTTCTGGTTAGCTAGGAGCACCTTTCCATCTTCCAAAGAAGAAAACGCGGCTTTGACGCTAACACAGATTAAAATCTACTTTATAATTGAGTAAATGAGAAACAAAGATTAGACTTTTTTGTTTTGTTTCTTCCAGTTTGTGTAATTCATGCAAAAAGAAACACAGCCTTCTCCGAATTTCTTCAGCTGGGTGAACGCATCGCGTCTGTATTCCTGTGCTTGCTGCAGTCGAAATACCACCACATTCACCAGATTAAACCAAACTGACTCTAGTAGATTTAGATGAGAGATCATCTCTTGCTTGAGATGGTATAATTTAGTTTAGAAGACAACTTAGAAAACCTTGGACAAGCAATAAAAACGCAAAGTTAATTTAGTTGTGCTGGTACTCAACTCTAGTAAGTCTACTAATAACATTAACAGTAATAATTCTAGTAAAACGCAACTTAACTGTTGTACATAGGCGAAGGATAATGACTGTACAAGCGAGAAATCCACTAAATAGTAAGGATGGTGCAAGGAGAAGAAATTGATTAACGCATTTACAGAGACATCGTGAACGATGAAATATTTCTCTCTCAACGAATGTCTTGATTTTTGAAGGCTGAACTGGGAACACAGTGAACACGATCATGGAAGCGTAGTCTGATAAACTCGATCAGATTTTTGTCACTTACAAAAAATTTCCTAAAAGATGTTCCCAAATAGCAAGACAAGATGACAGGTTTTTTCAGTGAATATTTATTTTTAATTGAAGCAAGGCGATCGATACATTCAAGCGATTTTCATATATTCTTTAATTAACATGAAGATCCGTTTTGTGAGGCAAGAAATTGTTCTATGAACAACAGCTCAAAATTAACTGTAATAGTTCAGTTAGATACGTATATTTACACAGCAATGTTAGGGTTAGAGATCATTCTTTGATATTTTTCATTAGTCGATCCAGGTCGGCGAGGTTCCTCCTGAAGTTAAGTTTACGATTAAAACAAAAGCAAATAAAATGATCTTCTTTACCAGTAGAGATTGAAGATAAAACAGAGATGGGACAACAATTATGTAGACCACCTTTACCTACGAAAAAGAAAAGTTTCTCAGAGTATTCCACAGCAAAGTTCTTAATATATAGTGAAATGTGTTAAAGGTATTGAAAAAAGCGTTTTTTTTCGTCACATTCAAAGAATAGATTTTCGTTTCTTTTATTCTCGCTCAGAAATTATCCCCATTACCAATGACCTTCTTCAAAGTGTTAATCAAATTGCTTGTTACGAATCTGCAAAATGAGGATAGTTCTCGATTCATCTTTTAAAAATCTGAAAACAAAAGAAAAATTTGAAATTGACATGAGTAAAAACAGCATTACATCGCGGGCACCTCTAATAAAACAATTACTGTGACCAACACCAAAGAGGTTTGCTGAGCAACCGTTCTAGCGTTTTGTCCATAGAAAAATACCAGGAAACTAGCACAAGACCCTTTAAATAAATCTGGTTATATAAATAATATAATAAATATGATATGATATATGAATATGGTCATATGATAACTGTGGTTGTTGAAGTTATTTCAGTTAGTTTTATGACCAGCGTCTAAAATGTACTGGATCATTACAACACTTAATCAACGTCACAACAGTTTTCTTCATTTGTAGTTAGTGCATAAAAACAAAGAAAAAACTTCAAAAAAACATAGGAAAAATAACTAAAATTAAGCTAAATCAGAAATCACCAACGGGAAAAAATTCCTCGGCGACACAGAGAAGTCGCTGTGTTGTCAATGAATTATTCGTACGAAATCCTTAGAGGAGAACTTTACTGCTAAAGTTGGTCTTGCATTGACCGTTGCGAAATGCTGATAGGTTGTACACTTGGATTGAAAAGACTTGGTAAAGCACTGACCTCAATTTTTCGGCCAGTTCTTCACGTGTAGCTGTAATAATCGTTCGCTGATCACGAGCTGATATTTCGGAGATTGACGAAGTGGAGGACGAACGGAGATGTGGTGGCGTTATTCTTGGGCTGGGAGACAGCCCATCAGTATACGAACTTGGCGGTCTGCTCATGTTCTGATCAATTGTTTCCATGGACATCTGGAATGCATATATAACAACACAGTCGAAGACGGTACAAAACAGAGTTGTTTCTCCAAATTCTGTACGATATTTTGAGGAAAAATGTATCACGAAACCAACTAACTCCTTCTCCCATCCAAAACCAGTCTCAACGCAGAGTTCCACTGATATTTCACTATTTTCATTAGATAGAATAGTAGTGAACGAGGTAAAGAAAAAACTCTCAAAAGTTCTTAAAAGCTATAACTTCTCGAATGTTACATACATAATTTACTTCATCCGATGTTTTCAAGTCCGCCCCTCGCTCTTAATATTTCTCAATCCTACATGCAAAAAAGTGGTGAGAAAGTTGTTGAAGTTTTCATGGCTCCTATTGATGGTCTAGAAGCACCTAGAGGTGAAACAGCACCTTTAAAAATAGAAAAAGCGTCTTCGTATCCTCAATCGTATGTTTTAGAATGAAAATTGTGACGCTTTGAGAAACTGACCGTCAAAACTGGCACCTCTCCATTTGCACCTGCTCTTCCAGAAAGATCCACCATCTCATAGTCGACCCTCCGTGCCTCCTCAACAGGCAATGGGATTGATACGAATCCGAGTAACTGAAAAAGATGTAACATTTCGCAATAAATGAAAGTTCCTGGCCAAGCTCTCATGACATTAAACACTTCAAAACAATTAGGTAAATGATTTCATTTGAAAGCTATGATTCTCTTATATTTGCATGTGTTGGAAAGATTAGGAAAAGGTGCTTGATTTTCTTTTTCTATGGGTCATGAAATCCTCCACCTTTGTTGATTTAAGCATGTATTCTTTTTACGAAGTCCAACTTTGTATTCTGCAAAAGTGCAAGGTTTTTGAAGTGCTTAGAAACATCATATCGATTTTTTCTTTGGTTTTTCGAAAGCAGCACTACGCACAAAGTTACTCGCAATAAGCCGGCTTTACGCATTTGTTTTGCCGCACGGTAAATTTCAAAAGTGTTAGCACGATCACACTCAATTCAGCCTTATTAAAAAAAAAAAACGTCGTTTGGGACGGGCTTGACGCACTGCATCCACCTACAAGGGACCTGATAACGCTTGAGATAACTGATCACTTGTTACACTTGCGAATGCAGGCATTGGCGCCATGTCTACGAGCGCTGCTGCCCCGTTCGCTGAAAGACGCGAACCGTACGCCTCCCCTCTAAACATACCGCGTTACAAGTTCCCTCATATGGGGCCGCGCTTCCCATGCCGTTTTTTTTTCGGATAATTATGGCAAACTGTGGGTGATCATACCCAAATTCGTGAAATACACCTCTAACACTATTTGTGAAGAAATCCCAATGCCCTTAATTTTCTGGTATGCTGCCTTTAAACAGAAGCATGATGTGGAGATTTCAACTGCTTTTAGGTGCATTAGGGTTAGAAACGACATAACAAGCAGTTGCGTAAGCGGATACGCTCGTAGCGGCGCGGTGAAGTGAGTGGTTGGAATCGAGCGGTGAGACCATCGCAAACTGCAACGATGGTCCTAGCAAGAATCCTAACCGCTACGCTTCACCGCACCGCTTTGAGCGCTGACTCGCGCAACTACACTGTGTTTCATGTCGTTTTGATCCTACTACATGTTACTACATCATAAATAATTACAGTAGCTTCACTCAGTCGATATGCGAAGTCTTCCAAATTGTCAGTGGTAGATGCCCACAAGAATGTTGATAGAAACCAGAAGCATAAAGGAAAAAAAACAGTCAACTAAAAAGCTACACAACAGGTCACACGCTCCAACATATTTCGATGCATTGTTCATTAGCAGAGGCGAGACCAGTGAACAGGAATTTTGAAAAAAAAAAAACTTCTGCAGTAAAGAATCACATCGAAATTTGTTCGATTGACAGCAAGACTCACATATCCGATAATCTCGAAGGATCATTAAGCTTTACATAAACTGAAATAGAAGATTAATCAATGAAGAAAGAAAACATGCCGTTCTAGTGGAACTCCGAGCGTTTTATTCTCAAAAATATCTTTAAGTGACGAGATCGTTAAACATGTTTTTTCAAACATTGTCTCAACTAACCTTATCACCATCATTATCTCGATGAAAGACCTTCACAAGGAGATTACGTCGTTCTCCGGAAACGTAAAATCGTGCAGACCAGTTCCATAGTGGGCGCCTTGATCGCTCACATATTGAAGACCTCAACTCTCCGTCTCTTCCCAAGACAGAAATGTACGTATTCGGAGATATGTACCGGTTTCTGTAAATAGATTTATAACCGTTTGTAAAATAGAGAAACTCTGAAGACAAAGAACTACCTCTCATCTTGAACTGCAGGGAGGCCTCTCGCCTCATGGACTGTTAGTTGGACTAGACATTTTTTGAGCGGGCTCGCTCTTTCCCTTTCTCTAGCAGTTGAGGATGTGTCTGATCTTACAGCAGGTCGAAATTCCCTACCGGTACTATGTATAACTGGATGTTTGGTAGCGAGGTGGTCCTCAAAAACCGAATCCGAGAAATCCGTGAGATTCGATGGGATTCTCTCGTGAAATGGTACAGCACCAGGCTTGGAAGTGACTCTATCTAGAAACAAAGACCCAAACTTTATCAACAACCAAAATAACGGAAGTTTGCATTCAACTCACGAGGTGGAATGTGCCTGGAAGGTGGTCTATTTTCACTTGGCAGAGACTGCGAACTACTTGTCGAGCGAGTTCCAGGATGCTTTTCGGTGCTAATATATCAAGAATGATTAAAAATGAAAGTGCTTAATCAAGCTTATTAGAAAGTAAGTACGGGTGGAGTATTATATTCACCTTACGCCATGCACTACATAAGTAGATTCCAACAAAGGATCCCTTAAATTGTTAAGCTTCTCCATCAATTTCTTATCACGACTTCCCAAATCAATGCGAATCTGCAACAGACTATCTACTTTTTATGTGTGCGACGTAGCATTATGTCAGACACACAAGTGAAGATCCTTCGAAAGTCATTCCTTTCGTAGCGATGAAGTTGAAGTCACGACAAATGCAAAACGGCGGAATGAGAAGCTCAGCTAGCGGTACAGTACATTGGGCAAGCAGCCGCGTCTGAAAACGAGGGAATGAATATATGTGAAAAAAAAGAGCAAAAAGGCAGAAAAAAGAAAAGATGTTGGTATTAAAACAATTCTGAAAGTGGAACTAACCGAAAACTTTCCACGAGTATTCAGCTGAATATGCAGACGCATCTTAAGGTGTTCTCGGTTCCAGAATGGAATTATATCCGTATTCATGTGAAGTAGGACTACTCTTTTATGCCGAAACTGGATATCCGTCATTGTAAAGCTTTTAGCTGGTATTCGAACTGAGGCCCTCAGCGACTTCGAAACACTTTCCAGACATGGAAACTGATACTCAAGGTTAAACCTGAATTGAAAAGTAGCTAAAGAAAAGGTGGCTGTTGATTTGTCTCTTACACACTCATGGAAGTTGAGAGTAAACGAACCCGTACAACGCTCCCTCTCGGTATAATCGCTCTATGAGCTCATTTTCTTGCGGAAGGACTATGTTATCGATGTGAATTCTAAGGAATGAGAGATGGGTGAGAATTCGGTCGAGTCGCAGTTCAGAATCGTTGCATTCTGCAATTTTTTTTATTCCGAAACTTTTTTACCCAAAATATAAGAAGAAACCTAATATCGAAAAGCATTCCAAAACTGAACAATACTGATGGAAAAAAATCAGCCAATAGCCAAATGAAAAACATACGAAACAAAAAGCAACTGGACATTTGAACAAAAAATGAGATTAAAAAAAAAGAAATATACCGTGATCTCGCCTCGCTGAAGGCAGCGAGTACGTCCGTCGTCTCTGCATGCAACTATCTGTACAAAAATAAAATTTGTCTTATTTAATTGAGTGAAAAATTATGTCAGAAGTATTACTTGGACAGCTACCGTTCATGGGAAAGAGCGGAATGTTTCTAGAAGAGATTTATTATTCCATCATAAATTGTCCTTCATAGAATATAATTTGAACAATTAGAAACTCATCAAAATATAGAGAATGTTGTTTGAAAAAAAAACTACAGACTGAGGTAGCCTAAATCACATTTGCATCTCACACTACAAGTCCAACATACAAAAAATGGCTTGTCATTGCAGGGTAGCCCGTATTAAAATACGAAGGAAGGTTAGGTATTAACTTACAAAATATAGAAAATAACGAATAATCTGCCAAGTTATCAAGAAGTTATGACAAACAACATAGCAACATAGAAAGTACCAACAGTGAGCGTTTAAAACGGTTCCAAACGATAAAGTTAGATAGATAGATAGTTAAGTAACAGCCCTTTTTCTGCTGCCATGGCATACCCGTGGGGTAAGAACAGAAAGGTGACGGATGACAAGAAAGAGAAGACCAGTACCCAGACACGCATGAGAAGTCTAAAATAGTGCATTTTAACAAAGCATAGAAACTCAAAGGAAACAGTTCCGAAGTACGTGATTAATTAATAGGTTGAGCTTGCAGTCATTAAAGGCAGCCCCCCCCAAAGAGGGGGGGGAGAAAATTAAGGGGGAAACTATATAAAAAAGGGGGGAAAAAGAAAAGGAGGGATTACCCCCTCTTCCTTCCAAAAAAAAAAAAAAAAAAACAAGAGCAGCAGGCCCCCGCAAAGCCCCCGGCCCACCCCAAAAAACCCAAAAAAAAAAAAAACAAAAAAACACAAAAAACAAGAACTTCCAACCCCCCCCCAAAAAAAAAAAAAAAAAAAAAAAAAAAAAACACCCCCCCCCCCCCTCCAACAACCCCCAACAAAACCAAAAACAAAAAAAAAAACATTAAACGTTGATGTGAAGAGGCACAGTTTCAAAATTGGCAAAAAAAAAACGTCAAAACACAATGAACTCAAGGTAAATCTGAAAAGCCCCAACGATTAGTTTTCGCAAAAAGAAATCTCAAGATCGAGAGTGAAACAACCGAAACCTAATAAGGAATGAAAAGAAACTATTCTAGAAGTATTCGTGGAAAAAAGAATGAAATCAAATAAACGAAAAAATGGGACTAACTTAAGATTTGACATGCGCGGAACATTCTTCACAACCAAATACCATGCACTATTCTACTCAACGTCTTTTCACAACCTTCATGCTCAGCTCACCTGAACTGCTTGTTGTTTTTTGATGATGACAGGAAATCAATCAATCGACGATGGGATTGTCTATAGCCTCGCTAAGAGTTCTTCGTACATTAGGAATTAAAGTCTCCACGTCACTGTTCCACTCATCATCTACTGAAATGTCTCGGCGCTAACACAGTGCCAAATTGCAAAAAAAAATTGCGCGAATGTTCGGATTTCTATAGAATAAATGTAGAATCGAAAGAAAAAAAAACTAACCATGCATGTCATCTTTTGCACGATGATGATCATCAACGACGTAGAAAGTCGCCCATAAATAGCAAGCAATACTCAGTATTAGGATTGCATTTGGCAAAAACATTGCCCACTGCAGTGCATAGTACTTGGCCGAAGATGTTACAGCCCCGTCTGAAAATTTTGACATAGGGCGAGGTCATGACACGGACATGGCCAATTAATATGCCAACGAACCTCTTACGCTATCCGAGATGAATCCTACAATATATGGAGAAGATGCATCACCAAATAAATGTCCAACAAGTGTTTGAATAGCAGTAGCGGAGGCACGGCGATTAGGTATAATTACGTACTAAAACAAGAATTTCAATACCGGGAGGGATTAGCTTACATGTAATGTAATACGTTCTTCGAATAAAAAAAAAAGACCCGATAAAGGCTCAAGGATGAACTTACTTCGCTTCTTGCAAGAAATGAAAGTAAGAAAAACGAAGCAAACTTCGACCCATCAGAGAAAATTAAACACTTAAACAGACCGACAAAGCTCCAACGTCTCAAATTTGCTTTCTGTGCAAAATTCTCCCCGAGAGCCCATATCTGTAGCCCGAGAAAAACTTTTAACTCCTCTTGTTTATTTTTGGATGTTGGAAATGAATTTTGCAAATAAGTGAATATGAAGATAAGAAGTAGTAAGGTGGCTGCGAGGCATGAGAATTGAATTCATTATGGAGATCAAAATAGAGAAAATGTTCAAAAAAGAGAACTTCAAATTAAGACAAACTTTAGCAGGGCTAAAAATATTTGCAATAAGCTTACCATGAGCATATCCATATTAACCGCAAAGTTGAAACACATACTCGTAACTGCCAGAAACATGAAAACCTATAAATTCTTCCAACACTTTATAAGAAAAATATAGCTACAACTCTTCAAAATCATCGTACCCATGCAAAGTTCAACGAATGACTGCCTACTATCAAAGCTAGAAAGAAGAACGGAGCAGCAAAGAATGAACCAGCAGCGCAGACGAATGGATCAGCACGATGCGAAGCACGGAAGCACCAATTACCTTCTCGCCAAGCCTAGAGATGAAAAGAAACTTCAGGTTCTAATTTTTTTTATTAGGACTAGGTCTAATATCCTAATTTTCTTTCAAATAGATGATTGAAGGCGAGGAAAACCAGTGGCAGCATGCTCTAGAAGATGCAGGAAAATTCTTTAAAAAGAATAAATGCACACCTGTGCAATGGTGGATCCAGCTATAATTCCAATAATTCCAGCGCAACATGTAATCACTCCAAATACAATTGAAATGCTGAAACACTCGATGTATCCTAGAAATTAAATAGAAAACAGATCCGACAATAAACTAACTGAGCCACTTCGTCCTTAGGAACATCGTCGATGTTGTGTTGAATTCCATAGGCATAGGTCATCATGAGTGGGGTCCACCAACTCGCAGAACCCGTACAAAACACGACGAAAGTGAAACCAAGTGTGGAAAGAACATAAGTCCGACTAAAATAAATAGAAATTTGGTTTTCCGTAATGATATGACTCTGTTCAAAAAAAATTATTGTGCTACTTACACCTTCATGAAATATTTTAGATCCTCCCACATAGTGCTTGGTTCAATTTCGGCATGCTCGATTTGGCCACGTTTTGGCTCTTCAAGTCCAAAAACGATGAGAATGAGGAATACAGCGCCAAGAAATGGGGTGAATCTACAAGGCATAAATTGAGATAAAAGAATGGTCTCCTTAAAAACAAACTACATTCCATAATACCAGCAGCGCACAGAAGTTTTTGTCGGAGTGCGGCAGTTAGAAGAGTTAAAAACTCAAATTACAAAGGGAGAAATTTGCAAATGTCAACAAAAACAAAAAAGGGAAACCTACAAAAATAAAAGCAAGGCAGAGGGTTGAATGGTCAAATATGAACCCTATTGTAAAGAGGACCCAAGAAGGTTAGAATCCTCAGTGGTTCAATTTTAGCATTGGATTCGATAATATGAACTGACAAAGATCTTAAATACTCACCTAACTCCCCATTGCCAGCTTCCTGTCCACAGAGCAATAGTTGAACCACCAATAAATCCAAGACCGCTAGAAGAATATTAAAAATGTAAACCCGTTTAATTTCAAGCTTGATGATTGTTTTCTAAACGGATCCCAGAGTTTAAATAGAAGACCTTTTGCTTACCTTCCGACTGGAATAGCAAAATAAAAAACCATTAGAGCGATACTTCTCATCGATCCGTAGAACATATCGCCAATGATGGTAGGAGCAACAGTTGAGTATGATGCTTCACCAATCCCCACTATTCCACGCAAAAACATGAACCAATAGAAGTGCTAAAGAAGAATAAGGAGTCCATTGTATTAGCACATTCCAACATCTGGATAAGGAACTGCTCAATTAAACTGAATACGCAATCAAATGTGTAAGTACTATCAAGAACTGCAAACATCGTAATTCTATGGTGGGCTTTTCAACGGTGAAGTTACATTAGAGTTATGTTATAACTGTTTACAAAAATGAGACGAAGGGAAAATAAAAATATCCGTTAGCAGAAAGGAAAGACCAGGAAAAAATAAGAATGAACACACGAACCTCACGGCCAACGAAACTCGATAACGTAACTCCAATTATCCACACTGTAAGCCCAGTAATCATTATCATTTTGCGGTTGTACCGGTCCCCAAGATACCCACAAACTGGCGCAAAAATCATGAAAAACACGATGAAGACGGTCTGAAGAGATGTCATTCAAGTAACAAAAAAAGCACTAGCAGTAGGTAAAAAACCGAAAATATGCACAAATTGTTCACCTGAAGCATCCCAGCCTCTTTGTCACTCATATAAAAGTAGTCTTGCAGTCTGCCAAGCACTCCAGCAATAGTAAAACGATCCATATAGTTCAGAAGATTCACAGCGAGAAGAATAGTGACAGCAAAAACCTTCTTCCGAGTAACCCTTTCTGAGTAAATGGAAAATGGAATATATGGAGTTAAAAAAGAGCAGAACCATTCTCACCTTCGATCTCAACGCTTTGTACTGAGGAAGGGATGAGACGGGCGTTTTCGTGATCGACCAAATTGCTGTCTTCCATTGTTTTAGTCGTTAATGGATCATACGAGCAAAATCTGCGAGAAAGTAATGGAAAAGTCAATAGAGGAGAACTAAACAAGCTAACGATGTGAAAGTAAAGATTCAACGAGACTCCTCCTAGCACAAACACGCGATCCTGTGAAGGAAATAACTGAATATGATAATGCGACAAACGAGATATAAAAACACGATCTGGCGACAATGCGGAAATCCTGCTCAGACATCGCCGTTTTTTCTGGCCTTTTTAAGTTGATCGTAGCATTTTTTGGCTTCTTAATTAAAAGATACTGGATGCAGCTCTGGAAAACTCGAATGCCTACATCCATACTTCTCAAAAACAACAGCTGGACATCACGCGGTTGAATTGGAGTCGTCCGTTGGTGAAGGTTGTGCAATCGCGTACAACCTACAGACTTACGCATGAACTGGTGTTTCTGTTCTGAAAATTTCTTCTATTTGTTGCGTTTCTTGGATTTGGTTGAGTATCATCCCAGAGACTCCAGAACAGTTTCAGAACTCGTCCAGGTTGGATATAAGAGTCCTGGAGTTGGTCATAGGCTACAAGAAACGGACGCAGAGGGTGCATTTCTCCTTCCCTTTTGCTAGTTCCTTTTTAAAATTCTTTAATTTTCTTTTACTTCGCATTTTCGCTCACTAAGTGCATGAGTAATCAAGATCTTATCTTTTAACGCGAAATGACTAAAAGTGACTAGTCAGGAGCGAATTAATGTGTCCAAAAAACGTTTCTGAGTGAGCCACAGAAAGTAAGATCAATTTCCTCAAATCACTATGTTCTTGTACTCGTTCCGTGCATGAACTTCATGTCAGGACCAACCAAATATGTACGATCACTTCTGCACTTTTCAGTGAGGCAGAGGAAATAACGGTAACTTAATGATGTTTAATAAATGAAATGAGGAAAATACAGAAATCATTTTACCGACGTTGCTATTCCTGCTTTTGAAGAACAATTGCTGTATCGACTATAAGTCTTTGTCATTTGATGATCCTGGTGATTCATGGATGCATAAGGTATTCATCCTGATACAAATCACTCACAAATCACAGTATCGCTATGTCATATCTTTCGCTTCTTTTTTTAAGTAAGTGTCCTCTTTTTTTCGGAACCCCGTGTTTTTGCAGCTACCTTTTCAAAGAGAAATCTCCTAAAATCATCGCAGTGTATTCCGCAAAATGAGGGCTGCTGGACCTGCTCGTCTAGCTGAGCAAATAGAAGAAATCGCTGCTGATACACGGCTCCAAGCTGATATGGAGATCGTAAGCGGTTTAATTCTTAAGGATTTCCCATATTTATTTATTTTTTGTTTCTCAAAAAAACAAAAACAAAAAACTCCGCAGCAGGAGGAGAAATACTGATCAAGCAGAAAGGGAAATCTGAAAAGCAGCTTTCTGTGGGAAGTTTTTTTTTTGACAGTGAATGGAGTAATACCTCTAATGGATGACCTTTAGCTTCCTAGTAACTACACTTTCGAAATCCCGAAAACTATATGGAAAATACGTTCAACCGGGAGTAAGCAAGGTACTTGCTAGGTAATTTTACCAATTATCACTTTCTAGCCGTGTTCAATTAATTCTAGTGGCACTGCAGTTTCCTGAAGGACTTATAATGTATTCTTGTCTGATTGCTGACATTCTTGAGAAATACACTGATTGTACGACGGTTATCATGGGCGATGTCACCTATGGAGCTTGTTGCGTGGATGACTACACTGCTAAGTCTTTGGGTTAGTTTCGTTTATTGTTTTACCTTTCTCCGTTGCTTAGGCTATGTTAGGGGTTATCTAGAGTTGCATATTGCGGAATGAACTATTCAAATTTCCTATACAGTACAGTGTAATCGTGGAGTGGTCATGCGATGCAAAAGATCCATAGTAGATTCAAAATGACATGAATCACTGTACAAGCGGCTGCACTCGAAGCAGCGCGGTGGAGACAGCGGTTGGAATCGAGGTGGGACCATGAGCGAAGAATGGTAGTAGCCAGGGTACTCCCTCGGTCCTAGTCACTAAACTCCAACGCGCTGTTTCGAGCGCAGCCACTTGCGCAACTGCGTGTTTTATGTCATTTTAGCGTAATTTGTAAAGTGGCGCAGTTCTAGTAAATCTGGCAAACCGCACAATTCTTTTTTGCTCGAAAGAACTGGAGAGGAAGTAGTTTCTAGCACGATCTTAGTAACAGTTGCTATTTTCGCAGACTTTCTCGTAGGTCACCCTGCAACCAGCATCTGATTTCCGATCTATGGCTCTAATCGGAACGATATTGAATTGCCATTTGTATCAATTCTATTTGATTAGGATCGGAAGATCGAGAAGCGAGGAATGTTGGGTGGATCTGAAAATCCGTAGCTAGCTGGGTGACCAGCTCAGTTATACGATCAATTACTTGTACCATTAGGCCCGGCTTGGGATCTTCGCTAGATCCAGTCGGATTTTGGGGCTGAGTAGGATCGACTTCTGACTAATTCTAGGCTGCGATCTCTTGGTTCATTACGGCCATAGTTGTCTGGTGCCTATCCAGAACACAGAAGGAATTGCTCTGCTCTATATTTTTGTTACTATAAATATCAACATAAGTCATTTTGTTGACTGTATCCTCGATAATTTCAAACCTCCTTGCAAAATTGGACTCGTGAGCACCATTCAGTTCGTTTCATCGCTACAGGTATTATTTTAAGGGGAAATTCGATATCTTCTCGATTCAAAAATAGTTTTTTTAAAGGCCGTACGCGTTTCTTTGGAAAATAGCGGTCTGGAAATTATTCTACCTCAGTGCAAGCCGCTAAGCCCTGGAGAAATTCTCGGATGCACTTCTCCGCGTCTCGGCGATAGCTGTGATGTTGTCATGTAAGTTCTTCATCACCTTGAAAACAGAAGAAATGTTTCCAATAATTTATCATTTACTTTACCCTTAACCGTGCTGTTGTAGATATCTTGGTGACGGAAGGTTTCATTTGGAATCGTTGATGATACACAATCCTTCCTTAAAAACTTACCAGTATGATCCTTACTCGAGGAAGTTCACTCTCGAGCACTACAATTTCAACGTTTTAATGAGGAATCGCAAAGGTTTGCCTCTTAATATTTTTCACAATTAAATGACTGAAGAGGACATTGGGACACACCATTTTGTTTGCAGGAGCAGTGAATATAGCCAGTAAATGCAATGTTTTTGGTCTCATTCAAGGAACCCTTGGTCGTCAAGGCAATATTAAGATTGTACAAGTAGGTTTCTTTCTCCTATGTACTGGAAGCTATAAATGAATAGCTACTACTAAGAGATCATCAATTTCGATTTTCAATAAGGGCATAAAATAGTCATTTGCTTTATATCTTCTATTTCGTTTGCTGAAGTTCTCTCATGTTCCATCGTTTGTCCATTGTCTTATCACCTCCTTCATGTGCAGCGTGTCAGAAACTGACTATGATGGGGTCTCTGTGTACAAATATAGAGCTTAGGATGTAGATTACTAGTATGAGCGTGGTCCCGTTCATTTCTCTCTAGTAGTCCCTTAAAAACGGCTTGGGAAACTTTGTTTGTTCCCAGTCAGTTAGAACGCGCTACCTCTTTGCACGCCTCGGTTCCCTCAGTAGCCCATTCATTGGTTTCACTTGAATAGGCTGCTAAGACCTTGTTGATTTTCGAGCTGATAGTGGATTCAACGCGTGCACCACCGCGGCGCGTCTTCACGCACCTCGTAAGAAGAAACGTTGTTTCCCACGTCGTTTCTCAGGACGATAAGGGAAATTTAGCGAGGTCACGCTTACCTACATCCCGAACTCTATATTTTTCCTAAAGAGATCCAAACATCGTAAAATTCGTTATACGCTGCAATTAAAACAAAAAGAAAACATCGTAATATTCATGCCATTTTTATTATTTCGCAAATTTCTATGAGTATCCAGGGATTTAGGAACTGGAAAGAAGACTAGAAGCGAAGAACAAAAAGTTCGTTCGAGTTCTCCTTTCGGAAATTTTCCCTGATAAGTTGGCGAAGTTCGAGGAAGTCGAATGGTAGTTCTCATTTTATTTCTTGTTCCATTTTTGTTCCTACCGTTAGAAATTCTTAAATAAGTTTCTCAGTTGGGTCCAAGTAGCATGTCCTCGATTGTCCATTGATTGGGGAGCGGAATTTCCGAAACCTCTTTTATCGCCATTCGAGTTGGTTGCGGCTCTTGATGAGGTAAGCAGTGGGATTTATTGGGACTCTTTTTGTTTGAGATTGGTATTGTACATTCTCTTTGTAGATCTCTTTCCCTTCGTCTCATTATCCGATGGACTACTACTCGAACGAATCTCTTGGTCCTTGGACCAATAACCACGAATCCTATCGGCCGGTGAGAAGTAAACGACGTCAAAAAGTTGTCGTAGAAGGGGTTTAATGTCGTTTATATTTATTGTCATCGTTATAGAAAGAGTTTTTCCTTTTGAAAAGAGTTTTTCCTATCCAGTGTCACAATTTTTAAAGCGTAATCACGATGCTCGTTTATCTCTGTCATTTTCTGGCAAGTGTAGTTTTCGTTGTGTAATGTATCGTAGTTGCACGATTATTCTTTGAACAGTGAAGAGCAGAGTCCAAATCTTCTGAAATCTCTGGATCTTCTGCCCTTGCGGACTTTGGCAGTTATTTCTATTTCTAGGTGGCATTTTCAAGACCTTTTCTAGAATTATTATCCTTTTACCATTGGCAAGTTGTACATGTGCTGCATTGTTAGTACCTCGTCTTGTGCTAGATTGGCTGGGCATGCTTTCCAAATGTTGGTCGTTTTAATTCTTCGTATTTTACTTATGCCTAGAATTTAATGTTCTTTTAGTCGTCGCTGGCAATTGGGATGTCTAACCATCTTCATTGTTGATTTTTTTGAAGTTTCAATATTTTTGGCATAACTCTGCGCTGCGACACTTACCACTAGCTGTTAACTAGCTGTAGCGAATCATTTCAAAACTTTCGGCTTCACTTACTGTACAAATTTCTATGTACTGTTCTGGTCATTATTAACACATGATTTTGAGGAACATTGATCCTTGACGCTACGGATCTTTTCTATTAGTTTATTACAGCTCTGTTTAGATCTGCTACTTTTTTCGTTGATACTTTTTTGTTCACATTGTTGTTGTTATATTCTATTATTTCCTTGTTCAATTGATTTCGTTAATTTTCCAGGAGATAAAATTTTATTAGGAAACTATAAACGACTGTACTTTGCTCCAGCTTGTATAACAATTGAATAGACCCACTAAACAAGTTCCTAGTGCACTTTCACTTGGGAATTTCCGACTAGGTAAAGAGTATTGATATGAAGGAGAAAAAAAAGAGGAGGGAAGGATTCCGTGGCGAGTTGAACAGTTGGCAGCTGAATTGGCGAGTAATCTCACCTAAATCGCAGTGCAGTTTTAAGGAAGCCACGATTACGTACGGTAGGCAGTTATAATGCCAAGACGGCAGTTATAGCGCCAGGACTAGACGAAGAGGATCACGAATCAACGAACAGCCTACATATACAGGTAGAGTACCGACGACGGAACAATACACACGACACACACGAACACACGCACAAACAATTACCGTAGCACTACAGTAACGAGGAGACTTAAATATTAGAATTTCTAGATCAACAGTGTAAAATGCAAGGATTCGGTCAACAAACATTTGGTGTTGGGGCTCATAGAGCTATTCGGATCCAATAAATAGCAGATGTAGAACGTGGAAAAAGATCTGAATGGAAATACAGTACTTGTATAAATGCAGTAATTATGGATGGTCGCGGAATTGTTTGTAAAAACATTGGACATAGGTGAAAACGCATTTCCAATCTGGTCGATCACCCATTAGAATCATGTCGTCGACTTCGAGCAAAGGACAAATACCATGTTCCCTGAAAATCATGGATAAATGAGAAAAAAGAGATAAACTTCACATTCTCTAAGATTCAGCTGAGGTGGAACAAAATTTGCTTGAATTTTCTAATAGTCTTCAGGATCCCTCGATCGTTCTCGATCATTCACATCTCAAGTTCTCTCAACTCTCCCCTCTCCACCTCTTTTTAAAGGCGACATACCACCAAATTGGTGACGTTGGAATCTTCTCACGAAAAAAAAAACAATTAAAGTTACTGGTATATAAGATGAGTATGAGGGAGACGTTCTAAAAATTGTTCTGAAAAAATGCTACGGGAAACGACTTTGTCGATCAAAACTCCGTACGAGGCACCTAACAACGAGTCACGTACGCGAGCACACGCATACCCACCGCGACTAAAAAAAGATAGAATATTGCCTAACCGTCAAATGTTGCAATTTTGTGAATTACGAACACTTTTTTCCTGGCTACAGCCATACCGGTTTGTCGTTTGAGCCATAGTTCCGTGTTCAATTGGGCGTAAAACTCACTCTGCTACTCGGAAAGCCAGTTCAAAGTTTTGTCGCCTGTTCTTCGGATCCAACTTGTTGAAGTCGAATGCTTCTGGAGCGAATCGATGAATTAGAGCGCAAAATGCCATACCGTCAGCCCATGACGATGAGAAATTGGTCACATTCACATTCTGGAAAATCGCCGTCTTTTTTTTTTTGCCCACGTGACAAACACATGATGCTGTTAGAGGAACTTACAGGATATCCGTGTATTCTTGACTGAACCCATCGCAATAGTGCATCCTTGATCGAGTTCGGATTCATCACTCGTGGTGATGTTGAGCTGTTCACTCGTTCCATTTGTTTGAACATATTTGTACGAGCTGCCATTCTTGGTTGATCTGGAAAAGAAATCAATTTTTTCCATTCAATCTACAAATATTGAACCGATTTCACACGATATTTCTTGAAGACGGCACCGATCATAAGCTATAATTACTGTTAAAACAGTAAAGATCAACCATTTTTGAAGAAGCAAAGTAAATCTTTCAGATAAACAGACATTAAACTAAATAACTTTTAGATGAACATTCGTATAACATTTAATTCAGTGGAAAATTCGCAATTTGATTTCTTTCTCCATTCCTGGCCATATTTTCTACTTTTTCCTGCTCTTTCGCACAATTTCTGTAAATAAAATTTCGTTTTGCCAATAGTGATCAGAAGGTGTACTGGCACTTAAACGTTGGCCCAGGTTTATTAACTTTACTCTCGTGTAACAATCCCAAAATTTTAAAAAGTCCTTCTATTTTTGAGAGCAATAAAATTCCCGTGAAAACATAGATTAATTTCCTATTATTTTCTGAAAGATCTATTAAATGCAAATAAAAACTGGATTCTGACGGCCGCTCTAATGTTACAAGGATTACAATTAACAAATCTCTAAGATATTTTAATATTGGGAAGAATAACATGGGTTATATGATGTTTTTCATAGTAAGGCTAAGTTGTTGAAGTTCGCAAGAATTAAATAACAGAGTGTTCAGGATTGCGTTAACGTCAAATAACATTTAAAAAAGTTGCATTGGGGGAGATGAAAGTGATCCTTACCCTCTCAAGATCGAACATTTTATATTAATTCTTACTCTCTTTTGTAATTCTCACAAATAATACCCAATTAATTGACTAGGAATTTGAAAGTAGAGTTATTCTAAACTTTGAAGCTCTTTAAATTTTGAGTTTTTAAATTTTTAAAAATAAATTTAACTTTAAAAATAATTGAATTTAAAATAAATTTTTTGAGTTAACGTTTCTAACGATCTATGCTCTGTTCCGTTTTTATGCAGAAAAATGTCTGCGACCATGGCAAATTCCATAATCATCAATGAATTCTGCTCCATTCAGTTTTTTTATAATAGTTTTCAGGTCTATACACACGTCCTTTTCTTATGTTTGTGTAAATTCGCGCCGAATTCCAGTAAATCCTGAAGATCGATTAGTTAGACGTCCAATGAGATGTGTTAGAAAGAAGTTTCTCGCACCCACGCCTAGGAAAATAGTTACAACGTTGAGAGCGAAACGCTCTAATTTTGAACGTTATCGAGAAATAATTATTGATAGAGTACTTTTGACCAAAAATTTTGGCTCCGCATATTTTCTGAATAAAAAAATAGAAGGAGAAAAGAAGAAGAAGAAGATCCAGAAATTCTGTGGATCAGTGGTCGATGAAAGGACGAAATGCGAAGCAACTCCTCCTCTTCCTATGACAGAGCATATGTGAACTCGCCTGCATGCACATATGTGCCTATCCGTAGATAAATATAAACGCTGTAAACGCGCAATTTTACAGCGCGAGAAATTTCCGCTGACGTTATCCGAGCAACACATCAAATCCCGACGTCATATCAACAGACTAGAACGGATCTAATCAAACAGAATCGCGCTGATCACACAAATCCGTGCCATGATTCAATATAACAAATGTGTGCGGTACAAAAGCACATTTCAGCTGACGTGCGAGGTGAACTTTCAGCCGACAGCCACGAAAAAAGTGCGAGATTCAAGAGGGTCACATGGAAACGCAAACACACGAAACAGCGAAGCGCAGCTGTAGAACAGCTGGACTCGAAGCCGCATGTAACTGATGTGATTTCTCTGACAAAGTAAGCCCGAAAAATCTTAGATAAACCCCGAATCACGCCAGAGCAGCGAATTCAGAAATCCTGGAAACAGCCGTATTTTCGAGATCCAAAAATAAAGGTTTCTCTTTTATTATTGATGTCAAAAATACAGTAACTCCTCTCTTTATCTTTCTCATCAAACGCGAGTAAGTAGTAGTAGTAGTAGAGTTCACCAAATCCATGAATTGATGAACAGCCACAAAAAGCATAAAAATTTTTTAATGAAATCCGAAAGCGGAGGAATTACAGCTTGTTTTTGGTTATTAATATCAAAATTTTGATCACTTTAAATAGGTGCTGTTTTTAATATTTAAAAAATAATGGATGATTTAATACAATTTTAATTTTCTAGAATTTGTTGTCCCTTCTGTTTAGAATTCTTTACAAAGTCACATCCAAATCGAATACATTGTAAATTACGGAATTTTCTACGGAATTCGACGCGTTTCTTTTGTACTTTTATTAACAAAATTCTTAGAGTGAAAGCCAGAAATTCGTTAAAATAGGTTTTTTACTGCATATGTAGACGATTCGAGGTAATAGTCACGGGACGGTCAGGAACTGGTTTCGGAAAATTGAACCAAAAATTTTGCAGGCGTGAAATTTAACCTCACCTATTATTTGAAGCGACCAAATACAAATGGTTCACCGGTTTCCGGTAAAATCGATCATTTTTCACGTTTATGTTAGCGCTGTGTGATTTTCTGCGCGGCCGAAGGTCTGTTTGAAAAAGAAAATAAAGGAAGAAAGTAAATAAATAGATAAATAAATAGGTGTAAGATTGAGAGAAAATGGACAACATGGAAGAAATTGGTAGCCATCTAGAAAATATCGTCGAAAAGTTCCTCTTGATTCCTACATCTGCCGAAGAACTGCTACGCCTAACTGTTAAAAGAAGTATAAAAAAGAAGTAGCGGTGATGTGCACAGAGCCACGGAGCAGAGGTTTCTGGAAGTTCATATGTATTTTGACGAAAACCCGTTACCGTTTAAACTTAGCCTTAAAAAGAATAGAATTTTTAATCCATAACTTAACTGATTTTTTTTAATTCCTAATTTAATTTCTAACTAAAAATCTAGACAGATAATTCGTAGCAAGCCTTTTTGGAAGTAATTTATTTCTTTTCTTAGGCTACATAGCTCAGCTAAAATGACTCCATCAGCGTTGTGTAAACTACGCAAAACTACGGACAACTCTTTCAATGAGTTGTGGACAGAAATGGAGCAAAAGAAGTTCCAAAAAAAAAGAGTAAAGAAAAGTCGAAAACAATGGGAAATAGCATCACTGGTGTCTCTTCGAAATTTTCCTCTTGAAAAAAGTTCAACCTGACCATCTCAAACTCACAACTAAACACGAAATGTTGAAAATTTCCATCTAAACTATAATTTTTGCAGGAAAAAATTACGGATATAAATTACGAATATTCGCTTAGAAATTTGCAGATTTAAAAATATTGCAATAATCCTAGCAAAATAGAACAATGCATAATTTTAGTAAAAACAAAATTTTTCACACAAAAATTAAAGGTGGAATAGAGGAAAAAGATGAACGAAGCAAAAGAGAAAAAAAGAAAGGAACTTAAAAGGAAAAAACGGAGTTTTTCATAAATAATCTAGTAAATAACTCGTAGACATTAACAGACATCCGATGCGTGGTGTAGAGCAATTATATGTAGTAGCGCTAGTTGTATAACACATAACAGCGGCCGAAGAACACCGTGAAACCGGCTGAACGGCGATATCTTTCACGAGCTTTTTGTCGCTAACACGAGATCCACACACCTTGCCGAGTCTCTCCGTGTGTGTTTTGGCTTCTTTAACGAAGATTCCAATCGGAAAACATGACTCCTAACGTCAATGTCATGCGAATCACTCGAGTTTGTTTTTTTTTCTACCTTCGAGCAATACACATAAATTTAATAATTTTTATTTTAATCCTAACTCTTAATTTGTAACAATTTATAATTTTATTTTTTTAAAGCTTTTTAAAATGATTTTTCCCTTTAAACTTTCGAACAACTAAGATCTCATGAAGCTTCGAATAATTCAAATCTCAAAACTGGTCAATTTGGAGCAGTTTTTTGTGGACCACGATGTTATAGAAGTCATAGTTTTTACATAAAATTGTTATAATGCAAAAAAGAAACAAAAATTGTTCAGATAATGAGCTTCCAGATTCTCCGCGAAAACACATAATTCTAGAAGTGACGTTGAAATGCTCTGCTGTAATCTGCGCGGAATCTTAAATCTTCAGGAAAAACGAAAAAAAAGCTATTGTTTGATTAATAAGTTTCACTTGTAGGCACATTGGATCTTTAACATATGAAGAGGTAATTCATTGGTGTACAGAGACTCAATTCTGCTCCCAGGAAATTCTAGCATTGAAGGATTCACCGCAGATAAAACAGAAGTTAAATTAACAGAAATCGGTATTTAGGAGGAACTAATGGAAAAAAGAGCGGAAATAAGGAAAAATTCAGAAAAAAAAAATACAGAGCTCAGCTCTTTTTAAGATCATTTCTGAACTCACACCCAACACTCTTAGTAATAACTGGCTGTTGACCCATTAAAAAACAATTTTGGGAGGAGACCGAGCGAATCAAAGGAAAAAAAAAACAAGCGCAATGTTAAAAAGCTAAGTATGGTTAGATCGAATAGAAAACGCTAAAAAAAATCCTTTGCAAATTCCTCCGTTTGCGTTAACTCAAAAAATTTCCGGGATTTGAAACAAAGATTTTAAAACAGGATAGTTGGAAAGTTTGAAACAACCTAAAATGGTTTTTAGTTCGCTGCTTCAGTCCTGCAAAAGTCGGGCGCGACTCGCTGTTGGAATCTTCACTGCTACTCAACACAAAACTGTTTGAAGTAACGGAAAACCACTGCACTAAAAATAATTTTTTTTTATTCAAAAGCTTTGCAGTGTCAAGAAAAGGCGCACAGCGCGACTCGCGCAGGACTCACATGCGACTTTCTGGCCACAGTGGAGAGAATAGAGAAAACTACCAAAAAGTGGTACTTTCCATATTGAATTAGAATTGCTTCAAACAACCAACGACTGGTTAGCGAATACGGTAACCGAAATGGAAAGAAGAGAGTGAAAAAGATCGCTGGCGAGGACACTGAAGAGAATTATTCAAGCGTCTCTGAGGAATTACTTTTCGTAGTACGCAAGCGGCACGAAAAAAAGGCCTGGCAACGGCAGAAACTCGGCGTTGACCTTGATGCTCGGTTGGTTGTTCGGATCTAATGTAGCTTGAAAACGAAATGAATTTCAAGGGATTCTCAGAGAATCACCTAAGAATTCACCTACGAAAATATGAATTTGTGGCAAGAATGAAAATTCAGAGACGAACCAACAACCGTAGCGCACAAGTGGTCGGTCGGTCGTGGCATTGTAATAAGCGGGCAGCTGGACTCGAGACTCGAGAATGTTACGCTTTAAACCTCATTTATCTACACACAACACACACATACACTGCATCACCTTACAACTTTAACGGAAGACATTCAAGCCGTGAGCTGTGCGCTGTTTTGCGGCACCCGATTGGTAAACAGATTGAGTGACAATTTCATTCCTCGGTGCTCGGCGCTAACGTAACTCAACGCAAGAAAATCGACACGATCAACACACGTCGAATTATTGGCAGAACGGGAAGAAAAATTCATATTTGCTCATGGCATGCAGAGAATATGAAAACGGGGAGAACAACGGGGGAAAATTTCTGCACTTTTCATGAATATTCATCGTTCTTTCGAGTTCGAAAAATGAAAAGTTTGGTATGTTCGCTGAGGATTACAGTGTTATTTATGTTCTTTCAGCCATCTGTCATTCCTTTTTATGTAAAGAGTTCAGAATTGCCCTCTTTATTTTCAACCGGATATCAGAAATAGGGAAAAATAGAAAGCAACTATAAATAGGCTATTTGTCTTCTCGAAGAAAAATAACGATTTCAAAGTAGGCTGGTCGGAAAGTCCTGCAATAGAAATCAGGAAATCCAAAATTTTCCAGAAATGAAGATAATGGTTTAGCAAGTGTGAGAACTTTGCACTGGCTATTTTTCTCGTCAAAGAAAAATAGCTATTTCACAGCTCATTTTTTTAATAGATGATATGTAGAGGTAAGAATGGATAGGGAACAAAAAAAAAATGGTTAAAGACAACATACCACAAATCTGTTGTGGTACGAATTTCAGGTGGAGTATAGGGTTGTAGATTATGAGACCGGGGTGGTTCCGCTCATCTCTCCCTGAATCACTGCGAGCAGCCGGCCCCTGAATGCTGTTTTGTACGATGCCTTCTATTGCAGCTCGCCACCATTGCACGCTTAGCGTCCCTTACTGCCTATCGGGGCAGTGCGAATTGATTTTCGACGAATCGCAGGGCGGAGGCGGCGCGAGGGGTGGAGCGTTGCAATAGATGGCGTCGTACAAAACAGCATTCTGGAGGCGGCTGTTTTCAGTGATGCAGGGAGAGATGAGTGGAACCACTCCGGTCTCCATAATCTACGACCCCGTATACGGATACTCCACCTGAAATCCGCCCCACCTCAGATTCCTGGTATGCTGTCCTTAATAATGCCGAAAAAAAAATTCATTTAACGAAATTACTGAACATCTTATTGTAACGAAGAAATTTTTAACCACGTGTACCGGTAGCACAGATCATCACTTGAGACCTGTGCGCAGGTCGATATCAAAAATAACTGGTAATTTTTCCCATTATACCGTACTATTTCGTTTTACAGTAATGCAATAATACAAGTTCCGACAACTAAGAGAATTATATTCAGAGCGCTGTTGTTCCATTTAGATCATCGCAACCATTTAAAAAATTAACAACTTACAATACATATTAAAAAGTTACTGTGGATTTCATGAATGAGTGTTCAGGAATTCAAGCACAGTTCTGTACGTGTCAGAAATGTAGGCATTCGAAAATTTCGTGGAACGAGACTTAGTAATTAGGGTTACATGACATCATCAGCATTACGATGTCTCTCTGATTCATTAATTTCCACTTGATTTCAATTTATAATATAAAGTATGACCGAATTATCGATTATACGTTGATGAAAATGATTCCAACACAAATGCGGCAATTAATCGATGAAATTGAAAACCGTTCCAGAAAAAGCAATGGGAGAATCTCGGATTTCCGATCCCGATTCGTAACAGATTCCGAGGCGAGGTTTTTGAGAGAAGAACTTTGTAACTTTTTCTAGGAAACACAGGCACACGAAAAAACTTCACACATTTGACCAAACGGAACTAAGAGTACTTACATCTCTATCATCGGTTCATGTTACATGGAAAGTGAAGAAAGTTTTTAAAATTTAAAGCCAGCTATGCTAATTAAGCTAAATTTTGCTTTTTACACAAGATTTGAAGATTCTCTTGGGATAAAAATTTCATCTGCTAAGGAAATCACAAAACTATTCCTAGGGAGAGTGCTATGCCGCTCTTTATCTGCTTATCTCCTGTTGACCTCATTTTCGATGGAATTCCAGTGGAAAATAAAAAATAACCAAAGAATAAGAACTTACGAGTACTCTTCAAGCTAGCGATTCCTCCAATACCACGTTCTGACGTTGTATGCACTAAAAATAACGAAAAAACACGCTAACTGAATGAAGTGTGATGAAAGTGTACAAACATAAAGCGCAAGTGCAACGCTAACGTAGACTTTGCTCAAACATTCCGGAAAAAAAAAACAAACAAACAAGTTGTACTGCTAGATGTCAGGGATACATTGGCATTCATCCATTAGATACTTCGCTGCAGGAAGTGCACAATTCGTGGAATATTTTTTCCCCGACATCATCGGTTTTTCTTCAAGAGCCTGGCAGTGGTCGTTGACCATCTGTCATCAGTTTGCACAAGAAAAGCCAAAGTTTAAAAAAAAATAGCGATCACGTACACTTTACACTTGAAACTGGATTGAATACTTTTTTTTTGTGATTATTGATAAGTTTGTTTTGGATGGAACAGTTGTCTAGATTAATTTGTTTTAAAGGCGCCATAGCACAGAATTAACGATACTGGAATCACATGAGTATGAGCTGAATTCCCCCTAAATGTCCAAAAAAATCGGTGTGAAAAACAGCCTCTGCGAACAAATTCCCCTACGAGGCACCTGAAAACGGGTCACGTTATGCGAGCATAGGCATGCACACCACGTCCGCGCTGCAGCGAGCAGAGAATCAGGGCTCCCGACGCTGCCTTACCCGCTTACCTTTGGACGCGACACGTATGCCTACGCTCGCATGTCTAACGCGTTGCCAGGTGCTTCGTAGGGATATTCGATCGCAGAGGGCCTTTCTCACGTTTTTTTCAGGACAACTGAGGGAAATTGAGTGTGATCGTGCCCGCATTCGTTATCTAGACCCTACACTTGCATCCACATCGTAGTCTTTCTGTGGAGAGATCTCAATTTCTTAAATTTCGACAGCTTTCAAAAACCCCGTCAAAAATGTAGTTTTAATTACTAATTTCTTATTAGGTTTTAGATTTCGTGATGAAGAACCGCTCATTTATTTTGCAGAAAAAACTGTAAACAATATTGTCGAGAATATTGCATGAATTAGAATACAAGGTCAAAATATACAGTTTTACTCGGAAGTATAATGATGATATGATTGGAGTCATTTTTAAAAAACTCGGAGGGAAATTTTGAGAAATTACTGGTGCTGAGATCACAAAATGTCTGCACTGATAGTGTTTTTGCAAAATTTTTTGAAGTCCGGAAAACAGTCTAGGAAAAATCTACACTATTCACCGGCATATCAACTATTCTGTGGTAAAAATTGATGGACAGCACCATAACAACAGACAATGGATGATAAGAAGCGCAAAGGTCACACAGGATCTCAAAAAGAACACTCAAAGAATAATTAAGCAGCAGATTTTTTTAGGAAGAAGTTTTCAGGAAAGGAACATTTTGGTTAAAGGCATCACCCCATGAATCTGACGTGGTATGGATTTCCAATGGACAAATTCCATATGGGGTCATAGATTACGGGATCAGGGGTGGTTCCGCTTCTCTCCCCATGATCGTCCTTAAGAAATGGCGTGGAAGACTCCGTTTTTCACGACGCCAGTTTTTTCCACCCTTGTACACGCGCCGCATCCAGCTGCGCAGCGGTTGAAAGCCACTGAGTTCTCCTCGACTGCCTACTCAAGTGAAACCTATGAATAGGTTGCTAAGGGGACCAGATCCTAAACGTGGGAGAGTGTTCTAACGTTCCACGTAGGAACTAAAGCGGTTCACACGCTGTTTTTCAGAACGATTAGGCAGAGGTGAGCGGAACCACCCCTGATCCCGCAATTTACAGTTCCATCTCTAGCTTTTGCCGTGGATTCCCTCACCACGTCAGATTCGTGTCGTACTTTAATTAAGCGTCCAAATTCGGTCTAACCTTAGCGGAAGTTTTCGGAGAATTCGATGATCTACTTGTTTTTTGTTCTTCCTTCTATCCACTGATATATTGCTGATATTTTTGTGCACTGCGTAATAAATGTGCAGGCTGCAGATCTATTGCTGTTGTACTACGGACGATAACAGCAACAGTTGCACTTTCTATGGGCGGTCGTTAACATCAGCAATCAGTGTAAAGCAGAGATAACGTTCTGCTCAGTTAACACAGAGATTTTGCAACATCAAGTGCTGCTTTTGACCTGCTATTGTGCCGAGGATCAAGATGATTGCGTGGTGTAACGCAGATATAGTCAATGCAGAACGTAGCAAGGGTTTTTTTTTAGTAAAATAAAATAAATACAAAATATATAATACATAACATAACAATATGAATACAAAATATAATAATAATATGAGTATAGTAACATATAATATAATATAAAAATAAAAGCTAATAATAATATGTAATAATAATAAGGGTACAAAACAAATATAAAAATGTTACAAATCAAAAACTATTGTGGTCTGTTGTAGTTATTCGCGTTTTTCTAACTATTTTCAAGAATTTCCCAGGAGAAACGAGAAATAAGCAACAGGGCTGAAAATTCAAAGCTCAGCTAAAAGGAACGAAATGTGGTGCATAATTAACTGTTGGTTAGCAGTTAACTTGAAACATTCCAGAAAAGGCCAGTAACTGCGACTGGAAAATGTTTTCCTCTGAACGGTTTTCCCTGCTTACAAAAAGCTATGGGAAATTCAAAACTGTAAAATGCATCAAAACAGTGCAAAAATATTTTGTTCGCAAAATTACAGTCTTGCAGTTTGTTGACATTACGATAAGTTATGATAGAAATCCACATTATCAGAAAATATTTAGCTGATATTTGACTGGTTCCGCTTCAAAATTTCCGGAAAATTTCTGGGGTTATCTCTACCTTCCCTTTGTGTTGAGGATCTATAAATTTTCTGAACAGTTTCTCATCTTCTTTTATGATGCTCCACCTTTTCCCATGTGATTTGCACGTGAAAATTCAAAAAAGCAACTTTATACGACAAACTGTTCACGTTTAACTGCTGACTACGATTGTCTGTCGCTAACCGCATGACGTCATAGAGTGTTGCTCCCAACACGACTTCGTGAGGGATTATTATTTGCAAAATTAAAACTTTTAGTGCATATTCTACATAATTCCCATTTTTCCTAGTTTTCTCTTTCCAACTAATAGACTTTTTTTATTACCTAGAAATTTTTCCTTCGAAGCCCCTTTTTTCCCGAAACTTCTCGATGTAATTCAGTTTTGATTTCTTTTTCCTGGGATTTCTCGCTGTAATCCTGTTTCTAAGATTATTTCTGCATTTTTTTTCTGGAATGTTTCCTGCTATTCCCTGACATTCCATATCGGATAGATCCTAACAAAAAAAAACCTACAAAAAAAACATAAAAAATCATCACAACAAAGTTTTTAGAAAATCATTATGAGCGACGAATCAGGACTTGAAGTCTGAACTTAACATTAATTTTTTGCTCACCAGATCCTGGATATCAAAAACATGGAGTACTGCAAATCAGATCTGTACTCGATCAAATGAAAACGACATTATAATGAGTCAATCATGTGTAAATACGTCTTCCACGCTTCTTTTGCAGCTCACACTCAGCCCTCAGTTCAGGGCATAAATGATAGGGGATCGTTCGTAAATTTGCGAATATTCCCAATTTTTCGGGATTTCTGTCTCAAAGTCTTCTTAGATGAGTTGGAAGGAATCACTAAAAACTTGAAAAATCAAAAAATCACTCTACCGTACCAATTTTCACTGGAGTACATGGTCCACTTCTGGATTGACTGATTGTGGCGGCTGTGGCGTTCTCTTTACCATCCATCAATGAATTTCTTGAACGATGCACATCATTTTCCTGAAATTCGCATTTCAAAGCATTTTGGTATCTGAAATACGCCGTAGCGGGAATATCTCGAAAAAAAATCGAGAAGGAATTTTTTCCTAGAAAAACAAACCAGCATGAACCAGTAATATTGATTGGTTTTTCGGATAAAACAACTGCGAAACGGCGCTGGAAATTTTCTCTCTTAGGTATGCGGATCGGGGGAGACAAGAAGGACAAACAATGGTCACAAATTTTAAAATATTTGCTCTGACGGGGTATTTAAAAATAATTAACTGAAGAAAGCAAATACTAGCTGCATAACTCAGGAATTGTGAAAATTTTCAGTATTTGAAAAAAAAGACAAAAGACTAAGCATTTAAAATTTTAAAAAATGAAAGCAGCATAAAAAATCAAGCGATTTTGTAGAAAACAAAATACTTTTTCAGAAACGTGTTACATAACGCTAAACTCTATTTTTACTGTGAGGAAGTTTAAATTTTAAAAAAAATACCATTGCTTTCACATCAACCTTATATTATTTTCATGATAGAGCCAAGTAATCAGAGTCTTTCCATTTACGATTCTAATCCTAAACGTAACCGATGCAAAACAGAGGCCTTGAAAAAATTGACCAATTAAATTTAATTAATTAAATTAAATTTAAATTGCTGAATAATGAAATCAAAGATAGTTTTTTTCTCTCTAAAAAACTGTGTTGAATAAGATTTGCTTTGTAAGTCCTAACCAACCACTCCTACAGTAATTTTTCAATATTTTCCACCAATGATATATGTTCGCTAGCAATTTTCTTATACTTCTTAATATTCTATCATGGCCGTTTGAAAATCCTGTCAGACCAAAAGAAATGGCATCAAACTGGAAAAACCTTGAACTTTGTCGTGGATCCAAAATCGTTCGTCATACTTGATGGGAATCAGACCAGAATTGAAACCTTGCGCACAAAACAAACCTGATTCACTGGGCTTTTTCGAAGAAAATTAGCATCAATGTCAATGAGGCTAATAGCCGAACAAAAAAGCACATTGAAGTCGTACGTTAGCATTTTTTTTTACTTTACATACGCATTTTTAAAGGGCATATATTCGAAAGTAATTACAAAATAATATCGTAATTAAAGTAATTATAGGATAACATAGCAAGTAATTTAATATAGTAGTAAAGTAACAAATTAATATAGCAATTACATGCAACTTAATTTGTTTAATTTGCTAATCGTTCGAATTTAATTTTTTGATAGGAAATTCAGAAATAATATTCAAAACTAAATCAAAAAGCCAATTACCTTTATCCAGCTTTTCTAAGGGAGGAAGGGGGGCAACATTTTTGGTATTAGCGCCAGCGCCTGGCCATTAGCCTCTTACCCTCCAGTGCTGATTCACTAGTGGGTAAAATAAATAACACAGAAGACCTTACTTCGCTAAATTACTACGAATACCAATACTAAGCATAGAAAAGGAATACCATTCAGGGATTTCTTGGAAAAGCACTGCTTACATCGAATTGTTAGAATAGAAAATTCTTAGAATTAGACTAGACTAACTACTTAGAATTCTGTTGTAGTGGATAACTTTTCCAACGTTAAATGAGCTGCCTGATCACAGCTCCAATTAGAAGTAATAATAATTTTCACAAAAAAAAATCAAAGGAAATCATGCATGTAAGGAAAATTTTTTGATTTGGTGAGCACTAAAGATTGGAAACGTTAGTGCGATTCGTTCGGTGTTGCGATAAAACTTGATAAACACCTGTCAAAGAAATGCTTCTGGATGGTTCCAGAAAAAAATTGACCGTACGTCAGAAATCCAACGTAAAATCAAAGTGACACGAATATGTTGCGATTAGCAAAGTGTCCGTAGAAGAAGCTCAGAGAACATCCCCCGGAACCCCGGATAAAGAACATCCAGTTGGAATTTGCAAAGAAAAAATTTTAGAAATCAAAATTTCTTTTTCTATGAATATTTTATCAATTTTATACAAAATATGCATGTATATTCGATTTAAGCAGTGCTTTTCCAAGAATTTCCTGAATGGTATCCCTTTTTATACCTAGCTCTATTCAGAGAAGTTTAGCAAACGTTACTTTTGCAATTAAATAATTAATTGAAGCTGGTAAGCTTACTAATTAATTATTTGACTACCGTAGGTTTTCAGTTAGTTGTGGTATTTAAGAAGAGATATGAAAACGGTCATTTTTTATGGATTACATAATAATAAAACAATATACATATAGCTGTTGTATAGCTGTTGTTAAAGGCATCACCCCACGAATCTGAGGTGGTACGGATTCCAGGTGGAGTATTCGTATACGGGATCGCAGATTATGGAGAGGTGGTGATTCCGTACATTTCTTCTTAACTGCCGTAAAAAAAGGCCTGGAAGATATGGCTTCGAGCGTTCCGGTGCGCTTTTTTCTGCAAGGAGTTCGACTGGAGCGCGCCAGCCTTGTGCGGCGCCGCATCTTCGGGGCCGTTTTTTTACAGCAATTAGGAAGAAATGGACGGAATCATCCTCTCTCCATAATCTACTATCCCGTATACAAATACTCCACCTGAAACCCGCCTCAGATTCGTGGGGTGATTCCTTCAAATATGTTCAACCCAGAGTGGACGAATTGCGCTTCCGGGCCTTGAACTGAGGCAGATGAAAGAGGGATTTTGTGTCGAACAGAGGACGAATATGCGTTGCATCAAGCGTACGCGACGCGATCCTCCGGTTGAAAATAATTGGGACCGACTACAATAAATGCTTGTCGTGTCTAGTTGCTTGTTAAATTCCTACCATACAAAATCTGACCATGACGGAAATCTGATCAGATTATTTATTCCGATTATTTAATGATATTACTTATTATTATTATCTTTACCAATTCCAGTAAAACGCGTTGGCGCATCCCAAGTGGATTGATACGCCAGTGACTTTTTCCTTTATCCTTTAATGTTGCTACTCCGATTAATTTAAAAAATTGATTTAAAATTACTACTCAGATTGTTTATGTGAATTTTTCGCGTTTATATTCCACTCAAGTTACTGTACATTTTACTGTTCTTCTGAGCTCCTTAAACACTGTCGAATACCGCAAGAAAGCCTGTACCTGCGCTGCGCTGATCTCTCCAAACCTTCTTGCAAGTTGCATGACCGATTCAGGACGTCTGGCACCTCGAATTTCCATATTTAGAGTTTCGCCGGTATCCTAAAGACATATCCTTTAGGCAATCCTCGAGAAAGTTTAAGAAGACGTCAGTATTCTTTAGAAATACCATGAAGACGAAAAGGAGCGTAGAGCTAATGGTGGCAGTGTTCAGAGAAAGGCTGCTTACAATGGAAATATACTGTGTTGCCCTTTCCAGACAATAGCAGGAGGGCGATGACTTCCATAAATTCCACTTAGGCCAGCTAACTTTTAATGAAAATGCATGAACGTGAAAAGAAATGAACTTACGGAAGCATTCAGAAAACAGAGAGAGAGAGAGCGGAAAAGAGAGAGAGACGGATGCAAAAGGAAGAAAAGAGAAAGAGACGGGGAAAGAAAGACAAAGAGGAGAAACAACGAAGGCAGAAGATCAGAGACAACCGGACACAGAGCTGTGATAACGAACAGTTCAGCTCATCTCGGTGTGACCGTAACAGTCAGCTGCCGGAATTATCAGCTGATCAAACATGTGGCGGTCTCACGCTCAAATCCACGGTGGATCTGCTGAATCGCACACTTTTATCGTATGGAATCATTGCTAATAACAAATATCTGCTTCCGAATATTCCAATCCTTTTCGAGAATTTTCTATTTGAAGTATGGCAAATTACAAAGAGCTCGATTCTTTGTAAACTCTCTCTATCATATATTCCACTTGATGGTAATGCAAAATATTTATCTAACTCTTATTTTTTATTGACAATTGATTAAATTTGTCGGTTGATGCTGGATATTAGAGCAAATAAATAGGCAAATATTAGAATCGAAAAATGAAGTGAAGTAATTAATAACAATATTTAATTTACTCTTCTAGAGTAAATTAAAGTAGGAATAAAAATAATAAGGGAAAAAAATAAGGGAATAGGAAGATTCACCGAAGTCCTGTGGAAACATCAAAAATACATCAGTGACAAGCTAAAATTTCAAATTTTACTTTTCTGAGAATTGTTAAGACTTTGTAAAAGCCAAACATGCTCACAAAGCGATATTTCCGTCGGCTAATAGCGAGACGGTAAACAATAAGAAAACTTAACTGAAGCTAATCATCACGCAAAAGCATAGCTTCGCCTTGGTAATCAACTATCCTTTGTGAGTTAATTGTTTTCGACTTCTAATCAGGTTCCCAAGCTAAGACTTCTCGAGAAAACTCGTCCAAAAAAAACAGAACAGTAGTAAAATTACTCTTAGCATAGTGTTCCAAGCAACGTTGTTTCGAGACAGCCGAGGTAAACTTTACGAACTGTTTTCAAGTTTGCTAGCAAAATTACTGAACCCTTCAAGGAACCCATTAGAAAAATAAAAAGATCGAAAAAATAAAATTAAGGAAATCAGCTAGAACTATTTGAAGAGGACCACAATGGTTGCCTGAAAATCCCAGAAAACGGATAAAAAACCAGAGTGAGGAAAAGCAAAAGAAATTCCCTAAAACACACATAACGGGGCAGAAGATTTGTATATGAGTTGTGCGAGAGAGTGGTTCATAGAGGTTCCAGAATTTTTCAAGAAGTTTTGGTTATTCTAATGGATATCAGTGGGTAATGAACAGACAGATGCTGTTCAGTACTCAGTCGAGAAAAGAGCAGAAAATATCCAACGGATACCCAACAAAACGCTCTGCTGCTGAGTTTTTAAAGGAAATCCTTCAAGAAAACATTGGGTGAAGGATTCAGAAGGTTCAGGATTACGAAAAGAAATCTGATGTTCTGCATTGAATGTCGCAGAAGCTGTGGCGCAGAAAATCAGGTGCGCTTCGCTTTTCCAAACATATTGAGGAACAGGAACAAAAATGGGAAATCCGTAGACATCTTATAGCTTTTCTGTTTCGACCGTAGTCTACATGCGTTTGAAGATGAGAACTGGAAGAAATCCACAGGATTCGGGGAGAAAAATGTAAAACCTATGAGCAGTTTTCTTTATGAGTCGCAGACGGTGTGTGTAGAGAGGGAATTCTCCAATTAGACTACGGGGACAGCTGTAATGACCACGATGAGCGGGGGACACGGATGCACTTTACAATTAATTTCCTAGAAATTGCAGCAGAAAAAACAGCGATTCTGCGAGCAAATTTAGTGTGGATTCAGGACGAAGGTTTGGGTGGTCAGCTGGCAGAGCGACCTGGATGTTGTTAGGTGAGATCGTCAGCTAGGGATTAGCACCGTCATACGGTACGGCTTAGCTAATGAGAAGAACATGTTCGGGCGGGGGCTAATCGAGGTTTAATGCGGTCGAATGTGGCTCTAATGAGGAAGTGAATGCGTCTGACACTACGTCGACGACGTATGTCCATCATCACCGCGGCGGCGGCGAAGAAGGAGCGGCCGGCCGGCAGCTTAGGAGGCGGCGGTGACGTCGTAGCGGATGTTTGCTAGAAACATACGCATACACATATGATGCTGATGATGATTTGAAGTGCGTCTGCGGGTAAATAACAGTCATTGCTCGTCCGCGCACGAATGTGTAGCTGTCTATGCACTATCGGTGACTACAGTAGGCTACTACTGGTGGTCGTAGACGACGTAGAAAGCATAAACACCGAGACGTAGGCATCATCTTACTGTCTCGTTACGGCCTATTCGAATGAAAGCGAAGGTCATCCGCCCAAAGAAACAAAGCAAACGTTGGCGCGTTTTTTTTTCGCGCACCAACATAACCAACACGACGAGACTGCGAGACTAACGCAACGAGACGGACGGCGCGAAGACCGAACAACAGCAGCAGGTGGCAAAGAAGATGGGCGGGGTTTGTTCCCAGAAATGTTTCTTCTTCAAGTTGTTTAATGACACTGACTAAGAACATGATTGAAATCTTGAAAGGAAACGAGAAAGACAGTCGCTGCACCGTTTGCCGTCTTCCAAGCTCTCAATTCCCCTCGACCCGTAACGTGGATTTCTGGATTGGAGATTTTGGTGGAGAAGTTAATTTTACTTCTAGAGAAAAGATATCACCATGAAAATTGGTATTTTCTGTTTCAAGAAAACGAACGCGACTTTTGCAGAGTTCGAAGAGCATTTTGAAAAAAGACTCTTTTCTATTTATATTTATCTATTCATTTTTTATTTTCTATTTTTTTCTGTTATCTAATCCATTTTTCTCTCACCTAATGTTCTCATATCCTCAAATGTCCAAAAAGAATCCCTCTTGTTTTTCCCGTCACAAAAAAGTAAACAAGAGGTTTGTCAATAGCATGATAAATAAATTCTTTAAAAATTGTTCCGTGTTATTGGAGTCCAGAAACATAATGAATGAGCTATATAAATAAGTTTTAAGTCAAAGAATCCTAGAAAAAAGAACTCAGAACAGCTCACCGCGCACACCCTGCAATGATGCTGCAGCGCCCTATCTGAGTTTTCTTAACTAGACGAACCTTATCTAGCAATAAAATCAGAATGGGTCCTTGAAGTAGCGCTGTTCCCGGTGAGAAAAAAAAATAACCTCCGGACTCTTTCATAGCTCATAAGGTTTCAATCTGAAGAATCTAACCTACAGCAACAGATATACAGTAGTTCGGTCTTTTATGTGGGATATTTTTGTATTGTCGTCATCTTAGAAGAAAGCTATGAAAATGTTGTGAATTATAGCGAATATCTAAGGTTTATCGGAGATTTTTTCGTAAATTGAAAAAAAAGGTTCAGTTTCAGTTTAAACATCGATGTTGCAACATTTCTCAGAATGAAAAAGAAATGAAGAACATAAAAAAAACAAGGAAGTAAAAAATGAGAAGACAGGAAAAAGGTTTCGTTTCATATTGTAAATAGTTATCGTGATTTATGCTGAAACAGAATTCTGAAATGAATTTTTTCGGCAAGTAATTCCCGATAGTTACAGGGACACTGGAAAAATAATTTGCAATAATTGGACCCACACTTTTCAGAATTGGAAAAATCTCCAAAAATGTTGTTCGATGAGGCGATAACGGTCTTCAGATTATCTTGCCTATTCCTTGGCAGAATAACGATCTGAGTGGGAGACGAAAGGTCAATTTTTCAAAATTCCGCCATATTTCACCGTAATCGTGGGCGGGCGTGGGACAAAACAAAAAGCAGGGAACAACACTAATTCGTAATTCCAGACGAAAAGGGTAATTAACGGAAAGGAAAGTGTTGTCTTGGAATATTAATTTGAAAGCTATAACAGCAAATGAGAAGAGCAACTAGTAAAGCAATACGTTTGTGTGCAAACTTGCATTTTTTGAACTACAATTATTTTGAAAGAAAGAAGAAAAAAGGAAAGAGAGAGAGAAAAAAAGCGAAATTTTTACAAATTTGATTGGATGGGAGCAGATTTATTGTTGACCGAGTCGAACATTAATTTCTTCAAGCCTCATCTGAGTGAATTCATTGCTATTCTCATCATAACTTATTTTAGAAAAATCATTCGGAAAATTTTAAAAACCGGAATTTTTCGAATAGTGACCAACACCTCTATGTAGTTCTTGTCGAATGAGGGCTACTGTTTTCTTGCAATTATTCCTTTCTATTATTATTGTTATTATTTTTGTTATTTCTACTTCAATTCCTGTTAACATTACTTTCTTCCAGAATTTGGTAATTTGTTACAAAAACGTATACGACTATAGATTTTTCGGGGCAAATTTTATTATCCTGTGGTATAAACGTCTTTCTACAACTCTACAGATCAAGAAGATCTCACTACGGTAGTTCCAAAGGCTTCGTTTGAAAAATCCATAAAAATTACTAGTATAAGAGAGCTGAAAAGACTGGTAACCATGAAGACTGATTTTGTAATATCTAATGCAAAACAAAAAATGGTGCAATGGAGAAGTTTTAGGAAAATATTCGTGAGTTCTCCAAAAACAAGAAAATATGGATGGTGAAATTTACGCCAAACATCTCTTCTAAACATGCGAAACGGCGAAAGGAGACCCGTATTACGAATGGAACACTAAAAACACGTCGGAAGTGACCTTGTATATGTCAACACAAGCGTCTGATAGACACTTATCGCAGCAAAGAGGATCAGCAATCAGGCGTGAAAGTAATCGATTACTGTTTAGTATATACGGGAATAGTACCAGTCATGCGGAAAAATCTGAAAGGGAAAAAAATCGATAAGATGATCCACGCAAGAGCAAAGGAAGGAACACTCGGGAAATTACGCAGTAACCTTCGAGAAATCGGCATCCGCGACACGGGAGATCTCTGACCACCATGGGGAAATTCGATTGTGGGTCACCTTTTGGTTTACTATATAAATCTGATTTGAAACCAGAAATTCAAAGATGATTTTGATTTGAAGCGGTAAAATCGTTTTTTCACAGGTGACATTAAAGAACTTCTTAAACCATCTTCCAAGAGATTCGCAACGGAAACACTACTACAAAAACTCATCGAAACGAGAGCTTTTTAAAAGTTAATAAAAATTTTGAAAAAAGTTTCGAAAAGGTTAATTTAAAAAAATAAAAAGAAAAGAAAATATAAAGTTTCTTTTTGAAGAATAACAAAAAAAGTATCTGAGGCTTATAAATTTCTTCCAAAAATCGTTAATAGTTATTAATAACAACAATAATAACAATAGACCAAAATTTGTTTTGGCACAGAAAAAAACAACATGAAGGCATTCAAATGCTCAAGTATTTCCAGGGAAAAAAAGAGAAGAAGTTGAGAAAAATCAATGAACGAAAGCAAAGAAAATGGTAAAAAAAGAGCAAATTTTTGCAGAAATCTGCAGTTATGAGTGAATATGTGAAAAGTAGAAATTTTCCTAGGATCTAGTGATTTTCCCAGTGAAAAAGTTGTCACAATTTCTAAGCTGAAAACACGTGCAAAGGAAATGAAAAGTACAAAGTTTGCTTAAGATCTGGATGGAACTAACGTGTTTCTCGAGATGCCGCATTATTTGCTGAGACGTTCGGGAACGTCTACACGGGAATTTCCTTGGTTTTTCGAAAATTACATGGAAATCGTCAACATGGAGATGTTCGCGCGTGCACGCGCGAGTGTCCTATTCCCATAAAAAAAAGGTTCTCAACGAGAAGTACAGCTCTACAAAGGAATGATGTGCTGGAAATGCAAAGAAGAAGAAGTACGAGAAGGTTGCATCGAAAAACTGAGGAGATTTCTAATGTGGAATTTCTAGCATCCTTCAACGACCAGGATCCTACGATTTGAAAAAAAAATTAAAATATTGGGAGGTAAAAATATACAGCCGAAAGGAGATTAGCCCGTAATTTTTTTAGATCTCTCTAAAGATGCCCTTAATTTTTACGAGAGTACACAAGCAAGTTCATGTGTAACGTGATCCGAGCTCTAATTTTTTTCTGCAAATCTCAGGATAAGCAGATGGACAAAAAATACGTCCGAAAAGCTGTGCTAGATTTCTCATGCATGAAAAATTTGAGGAAAGAAACTTGGTGCAACCGTCCGAAAATCCCAAAAGGCCTAGGACCATATAGGAGGATATGAAGATGAAAAAGGAAATTAAAATGTTGAGTTAGAATAAATATAAGTGAGGAACCTCAATGCGAAAACTAGAAAATATTTAGAAAAGCAAATCTTTGAGAAAAAAGAGAGGAGAAAGAGAAAAAAAGAAAGAGGAAGAAATGGATTGAAAGTTTTAGTGAACATAGATTAACTAAAGATTCTTCAAGATTCTTAAGAAGAGGTCCAAATTTCTATATGTAGAGACCCTTGCGACCACATTGGACGACTTCGTAAGAAAATCAATCGGTAATGGAGATCAAAAGAGATCAAAAGATAAGCAAGTACTTCGAAAATTCTGAAGGAGGTCTCAAATAAAGGACAAAGTATACAGTATCTAGGTGGTTGTTCTCTGAAATTTTATGTTTGAGGGGAGGCATGTTTCGCACCCTAGGAAAAGGTATGGAGACGAAAATGAAAAAAAGGAATTCTATTTTTTGGCGTTCATACGGGAAAATATCGAAGGAAAACTTGGAAAACTACATTCAACTAGCCTAGAGCAGCCTTCAAGTAGAGTAGCCTTTAAAAAATGTGTAACTCTTGGTAGAAGGGATTCCATAATTTTCGAGAGAGTGTTTTTCGGATTTTTTTTTGCAAGGAACGAGATGAGAAAGGATAAATGGCACACAAGTACCGGAAAAAAAACATTTCGGAAGAATTTGATTGCAAGCAGGAAAACAAGAAATTCCCATAAGTATTTCCATGGTTTGTCTGCGCAGCTACAAAGAAGTGATCTGGATATCTGGATATCTGTAACCACTTAGATAAGAAGAAGAGGGGCGTGAGAGAAGATTTATGAACTAAAACCTGTTACGAGAAGACCTTGACTTTACAAAAGTACAGACCGACGGAAGAAAAAATATGGCCTGCGCTGCGGTGGCAAAATCGGCCGTTGACGACCGCCGCAAATGACGCAGCGATCGGCGGCGGCGGTCACTCACCTTCGCGCGATGGATCGCCATCGACCTCGCCGGCGCCGATGACGCTATCGAGGTGTTCAGTTCTCCGGAAACTAAAACTGAATCCAATCCATGAACTCACCGCATCGGTCTCCACACGAATCACATGTCCGTCCTTCTGTAGAATTCTCATCACATCATCGGTGAATGCGCTGCGCAACGACGCCGGTACGCTACGTCGCCGCCATCTGTCCACAAACTGCAAATAGATCTCTCCTTTTTTTTTGATCCGAATGAATCAGTTGGGGGAGGTGTGGCCGAGCGTCGCGGCGGTGACCCGAATTCAGCCCGGATTTCAAAACAATTACAGTTACTGTTGAGAGTGAATGATTCCATGAAAAATTACCTGTCGTTCACGACGTCCCACGAATACGCCGCCCGATCTCGTACTTTCGCTCATCGTCTCTTTCAGGGACAACTACAAAAAAAGGCGGATATTTATTTTGTGGTGTAATACGGATCTGACGGAAGGACCTGCTCACTGATCTCCTGATCAGATTCACCGGATGAGGAGCCGTAACCGGAAGAGGCGGACGCAACTTGCGAGGATTTCTTCGATGGTGGATCAAGATCCAACTGAAATGTTTGCAATTAAGAATTTGAGCCAAATTCAAGCCTTTCTCTCCAGATACTACTTTCCCTGCTTTTGCTTCCTTTTCCTTCCTCCTCATCTCACTTTTCCACTCTTTCAGTTTTTCATTGATTCTATCTTTATATATTTACTTTTCCATTAATTAATGGATAGTCGACAATGTAGAAACGTATGAGTAAAGAGGAAATAAATGAAGGAAGAAGGAATGGGTGAGAAAATTTGTTATACCAGTAATATTCCTTTACTTCTTCGTTCTCTACATCAGACAATTCCCAATACACTCATGTTTTTATGCTTTTATTTCCACGTTATGCTCTCTTATCTTTTTTCAAATTTAATTTTCGATTTTCGAGATCCAGCCTGTCTACTCTCATTAGGTTAAAGTTCCTTTTTATTTGTTGAAAAAAAAGACTCCGCTTCAGTTATCAACTAGTTTTTATTTCACAATTTTTTCAGAATGAATCTACATGAATTAAATCAATAACTAACTGGAGCATTCTTTCTTCTTCCTTTTCTGGTAGTTCATTTCCAAACGATACGATCATCCTTTCTGATATTTTTTTTTGCAAATTTCCCCTTTCCTTCGCCTATTTTTCCCACCGTTCCTTCTTTCTGGTTCATCTTCTCAATTTATTATTGCATTTTCACTGGTTTTCCATGGTTCTGTTAAAATGCACGTTAGAATTTTTCTGAATGGTTTGAAGCAAACATCAAACCAACATAATTTCACGTAGAAATTATTTTTTTTTCAACGCGTTCTTTTCGAAATCAATACATTTTTGCTGGTGGTGTTCCGATCCTTTCGGGTCATCCAAACAGTACTTTGCTTGCTTGCTCCGAATAATATCTTCCATTGCACCGGTGCAATGATTTCTCTGTTCGGAAGGGGGAGGGAGAGAGAGATGTTCGAGTTGAACAATACCTTATTTTCATCTTCAATGCTTTTTTCGTTCAATTTCTCTTTTTATTTTATTGGAAAATAACGCATACTACAATTCTGTTACAGTTTTCTTTTTTTTAAGTCAGATTTAGAACCACATTTTCATCGCAGAAAGTGGCAGCGCATTATCACTTTCCGCGCCGATGAAGAGATTTTTGTCTTCCGTTTTCCTTTAATGGTCCACTGCCTTTGCTGCGGTTTGTGATCCAAAAAATAATAATGGAATGAAATTTCATACACAGCTATAAATCAAAACAAAGAAGAACGCGATTTGCTCCATTCAACACTTTGACAACACTTTTCAGTGTTTTTTTTCAATATTCCCCAAATTTTTTTTTCCGGAAAAAAGAAGTTTCTTGCACCTAATGGATCTATTATAGTCTAACACTACTATTTCCTTGTTCAAATACAGCTCGTAAAAGTTGATTTACACCAGATACGCAGAAAAGCGCCATGTCGTTATTAGGTTAATGACAACGTTCCAGGAGTTTTTCGATCTTGGAATATTTGTACGAGTTGATTGTGGAAGGGATATACGGTCAATCAAAGCTACGTATTCAACATGAAAAGATCCAAGGACAGTCGAACATAAGCACTAATAAGGTAGGAATTTGTGTACTTCACGAGCATGACAAGGATCACGCTTAATTTGTTCTCCCTCCTAAACAAATAAATCGAAAATATACGTGTACATTAGCTGTGCATGTGATCTTATTCCCCAACGATACAGCTTATTACGGGCTATACAACGGTGGAATTTGTAAGGCGTCCGCGATTTGCACGGGTAAGACAGCTTCTACCGCTTACTCGCGCAAATCGCAAGAGGCATATTAGTTGAATCACAGACGTTGAACGAAGACGGAGTTGTTTGAGTTCTATAGCGTAATAACATGTATCGTTGGAGAGATAGAATCACACAGGGATACTACCGCACGCGTTTTTCTTGGTTTATGGAAGGAATTGAGCGTGATCCCCGTTATAAGCGTGGGGATTTCTCAGCTTCTTCAGGAGGAGAATCTCCTGTCAACTTACCGCACAATATGCTAAAAAGAGCCTAATTTCCTGTACGAGAATTAGCTGAAATCCTTATGAGCTGTGTTCCTTGTTGTTTTGGATTTGTGGGATACTCACGGGTGTTTTCAAATAAATAAATAAATAAATAAATACTCGTGAACTACAGTCCTACCCTTTTCTGCTCGTTGAGAGATCCCAATTTTGCGATACATTGGAATATTTCCATAGCGCTAGGAAAGTTTTTGCAAAAATGTGCAGAGGTCGATACCGAAAAAGCGTTACAGTGAATCGTATTGTATCAGGAAATTACGGCAATTGGTGTGGATACCTGATCGAAGACTTGGAGTACGACGTGTTGTTTCCACACTGTGTGTCAACTACGTGATACGATGTCTTTAATGGAGACGTATGCACCCATACGCAGACCTACGCAGACTCTACTCGATGAGGTATCGAGTCAAGTTTTTATTCCTCCCGAGGAATTTCGTACTGATGTATAGACTCCGGAGGGATAGAAAGGTTGGTTAGCACGAGGGTGGTTCCGAACCATCGATCGTGCAGTTGTGGCGGAAGCTTTTACCATTGCGCTATACCTTCTCTTCTCTTTCAGTTGTAGAAGGTAAAGGTAGTGTTTCTTGGTATTCCTCCTCAAAAAATCCGGAAAATCCCTCAAAACTCTACAAAGAAATTCTAAAAGTCACTCTTCCTCTCAAAAACATGGTTCCAAAAATACAGAGGGGCTTTTTTCCTACGGAGAACTCAAGGTAACTCTTCATCCGGTAAATACTACTGGTAAATGTCTACGAATTAGTGTGAACTTAACGTTGCACCCATTTAGCGCCGGTTAGCCGTGCTTCCGGCAGTGTTGTCTCGCTTTGAGGGGGTTTTTCCTCAACCGACACAGGAGTGCACAAAGGAATGTAAATTGCAAAACAACCTGTAATTATTCACAAGGTCAACATAAGATCAAAACAGACCGGAAAAGTTGTATGACGGGTTCTGAAGGAGATTTTTGAGGAAAAAAGACTAACTATAGCAGAATTACATGTGAAAGAAGCAGAAAAGAGGATAATATGAACCACCTAACGGGTTCCTTGTGGTGAACAAAACCTTTGCTCATAAATTCCGTAGATTTTTTCTTGTAACTAACAACCCATGTCTTTGACAACAACAATTAGCGAAGTTTTTCAGGTGAACAAAGGGAAATTATCGTAATTTTCTGGCTTCTGATTTCTGAACTTTTCGGGAAAAGGTGCCGTAAATTGAAAGGTTTTCATGCTTAAGTGCCTAGAACTTGTTCAACAGTTAAGAAGAGCACAGAGAACCTACCGATCTTCTTTCGATAACGGGAACAGAAAGAATTTTAAACCCGCTGAATTTTGGAGGAACGGGGTCAGAAGGGGCTAGAAATAGATTTGTTATATTTATATTTGAAAGATGTTATGTGTTAAGGTTTTTTTTATAAAAAAAATGTTCAGTATTTGATTTATTGTGTACTGTAAGGTATTTTTTAATTGTAGTCAATTAATTGATTAACTACTTAATTGATTTAATTTCTGGATGATAATGTAGGAATGTGTTGGTTCACAGAACTTTTTTAGTGGATACTCAAATTAATTCCATAAAATATGGAATTGATTTTAACTGTCTTTCTATCAGATTTTAAAAAATAGAAAGAGGGAATTTAACGTTGCAGATCCGAAGAACTAAATGACATGTGAAGTCTTCGGATCAGAGTAAGTTGCATGATAATAGTAATTTTTAAAATGTCTGTATGAGTTTTATTAGAGGTGGAGCTCAATTATGTAGACGTCAAGACAGCAACCATACGTTTTGCAAATGTTTTTGAGTTGTAGTAGGACTCTCGTAATATAAAAATTGTTTTTTCAAACAATTTGAATAAAAACTAAATAACAATGAACTCAATAAATTAAAATGAAAATTTAACATTAGAGCTAGATAAATTACTAATAATTAAATCAATTAATTAAAATTAAAAGCATCACCCTACGAATCTGAGGTGGTACGGATTTCAGGTGGAGTATTCGTATACGGGGTCGTAGATGATGGAGAGGTGGGTGATTCCGTCCATTTCTTCCTAATTGCCGTAAAAAATGGCCCGAAAGAAATGGACGGAATTACCCCCTTTCTCCACAATCTACGATCCCGTATGAGAGTACTCCACCTGAAATCCGTGCCAACTCAGATTCGTGGGGTGATGCCTATAAGTATAACATTTGAGATGTAGCAACTAAAAGTATTACACACCATATATACATACATATACATCGGACATGGATTCATTCTTTCTGGATGAATTTGATGTCCGGTCTTAATGGTTCTAGAATCAAAATGAGGCATATTTTATTGAAATCAAGGTGTAGAATCCACTGATGCATTCTTCACATCTTAAAATCCATTGAACTGGCTAAAGAGATTTGTACAATGAGTACCGTATTGTCAATAAGTGCAAACAAGATAAATAAACGTATGTAGCGCTGCAAAAAACGCAAAAAAACTGATTTATATCATCGATTGACTTTCATCCTGGCTACCGTTGATTTCGTTCCCTTTGATACGATATTTCAAATGAGAACGGGAGAAATAAAACTAAATATAATATATATGTAGATAAACGTCAGCATACTCCTTGCATTGATTTCTAGACCGTAGAAGGTTTATTTTTGTAATTCCTAGGAATTTCTGGTGTGTAAATGACAGTTTTCTTAATTCAAGATGAGAAAGAGTTTAAATTCAGTTTAAATTTTGCGGAATTTTTCTCTTGGAAATTTAGAAAATTGGATCTGACTTGCTGTACATATTTATTTGAAAAATTTACAAGTCAACATTTTTTTGTTCAATCTGATTCTTTTCTTCTTTTTATTCTTCTTCTATCCCCATAAATACTCTTGTTTACACTCCTTGTTTCTGAATTACTGAAACTTGGTATTGATTCCATTTCCCGGAAATAGGGATTGTTATGATCATTTCCCCATTGTTCCTTTCATCCTTCAATCAAACAGCTATCATTTAAAAAAATTCATGCTCAAATACTTTTTCCGAGAACATGTTCCCGAAAAAAGTTGAACCTACCTGAAATTCTGAATCATTTTCCGGCGATGCCAACGGTGGACTACTGTTCAGTTTAAAATCTGATCTGGATGAAAACATCCTTTCTTCTGAAGTGGCTGCAGGCGGACGACGAGGGTAGGTGGGATTTCTCACTAAAATAATTTTTCCTTGTGAAGTTTAATTTCCACAACAACACGAATACAATTTTCCATTTACAAGATTTTTTTAGCAATGTTTCGGCAAAAAACTCCACAGATGTGTAATGTGTGATGTGTCAGACGTTGACACATTGTAAAAATGTCACAAATATTTTGCATATTAATATAAGCGAGAGAAATACGAAACAAATCGGGGGAAATTTAAAATTTTCCATTTTCAATGGGTTGAAATTTTTTCGCTGTAAGTAAGGATGTCTAGGCTATATTTCGAACCAATCGATAATCTTAAGTCTTACCCGGTTCTATGGAAATGTTTTCACCGTACGATATGAATGTGGCATCACCGTGACGATTCTTACTGATCGATCCTAGACAGGATGTATAGCCCGGATATGGTGGAGGAGTGATAAAAATGCTGGAAAACCAATTAATCACGTTGTGACACTTTACTGGAGGTAGTTAAAAGTAAATTCTGAATTCATTAAAAATAAAATACACAATATAAAATATGTGGTATTGTAATATAACAAAAAATAATAAAATAAGCAACAAATATAAATTTTTGCGCTTATGTTACAGAGATAAAAATAAAAGCTTTTCGACGGAACAAAGTTTATTCAAAACAAAACTTTCCGCTTTGTTGATCCCTTTTTTGTTTGTTTCTATCCACAAAACATTCTTTTAGTTCTGCAAAAACAAATACAATTACATCCAGGCCTAGCTACATTGTTTTCACGGTATATTTTGGAATTCGTACGAAATATTCACTCCACTTTTTCTCCTATCCCTTTTCCTGATTTCTAACATTGCCACGCCTTTTCTCTCTGCATTTTTTAGCCGTGGTGCTCTGGATAATCTTAAAACAATTCCATCTTGATCTACCTTGCACTGGATTTTTAACTAGGCCGGAATCGCTCTGGAAAGTGATCTTTGCTCGTTATATTCCTTTTTCTCTTTTTTCGTCTTGTATTCACTGCAATTTTTTCTGTATTTTCTGAACGACATTGAGCGTAATGAGTAAATAAGCAAATAAATTAACAAATAAACATAAAATATGTCTATAAGTGATAATCATTTGCTATTCAGAGTTTCAGAGGTCACAACTAGTCTCCACGCTATTAGCCGACGAGTATAATCGTATCGCTATGGAATTTCTCATTAGCTGGCCATACGTTTTGGAAACATGGTGTGAATAATTCCTTATTCCATAGAAGAAACACATTTGCTTCCTACATTCCATTTCTATTGTACATATAAGGAATTCCGCTGTGTTAGTCATTGGCGACGAGGCGACGACGAAAACTTGCAGCGGCGTCACCGCTGCGCCCACATTTCGTTAGTCATTTTCCTGAAATCAACCGTTTTCGCATTCACGGAACGGAAACGCTCACCTGCAAGCACGATGGGGCCGTAGACGTCGTGTGGTCTCCGAAGATCTGCATCCACTGTACATTCTTCAAGCGTCAGCCGCCGCGCCGGGGCGTCCGTTACCTGTACGGAGTAGGATCGGGGATCCGTAAAGTACATGAATGAGGGCGTTGACGCGAATTCAGAATGGTCAAGCATCACTGAGCGCGAACATTGCGATGAACTCGTTCGGAAAAGGTGAACCACGATGAATGGATAAGTGAAGATGACTTTTTAGAAGGCGAAGCGTAGATAATACGATGATGGAACTGGTCAGATGGTTGCTCCAACTGCAGCTTCTACCCGTAGGTTCCTTACCGTTAGCTGTCCACTTTAAAAAAATGAGGATAGACATGAATCGAAGAGCGTTGAGCTACAGTGGATGAGTTACACTTATATTGGCAGGGTAAGGAGCCAAAGATGTTTCTTTGATAGATCAATTTAATTTAGTTTGATCTATTTAACAAATTAAAACATCCTGATTAAGAATTCTGGCATAGAAATGAGATGAGGGACCCTCCTGAAAAAAAATGCAGTATCGTCAGCAGTTTAAAACTAACATAATTAACTCCTTAAAAACTAAATCACATCTGAAAAATCCGGAAGCTAAAAGCAGCCGCCAGGAACTAGGAAACTATTCATTATAGTGAAGGATAGTCACTAGATGGTTAACATCATTAAATAATTACTTAAAATTATAAAATGTTAGGATTGTCAACGTCCATCCTTGCTCCAGAAACAGTAAAAGACACATAGAAACAGAAATTATAAAACTCTATGAACTAGAAAAGGTGAAAGTTAGCCTTTGAACATAACAAAACCCAAACTACACGAAAAAAGCACCGCTATCGCCTGGTTTTCGGGATCATTGATTATGAGAACATGCATAGTTCGATTGATTGACATGGTGCAAACTGGATGCAGGGGAATTCTATTACTTATTATTGTTTATTATTTTATTTGTTTATTCATATATTTCTTATTTGTTTTTCCAGAAAATCTTTCAGATGATATGAGATTCGGAACTATTCATTGTTTTTTTTTTAAAAAGAGATTGTGGTTATTCACTCATTGACTTAGGTGTTAGCTTCTCTGAGTAGTTTTTCCTTTATTCCTTAGGTTTAATAAGTTCTTGCATTGGAAAAAGAAATATATGTAGAGATGAGCAGTGGTACGGTAGTCGAATTCGTCTAGGGATTCTTTTTACAATAATTTGATCATCTATCGTAACATATCCAAAGTAAATTATAGGTAGGATCAGTGTTTAGGAGGGGATCGAGGAAAATGGAAATGGACAGCCAGAAGGGAACGTTTAGATCTGGCGACGATGGCATTGACCTCTCACGGACGAACTAATCCTAGAGATGGCCACCGCTACTGAGTAGTTCTAATTCATTGGTGATGGCGGTGATCATCAGTACTGATGAGATCGTTATTGACAGATATTGATCGTACGCAGAGGAATCGTCGCCAATTGAATGGTGGACAGAAATTCGTGAAAAAAATTACTAAAAAAAAAGTGCGTAGAAAAGCCCCGGAAGTGTTCTACGGATTCTTCAAAGGACCTAGTTTAAAATCGTAAAGATCTACTTCACCTCAATCACCTCGACTCCCGTCGTTCGTCGATTTGCTCGACCTGGTGCCAGTAATACTTGCATTTGTCCCAATCTCGTGCGAGAGTTTTAAAATTATACGCAAAATACAGTAATAGGGATTTCCTAATGAAAAAAAAACGGATCCAACCGTTTTGCTCGAAACCATCGCAAGAGAATGCTACGTTGGTTCTGGGTGGAGGTACTTCAGCAAATGAAAGTCTAGACAGACTCGTAATTCTAGTTAAGAGGTAATTCACTACCGTAACTCATTAAGTCGCTTGATGAGCGCACAATACTGCAAGCTCATCTCATCTCGACAATTAGGTCAACGTCGCGAGACTTCAGCGAAAAAGATGTAATTCTAGCGTTCTTTTTTCTAGTAGGGTTACTGTAGGCGAAATTGCCGAGGCTGCAATATTTTACGTTCTTTTTTAAATGAGACAGACAACTTCGATACAGGAGGTAGGTCTATTGTGCTGTAGTCTGTTTGTATGGCCGAGTTATACAATATCACTACCGAGGAAGGTTATTTGCAGCGATATGCTATTGTTATTTCGCGGTAGTTCCGCAGGATTGTCGGTACACACTTCTTCTTTGCTTCTTTCGTTCCTGTACATATGAAAAGGATCTCCTTAAAATATTTAAAAAGTAATGTTAATTAGCCAAACTGACAACCTATCCCAGAAATGCACATGCTTCATGCATGCTATACATAAACACGGATGTAGCGGATGTCTAGAACTTTCCGTTGGTCTGTAGACATAATTTTTTCAAAAAAAAAACATTAAAGATAAGGTCCAGTATTTTGTGTGCTCGATTTTCTTAAAAATAGATTTGATTTTTTTTTCTTGCTTTTTAATAATTTCTCTTTAAATTGGTGAAATTTCGATGTGCCGATGCTTAGACGTGTGGCGTTTCTGATTCGTGGAAATGCAACGAATAGGGCAGTTTAATTTTTTCAATTTCAAATTTCTTAATTTGCCACAAAATGTCCTTTGAATACAAATGTTATATGGAGAATTGGGAAAATTTGAGAGAAATGCGGGAGATTTCCCCTTTTATTAAAGATTTTCAAGTAATAAAAATGCAGCTAGTCCATGGATTACAGCTCGTTTCTTGCGAATTTGACGCGTGGGAGGAGCCAATCGACGTTTACAAGCTTTATTTGTATTATATTCGAAGATAATTAGCTCATTAAATATCAACAACTTCTAAAAATTAAGTAAATTATGAAAAATAACCGTTGAAAAATGAGCGGTGGGCCCAGTGAGCCGCAGTGTCTCATGCAAGGCAAAAATAAAAGGAGGGGTCACCGTTGTGCCGCGCTGTCGTCAAAGAGTTAAATCACTCAAGGTGGAGTAAAAATATCAAGAAAATTTTCCAAAAGGAAATAATATTGGGAAAGTAAGGTTCCCTGGTGATGGACGATGATGGAAAATATTTTTTTTCAGGGATTTAGCCTATTTGCAAGATATCGTCCAGCATTTCTAGAAGCGTCAGGATTGCGTAGGCGGTGGCTAATGAGCTATGCGCTGGATTTATTGCATGGAGAAACTAGCGATTACGCTGTCATCCAATGACAGATTCAATATGAAGTAAGGAATGGCTACGCGACATGAAAAAAAAAGAACCACGTCGTTGATGAAAGTTGTCATTGTTCACTCAAGGAAATTTCGCGTTGGTAATTTGAGAACGGCGTCGTCGTGGAGATATTTTTGGTACGTAATAGCAGAATAGCAGAAAAACAATGCACTTCCAGTATAAATGTGGTCCTAAGCAGAACGCAGAAGGGAGCAGAAGCAAAATAAGAAAGTAGTAGTGTTTAGTCGTTCGATGATACACATACATGCACCATGAAAAGAACCAGGAAAAATACAGGACATGCTAGAAATCAAATTGAGCCTCATAGAACGAATAAATAAATAAATAGAAAAACAAATAAATAATCAGCAAAGGGTAATAAATACATTACTTTTTTGTCTATATGTCTAAGATGGATTATCAGGTCATTTTCCTGCTACCGAAAGTAAGAAATTCTTTTAAAGGGTCTTTTCTTCACACATGAAGCGCCACAGTAGAGGATCAGCTGCCGAGGATTGGATGAGAAACTCAAGAGCACCGCCTCACGAAACTGACAATGATGGGACCTTTCCAACTAACGGTTGGGTGTAATTCGCGAGTACAATGTGCGCAATCACGCTTAATTCCTCCTCGTAATCCGGGGAGAGGAGTGTGAAACAGCGCCGTGTGACATCCCACCTCCTCAACAATGCAACTTATTATGCGATTATGAATGCGGATGATTCCGTCATTCCCCCAACGTCCGCAATCCAAACGCTATGACTCAAAGGAAGGAACAGAAACTGCCCTACCCACACAACAGTGGATACGTTGCAAGTTGCCTGCGTTTTATGACCCGTAATGAGTTGCATCGTTGAAGAGACGGGGTCACGCGGGCCTGCTTTACAAGCTTTATCCTAGACTACTATTACGCTCAAATCGCGTGAACTACACCCTTACTGATATATATGTTCGTGGAGAGATCTCAACATTGTCAATTTCGGCATGGGGACGAAAAAGTTTGTCAGGAGAGTATAAACAAATTAGTGGGAAAACATCAAGTAAGGAATTTCACCATTATTTGCTATCCCGGAATGACTACTCGCTACTAGGAGAGAACAGAAAAAAAAACAATATGGGGGTGAAGATTAGAAAGTTGTAGTGGACATCCAGCCGCTATCACAAAAATATCGTGAGATTTCATGGAAAAATGACAAAAAGGAAAAAAAATGAACTAGGAAAGCAGACAACCACAGTACATAGCGTAAGGTCTTTGTTAGAGAAGGAACTTGCTGTAAGTGCCCGAACCAAAAAGCTCTAGGGCTCACTCATCCTAGAATATTTATAGATTTAATAAGTGTGGATGTTTATGGTAAATATGCTTGTGTTCTCTGTTTACCGCCTCCTCTTCTTTATATTGCAGAATGTTTGTCTAGGGAGACTCATCACAGAGCTGAGTGCACTTTCAAGAGGTGCTGGCTCAGCTCCAAATGCAAAGAAATCGAACAGTCAAACAGGAGAAGATCCCAGCGATGGGAGACCGATTGAAGGATCGAAAAAAGAGTGGATTCGGACACGTTTGGGGTGATTTTCGTGGGGGGAGAGGGGAGAAGAGCCCACACAAAGAGGGAAAATTTCCAATACCAAAGAGCTTTACTATACTTTTTCCCATAAGTGGTAAGGAGATCACCTGTGGTCCTTACATAATTATTTTTAACTCGAAAATTAGTTTATGGCGTTTTTACAACTATAACCTTAATTTATGTCTGCATGAAACTTATTTTAAAGATGAATAAAGATTCTGAGTTATTTTTTTCTTTTTTGTGTTCGTCTGCTTCTTTTTTTGTAAGAAAGTTTTTTTTCCATCAGTTTGAATATTTTTTCATGAAGTAGTAAAGTAAGAGTATTGAAGAGAGTATAATATTATTGGAGAATTATGGATTAGTTTTTAATTAAGAATTAAGAATTAATTTAAAAAAAATAAAAAAATAATTTTGAGTTTGAATTATTGTTGTTATGCAATTTATATATGATATTATAACTAAAAAACTATAGTTCTATTGTTTTGATAGAACAGGCCAAAAGAAAAACAGTATCGGAAAAAAATTGACATTTTCTTCACATGGATTTACTGGATGAGAAGTGTTTCTCTACCCGTATATTAAAATAAACAATTTGTTCTTTTGCGCATCTCTACCCACATTTTTGCAAAGAAAAAAATCGAGGGATACCGTAGGAACAAAGATATGAAGAAAACAATTTTCAGATAGAAGAAACAGATAAGTGGCGGCTGGTGACTAACGGGGGGAAAAAAACTCGCCAACATTTTTCTCAGCGCTGCGTTAGCGTCGGCGAAGTCGTTAGAGATATCGCCGATTAACCGTTTACAAGGTTGATAGGTGTCCGATGATGTAGTAGATAGCGAAGCAAAGCGGACAGCTGGCACCGTATATTTTTTTATTCCGCCATTTTTTGAGGGACGAGATTTGATTTTGAAAAAAAAGTTGAAAAGCTTTCCATATGCGTGATTTAAGGGATGTTTTCCGAAGCAGAAAAATGTGCTTTCCAACTTTGTTTTTTTTACTATATATTTTAGTTTTATATTTAGTTTTATATTATTAGTGAAATGTAAAGGCCTCCATTCTGCGTTCTCATGCTTGAAATCCACAAAAGATCACGTTTTTAGAGTGATAATTCCATGGGATCCAGAGTATTTTAGCATTATTTTGAACAGTACATACATCATATACCAAATGGAAATGTACGAACTTTATTCAGCTGTTCAGGAAAAAAAAAGAACGATAACCTTCCTGCTAGAGGCTATAACAGATCCAGAACAGAACTACGAGAAGCCTTAAAGAATAAGAAATAAATGATAAATATTAATAAGTAAAACAGATCATGAAGTAATAATGGCGAGTGATCAAATTGCTTCTCTATACTCGTGACTGAAAAATGTTTCACAATTGAAAACCACTTGCGCAGAGAATTTCTTTATTTTTCTTCCAGAAACTCACTTTCTTCATCTGATCCGATTTAAACGATTTCAAAAGGAGGAGCGAGAGGGTCCTTAATTTTTACATTTTCAACTTTTTTTACATCCGAATTTTTGCATTCTTTACATTTTCGGGAACATTTTTGAGAACTGAAGCGTATTTCCTGGTAACCGTAAGATGAATGTCGTAAAAATCAATACTTCGTTATTTGGTAACAAATCCGTCGCAAAATGCTTACATATACTGAAGCATTCTGCCCAGAAATTCTGGAACTAGGCTCATGGAACAAACGTGATCACAACATGGGAACGGCTAAATTATCCGTTTATCTGCTTTGAACACGGGAATCAAAATCTTCGAACACGAATCAGAATACGGTTTTTGTGAAGAATGCTCGAAAGAATATGAGCAGGAACTTCTTGCGACTGCGATCTTCTCATAATTTCTCAAACGAATGAAAAGATTAGTTATTAGAAAACGCTTCTTTAGAATACTTTCGTAATTTTATTTCCTCTACATGATCTATCTAACTAAGTTAGGATCTTTGGGTGGTGAATGAGTACTTGAATATTGAAGTGAGTTAAATGAGTTTAAGTCAAACCTCACCCTAGTGTGCTAAAGTCTGCCACTTAAACTCGTCATATTCCTTTGAAGATCTTCGAAATCGTTGGAAAATAGCTAAAAATGTTCCTTTAAAATATGAATTCAACGTGTAAAGAAAGAGTGTAGCGATTTCTTGAATTACTAATTAGAAAGGAGTATTTTTTATAACAAAACTTATGCGGTCAAACAGTTCAAGCTTTCTGGAAGTGATGGTAGTTGTAGCTGCCGTAGTAGTAGTGTCAAAATCACGACAGATCCTTTTTTTCCCTGATTTTTGCAAAACTCCCTGCCGGCTTCCTCAGCATTCGTAGCGATTCTCCAGCTGTGAAGGCAACAGAAGAGAAATGGTGATCTCCGATAGGTGAGAGAAAAAATATAAGGAAGAAAGAGAAATATAAGAATTTAAGATAAAAAGAATATAATGTAACAAAATAAAGTACAGCAATAAAATAACGACAAAAATATTATAAATGTTACTATAGTTATTATCATAGTTGCATAATATAGAGGAATTTCAAAAAATAGAAAAATAAAGAAAAAATAAAATATAAGAAATAGAAAAATATAAAATATAAGACGAAATTTAGTGGTTTCAAATAAAGTCTATATGTCATTTCGTTGACTTGTGAGGATTAGGTCGAGTGATTGTTAGGTTGAATTAATAATTAGTTGATTTTAAAAAATTATAGAATTTATGAGTAAACGTAGAGGACTCCTAAGCTTCTGGTTTTGCTCACAAATCCAAACAATGTTCGCTGTAAAAGTACTCAGTGCTACATAGTGCAAATAACCAAAGCAACAATGACTCTCAGAACATCCGATCAAGTTACGGATGCTTAGTGCAATCCCTACAGCCGTGGACAATAGGATAGATCCGCTGCAAACACAGGGTCGACAACACGGTGAACTCGACGGGGTGGAGTGGGACATGGGTGGGACCGGCACCAGTTGCTTCTATGCAGAGTATGTGACTTAATGCTTGAACGAAAAGAAAAAAGTGAAACACATCTTTCCTGGTAGCACAGAAACACTCGAGTGCGGATGCGTGATGTTGCATCCTAGAAGAACTGAGAACGTTCGGTCACGACTATTACCACTTTTTTCGAATCGATCCACGGATATGCGTGATGAAGCCGCATACACTGTACATATGTACACATGTATGTGTATATAACTAAAAATTCGTGTCATTCACTCCCGAGGGTACGTTGAAGACTTCGGTAAATACTCAAAATTTTGACTCATCCAGTAAATTCGTACTACGGTGCATTCTACGGCTTTTTACTTTCTTCAAAAGAAAAAATAATAATAATAAATGAATAACAATAATAATAATAAGATTTCGAAGTCTAAAATAGACTCTCATATTCTTCTACGTTCCTCTTCCATATTCTTAGCAGTTTTCAGTACTACCCTCTCAGAATTCATTTGTCTATGACGAAAAGTGAAAGAATGTTACAAAAACTTTTAAAATCTTTTAGAAATGGATCGATATATTAAGGAATGACCGAAAGTAGAGCTGTTTCAAGGAAAATTAATGTTTAGATAGCACTAACCACCTCATTTCGTAAAAGGAGTGGGGATATACTTTTTTTAGGATATCCCTGTTCGAAACATGAAGTGCAGAACCAGACGAATTACATTCGACAATCATGTGATTCGAGTTTCGGAAAATCAATGAGACGACAATGTTACAAGAAGAAAGATTCGTATACAGGATGGTAGATTATGGAATGAAGGGTGATTTTGTCCATTTCTTTCTAATTGTCGTAAAAAATGGGCCCGGAACTTACGGCTTCGAGCGTTCCAGCGCGCTATTTTCTACAACGAGTTCGATTGGAGCGCGCCAGCCTTGTGCACGTGCCGTATCTTCCGGACCGCTTTTTTACGGCAATTAGGAAGAAATGGACGGAATCACCCCCCTTAATCTACGATGCTGTATACGAATACTCCACCTGAAATCCGTACCACCCCAAATTCGTGGTATGCTGCCTTTAAAATTGGACTAGAAGTGTCCGGGAGGATAAGAACTATTGACTTAGAGGCGAAACGAAAACCTATCCAATTTCAGTCTACTCTCCCTGTATTCAATTCTATTACGATCTGTTCCTGTTTGTTCTTTTTTTTTTTTGAAAATCTATTAAATTATCATTAACACCTCGGCCGCCCCCGCAAATCAATGTATAGGCAGCATGCGTGTTTATAACCTCAAATAATAGGAGCCGGATCTGAACGAACAGCCGAACACACCGCACATCAAAGCCAGTCATTTAAACACTTTTGCACTGAATATGATGGATGATTTGTCAGCCAGAAAACGGTTTATTTTATTTTGTTTTCGTTTGAAAAAAAAAACGAATTTTCCTGGTATCCATAATAACACTGTATCTCTAACAAGCAAAACTAACCAGTGTTTTCAACTGTTACACACTTCCAACAAAGTATTCTAAATTTTAAATCCATGAAAACAAGAGCTGAAGATGAATAGACGATAAAATGTTGCTGATCCAATAGAAAACATAAAATAAAAGTAATTTGAAGTGAAATTAGAGGTCAATGACCTTACCTCACCTGATCAAGGAAGAAGTGCAGGAGCCTTTTTTTTTGCTTTCCAACTTTTATTTCCACTTTCTAAGTACTTTCATTCAGGATCTAGATTACAAATACTTCTGTTAGCTTTGAAATAAATAATTATAATTCAAAAAATAACGTTAGGAAAACAAATTAATTAACAATAACACACTAATTTAACACCCTGAAATGTTTTCAGGAGAATTTCTCCACCCACCTTATGACAAGAGAGAAACCTGTCACCGGAAATATTCAGAAGAGCCATCGGTGTATCAGGCAATAAAAGATAAGTACCTAACAAGAAATAGTAATAAAAGTAGAGGCACAAACAAAAGAATTGACAATTCATAAACCTCTCCTAAAATTTCAAGGAGAAACCTATTTTGTTTATGTCCGGAATGTGGTGTGATGGATTAAAAAAACGTTTACGATCCGATTGACTTCATGCAGTTTTGATCGCAAGAAATTCGCGAGAACTCGTCCAAATTTTAGGAGTTTATGACAAATATCGTTGCGAACGTAAGCAACGTTCAAAGCGAACGGTAGGATGTGAACAAAATTTTGGTCCTAAGCCTATATACAATAAAATTCTTCCAGTTGGATAAACACGTCCCAGCGGAAAAATTTACCTTGATTGGCTACATTGCCATCCAATCAAAATCTGTCTGCGAACAAATGCATCACGCTTTTAGAAATTCGTTTCCTCTTGTGTGAGCACAAAAATATTTCTTTAACAAACAGGTCCTGCAGCGAAGTGCCGTTGTACCGAAATCAAACCAATCAAATAATATTGGACAGCTCAACTGGCAAAAAGAAGTTTCCGATGGCTTCGTTCCCATCGTGTTTGTCCTCTTGAGGACAAATACGATGGGTACGAGCTCAGTTCAGTGGCGTGCAGGATTGGAGGCATAGAACGTAAGGATCACTGCAGAAGGCAACAACGCAGGAAAAATCGAGATAACCCTTAAATTCAGAATACTCATAAGCAGGGAACGAGGCAACTCGCTACGAAACCTACAAAACTCACGAAATGAAAGGAAATTCAGTCAGAATCGAGAAAAATTGATAAAGGCACTCCTTACACCTGTTCCTGATGAAATTTTTTCATCGAAAAGAGGAGTTGTCCCGTCGGACAAATTGATCACTCTGATTGCTTCTGTCTCAACCCGTTTTCTGGATTTATACGGGATGTCTAATGTTTAAAAAAATTACGCTTGCAAGTTACATGGTTTCGAACCGAAATTTCACCAAATAAAAAAAGATCGGCATTTGAAAATTCTTCATTGTTCTCTTTCAAAAGATTTTAAGATTTGGAATTTCAGAACCATCAATTGCGGTGGAGCGTCATAGTTTAGCTTATACCCTTGAGATCCACTCAAAGACAGAATATTGATTGAATATTGATTTTGACGCGGAACCCAAGGCGATGCGTAGAGTTCGCATGATAGATTGCGGAACCCAGCGTGGTTCCGCTCATCTTTCTCTACTCGTAGTAAAAAACGGCGTGGGAACGAGTTTATTTCCTACGAGGTACGTTAGAACGCGCTTCCATGTAAACTTTCCGGCCCCTCTTGATAGCCTCTCCACTGGTTTCACTTGGTTGGGCCGATGGGAAGACGTAGTCGATCCTCGACTGCTCCTTTGTGGATGCGGCGCGAGCGCAAGAGTGCCGCGTTGCAACTAATTTCGTAGGAAAGAACGCCGTCTTCCACGCCGTTTTTTTACTGTGATTAGTTGAAGCTGAATGGAGCCATGCTCGTTTCCGTAATCTACTATCGGAACTCTAAAATTTCGCTACGGGCTCCGCACTACCTCAAAATCGTGATGCGCTGCCTTTAAGCTGTCTTTTTTACCTCATCTCCAAGTGCGGGACGGTGCGACGAAATGACAAAAGTCACGCTATGGGCTGGTTCGTTTGATCTACCGTGCACCAACGACTGTTAGATGACATTTGTTGCCTCCCGCCTCCTCCTTCCTCGAGGTTGCAAGCGGCCGAGGTGCGCACGCGACAAAAACTCGTGTATTACCGCGACGCGGCGAAGCGCCTGCACTTTTTGCCGCGAGGAGGTCCGCCTCTGCCGCCTTCTTATCCTTCCTCTGTTTTATCATTTAAAGCCACTTAAATTTAATCATTTATTAAAAATTAATCTAAAGATTTAAGATACTATAAAGACGAATTTACGTCCTACGCAGAACTATGAAGACGAGTCTACGTCCCGGATTATCGAGATGAAGTAAATTGGATTATCGCCGGGATAGATTCCTCGGACGAAGTCATCTTAGTCACCTAATCATTAAAAACTAATCTCTCGAGCTTACTTGGCTACTATCTATTTATTTATAGCTATTTATGCTACTGAAACAATCGAAAACGTGAAAACTAGAAATGGATGCATTGATTTTCAGGAGGGAAGAAGACAGAGAGGTTGATTATCGCGTAACCAGCAGAGAAGACAAATGAAGGTGCACATTTTGCTGGGAATTGAATAGAATTTGTGTGGCTTTGCAGCTAAATGGATTGCACTTTCATGACGAAGTTCCGCAGCCAACTTTTCAATTTAAAATGACAATAGGTTTTTATGACGAGAAAAAAACAACGAACAATGGTGACTTAGCAGCACAGCAAGGATATATTGCTGCCTGCAAAATATACCGGTGACAAAAGTGCCAGATATTTATAACTGAACGGGAAAAAGTAGGGGAGGAAAAGGAAAATCGTCCGCATCACTACATTGGAATGGAATTATGGTACCGAAAAGTGGAAAAAGCCTGTATTTTTTGCGAATATTGAAGAGACTTTCTCACGGGAGCTTTGAATCTTCGCCTCAAAGATATTTGCATACTTCACCATTTCAAAAAAAGTTCCTTATTATTCCTCGTATAAAATTACACAACACTAACATAAAATCGCTTTCTAGAACCGAATGATAACAGAAGACGATGAAAAAGAAGAAAGACTGATAAAGATAAAATGAGCGTAATATTAATCTTCCATTTAAAAAAGACTTTTTTTTAAAGAAATGGTATTCATAATATGGTATAAATTAGCAGATGCGCTCAAAAGCTGGCACGTCATTGGTTGGATCAAAATGCCCGCCTCTCCCCTAAGCGTCCACCCTTTTCCGAGATTTAAGCGTAAAAGTAGCGGCATTTCTGTAATCATCCGTAGATAGGTTTTCCAGAAATGTCACGTAGAAGTTCTCCTTAGGACTGTTTCCCCTAGAAATTCTACTAGGAATTTTACGAAATATTTTCTTCTGACGTTTTAGAGTATATATTGTATGAATCATGTACTATGCGTTTATTGAACGGTAATGCGATTGGAAGAAATCAGAATATACACGGACGCATATATTTGCCAATTAGAACCGCGGGAATTGCGCGCGGACACGTTGCGCTCACCCAGTAGAACCCAGTATTTGGAGCCAACTATAAACGAATCATACATAGCCTAAGGCCACAAACACTTTTTCCCTAGGCGGTTGTTCCAAAGACGGCGTGGTTGGCGTTGCCGAGCGAATGATTTACAGGTGATAGGAGATCTTCTGGAAAATCGAGATGGCTGAACATTTGTGGTTTCTCTTAGTGCGATTGATCCGAAAAATTCCGGTCTTACATGTCTATACTATGTCCAATATCTGTAAATTACTTTCGTATTCCTTCTTTGTCAGTTTTTCATCCTTTGGAATTTACAAGGACTAGAATTTGTCAATGTCAGGGAAAGAGTATATCCTAACAAATAATAAACACCAAGTTATATAGCAATCATAATAATATTTCTATCTGTGGATAAGGATGAAGTGTCTGACGTTAATCGATCCGTATGGGGTGCGCGTTCGTTCGCGATCGCGTTCACTTCAATTCAGGATCGTTTGAGGTTTTTGAACGAGTGCATGACCTAGGCAATGGCTTGCAGGTCTAGCCGATGTGTCAAGTCAGAGTTTTTATACCCCCAGACCAGTCTGGTACCAATTTATCGACCCCGGAGGGATGAAAGGTTTGGTTGGCGCTAGAGCGGAATGGAACCTCCGATCGATCGCACAGACGCAGCTGAACCTCTCACCGACTGCGCTACCTAGCCCAATTATATGCAATAATAGTTCATGAGGTTCTCGGGAAAACACAAAATTTTCTTTTTTTTTTTTGAAATTTCCAAATTCTTGAAAGTATACAAATTATACATATCAATGAAACAATTAGAAAATTCCTTTTCTACATGGATTCAACAGGATAAGCAATGAGTCAAACGGATTTCCGTCGAGGTCAATCTATGGACAAAAACGTGATTTGCACAGATATAAATAAGTAAATGTATGAGAAACCATGTAGCAGCCGGTGCCAGGCTGTTTCAGAGAAAGTTTTCAAGTTTTGAACGAAAGTTTTTTCCGACTTTTTCAAGGTTGTCGCTCGCCGGACGTGCATTGGAAAGAGGCAGTTGGCGAAACTTTCTATCCTGGGCATTTATCGTACAACTTATGCATTTATTGTGCACTCAAGCATGGAAGGGTCGGATCTCCGATGAGCCGACAAACCTATATCCATTCCATCTGCATATAAACGTTAGTTCCTGGGATTCAATAGTGATTCCTTGAGCAAGATTAAAGTTGGAACGAGTTTTAGATTATGTAATGACTCGAACCATCCATCAACTGTGTGTGGCTACGTTACGGACCTCTAACCGACTGCGGCACGCAGGCCCCGAAAAAAGGGAATAAAAACCAATAAGGTGTTTAAAAAATAAGGCTGAATAAGAAAGTAAAGTGTGGAGAAGTTAACTCATCCAGAAGATGTGCCGGAAAGAGAGATCGGCAGTCGACACCACATTTGTTCAACCGTGTGAGCGCGTGCCTTCGATTAACGCAGGTTAAAGAGACGAGAGCAAAAGAGAGAGTGTACGTGACTGCCAGAGAAACAGAGTGTGGGACGCAGCGGAAGCACCGCGTCAGCCCGGCCGAAGATGTTTAGCGGGGTCCCTAACAAATTGAATGCGCTTTTATTCGTGGGACATGGGACCAAGGCATTATTTTCGACCACACCCAGGTTGTATTGTCCGCAATGACAGTACCACTGCTTTGGCTCCTTTCTTTTGTTTTCATTAACTTAAGACACTCTGCACAAATGTTGGTGCACAAATAGGATTGCGTACGCAATTACGTATCTCCTCCCACCCTCGAATGCATCGAACCCATCCGTGAATATTCGTCGAACTGTAGAGCTACCCATCCATTGTAGTGATTATAATAACCACTAGTATTTTAATGATAGTGGATCAAAGCATTAAGTTAGGTTGATCTTATTTCTTCGATTTTTCCATAGTATCTACATACCCTGATATGTGGACAGGAATGTAAATACATATTACAAAAAGAATATAAATCTTTTCGGGTAGATCATAGATTCAATTCGGGCTCAAATCAGTAGATAGATGCTTTTTATTTGTTTTCTTTTTTTGAGCTTTGAGAAAAAAATCACGTCAAAGTTTCAAGGAATGGGTGAAGGTTCCTTCCCCATTCCTTGAAACTTTGACGTTTCCATGCAATCGTTTTCATTCCTAAAAACTGAGGTACTTCCCAAGATATGAACCAGGAAGCGAATATGAAGTTCGTATCCATTTTTCGCTTATTAATACATTAATATTTTGATCCAATTTCTCTAGGACTACTCTCAAACATTTCTAAAATATCTTTTACTTAAATTTGAATCCTTGGACTAATTTTTGATAATTTATTAGGTCTAAGTGATTCTAAATGATGAAATAATACCTATAAATCTTAAGTAATTAAATCCTCTAAACTCGCTCTCGCAAAGATATTCTAAAACTCACTACAAATGCTTATTTTTTGGATTTTGCAAAGAATCCACGTTTAGCTGTCTTTTTCTACGCTCTTTCGAAACCTATACCGCCTTTGAAACGGAAAGGATATAATTTCCAGGCGTTATTCAAATCCTTCGTAAAGTGTCGCGCTACAAAAACCAACAGGAAACGTCTCGGAAAGTAGAAGAAAAACCAAATAAGGAAGGAGATTCGTACAAATGCGCCCATGCTGACACGCCGTACTTTTTCCGTGCTTAACGGAGAAGACACAGGATAAGCGTAGAAAAACATGCTTATTCGGTTAGAGGGCAACCTTTAATTGAATGTGGATGTTATTCACTAATTCTAATAGACTTTATGGAATAAAGAACAGCTTCTAGTGTCATTAACACGCCCTGCACTTTTGTTTTCAAATGAGTTACTGAAAGGAAATTTCGTGGAGGAAATAAATGAATTCTACTCTATGGCAAGAGTGCAATTACTCTCTCTGTTCAGTGCTGTATCGTAAAGCTTCGAGAGTTTAAAAAAAAATTTCAATCATGAACTCAGCATTCAAACGTACTATAGACAGCTTCCAAATGTTCTGGAGCTTTCGGGATTCGGTACTACCATAGGTGCGATAGGGAGGAGCTGGATCCTCTTCAGGTGAAGGGGGTACGGGCTGAAGGGCTCATGGCTCAAATTATGAGGATCCCTTCGCCAACAGTCCAAAAGCGAGGGTGGTCCCTTCGAAAACCATCGAAAAGTGAAGGGGGTCCTTTCGCCTACTGTCCAAAAGTGAAGGGGTCGGAGCACTTGCTCCGGCTGTCGCATCTATGGGTACAACAGAAAAGGTTCACGACATTTTTCTGTACAAAGTGCCCTAGAAAAATTGAAAATTTTGAATGTAGTTGCGGCAGCCACGAGGAGTTGGTGGACAGGTGGAAGTGGCATCGTTCAGTACATAATCACTTGTCATTTACTAATCATGGACCAGACGTCAATGCAATTCAGGACGTCACGCTCGAGTTCCAACTTGTCACTTCATCAGTACGTGGGTTAAAAATTTCAAGGAAACGACCCTGATTTTGCTGATAACTTTTTGATTTAGCCTAATTTTGATTAACTGTAATGACGTCGGGATTCCCGCGTTAACCAGCATCCACACTATCACCATCTTTGTAAGGCTACTTCACAACAAGTGAACATTTTGAGCCGATCCACTGATCCATGATTAGAAAATGGCAACTAGTTGTATGCTGAAGGATCCCACTCTCAGTTGTGCTCGACCTCCTCGTGGCCGCTACTGCCACATTCAAAATTTCCCATTCCCCTGGGCCACACTGCATTCAATATTCGAGTTGTACTGCGAAAGTTTATAAAATTGAAGGCGGTTAAAGGCATCATCCCACGAATCTGAGATGGTACGGATTTCAGGTGGAGTATTCGTATACGGGATCGTAGATTATGGAGAGAAGGGTGATTCCGTCCATTTCTTCCTAATTGCCGTAACAAACGGCCCGGAAGATACGACTTCGGGCGTTCCGGCGCGCTATTTTCTACAAGGTGTTCGATTGGAGCGCGCAAGCCTTGTGCTGTGCCGCATCTTCCGGGCCGTTTTTTACGGCAACTAGGAAGAAATGGACGGAGTCACCCGCCTCTCCTATCTACGATCTACGATAATCTCCAATCTTCAATCCCTCTAATCTACGATCCCGTATACGAATACTCCACGTGAAATCCGTACCGCCACAGATTCGTGGTATGCTGCCTTTAGGTGGTTGAAATGTAGTCAGCGTCTCATACGTTCTACTGTGTGCACTTAATGTCTATCGATCGGGCAGAGCAAGAAGAGGAGGCACGGAGAATGTTGCGTCGCATCGCGCACATTCGGTTGAACATCTCCCATAACGTTCTGCGCTTGAAAAAAGGATCTTGCGTGAGGATTTCTTACATTTCTGTAGCAGGGGAATCAGCTGTCAGCTCACCTCACAATGTGTCAAAAGCGGCCAACCTTGTTGTATAAAACTTAGGCGAGATTCTAGTTAGCTCTGTTCCTATTTCTTCCTGTTTTGTGGCACATCTATAGGTGCTTTCAAATAAATAAATAAATATTCGACACCGAGTATGTAGGTGATGAGAATCAAGGCCGGAGAACGTGTACGATATCCTAGAAATCCATGTATATGGAGAGCAACACGTACAGCAAAAAAAAGAGTGAAGCCGAACATTCCAATAAAACACTGATTCTTCAGCTGCTAGAGAATGATGGTAGATTGTCCAACAAGGACAAGCAGCAATTTTGCGGTCACACACCATTAGAAGGATAAATCTCTTCTGTAATGTCTAGAAATGGAAAAAAAAACTTTCAAAATTCCTTCAATAACGAATTTTTAATCCGAACGGCGGAATGACCAGCCACAACTATGTGCCCAAGCAAACCGGTATGAAAAAGCAAAAAGCGTAAAAAATTGTCTCTACAGAAATATGAGAGGTTCTCGAAAAATTCATCTACTCAAGTTTTCTGTTCTAGGACAACGTTCGCTATTCTTTCTTATTGTTAGACTAGCACCGGAAAAAAAACTATGTACACCTGCAACTTTTTCGGGGAAAAAACGTTCACAGCTTGCTGAATCGTGCAGTTGGATGGACAACTGCAGAAAAACCTCTATCGACAACTAGCACAAGGTTGTGTAGATGTGAACGAAATTGCAATAATTGGAAAATAATGTGCCTATAGCCGGAGTTTAATGGTGTAGATTGGTGGGTTTTTCTTTTACAGTGGTCAATAATGATGTGTGATTTGGATGAAGAAAAAGGGATCATGCCTGCATAGGAAAAGGAAGGGGTCGAAAAATTGTTTGAACGAATAAGTTAATAAATAAAAGATAAATCAACTGGAAAACTGATACCTCCGACCGAAAAATGAAAACATGACATCTTTGAAAAGTAGGAAGGAGGAAATTGCTGGAAAATCTACACAACACAGCATAATAACGTGATCAGGGAAGTTTATGGGGGATAGTTGAGAAATTCCAACTCTGCAATGTGTTTTTTTTTCGAACACCAAATTGCTGAAGTCCTTAGTTGGGATACTGTACAGACAAATTCCCAACAGGAAAAGAAGAGCTACATGAACAGCAGCTCCCAGTAAATCCTCAAAAATGTTTACATAGGGGTAATGAAACAGGAATTTTGAGATAAAATGCAATTTTTATTATAACATCGATGAGATAAAATCAAAAAAAAAGAATGAAAATTGAAACAAGGTCTAAAAATATGTGTGAATGCCTGCAGCGATCACAGGAATATTTCCTTTAAGAGATATAAGGGAAGGAGACAGAGAAAAGTGCAAAATGTGTCCAGTTTTACAGAAAAATGGCGAAAAACTCGAATTTTTCAGTTTCCTAAAGTTCCTGAGAGCTTTTGGAATCGCTCTTCCTGTGAGAGGCCGGACCGAAGGTTGAGGGAATTGTCACTGCTGCTGAATACTTAGGAATGCGCATATATTATCTTAGTTAAAGACTGAGAAGGGCATCAAATTCTCCATTTACAAGCTTTCAGCTTTGATCTACGCAAGGACAATAGCTATTGTTCACTTTATTTCAAGTAAAAACAATGGAAAAGAGCAATATATAAACGTTGTACATACATTGAGAATTAGTTGTGTAATAAATGGGACCCAAGAGTGTGAAATTGACGAGCGTTTGTCAACCAATTTCTCTGAGTTATCGGTACAGTTTCTTTTACTACTGACTCTATAAATACCAAATAATATGTAGATATTTAGCATCGAATATTATAGGAACGTAATGAAGACTGCGATGATCTGTGGTTTTATATTATCGGAAGCAATTTCGCGCTAAAATTCCGTTTTCCAAATAATTTATGGGGACAATTCTATATGATTAAGAAGACACGCCAGCATAAAAATGGAACTCCGCGGATTAAAAACCTCTGAATAATAATGCAATCAAAAAATGAATATAAAACCTGCGCAAATCCCTTTCTTCATGGCAGCAAAGCTTTAGCTTTAATTTTCTAAGAAGTATTACTTAGAAGTGGAACATCACTATGTATTAACATCAGCATCGCTGTGTAAAATGAAAATACGATGACGTTTCACGACATAATAATCATTTTACGGGAATACGATAATTGTAGCTATTTATTCAGACCCTAATGCAATCAATATTCGCTTCCAGATGTAATTTACATGATTTTTGTAATAGCTAGAACATTACCGTGTGGTAATCGGAGTGAGAATAGAAATAGGTAAAAGGTACATGTATTATCTGTAAGAGATAACAACAAAATAAAGATAATAACAAGACGAAATAAATATGAAAATGTGATTAAAGGCATCACCCCACGAATCTGAGGTGGCACGGATTTCAGGTGGAGCATTCGTATACAGGATCGTAGATTATGGAGAAGGGGGTGATTCCGTCCATTTCTCCCTGTATCAGTGGAAACAGACAATCCCTGAGCGCTCTTTCTTACGACGTCCTCAATTGCACTGCGCCACCGTTGCGCCGCCCCCGCCGCCTGCGATTCGTCTGAATGGGTTTTCGACAAATCCCAGACGAAGCGGGGTTGGGCGGAGCGCAAACGTTGCGCATTGCAACATAAGCCGTCATGAGAAACAGCATTCCGAGGTTGTCCGTTTCCACTAATACAGGGAGAAATGGACGGAATCACCCACCTTTCCATAATCTACGATCCCGTATACGAATACTCCACCCGAAATCCGTATCACCTTAGATTCGTGGGGTGATACCTTTAACCGATATCGATTTACCAATGCCAATAAGGCGAATGAAGGCGACTGCATTTTAAAAGATAACTATGTGAAGAAAAAATGTGTTTCGAAGGTAATCGCAAACTCTGGCAGTATCGGTGATCACCCGATGCAGAGACGAACAGTTCCCACCTCATCTTAAAGGCATCACCCCACGAATCTGAGGTGGTACGGATTTCAGGTGGGGTATTCGTATACGGAGTCGTAGACTATGGAGAGCAGGGTGATTTCATTTTTCCATCCATTTCTTCCTGATTGCGGTAAAAAACGGAGCGGAAAATGCGGCTTGTGCACAGGGCTGACGCGCTCCAATCGAACTCGTTGTAGAAAATAGCCCTTTAAATGACTTCAACATAACAAGAAGGACTGCACCTAATCATACAATAAGCGGTAACCCTGATCAAGCATTACGTTGGGATTTTCCCAACTGAGCATCGTAAAAGGGAGGTGAGAGCAAGATGAGGGTCGTAAGGGGCCTCCACGTTCGATACAGAAATAGTTTAGCTGAGATCAGGGTAAACCACTAAAGTGGTCAGTGATCAGTGGCCTGACGGAGATGCCAGTTTGTTGCATTCAGCTCGAAAAAAAATTAAATGAACATAATTCTCATCCAACACTGATGACATTTGATATTATCGCACGAAAAAAATAGAATGTTGACGTCAATACTATGCGAAAAAACGTATCTACAAGTAGAAATGGGAGTAAAATTAGTGCGAAATTGGCTGCATGAGTTGCTGAGTTATCCATATCTATTTTACTAATTGCTTAAAGTGTTATTTTATTTTTCTCTTAATTTGTCTGTTAATTTTCAAACTAATGTCCTTAAACCTAACTTGCTATGTTTAATTTTTGATTTGGTGAAAAAGATATCTTTGAATTTTGAGAATTTTAGGGGGAATTAATTGAGATGTTCAGCCTTGAAACTTTGTGTTGCAAGACGTCTTGAACATCTTGAAATTCATTTACTCTAGTTCAATTTTATAATCAGCGGTATATTTGGGGTGAGAATAAGAGACTATTGAAAGTTTCACGAGAAAAAAAGAATACAGAAAGGAAATTGAAATTCAAGTGAATACGATCATCACCAGAAGTACGAAAATATTGTTTAGAAAAATCTGATTTGAGAGAGAATTTGCAAATCCTGTTTTAATCCCATTTGATATTGTTTTCTTTTCTTTTCTACGAATGCTGAAGATGGGAGCGAATGAATGTGTCCAGTATCAAAGGCGGGAACCATGACCGTGTCGCCCACGCATCGAACAAAAACTGCGAAAGTGCATACGCAAAGAAGGCGCTGTATTGTGTGTATCCATTACATACATGTACGAGTTTTTTTTGCAATATCCTTGCAAAAAAAAATCTTGTACGTGATTCGATACGATTAATATGACATGGTTCAAATTAAAAACATAGAAATGTTTCAAAAAAATAGAAGCGATTAAATTATAATTATAAATGTTACCATAATTCTTATTCTCCTGCGGAGAAGGGGAAGCGAATGTAAAATAGTGATGAGAGTTTTCAGTCCAAATGCATAGATTCACTTAGGATTGAACTCATCCATTTGTTATTTTGTGTTCTATTGGTTTTTTTTTATTGTTTAAAATTATTTTATTGTTTAAATTTTTAGTTTAAATTTACATTATTATTTTTTATTGGTTTTATTGTTTGTTTTTTTTTTGGTTTTTTCCATTCAAGCACCTAGATTGGTTGACCACACAAGTCACTGTGTAAGCCGCACTCGTCTTCCCGAACCTTCACAATCCTGAAATGAAGTCCCAAGGATATCCCAAAGAGAATGATCACATCAACTCCGTTCTTCGTTATAATTTCTTTTTACAAGGCAGTATTTGTTCTAATTTTTCGAATAATGTCTCAAAATGTTGTTCTCCTGGTAGACGAGAATTTCCAACAGGGAAATACGACGACGCAACAGGTATGGCGAGCTCAGGAAGCGGAGCTGAACCCAGCTACGTGGTTTCAGGAACCGACGTATGTTTATCACATCGCTGCAGTCCTTAGTCTCTTTTAGGAATGCTCTTTAAGGGAAATCCAAGGGAACGAGGATCTCTTTATAAGAAACTAAAAAGTGAACAAAAACAACAAAGATGTGAGTGATAAAGTTCTAGACTTCTAGACTAGAGATGTAGAAGTGCATAGCAAGGAAGAAAACAAGGAAAGAATAGTGTGGGAAGTGGGGGGATCAATCCCTAATTAGAAAATAAAATAAAAAATAGTACCCTTAAAATATAAAAATAGTACCCATTTATAGTAGCCACAACGTTCCTGGAAAATTAACCTTTAAAATTAGTCTTTTTTCTGGATTTTCAGATTCAGAAATGGTAAAAAAAGAGTTTCTGATGCTAAAAAACCCTAACCGATCCACTGTATCTAAATGCGTAGTCAGAATGGATGAGAATTTTAAGGAAGGTCAGAAAGGCAAGAAACTGTTTAATTCTAAAAAGGGTTCACCGAATGCTAATAATTTGAAAAGCAAAACGATATGTTCTTGGACTTTTTTCGCGAATCCTAGGAAATCTTGCTCAAGTATGTATAGCGAAAAGTCAGTAACATTCGATAGATGTCCGAATTTTTCACTTCCGTATAGATAATTTTTCTAATTTTAATATTTTTCTAATCTAATAATTTTGTATACAAAAAGATTCTGTAGCTATACGATTTCTCATGGTGTGTTCATTCTCTGAGGTGAATCCACTTCAGTAAGCTCCACAAAGGACATAAGTCGACAAAAACGGCAAATCCGTCGATTATAAAGTAATTTAATAGGAGCAAGCTTGTGACACGTGAAGAAAAGCGACGAAAAAAAGGAGCTGCTAAGATTTCTTTCGAGTAATTGGGGCGTCTATAGAACGTTTCGTGGGGCAAGACGAATTGTCGACGATCGAGACTGGGGGGCAGGCGATTTTTGGACTAAGGCCATGAATTAGGCAGACACACACGCATGCTCACATACGAACGAGCAACGACGACCGCCCTACTACTACTACTACTACTAGTCAACCCAATCATCGCCAGTCCACAAAGAAAAAAACGCTTCGTAATCAATCCGTGTGGACTTTGCGGACGGATGCGATGACGCGAGGGATGAGGGAAGAGCGGCAACCTGACGGGAATAGATGTAGTTCAGCTGCTTCTCCTCCGACACTGTTTGCTGGCCGCAAATTTGTGTACTTAATCGTTAAGCATGTTGTGATGATGTTCTTTATCTGTCAACAAACCTAACCACACCACTGTTTACTCAGGCGATTCACTTGACCTAGTGCATCCGTTGTGTGGAGCGGCTGTTTTCTGAACAAGTGAAGTGAAGTTTTGAGATTTGCTTCTTCTTTCCACGAAAGATTTCCAAAATAATCTACCAAACATTACTTTTACTTTTCACTTCTCTATTTCCTCCTTTCTTCTCTTTTATTTCCACTGTTCTTTTTGTTTAGTTTATCATTAATTAGGACCTCAGCGGTCAAAGAGGAACTTACAAATAGCTCGCACTCCATCAGGGTAAAAAGTTGATAAAAAGAAAAGAAAAAACGAGGGATTGCTGTGCATTCGGAAAAAATTTCCAGTAATTAGTTGATGCACACGACTCTTTTTCAGAGGTATCCGTTCTTATGCAAAAAGAGAAGAATTGTTGAAGGACCAGTAATATTCCATAGATAAGGAATTTCTTTCTTTTTCTTCACCTATTCATCCTTAATCTTATCTTATTCGAATCTTATTCGTTTATCGAATCTTAGTAAGCCATCCGCTCGAGCCAAAAATTGCGAAAGTTTATTTCTGCACTGATCGGAAAGAATAACTGCTCGACCGCTGAAGGTTAAAGGAAAAAATTTCAAAGGAACTTAAAAGACAAAATCCAAATGAAAAAGTGCTCATTCTAATGTCTTCTATTCTTTTTTGGATGCCAATTTTGTTGAAATTGATTTTAGACAGTATTTTCAAAAAAGATGTCTAATAGAAAATTTATTTCGTTTAAGTTATCTTCGAAAATTGCTGCTGCTGTCATTTGTTATGGGTAACCTTATGAGAGAGCAATTTTTTAAAATGATTATAGGTAATTAAAGGTAATTTACGCGTAAGGTAATTTTTATTAGATATCGTTAGTACAACAACCCTCTCCATACAAAAAATGCTATAATATAGGAATTTATCCAGTAAAGAGATTAATTGGATATTAAAAGTGTAACTTCGCTACAGATGTTTGGGTTGAGTGAAATCTGTAAGAAATTATGGGGGGGGGAGAACTCTCCGAGTTGTTGAACGTAGACTTACAGTTCAACTAACTAAAATCAAAATTTCTTGAAGTAAAATAAAAATAAAATAAGTGAAAATAAAAATTATTAAACAATTAAATTAGGTCAATAAAAAGGAATAAAAATTTACAAGACTGGAACGGTACGGTATGATTGAGGTGTTGTGAAGTTGTAGGTGATTGAATTGCCATATTTAGCAGTGCTAGAAAAGTGCTAAATCAGTGCTTCTCGAAAAAAAATCGGTCTGTGTCGGCGATTCTGAGAATTTGCCAGAAGCACGTGCAGTACGATGCGCCTCGTCTCATTATTTGGTCATATCCCTTCGTACAAAGATAGATTGAACTTCATTTTATTGTACTATACCCTAATAGAGACGTAATTCTGAAGAAAATGTACTAGGACATTCTCCGAATGGGTACGGTATGAGTAGGTCCGTTTCCTAGAAACGACTTACGTAAACAAGGAGAAAATATTGATACGACGATACTTACCAAAACTGAAGTAGTTTGTTGGCATCCCACACTCATAAATATCCAAACAAGTAAAATGTAAACAAAGAGATAATAACAAACAAGTAAATGTAGTTGCTTATTTACACGTTGTTATTGTTTGTTCAATTGTTATTAGAAGTTACATAGAAAGCGTTTTAAATTCACTAAGAGAAGTGCTAAAATTAATTTTCAATTTATTCAGCATGATCCGATGCGACTGATTAATTCACTGATCGATTAATGATTTTATTGATTGATTGGACCAAATTGAAGGCAGCACACTACGAAATTGACGATGTTGGGATCCTTCAACGAAACGGTAGGGTAAGGAGTGCAGATCACGAGTATGATCACGATCAGCAAGGTACAAGCAGCGTGAGAAATGACTTTGTTGACCGAATTTTCCTACGAAACATTTCGTAACGCGCCATCTCCGTATACTTCCGTGTGTGTGTTCCCACAGCAGCCTATTCATTCGTTTCACCAGGATGAGCTGCTATAAGAACTTCTTTCACCTTTGTCCACTCGCTCACAAACGCAGGATCGCCCGTCGTAAGATACCTCGTTGGAAAGTTCGAGCTCGAAGGACATTTCCCACGAAGCTTTTCATGATGAAAAGGAGGAATTGAGCGCGAATATGCAAATAACCTTAACCTACATCGTCAACCCCATCTTTTCCTGTGGAGATCTATTCACCTTCGTGGTGTGCTACCTTAAAATATCTTGGCATTTCGCACAGATTCCGTTCACTAGCAATATTGGCCGATTAGAAAAGGCAAAAAATAAAATGGTTAAAGGTTTCGACGAAAGAAGTACTTAGAAAGTCAAATTGCCCAGAACTGAAGGAAACAAAAGATCAAACAAAAGAAGAAAATATGTGAAATTATCGTCTCTTTGCAGATGATCATATGAAGAAGAGTTAAGAAGAAAATAGGGAATAATTTTTAGCTATCTAACGTGGAACAAGCATAAGGGCTGAATTTCAGGCAGTTGTGAAGCGCTAGCAATTTGTGAGTTACGGAGAGACGCTTTTCATTCTATTAACGCAGTCTTGAAGGTTTACTAGGAATACCCATCCAGAAAAAGCAAAAGCTGTCTGGCTTCTCATTCGATAGTCAGTTAGACGGCACTTTGTAAGAGAGGACGTTGACGGCTGAAGCGAGCAAGAGTTTTTCTGGGATAGCAACGACAACGGTGGCCAGCGGAAAATGTTTAACAAGTAAATAGTGCGGAAGAAATCCACATAAATCAGGGAGTAAAGTCGATCAAGTTAGCCAACTATTCCATCTACCGTAACCTATATGAGCTCTAGTATATTCCGGAGTTTTTCACCTGACTCTGCCAGAGCTTCGAATGTGAGTTTTTCGCTATACATCCCTTCAGTACATCCAGTACATGGATTGTTAGAATTTTTCGTCATAGAAAAACAGGATTGGGAAGGTCTCACACAGACTTTTTGATTAGATTGATTACACTATATAACATATCACCTCGAAATTTTTGTTAGGAAACCAAGAAGAACTTGCTGCGACTTATTTATGAACAGTAGTTTTTTAGTTTCAAAAAAATGAAAATTAGAAAATCTAGCAGTAGGCAATTTAGAGTATGTAGTATAATTCTGGAATATGGATCAGTAGACGTCATATTATGCCATATTTTGTGACGGGAAATTTCTGGATCAAGGGAAAAGTAGTCAGCAGGAGAAGAAAAGGAATGAAAGAAACTGCCGAGAAAAGTAAAGTGACCCGAAATCACTGCAACGAGACACTAGTAGTTTGTGTTGGTGGATGTTTTTCAGTCATTCATCACTCGTTCGCTTGTTGTTATTGGTCGCATGTCCAGAAAAAGTTGGGGGAATCGCCACTGACTGGACTGACCCGGCGGCGCTGGCGACTAAAGTTGGGTGGCCGAGGGTGCGCTCACGCCGACGCCATCTTCGCCTCCCATCTACCCTACTGATGTTCGAAATATCGCAGAAAAAGTACGGGGCCAAAGACTAACACATAAATGGCCGAGATTCCCCGCAAATCTTCCGGCTTCCGGCTTTTCTGCGTAGTTTGGCTCGCTAGAGATTCTGGTTGACGGCGGTGATTGTTTCACGTTGATCGAGCACTCCGCCGCTATAACTAGCTTCTACTTCTTTTTGTTCTCGTCTAATTGCACTGCTGATGTTTTTTTCTGGATTGATCGAATTGCAGCATGTTTCCAGAAGTGCACGACGCGCTTCGCCAACGCTTCGAACATTTTGAGCGAAGGGGAAGCGTAGTGCTCGGATTTGTTTTTGACAGAATTTCCTCAAAAATTGCTGCACTCCTGGCTTCAGCAGCAGCGAGGTTCTGCCCATTAATGAAAAATGAAGGACATATTGAAGGAAGGAGCGCAGCAACGAAATATAGCGACGCTTGGAAAAAATCCAAGCATAAAAAGAACCTTGCAGAAGGGCTGAAAATAAAAAGAAAAAAAAGAAAAAAGGAGGACGATGACCTTTACTTCCCAAACAACCAACGACTAGAAAACCTGGTAAATCTCTGGATTTTTTCCACCATCAAAGTAAAAATGTAAATAGAAAAGTTAAGTTAAGATAAAATATTTGCGTTATATATTTAAACATTTAAATATTTAACATTTATATCATATATATATATTTAAAATAATAAAATAAGAATTTTCTTATTGACAGAAACAGAGAAAACCTCAAAGGAGTCAACCCATACAAAGAACCACCACATCTACTACGGTCGGCTTCCCCTCCTTGATTAACTTCCGCTTCTGCGTTTGCCTCCGATAAGTGAATTTCAGAATTTACGTTGATAGAACGCAGATCAACCGAATCCTCAAATCATGAATATTCAAATGGCAGAAAGGCGTTTGCAGAAAAGAAATCTGCAAAGTTCTTGCAAATTTTCAGAACTTTTTTCCAGAAAAAAAAATATTTGTAGCTGATTTCATTTCTGTTCACCCATTTTGTCGAAATCGAGTGAAACAGAATAAATTTTTTCAACTCACTTATTTGTATTCAAGTTAGTCAAAAATAAAAATGGATAAAAATGAATAAACATTACGGTAGATAATAACAAATGATTTAATCGGTTAAAAAAATCTTCAGAGGAATTTTTTTCTGTTTTGCACATTCCTTGTTATGAGTGCCAAGAGAAGGTGATTGCGAATTTTATAAGCCTTTAGACCTTTTAACAGCATATTTTGCAAATTCGAGCAAAACAAAGACCTATATAAGTCAGTATTTCGGAAACTTAGAATTTCTTTGGTGAGCTTCAAGGAAATTTCATTAAGAAATCAAAAAGGAAATTTGTGTTATGTTCAAATTAATGACGTTATTCGAAGAGAAATCTCAAGTGATAGTAGTAGCCAAATGACCAATATAATGTGTTAATATATGATAAAAGATCAAAGATAAAGCGTCTGCCGTTAAGCGATCCGCTTGGGATGCGGCACTGCGCTCGACCGCAATTCAGAATCATTTGAGATTTACGAAAGTCTAGCCTATACAGTAACCGATGTGCCAAGTCAGTCTTTTTTGACCTCCTAGACAACTTTGGCACCAATTTATCATTCCCAGAGAGATGAATGGCTTGGTTGGCACTAGAGCGGTTTCGCACCATCGATCGATTGTGCAATCACAGCTCAACAGCATCACCCCACGAATCTAAGGTGGTACGGATTTCAGGAGGAGTATTCGTATACGGGATCGTAGATTATGAAGAGGGGTGTGATTGCGTCCGTTTCTTCCTAATTGCCTTTAAAAAGGGCCGGAAGATGCGCGGGTGCACAAGGCTGGCGCGCTCCAATCGAACTCCTTGTAGAAAATAGCGCACCAGAACTCCCGAAGCGGTATCTTCCGAACCGTTTTTTTACGGCAATTAGGAAGAAATTGACGGAATCACCCACCTCTCCATAATCTACTATCCCGCATACGAATACTCCACCTGAAATCCGTACCACCTCAGATTCGTGGAGTGATGCCTTTAAGCTCTTACCTACTTCGCTATACCCGCCCTCCAATAAATGATAGTTGCGAGATTTAAAATACTAAAGCGAACACATAATCCAGTAACAAAGGAACAGCAGGGCACAAATCCAGTAGTCGCTTGCATGCTTCATTGCTAAGAACTCATCAACTTACCAGAAAAGAACGTATTAAAAAGCTGTACTTTTAATTAGAAGCCGCCATTCAGCTTATAATTACTGCGCCTAATTAGTTTCTGGAACACTAAAACTGAGAGAACTAAAAGAAAATTGTGCACATTTGCTCAGTTGCAGGAGGATATCTGACAAAAAAGAAGTCATGCTAAGGGACAGAATTTCGTGACGATAATTTTCTTTCTGTCGTGGAAGGAGACGAGTGCAGCGGTACGAGGTCCTGCATCCTGAACGGTCAACAGTTCCAACCCTCGAGCTAAACAGGCTTTTCAATCTGTAGTTGTTTTAGCTTAAGACCTTTTCGGGAGTCTAGCTTATATTATAATTAATTAGAATATTAAGAAAATGATAGGCATATTTGAAGAACGTCATTACTTCTTTTACAACTTCTATTACTTAGGAGTTTAAAAAAATCTTTTTCTAGTTTATACATATCTGATATGTAGTTACTCGAAACAAACTGAAAATTGAAATTAAAAAATTCGAGTTAACTTCAAAAGAGAGAGTGTGGAGGAATAAAAATGAGAATGAAGTTGCTTGAAATCGTAGAACTCCTCTGCTACTAAACTTAAAAAAGAAACAGAATAAAAAAATAAAATCAAAGGAATATACTGCACATTCCAAGTACCGTTTCAAAATTTAAGAGATGATACGCTTCCCAAATCCAACTCTACTCCTCTCCAAAAAATTCTGATTTCAAGTCATCTTCAAAATTACTGCACATCCAACAAGCTTTAGATCTGACGCTGTTTCTGGATAGCGATCAAATAAGTTCGCGTTTTCGTGTATTCCTAGACGACTTTTTCTAAGTCCTACACACGTGCCTCGTGGGCAATTACTCATCTTTAAGAATGGCCAGAGCAATAAAGAACGACAAGAGCATCGATTCCAATGGGACGAGGAAATGGTTGATGGCGGCTGGTCACAGCAGCAATAGCAACAAATTGTGTGGTGAGGAAAACGTGAGGGGAAAAATCTGAAAGAGACGAAATCTCGCCACAGTGGTGATCACGTAAAGTAGTCGACTACCAACGCTTTTTTCCCCAGAAATTTCTCTTTTGTCCTTCTATTTCTACTTTTTTTCATCGGTGGTATCTCACAAAAAAAGAAGGCAAGTGCATTTTTTGCGACAATTTGCTATGACTGGGAATATGCGCATAAATATGTCCGTAAAAAAAGAGCGAAGACCGACGGAATGCGTTAAAAAAGACGGGCGCCAAATTTCTTTCGACATCCCTCAGTCCCTTGAGGAGCACGCGGTTGCACTTCTTAGCAGGTTATTTGCTGAAGAAAATGGAATTTCTCACAGATGGCGATGTTTTCGGAGGCAGGCTCAGAGAATGAGGACTTCTGTGTCTCGAATCTTGAATTTTACGAATAGATTAGTCTAAAAATTTACTAAAAAAATCGTTGAATTGCATGACAAATCGAAAGAAGTGGTAAAAAAAATGTCCTTCACAGAACATTTTTCAAAATCTACTTTTAAAAAACAAATGGCAAGACTGTTTCTGAGAATATAATTATAACAGTTATGCGTCTAGTTTTTTTTCGTCCATAAAAAAGAAAAAAATTAACTTTCAGTAGAAATTATATTCGATTTTCTCCCTTTGTCTCCGAAAAATTTCATTGTACTATCACAGCATGAGAAAAGTGCAGCGCGACACAAAAAAGTTCTCGCAAACGAAATTTGATGTCCCGATGATAAATGAATTTGCAATAAATTTTCTTTGGATGCGGAGAAAGAGGTGGACGAAAGTAAAGCAAAGCAAAGGATTATTGCGTTAAAAAAAGGCTGTTTACTATGTGTATTAGCGTTCAATGATTTCCAATAAATCCTTCAAAAGTTACCACTAAACTTCTACTTCCTATGAAAAAACACTGACGAATAATCCGTACTCGTCAATGGTTTTCTATTTAATGTCCATCCGAAGTAAGTTAGCGTTATACTCTCATGTGAAAAATCCGTGCATCAAAACAAATCCCTGCGAAAAAAAACTGTGATCCTTGAAAAGAAAAGAAAATTTCGAAAAAAAAACTCCCTAATTCTAGGATGTCGCTTGAATTAACTGAAATCTTTTCAATACTTGTGAAAATTGTTGAGAAAATATACAAACAACCATTCAATGACCACTGAAAAAAATCTGAAGAAAAACTCACTCTTTAATGATGATGTGCATAACAGAAAATGCGTTTTCCCCATATTTTAGTTTCGTTTACTTTTTTTTGAAGCGTCGTCGATTAAATAAGAACGTACCGAACCTACAAACGAAGTGACGTTAAGTTATTTTTCTAACTGAACAAATTAAATGAAATGTAAAAGATTCAGTCAGATCAATCACTATAAAATAAATTTTTAATATCTAAGAAACTAATTACCTGTAAAACAAGAATGATAGTACTAAAAAATATACTGACCGACTAAAATAAAAAGGCATTAAAAGTAATAATAAAGAATAAATACTGAAATAAAGCGGATTAAATGCTTAGAATCACCTTCTATAGGTGAATATTACGGAGGTGATTGTTTTGTTATTGGTCTACTTATGTTCGGCTAATAGCGAAACAAACATCCCATCAGGACCATTCGTATACCATCATCCACCATTGAGGCTTCTTAAATCATGTACTTGGTCTCACTTTGATTTTACTCAACAAAAAATGTTCTGATTATTGGCAATTCATATCAATAAACTTGAAACAACCACCTAGATGATATTATCCATTTGTATATTACATTTTTGTCATGTATATAAACTTTAAAATAACTGTATATAAACTGTCATGTATATAAACACTTTAAAAAATATAAATAAGTAAATAATACAAGAACAATCCTTTGAAAAATTTAATTTCAATTACAAATCCCTGCAACTGTTATACTGCATGTTATAATTACTTAAATATAGCTGTAAATTCGACTTATGTTTTCTTGTTATGGCAACGAAACTTCGATTAAACTTTATTACTGGCCTGACATCTCGACAAACTCGTCCTTACCAAAGCCTTGAAAATGATTCGAGGTCTTTGATACCATGCATACCCCATCAAACTCCTCCACTCTTCTTGCCAAGCCTCCGTATTGCTCTAAGTACACCGCATCGCAAAACCTTCAGAAGGAAAACAAACTGACCAGTCTCACCGACTAGCGGGACTGGTGATCTTAAATATTGTCACAAAGGCGAATGAGATCCACGCAAGTGCAGTATCTTTAAGTAACGGATAGCATTAAGGAACTGCATGTGGGATAATAATAAAGCTCACAGAGTGTTACGAACGGCAAGAAGTTATAAGTTGGTAATTGCATACACAAGGCTGGCGCGCTCCAATCGAACTCGTTGTAGAAAAAATAGAAATAAAATATAATCGCCCCGGAACGCTTGAATCCGCATCTTCTGGGCCGCTTATTACGGCAATTAAGAAAAAATGGACGGAATCACCTTCTTCCACACAATATACGACCCCGTATAGCCATAACCCACCTGAAACCCGCTCCTGTGCAGCACAAACGACTTTTTTTTTTGAACATGTGTTTAGATCTTCTGTGCTTGTACACCACAGTTATATTAAGCATTATACATTTAAACATTAAAATAGTAATTAAATAATAATTTGTTGCATACATTGCAAGTAATTGTATCCAAAAAGAAGTATATTGGGTATAGAGATTCGAAGCAAAGAACCAACACACTACTACGGAGGCGCCTGTGAGCGTCTTCCTAGGCGATTTCTACTCAAAAAAACAAATTAACCTGCCACAAACACATTAGCACCGTGTAGTCCGTCAACGAAAAGAGTGGCGTGTGGACTGACTTCCGGATGAGTTCGTAACTACAGCGAAATTAGCTGTTGACCAACAACGATATCCTCCAGCGCCTCATTACTGACAGGTGCTATTTTCATGGGCAATTTCCTTTTATGGCTGGCCTGGGTCACTCGTTCAACTCCATTACCCTTCTATACACTTCAAAAAATCGTCCTTCGGGAAGAACAGGAGAGAACTTAAGAAGAAGGAGAAGAAAAAAAGAAAGAAAACAAAGGAAAAACTAAAAGAGGTAAAAAGAGGAAGGAGAATACGCCTAAAATAGGCGAAAAGAATATAACAGGCGTAAGGAGTGCGAGGCAAAAAAGCTGTCTACAAAAAGAAATAACTTGAAAAGAGTTGAGAATAACAGTAGAGGAAAAAACTCAGCAAGAAAACATATGTAAAGGAAATTTAAATCCGGAAAAGATGGGAAGGTGATGCCACAGTGATAATGCAGGATATTTTGTTGTGGTAAAATTGTTCTGACATTACGACGCTGCTAGAAAATTCTGTTATTCAACTGAACAACTTTCTCACAGCTGAATTAGTGTTCTTGTGTAAATTTGCTTTGCCTGAAGAGCCTTCAGCTAACTTCAGCTTCAGAAAGCTGCAGGGCCGGCTCCTCTGGAAATGGCTTGAAGCAAAAGTGTCCTACGTTTATACTCGACTGTTTATACTCTATCTATTACTGTACCTTATCTATTATTGTTTATACTCCACTATATCTGTTTTCATGAAAGGCCGCAGCACTTTATTGGACATTTATAATTTCACACTACATCTGTCTTCCTGTTGGTGTAAAAGCCGAGGTTCCATTGGAATTTCGAAAGTAACTTCTTTCACTCCACTTTAGTAAGAATTCTCGGAAGAGAGATATTCAATTTGTGGAAAAATGCCATTTTAGAAATATAATCGAAGAGATTAGAGACCTACTTAAAGTATCACAAAAAAATTCAATTTCTTAGGAAATATCATCGTACTCGTTTGCCCGATTATTTCCGAATGTACTTGAAAATGGCATGCCTTCTCGATAAAATCAACGTAGATTGAGGGGTGAAGTGAAAAAAGCAACAAATTATCCGTGCCATTCTGATTAGAAATGTTTTTGAATTGGAAAAGAAGCTGCTTCCTAGAGGTTTACGGCTGTGCACTTCTTTGCGTATTACATAGTACGGCACAATGTCAAAAGATACCTCTGCTACTTCTTCCAGTGTGGAAATCAGGTCTCAGAGATTAAAGGCAAAGTCCCACGAAATGGAGGTGATAGGGATTTCAGCGGGGTAATGCCTTATAAGGGATCGTAGATTGTGGGGAGGAGGGTGATTCCGTCCATTTCTCCCTGTCAGTCAGTGTAAACGAACGACCTGGAATTTCTTACGACGGCTTCTGTTGGGGTGGCGCGCTGCAATTGAGGACGTCGTAAGAAGCAGCGTTCCGTCCCTCTTCCCCACAATCTACGACCCCGTATAGGCATTACCCTCCTCAAACCCGTACCTCCACAGATTCGTGGGGTCATGCCTTTAGGGTGTGACGATTGACGACTAGTCCGCAGACTTATTGCAGAGGGAGCAAAGCAACATCAATTTGACTCAATCCAGGGTGATCACAAGAAATGGGGAACGGGAAATACCGAATGCTTATAGTGGAGGCACGGCACCGGATTCCACTGTATCCCTGACATATAGCCGTTCTACAATAAATAAGTTAAGGAAATTAATTAAAAAATTGCTGGTAAAACGCACAATAAAATCTCATCTTAAAGCGTGACCGGACAATGAGTCACACGAGTTTCGTCGCCAAAAATGCATGATCCACTCTACCGTCGTCAAAGCGTTAAATCTGTTAAATCAACATGTGACACCATACCCGGTTACGCGTAACCTCGGACAGTATTCACTATCCTAGAAAGTCGAAAAAAAATGAAATTTTAATCTTTGTGGACGATCTCCTCACTGGATACTACCGCACAGTCAAAGAGATAAGTTCGGAGCATCCGAACACCGTCTGAGCACTCATCTATTCTGAAAAGTTTTGCCTGTTTTCGGCTCACGCATCTGTCGGAACTAAATTCTGGAAGTGTACTCGAAATCAGCTTCCTATTTGCTTTCGAAGGGTACTTTCAAGATTTAATTTTGTCCACTCTCAAGGATTCGGAAGGTTTGTCACGAATTGATCCGTCCTGGACGGTATTTAGGGCACAAGTTGGTGCTAGTGTTGTCCAAATTGAGCGTACTGCTGATGTAGACAGTAATGATGCCACCCCTAAGAAAACAACTTATGTTAACATCACTGCAGTGCGAGTTTCAAAGAAAATTCAAGAAATCATCATATATTTATTCGCTACTAAAGCATATTGCTCCTATCCAGACACATTTTTTTCTTCTTCACTCTTCAATTTACTTATTTTCTCACGAATAGCCCTCTCGGCATCCTCCACATCAATTCTTCTCTGGGAATCGTCAACTAGCTGCTTTCTCAACTTCGACAAAGATTTTGCATGTCCTGCCGCAGCTTTTTCAAGTAGTTTCCCATTCTTTTTCAAAATTTCTTCCAATATGGATTGGATCGTTCGTTTGTCGCTTATCCGCCAAGCATTCTTCTCTTCAAAGTACTGAAAAAAAGAAATATGCTTTAAGAAATTGCTAATATTTGGTAGAAAAAGAGAGGTGACCTTCTCCGCATCCTGGACATCTGTCACAAATAGGCGAAGCGCCTCCAATGCTCCAAGCTTTGTTATTCGTCCATTAACGTAAAATTCTACAATCGACATGAATTGCTTTGCAAATTCGGGGCTGCAAAAAATCTCCTAAGGAACTTATATTCAAATATAGGAAAAATCATCTCAATGCAGTTCTGTCTATAATTTGTATATTTTGATATTCAGTCCAATCAGAAGGTATTGACTCATAGTTTCAGAAGGTTTTAACTCATTATCGAGTGAACGGTCCTTTACGAGGTAGGACGACTTTCAACCGCTCACAGGTGACTCTGAACGTTTACTGTAGTGTGCAGATGGTGATCGATTACCGCGTGGAGTTAGGCGAGGTCCACAGAACGTTTACTATAGATCTGCTAGACGCATAAGGGGAAGGGACCACAGAGATTGCCAATTTTTGAAAACGATTGCAGAGCTGCACAAAGATTTACGTTTAGAGGAATTTAAGATTGCAAAGGTGTAAAAACGTCTGAAGTTCACTTCTGTTGATGTTCGATCCTAAACCTGTCCGAATCAGCACCTAAGAACACCGCCTCAAAAAAAAACTGAAGCTCGACAGAAAACACAGATACACGACATACACGACACATTACTGGCTATCACCTCCCGTTCCTGAAAGTACTCACTTTTCAGGAGGATATGTCGCTTTACTTCTCTGCATAATCAATTTCAGGTCATTCAGCCAATTCACGAAGTTTTCCGCTCCAACAGTGGGTATTCGATTAGCACACAAATCCACGAATCTTGACAAAGAAGGGCTTTCCTGAAATCAAATCTCTTGCAAATTCTCCTGGAAAAGACTAAAAACTCTCAAGCCAGTTCTCCAGAGCTCTTTCTTAAATAAAGATTCCAGATAAGCAGAAAAAACAAAAAAAAAGTAATATCAACAAAATCTCTTCTCTAAAAACCTCGTTCTCGCCAGAAACTAAAACTGATCACCAATTGAATTAAAACCCACTTACAGCATAATAAATAGCTCTTTTTGGTTCAATCCCTAAATTTTGATATTCCATGAAGCTGGGAATGGAAGTCGACACGGACTGAGCGCATTCCGATATCCACTCGGGATGGATCTGTATTAATTAGAAGTTCAACGGTACAATGTTACATGGTCGCAAGCTCTTCACCTTAAGCGTTGGCAGATTTGGTTCTGGCATAAAACGATAGTCTGTTTTCACTTCTTTATCACGCATAGAAACAGTACGCCTAAAATATAGACAAAAAGCTTTAAATTATCTCAACTTGCATCAAACTACCGTACCCATGTTCATCGCACATTCTTGTTTCATTCACTATCGTACCTCCATTGGAAATCACTTTGTAGTGACGATCAATTTCAAAGTTTATGGCTGTGTGAAGATGGCGCAAACTGTTCATATTCTTTATCTGAAAAGTTTTTTCATGCGCTCTAAACATCCCATCGTAGTTTTCCAACCATGAACAGACAGAAATATACCTCTGTTCGAACTCCTTTCTTCCCTAGATGGGTCAGCGAGACATTCGCGTCAACTCGAAGGTGGCCCCCTAAAAATACAACCTGAAGTACAATTTTTTGGAGTTTTTCTTTGTGTTGGATGTATCTTATCTAATAATATCTTCTCGTTCAAAATTAGAATAGAAATAAGAAAAAATAAAAGTAAAGAATAAAATAATAAAATAGTAGGAAACGTCGACTGCCGCAGGATCCACAAAAAAAAAGCTGTCATCAACTGGTTACAAACTACGTCGCAAGACCCATTATTAGGTGAAAATAAACCAACATGAGAAATTACCGCGAACGCTATGTTCAAGCTAAATAATGCAAATAGTCTTACTATGCATTTCTCCTTTGCATATACCGTAATGCATCAAAAGTAGACGAAGTTGCTGTACAAAACACATCGCTTCCAACGCTGTAGAAAAGTCCGGAGTACTCACGACTTCTACTAGCGGTACACCTAGGAGTGAGATATAAATTATGAAAAAATCTGACGATAAAAATACATCTTGAAAAATCTTCAATAACCTGCACGATTGAGATCAATAAGTGAAATAGGGCCACAATGGATCGATTTACCGCTGTCCTGCTCTAATTGTAGTTGAATTATGCCAACCTGAAAAAGAAAAGCAGCGTTCGGTAGCCACTTTCCAGGAAACCATGTGACTGCAACATAACCTGGGACAACCTAAGATCTCTTTTCCAAATACAGTAGCGCTCACCTCTTTTGTGTACGGCTGTATGTCCTCTCCATAAACTGAAAATCGAAACTTTCCATTTCTTGCGACAGGTTGTTCGTTTTGGGTTATTTGGTACCTGAAAAACTTGGCTACACACGAAAATCTTAAAAGCATCGCTGTTTCAAAGTTTAAAGAGTGGAATTAGATAATGGATTTCCCAAGATAATCGGGTTCCTGCACAAATTGGGATTCGAGAGAACCCTTCAATATTTCTAATACGCTATTTGGTACAAATGTATGGTTATTCTAACACGTCGTTAAAACCAGATAAAATATCTTTCTTTCACTTCAAACGTTTTCTTCCTTATGAATTCTCTTACCCAGCTGGCATATCAGCATAGAAGTAGTGTTTCCGGTCGAACCGACATTTGGATGGAATCTCGCAGTTTAACAAAATTCCCAATCGGAGAGCATGCTAAGAGCAGAACATCAGTGATCGAATGGTATCAGTATGCTTCTTACTGTAGCAGTAGTAGTAATGTTAGGATAAAATTGTGCAATAAAGCTGACCGTAAAGTGATTCTTTTCCATTCTTACCATGACACACGCTTTATTAAGTGTTGGCAACGTTCCTGGAGTGGACATGTCCAATGCTGCAACTTGCGTATTTGGTGCAGCATCATCAACAACTGCGACAGAAGAAAACAATTTTGTTCGAGTATTCAGTTGTACGTGCACCTGAATGATGAAATTGAGCATCTACTGCTCTTCATTCATGGAATGTCTCCGTACAACCTCTAATCCAATCACAGGTCGAAATTCTTCCCTAGACAAATTACGGACTTGGCAGAGCCTACGCCTCCATAATATCAGCGGTAGTCGACTCATCAACACTTGCTGCTATCCTACTATAAAATCCTTTCGAAATCAGAGATAAAAGATCAAATGAGGTAGAAAATCACTAAAAGAAGCTGGGATATGCCGATTTTGCTCAATACATCAACACGAATTCTTTTAAAAATTGTTTTATTACTTCTAAAATAAAGTCGAAACGGAACAAATGCAGATTCTAGCACAGAAGACAATGGCACAACACACAACAGCACAGTCTCTGTGTAGAAAATGCATAGATATCTCCAGAAAAGGAAAGAAATAAATAGAAATCCAATTTGAACCGAATAACGATTTAACAACAAAATCATAATAAACAAATTTGCAACGGGAACAATCAAACCCAAGCATGCATATCAACCGATAACAAATTATTGGACGGAAAGAATATTACAGATTGGTTCCAATGCCAGATCACCGCTTCTTACCAGACGTCTGAGAGCTGCTTGTAATTCATTGACGACTGTTTTCGCTGCACCTTCTACCGATTGAAGATACTTCTAAAGCAGGAGTATGTGTTCAAATAAGAAAGAAAACAATGCATAAAACCAAACTATATGGAGACTCACTCCCATTCGAAAACCAAACTATATGGAGACTCACTCCCCTCCGAATTCTTGATGTAAAACTTCCATCTATACTGAACTATTTCCAGTTAAATATTACCTTCTTTCATTGTTACGGTCATTGTGATTGACCTCAACAAAACTGGCTCAAAAACTACTACGCAAATTCAATTAGTTGTCGATCTCTTCGCGAACCGATTGGAACTAGAAAATGCTAGATGACGAGTCACCGTCAAAATTTCTTTTCAATATGCATTGCTTCTACCACCTCAAAGAAGACCTTGAATTATGATTTTTGGGGAAGTTACACGAGGAAAAGCGAGTGTCGCATGCTTTGGTTAAATACCCAGCGAGAATGTTCAGTGCGTATGAACAAAAAATAAAGAGGATTTGCGATGTACATAAAAGAAATTCAGGAAAAAGAGAATTGCGATGATCACAAAGATTTGGCATAGTGCTTCATGTCCGAAATTCCGGAAGAAGGATGGGAACAATTTACTTCTCACATTTAAGCAGGCATAAAAGCATAGATAAACACAAAAATGACACCAGAAACTAATAAATGAAGACCACTCACATCAAAGCCTTCTTGTCCTTCTTGGAAATGGAACGCATATACCAGAGCCAGCTCGGAGGAAGATCTTACAGCTGAGTTGCTTTCTTTTGCTCCATTAACAAGATGAGGAACAATAAGCTGAAACACATTCATTCAAAAAAGGTGCATGAGTGGCTGAGCTACACGAACTAAAAAGTTCAGGATCATAACAGTTTTCACCTTCAAGAGGTCATTCTCTAGCTGAGAAGTGGTTGAATGAAGCACATGTCCCAGAGAAGCTGCTGCAACTCTTCGGACTTCCACTGCTTGATGGCTAAGTGCACGACCCAAGGCAGAGAGCAGATCTCGGTCGGGTTTCGATCCTTCACTAAAAGCAAGCTTTCAGAGAAACTATAAACCTAGCAATTAAATAATGTTTTGTCTAGACCTTGCTAAAATATGAGCAGCAGCTCTCAGAGCAGCACAGGCAACAGTAACGTCCGCTGCTGAGAATGCAGCTAGAAATGCGGAGCGGCATTCGGATTGGACATTAGACCAGACGGCAGCAGCGTCAGACTGAAATCCAAAGTTGTGGTTTTGCAAATAGCGTAAACAACAAAACTACACAATATAAAAAAAAAAACGTAGAAAAAAGTTTACAGACGAAATGTTGTTTGAATGCAACTAACCTGACACATCTGCTGCAAAGCAAAAGCCATAGCTTGACGAACTCGCGGTTTCGAGCAACTTTCAACATCTAAAATGTATGAAGGAAATTATGTATGTTTTCCTTGCATATCATTCACCCTAGGAACACCGTTGGTCCTTCAACGTCTTTCGAAATTCCTAAATTTTTGGTTTTCGTTAAGTATTTATGTTCTCACCCTTGAAGATGTTCTTCAAAAACTGCTTCGTCCTAACAGCCAACTCTCCATATAGAGCTCCACTACACATAGTCAGTGAAGTGTCGAGTTCAGTAGGCGTATCCACAGGAACCTTTAAATACATTTTTTTGCGAAGGTAGGAGGAAATTGAGAAGAAATTTTATTGAAGCAATATTACCAAGTATTGCAGTTCGCAAACTCGATATCCTTCTTGGATTGTGGATTCCGACAGAGGAACAGTTAGTTTGCCAACCAATGCACGAGCAGCCACGAAAGTTGTTTCACTAAAAGAAGACTGTCTAACCATTGAAGAAAAAACAAGAATGCTCCAGAGCAAAGAAAGGGGAATATACGGAACAGGCACTTTTTCTAAAATAGTACACCAGAGGTTTATCGCTAATTATACATACATGGATTCTTCCAAATAGCGGTAATTTCAATAAAATATTATTTGAAGTACTTAGCTCAACGAAAAAGCAAAATGAACAGCTACGTGAAAACAATTCAGCATTCAAAAAAACTTGAGAATAGGATAGAAAGTTCTTCCCTTTGTTTGCTTCTTTCAATGACAGTGAAGGAGAAGAAAGCTGTTAAGGACGAGAAAAACTTACAGAAGAGCCTGATCTTGTGAATGCGCTAGCAACTTCAGGATCTCACAAACAAGAGGTTCAGGCTTCACATGAATTCGCAACAATCGAGAAAGCGCTCCTTGAAAAAATGAAAATTCGGTATTGGAGTATAATAGAAATCCAAAAGCCTAAAAGTGAGAAAACAACAATTCACCACCAGCTGCCAATCGGACAGGCCTTGATGAAGGTTCCTGCAAGGCTTTAAGGAAAGTTGACTGCAGTTGTGGCAAGAATGGACGTAGCATTGCATCCACCTTGAAAAAAAATGCTCAAAAGAGACAATAGCAAGACGTTGGGTGAGAATATGCTCATACACATTGTGATTCAGGGAGATCCATATGTTTTGAAAATGCACCTTGTCTAACAATTTACTCAGCGCATCCAGAACAGCTAGTTTCACACTGGGTGGGTATCGGTCACCCAAAACTCTGACAAGCGGTCCTGTGATATTGACGACATGAGGTTTGAGAGCGGTAGGATCGGATACAGATATCATCATTCCAAGGGCCTCTCCAGCTAAGGCTTTCAGTTCGACACCACCTGAATATTGAAGAAATCAAGTTGAAGAATTGAACGATAGCAAAATAGAGGAAGTTTATGAGAAATTGCGGAATAAAAGTAATACCCTCAAAATTACTAAATCGTCCCTTGCTTACTGTTTGCGTGACTTATCCCTGCTTATTCTCATTCTACTCTTTTCTCCTTGCTCGAGTTTCTATTGTTTATTTGTATTCATTCCTTGCCTCTTACTCTGGGCACGCCTTTGAGCGTAATAAATAAATAAATAAATAGGATGGAAAAAAATATGCAGGTCACGTATCATTTTCCCTCTAATTCGCTATTCTCACCTTGCAATATGGACTCCCTAAGCATGGGCAGCAAAGGTTGCAGGGCCTTTGGATGAGCAAAACCAGGGATGTCACGGCCCTTTGCTTGAGCTACCATGAAGTTTAAGGCTTTTTTCACAATCGGAATAGTCTCCTTCAAAAGATAATTCATTAATTGGAATGAGTAAATGTTTGTATTTCCCGCAAGTCTCAGAACACTGCAGAAGCAAAAGAACAAAAAAAAAGTTAAAAAAAAAACCTAAAATCGACAGACGATAGTTTCTCATACAACGGAACTTGCCTGCATCTCTTTTTGATCCAACGCTTGTGCTACCCCTATTGCGGAGTTCACGGCGTGATCCACGATTTGTGGGTTCGTCGAAGTATACAAGTGCAATAGCCCAGGAAGTAGATCACCCACCAAATAATTGAGATTAACCTGTAGAAAATGGCTAGAAATGAATGATGGTTCCCGAAAAAATTTCATAAAATTGAAACTAACCCCGCTCTTGGTAACAAACGTATGCAAAAGCACCACGGCCGGCACATTTCCTTTACCTCCCTGTTTCAAGAGATAATCAACTAAGACTGGCACACCTTCATCGTCAGTCACCGCTATCACAACCTTCTCGCAGCTATCAATCATCTGAAGATAAACTTTGCTTTTAGAATTACCATTAAAGAAAAAATGGGTGCAACATGAGCAAAAAAAATCTTACAGGATCATATTGGTCGTTGGTTTGGCAAGCTGAAAGGAGGGCATCTAGGACACGAGAGAGCTGTCGAGAAAGTGAGCCACCTGGAAGGAAAGAAAAATGTTCAAATCCATATTCTACTGTGAACAAAAAGTAGTAAAACTTTTCAGTTTAAAACTCTCGGATTTATTCAAGTGCATTTTAAAAAATTTCTTATGTTGAAACAACCTTTACTGACATCTGTGCCAAATTTCATGACAGCAGCTTCGATTGTTAATGGGTTACGCTTGTTGACGTTTGCCACCAAGAAATGATTTTTCGCCTGCGCCACCTCACACAATTTTGGTTGTTCGTGACTTTTTCGTTGAAAATTCCAAACATATCGTTCCGCAACCGCCCTATTCACCTGATTTGGCTCTGTCTGGCTTTCGGGCTCTTCCCTAACCCAGAAAATCACTTCGTGGTCATCGTTTTGATTCGATTTAAGAGATAAAAGCGGCATCGGAGAGGGCGCCCTTCCCGGAAATCGAGTATAACAAATGTTTCGAAGATTGGAAGAAGCGCTGTTATAAGGGTATTGGTGCCGAAGGGAAGACTTTGAAAGAGACGAAATAAATTTCAAAATATAATATACTGGTTTTTTTTATAATTGAAAGGTCTTGCCTCTTTTTGATCACAGTAGTAACTTTGAAACTACAGAAGTGGAGACTTGCAAAAAGAACACGTTATATTGGAAAAGAGAGCTTACCAGCAACAGAAGCCAAGCTACACAAAGCATGGACGTTGATTGGTGGACGGGTAAGGCGTGGTAGCAAATACGGTAGCATTTGTCTGGAATACTTTTTTTGATGAAAAAAACTACATGGGTAATAGTTGCTTGGTCATCATCGGCGCATTCCCAAGCTTACCTGCTGTTTTGCTTCATGATCTCACACAGTCCAGCCAAAACATCTTCCTTTTCAGGAGTAAGCTTCTCAAGTAGCGGTGTAATTATCTCATCCAGTGCTTCGTGACCAACCATCTGAAATAATTTTTTCTAGCTAAATACGATTTGAGCAGATCTTACCAAACTTCAATTAGATACCGAAATTTATTGGAACCTTCTGATTTTTCTTACCTACCACAGATGGTGTTAGTTAAGAGGAAAATGAAGTCAGGAAAACACTTGCGAAATCCAGATAAAACTCACAATTATGAATGGTTTGAGAGGTTGTTTTCAGAACCTTCCAACAAAAAAGATGACAAAAGAAGTAGAAGCGATAATAGAGAATTCACTCTTAGTCATAAACAAAAATCGAGCAAACTACAAATTGAACGGACTACAAAAATAATACATTAGCTTACGGTACTTTTAACTTTAGATAGACCACATTTTAGTATTAAAATATAAACGATGGCTACTTTCGAACTTCGTTTACCTGATACAGTACTGAGAAAGTATCGGCTGCCGCTGATCGCACCACTGGCGACGGATCACATATAGCGTTACGAACTGGTGTTACCAAACTCTCTAGATAGTGGCTAAGGACGTCCTTAATAAAAAAAAAGTTGATAAATAATACTTTAACTGAGAAAAAGAAGACAATCAGAAAGTACCTTGGTGATGTTATCCATGATTTCATGAAGAGCAATAGCTACTCCCACACGTTTTTCAAGCTCTTCAGACTTTTGGTTCATTTCTAGTACCGGCAAAACCTGAACGCGCTTACATAATTAGGACCTAAGTAAAGTGAGAAGAAAGAGAATTTCACCTCGTTGATGATTTTATCGCCCATTTTCCTTACAAGTTCACCCAAACATCTGGCACCCATTTGTTGACGCTCTTCGCAAGTGGAAGCAAGAGAATCGACCACCTAAACGATATAAATCCGTCAAATCCATGATGTCATTGAGATAACTAGAGTTCACCATTTCGAATAGCAATTTCATGATCTCCTTCAGAGTACGTGGTGTATTGGCGACAACAATCTTCCACACATGACCAGCCGCTTGTCGCACAACGAGAGCAACATCGGATCTACAAAATAATTCTAATAATGAATAATACAATATTTCCCTAACTTAAACTAGATGATAGTAGATGCGTCACGCAATCGATTACCTAGCCAAATAAAGGCCAGCCAGAACGTGATCTCTACACTGTTGCCCAAGCGCTCGCACAATACTCTTGCCAGCCTGTTCCATACCCATGGTGTCATCCTCGTTTGCAGTCGATGTCGTACTTTTGCCAGACACTCCTGGCATGAAAAAAGTATAACAGAAAGGAAAGGTTAAATGGAAATTTCCAGATGACTAAAAGTAAAGAAAATGCATGAATGGCGATCGCATTGCGAAATCTAGTGGAAGTGAAAAAGTTGAAAACTCAAGTAATACATAGACGGAGACAAAAAAAAATAGAATAGAAGACAAATTCCCAAAAAAAAAAAACAAGGAAATCCGAATCCCCCTAACCTGATATATTGAACAAGAAATCTCCGATAAGTGTGACAGCAGCATGTCTGATCCTCCAATTCTCATCATGGAGAGCCATTTGCAGTTGTGGCAATAACAACCGACGAGCATGTGAACAGTACTGAGCAATCAGACGCTGCCCAGCTTTAAGCGCAGATGCACGGACATATCTGAGTAAATTAATAGGTGGAAAACAAGAATGAAATGAGAAAGTGAAAAATGTAAAACGTACTCATTCTCATCAGCCAATGCTTTGAGAATAGGTGGCACAATTTGGGGTAGATATGGCAAGAATTTCTCTCCAAACACCATAGGCAAGTAGATGTACATAAGAATATACCCGTCGCGAGTTTCGGCACTAACCTACAAGTAAAAGTGGAATGCTTCCCAGAAATGATTGTATAAAAGGTTCGTCTGATCTGAAATCACCTCAGGGCTTTCCGTTGCAGCGATAATCTCAGGCATAACGAACTCCAGCTGCTCCGCGCCAATTCCAGCCAGTACCTCCGAAAGACCTTGAGCAGCTCCGGACCGATCCACAGTCGATTGTGGAGATACCTTGAATGCTCAATTAAGGATATCATCATCTAACAGGAAAAGACCTCACCAGCTTCTCTTTCAACCATGGTACAATGCTACTGCGTAACCTATCGCTAGTGGCATCTGTGGATCGCGCGACAATCGCTCCAAGAGCTCTCGCGGCTACTGTGCGGATTTCCGGCACAGGATCAAGGAGTGACTTTTGGAGACCCGGCACCAAATCACACAAATACGGCTCCATATCCTAGAAACGAAACACAGAAACTGATAGAACATGACAGAACGCTGAAAGCCCCAAGTTTGCCAATAGTTACCTTATGCTCTGTGAGGGTGTAAATGTTAGCGATAATCTGCGCCGCAACCTTTCTGGTCTCGCTATTTCTGTCTTCGAAGGCTCTACGGACGATTGGCATAATAAGAGCAAGAGATGGCGCGTCAATGTAGTGAATGAATTTCGTGTTGAGAACAGCCTGTGGAAGCAAAACTTCCGCTACAAGAATAAAAAAAAAACAAAAATATCCCTTACTTGTAGAGCATAATTGGTTTTGCTAGCAGGATCAAGCAGTCCAGCCATTAATTGATTAGTGACACCCAAGATTTCCGGATTTCTGATTACGCTTGCAATTTGTCTCAGTGATTTTTCACCGCTTCTTTGTACCTAAGTCATTTCTTTGAGTTGTTAAAACCACATAAATAGGAAGACAAGGAATGAAAAAGCATGTAAGCTACAGTAGCAACAGATTTCTATGAGTGGCAGTACCTTTGAAGACGAGTCGGCCAGCACCTCTATCAGTTTAGGTACTATGTTCGGTAGACATGCAGATAGTTGTCTGGGAGCACAGAATGCCATAGAACCTAGCAGTTCTGCCTAAAACATGTTCCATTTGAAGGTGTGTTGCCTTATAAAACGAGATTGATGGATGGACGACTCCCCTCCTTCCACATAGATGAGTAAATAAACTTTTAAGAAACTTAATAGGCCCAAAAGAACTTACCGCTGCACATTTTGTCCTCCAGGACTCATCATCCAACGCAGTGAGCAAAGATGGCAGAACAAGCTTCGTTCCATGAGGTGACATTGATGACATCATCGCTACAGCGGTATCCTTAAAGGTCAAATGGTAGAGAAGAATAAGAATACAACAAGTATGCTAGCGAACACACCTCAGCAGCTTTTCTGACATTCTCATCGCTATCTCCAAAGCAGAGAAGAAGTGAAGGCAATGCTTGGATCATATAAGGTTCGAAAAGTTTCCCAACGGTACTAAAAGACTACCATTCAATGTATTAACTGAGAAATCTCAATTGGAAAAATTAGCACGAACACCTAGTTTCTCAGTTGAGAAAGAAAAATAAGAAACACCGCATCTCATCCAGCAAAGTTTTGGATAGAAGTAGATTAGTATAAAGAAGGTCTAGGTAAGAAAGAAAAGGTCAAAATATATAGAAGTGAAAGGGGTTCAAAACCAAAAATTAGTTCGCAAATGACATTTTGCGCCATTATATTTGAGGTAGCTTACAAACCTGCAAAGAATCTCCAGCGCTAATAGACCTCCTTCTCGATGCCTTACGTTCTTTTTTTCCAGAAGAGCCTTCTGAATCGAAGGCAAGAGCTCCAATTCCTGAACAAAGTAGGAACAGGATATCACTTTCACGAGTATATAGTAACGAAGAATGCTTTTTTTTTTCTCGCCTAACACCAATTACTGGGTTTAAGTGGAAATTTCGTTTGTAGTCCAAAAAGTCCTGTTTTCAAGCTAATCGAAATAAGAATTCGTACTTTAAGAGAGGCCACGCCCAACCCCTTGACTATTCCACCAATACCATATGCCGCTCCTCTACGTTCGCCATAAGAATCAGCTTCGAAGAGTAGCCATTGCAACTTTTGGACTAATGACTTCACTGTATCCTTTATGGCTGGAACCAAGGGAGAAAGGCATCGCGACACGGACTCTTGGACCTACAGAAATGTCAAGTTGTTTTAGTGAAATTTTAAAAAAGAGGAAAAATGAAAATACCGCTTGGCTGGGGGTTGACAACGCTTCCATGAGCCTAGCCACAATAGCTCTAACTTTGTCTGAGGAAGGGTCTAGGTACTGTGCTAAGGTTCCCAGGAGTACAACCAGTCCTTGTCGCAAGTTATCATGTTCTCCTCCATTGGGAGTGGCGTCAGATAGATTTTCTGGATGAGAAGAATGCAGGTATGACTAAAACGTCATTACCAATCCTAAGCACAAACCTAGAAAAGGCAGCAATTCGTTCATAATTTCTTTCCCATGATTGCGAATCACTTCCACTGCAGCGCTGCGCATTCCGTTACGACAATCTGCATTACGGTCAGCTAATCCATGCGGAGTCACCTAAATCAATAAATAAACAAAGAAGCTAATTCCAAAAAAAAACTTCAGAAATATTTCCTTTATTCTTCTTAAAATGACAGAAGAACTACGAAGAAAGGCATTCAAAATAGTAAAGACGTTCAAAAACGTAGTTCTTCAATTTTATCATAATTTAATTTCCATCATAATGCAGCAAAAGTTACCAGCTTGATGAATCGCATAGCATCCTGCACTCGAACGTGTCCAGCTAGTCGTCCTAGAACTAATCCAACTCCACTCCTCCTAGCCCAGTCGTCCTTGCTATCCATAACCATTCGTCCCACTTCGTCATACACCGCAGGGCGTATCTGAGCCAGGTCGGTGTACACCTGAAATTATAAATCTTTTCTTGAACCCAATTCATGTTATTGTAGAACGTAAAGGCAGACTTTGTCAATCTTGTTCAGAACTACAGGCATGCTAATGACGATCTCTTGAACAAAGGCTGCCGTTGCATTAGCAGCCGACTCTCGCACAAAAGCGATATCGGACACACATTTATCTGAAAGATAAAACTTTATTAAACAAACGAAGAACCAAACAAAATAATTCTAGAACATAGACATACCAATGAGTGGTTCGGCCATTTCTGGTTTCAGATGGAAAGAGGACTCGTACCACAATCCGTCTGCTCTTTCAACTACAGCTTCAAAGGGATCAAAGCGGGCAATGAAAAGCCGAACGAGGCAATCAACTGAGAATTCCGGGTCATCAGAGGAGAGCACAAGACGAGTGAGTAGGTTCGGCGCTGACAACACCTAAGGTGAATTTTTTTCCAAAAATAATTCTTTGAAGATAGCTAATAGTAAAGCATAGTAGAACTACAGTGTTACAGAACAACCACAAGGGAATAGTCCATAAAGTCTATAGAAGACCTAAGAATTCATAAAGTTAAAGTTTAAAGTTTCTGGTGTTAATCAATCCGCTCGGGATGCGCCCCCACGTTCACTTCAATTCAGAGTCGTTTGAGGTCTACGAACGTGTAACTGGCCTATACAATGACTTGCGGTGGCTAGCCGATGTGTCAAGTCAGTGCTTTTATCCTCCCAGACAAGTCTGGTACCAATTTATCGACCCCGGAGGGATGAAAGGCTTGGTGAGCACTAGGGCGGATTCGAACCTCCAATCGATCGTGCAGGAAGCGGAACCTCTAACCGCTACACCACACCCGCCCGATATAAGAATTCATACGTCCAAGAATTGTAACTTTGCTATCTGAATAATGGAAAAACAGTACTAGTAACTAACCTTCAGTACAGTTTCCCGCACGTCACCACTCTCATTATCCATATAATTTAGCGCACTTCTTACAAGATTGACCACTCTCGGTCCAGTGTCCATAGTGTCATTAGCCAATCCAGCCAACTGCACCAACGCCTAAAAACCATTTAAGAATAAACCAGCCGAAAATATTGGAAAGCTGATTCCAAATCCAGTCAAGTTCAAAAAAATTGACGAAAGATCAAAATGAGTAAGTATGGAATGAACAGGGGGCATCACCACATAAAAATTGAAACAACACCTTCTTGGACGGAGCAGTAAGGCTACTCGCATACTCTGTCAACAGTAGAGTTGCATATTCATTCATAGGAAGCTCCAACACCGATCCATCCTAGAAAGAAAACATTGCAAATCAAAAAAGGCAAGTTGATAGTGACCTGAAATTAATTGAATTGATTCGGATTATTCAATTTTCAATGTCGATTGAAGTTGCAAGAAATTTGCATCCGAATTCTTACTTCTATCTGCATGTGGATGTTCTTTATGCCATTTTTAGAAGAGCTGCGCCTAATCTTAAAATCTCTGACATGTAAATGCATGGTCGACCTACTTGTAAGTAGTTGTAGTATAAAGCATTAGTAGTATTAAAGGATCAGAACGAAACGAAGAAACAGAACGAACTTCAGCAGCATCGAATACAAGTACCTTCTATTCGATTAATGAATTCGAAGTCCGAAATAATACTTGGAAAAAAATGGTGGTTCTCACGCTGTCTGTGAATGCTATGTTGTTTTTCCGGATCCTTACTGTGTAATAACGACAATTCTTCTTATTATTAAGTACGCGATGTCTTACCTTAAGGAACCTTTTGTGAATAGCATTTTGGAGCAGTGTCAACACCGAATCTCTAGTTTCGTCCGAGTAGCCATTTGACGGATCCAAGAGCAAGCGAATCATAGGATAAAGGAATGTTAACTGCGTAGCGCCAACGATATCTTCAAATTCGAACGTTTCATCCTGTAATTTAATTATCAGACCAACATTACCCACATGCAAGTCCATGTGGATAACAAAAGAGCTCACATCTTCTCCAGTTTCCACCACAAATGCTCGCTCATTCAAGAATTGTAAACTGCGTAGCACCGCCGCTGGGAGTGGTTCATCTGCCCAGTTGGTAACGCGCCAATGCGATCCAATCACGCGCAATGCGGTACTACCCAGCAATTCATCTATAACAAAAATTTGAATTATTGAAATAGTTGATGTCCTTCGAGGGTAAAAATGGAGGAAAAAACTGTCAGAACCTACCCAAGTAATCTTCAGTGTGCGGGAACGCTACGTCTCTATAAGCAAGGAACAGCTGAGCTGCTTCCCTGCTCACCAGATGGCTTCTTGTCAAAGGAATGCAAAAATTGAAGAGGATTTCAGGCCTAAAATAAAGGAAATTCAATAAAGATTAATTGATTAATCAATTAATTGTTCCTGAACAAAATCCTTCCAATTTAGACCCGCTATACCAAGTCGGCGCTCTTATTCGAAAGAATAAGCGCCGCTACTAGTGAATCCAATGTAGATCACAGGCCACGTTTGCGCTGCATCCATCCGCGAGAGTTCTCTACTAATGAAAAGTAGATTGATTTAGCATCCCCATGTAGTGTACAATCCACCATCCGCCCCGATAATCAGCTCTGATCTTGGGCTAGATCACTGGACTCACCGTTTGCGTCGAAAAATGCTGTCAAGCTACTCAAACGATTTCATGTATCGTCAAAAGCATGTTCTTTACTTTCATCAAAAGCACTAGGGTGAATGAACTTGAAAACATCCAACGACGTCGCTTTCGTTTGCTTTCGTTTTGAAACGGAATATACGGTGGGCTGCTTCGAGTACGCACACATACGCGCAGGGTTTGCGAAAAAAAAACCAGTTAAGAAAGAAAGTATATGATTTCAAGATCTTCACATAAGTACAATTTGCAGTTTGCTATATATTTGCTATATAGAAGGAAACATAGTAAACTATGAAGAAACAAAAGAACATCGTAAACACACCTAGCAAATGCTCCTTGGTTATCGGCAGCCACCATGGCCCTGGTTTCATCTAGCTTCGCTTCAGCAACATTGTACATTTCCCGCATATCTTCTCGAATTTCCTAAAAAGATGTTTTAACAAAGAGAAACTATTATCATTGCTGAAAATACCTTTTCCTTCATAAGTTCCTTCTCCATAACTTGTTTTTGAGCAGTTGTCAGCTTGCCTTCCTTCCGTTTTTTCTCTGCTAGTTCTCTTCTGAGCTGCATCTCAGCTACTTGTTCTCGGAAGCTATACGCTTTGTTTTCTCGTTTCATATTGTAACTGATTTCACCTTCATCACTATAAAAATACACCATTTAACTACACAAAGAAGTTGGAGTATATCTTAGAAAAAAATTCACACTCACAAGTCCAGCACCTCCATATTGTACAAATGCCCTTCCTGGCAGTGATATATAGCCACATGCTTCTCCGGAATTCTTGTATACTCATTAACTTTCAGTTCATTTATGCTTTTTTCAATGTGCTCCCAGAGTGTTTTTCGCAGTGAAGGAATATTGAGTGCCACTAAGGTGATTAGCGCATTATCACTAAATAACAATTCTATAAGAAACACCTATTTGATTTTCCTATTGTGATACTGTAGCAGAAACATACCGCACACAACGATCTGAGCACTTGAGCACTCGTTCAATAGCAGTTTCTCTAAACACTTCGCCTCCAATCCACCGATCACTATCTGCCTGAGTATGCATCCATCGTAGCCATACAGAACCATCAACTTCAACTATAAACAAAACACTATAATCGACCAAACCAAAATTTCGAGCGAAGTAGTCTACGGACTTTGCGAAATTGCTGAATTTGCAATAGGTCCAATGGTGCAACATTATACACCTTTCAAAACACTCGCTTATTTCTATTTTTTTTAGTATTTTTCAAATAATATGTGTGGAATGTCGCTCCAACTGATTAAACACAGCTCCATAAATACTATGCAGAATTACGAAGTAAACAATATGTGCACATCAAAAGACGTACGGCCCTTTGCGGTCATATTTGTAATTAAGAATAACATGAATAGAGTTGGAGACACTTGCTGATTTACCCGTTCTGTATTTCCAGATTCACTACGAAGAATGTTCGCTACCAGACTTATAGTGTGCTCAATGGTGAATATAACACCGAATGGTTTATGTAAATTGTCTCAAAAAAAGCAAAGAGAAATTAGATAAGAAAGGGTTTTAATTTCTCTCCTTTTCAAAAATAGAGTCAATAACTACATAATATGCCCCGGCAAAGGTGGTGCAAGACGGATAAAATGATAAGTTGACAGATAATATAAAACTAAGTCTGTTCCAACCTAGACGAGGTACCGACGCCAACAGTAAAGTATGGATCGCCAGTCTTTCAAGTTCTGGTCCTTTAGGAGTAAGTAGTAGTCGAAGAACCTTAGACAATAAGTAGAAGTTTAAGAAGCTCAGATGTCTTTTTTGTGACAAATAACAACTTACCAACACGTACCACTCTCCTGGTACCGTAAACGATGCCGAATCCGAGTGGTTATGCCGCACTTTTCGTAGCGTCTGGAACATTCGAACTAAGAAGAAAGATAACCAAAACAATCAGTCATAGCTTACCTGATCTAAAAATCCATTGATAGTTTCTGTAAAGATAACATCTGCAAGTGCTTCAGCAAAGTGAGACTCTTCAATGGTTAGTATCCGTTCAACCGCGAGTGAGGCACGTTTCCTGACTTGCCAATCCGGCCAAAAAAGCAATACAGAGAGAGATTTGAGCATGAGCGGAGGATAACAGCCCGTCTGAACGAGAAAGTGCATAAGCAAAGATATGAGAAAATACAAAATCGACAACAGAAGATCTGAACACTGTTTGAGATTAATGCACGAACGTACCTTGTCCGAAAATGGTCTTTCAAGAACGGCTTTCTCAACTAGATCAACCCATGTGGTGGCGTCATCTGCACACATTGCAGCGAGCGGTTTATCCTAGGAGTATTTTTCTTCACGGTATTAGGAATAAATAAATAAATAAAGATGTGCAAACGAACCTTCAAAACACTATCAAAAGTTGTAACTTTGCCCCACACTTTCGTATGATTTGGAGTGCCAACTTCACAACTTTTTAAAAGAAGAGCAGCTAGACAGATAAACTGCACGGGTTCCTTCGAAGCTGCCTCAAGCTCCTGCCAAAACTGTTTCTCACATTCGGTTGGCATTGATTTCATACCGCCTGGAAAATCCAGCCATCAATGCAACTTCGTCTCAGATTACTGAAATTCTGTGGTACAAATTCACTTACGACTAGCAAAGATATCAGCCAACGATCGATATCCAATATGCCGAGCCACCATCGGGACCTGTGGAGCGTTCTGAAACAAAAGAACGGATTCAACATCTTAAGAAGATCCTTCGAAAAGGAAAGTCTCACTTTAAAAACAGTAGTTAGCGCTGGTGAACTATTACTCAACCATCTTGCCCAAACAGTGGCTGCCATCCATTGCGCAGTTACGACATTTTCATGAGCTTAATATAGGAGCTAATATAGGAGCCCAAATAAACTGTCTCCTCAAAATAAACAGGTTGAGCGGTACTCACTCTCTTTATCGGGAGAAGTGATTCTTGTCACAACACCACTTGCAATCTTCTCCAAGGCTTCATGATTTGCATTTTTCGCCTTAGCGCATTTCGCTACACCTTCCAAAAGAGCAACACGTTGTTCGGAAGTTTTTGCCGCTGAAAAAAATAACGGCCGAAGAAATGAGACTAAAAATCAGAAACGCCGGAGTTCTTCAAATCACTAAGATTCTTTTGATTAAGGCACTTTTGAAGAGTAGATCTAGTTCAAATAATAATTCTTTTGTAAGGCAATACTGCAAGAGAATTATCAATTCTGGCTTATGAGAACATGAAAAGGTCTAGATACAACAACAGCAGAGGAAAAGCGATAGCAGCATTTGACGACAACTCGAGACTTCGTCACTCCCTACGCCGTCTAAGCTAGATGCAACTGATCAATCCCCTCGTGATGCGTCAATGCGTCCGCAACTCACTCACTCACAGGGGCCAATCCATGTATCAGGTCAGGTCCATGTAACTCTAATATTCCAAACTCTGATGGCGACTCATCGACATCACAGGAATAATAGAGTTGGTTGGCCAGGGATGTATTCGAGCCGTCGATCGCTCAAACTCCACGGAACGTTTTAAAACAGTGCTACACTCATCTGCTATATAATATTACCACATATATTCTAAGATAGTAATTTGTAGGAGCAATCTTTGTTGCACTGCGCTGCATATTAGCTACATTATGCTCATTCCTAACAACATTTCCATCCTCTTTATTCCGCCTTGTAAGAGAACAAAACAGTATAATGCAGCTTGCATCAATTTCAGTGTAGAAAAGAAACATAGCATCAAACGAACCTGACAATTGTTCAAGAAGATAATTTACAATCTTTTCAACAGTAGCTGCTTCTCCCGACTTTGCTAGCGCTACAACTCCAGCAATAGCAGCATCTCTCAGTTCTTCAGACGATGATGTCAGCAAAGCTAAACAACAGTGCCAAATAAAAAAAAGCCACTATATCATCTTCACAACCATAAAATTTCCGAGGAACTCATGAGTAAACCTGATACTTCCCCAGGAGAGATTGAAAAAAAGCAGAATCCTACTACCCTTGACCTGGCTAGTTCAGGACAATTATGAATGACTTCGTGTTTATTTCTTACAGTATATACGCAGCAAATGTACAAAAAGAATGCTTAAAATAAGCATGAAATAAAGTCATATTTTCGATTTTGGAGTCTAGAACCTGGTACAGTTCTAGAATAATCAAGAATGCTTCCAAAAGCAAACTTACCACCGAATCCTTTGAGGAAATCACTGAGATACTCATCAAGCGGAAAGGTCACTGAATCTATTGCGCAGACAATCCCTAGAAACAGAAAACACTTCAGAGTGTATTGAATTGTGAAATAAAAGTTGGCAAATATTGAAGAATGCTAGCAATGATTATGATGAAAAGCGGAACAGAACATAAAGTGATAAAGGATAAAGTGTCTGGCCTTACTCAATCCGCTTGGAATGCGCCACCACGTTCACTTCAATTCAGAATCTTTTGTGGTTTACGAACGTGTAACTGGCCTATACAATGACTTGCGGGGGCTAGCCGTCGATGTGTCAAGTCAGTGTTTTTATCCTCCCAGACAAGTCTGGTACCAATTTATCGACCCCGGAGGGGTGAAAGGCCTGGTGAGCACTAGGGCGGATTCGAACCTCCTATCGATCGTGCAGGAAGCGGAACCTCTAAGCGCTACACTACACCCGCCCTCGGAACAGAACATAAAAATGTAAAACAAAAACATTCTTATGCCCATTCGCTCTTTCGTTCAAAAAAAGAAGAAAAGACCAGTCACTTCGAAAAAAAGTGGAATCAGAGCTGATACATATGCGACCATTCCAACTTACAGAAAGAAAAATATGTACGAATGACAAGTAAATTTGACTTACCAAATACAGCAACTTCAGGGCTTCTAAGTAATGATTTCTTGATGTTAGGTAGCAAAACATCACGAAATGTTGATGAGGAAATTTGGCTGAGCCCATTGCTACAAATGTCCTGGAACAGAGAAATATTTATTTTATAGGCTGCGACACAAAAATAAGTCTATTCATTGTACAAAAAAAACTTACTATAACAAACTGTTCAGCTTTAACTTTCGGGAACAAAACGGACTTGGAGAAGACATCAAGGAACATGTTATGATCAACGGTATCACAAGCCTACAGTTTATTAGTGAAAATTCATAAATTACCACAGCAGCATAACTGTAACTGTATTTGAGAAGAAAATCAAAACAAACTAATTCGGAAAGCTCACCGTGAATAAGAATGACATGAAACAGAGCATCTTCTTCGCAGAAGCAGCATCCTTACCAACTTCACTGACTCCATTATTAAGCCTCGTAGCTTGCTCGTTACTACGACATAGCACCAACAATTTCTTTTTAAAAACCCTAGACGCTTTCGGACTTGCACAGCAGTAGAAGGACAAGTTGCCCAAGGCGGAAATCTGAAAAAGAAACACATTCAACGCTGCAAATATAACAACTCCGAACAAAACCTATACATAAGTAAGGAACACTTGTTGTTCTCGCAGAAATGTCATTGCAATAGCAAAAAAAAGGGATGAGCATTTATAAGGTACAAGAGATTTCTCTCGACAGCATCGAATCACGAAATTGACGATTTTGGAACCCCTTTGAACCGATAATCCGAAAAATGGCGAGTGCAACAGCTCTCTGTGACCTCTTTTCCCAAACGATACAACACTACTAGGGAATGCGGGCAAGCCCATCGTCGTGGAACTAATATGACCCAAATAAACAGCAGAAGCTCTTCACTTACACAATCGTAGATGTTGCGAATTGTCAAGGTTCTACTATCGGTGACGAGACTTTTTCTAGAGTCTAGCAACAACTTAAAACTAAAAGAGATAATAAAATGGTCGTTTTGTTGTAAAAGCTCTCATGAACATCTTTTCCCGAAAGATGTGAGGAAGACGCAAACACTAACAGCACGGGCCATAGATCAGCACTATATAGCAAGTGAATGCGAAAATAAAGAAAAAAAAAGAAACATGTGTACTTGGATATAATAACAAAAGAAAACAAAAAATAAAAACCTACAAGTTCAGGTACAACAGCATCAGGAACCCGTGGAAAAAGTTGCAAAAGCCATTTTGCAGGAGGAATTGCAACACAAGCGATGCTATCGCTGAAGAAATGAACATATGTCGACGTTATCACGGAAAAAAATACGAAGCAAGGAGTTGTGGAAACATAAGAAAAACAACGAAGCGATGTGTTTTAAAACATCCTCTAACAGAATGGAATCTTCCTAAGGATATCACTTTTCTTACATCTGCAGTCGGGTAAACCGTTCAAGATGTTATGCTATACATGTTAAGGGATTTCAAAATTAGTGGCATCGTTCTCCAAGTGACCTCTACAAGCCAATTCGGGAAATTCCCACCACTGGTTGCTACTGATAGATAGTAAGAATCAAAACACAAAATCACCTTATGTTCGGGGTCAGCGGAAAGAGTGTTTGCACACTCTGAGCCAGCGACCTCCCCGTTGCCCCAGAATCATGTTTAGCCAAGGCATTGAGAAGATTCTCTACGGCCTGAAGTACAAACTTGTCTTGAAGAAAATCCGTTGGTATTTTCTAACCATACTACTGTACCTTAAAACTTTGCTTGTGTGAATAACGGAAAGCAGAAGCGGTGACGACAATTTTTACAATTCCTTTGAAAAATGGCTCCGGAAGTTCTAAAACAAGATATTTCCGAAAAGAGCACAATATCTTGCAAATATTCACTAACTTTCTGCTTGTTTGATGACTTTGCACAATAACGAGTACGCTTGAAGGTGGAGCCGCACACTCGGATTAGAAACTACTGTGGTGAATTTAAGAATTTCTTCTTTGAGCCATTCGATCTAAATGAACATTTTATGCTAACACTTCAGGTCCACATTTCACACAAAGCGCAACACCAGTTGAAGATTTGAAGAGAGGAGTTACGGAAACAACCCGCAAACGCAGCATTTTCGCGCTGAGATTTGCAACAAAAGAGAATGCGACGAAAGGTTCTTCACCAGTAGACTTTCAAATGATCTTATGACGGTTTGTGGAGAGAAGAGGTGTAACTGAACCATGCGAAAAAGTATGATTTTTAGAAGAATCGCTCAACATCAAAATAGATTGTAGTGATTTCGAAAAAAAAAATTTTCAAAACAATCGATCACAGTGATACACGTGAAGCCATAAAGATTCGGAAGACTCGTAGTAAGAAAGTCTGAAAACTTGTACTTTCAGTGTATTCTGATAGTGTTACGTGTATTTCCTCACATTACTGATCCCAGAAATCAATAACATGAAGAACACGAGGAAATGAACCTATTGAAAATTCATAAGTTGCTGTGGATCAATCTTTACTGAAAAATAAGTGCGAAAAGACTAATTACGAATTATAATAGCTACCATAGTAGTTACCATACCATAAGTTGTGGCTGTTGCTCAAACAATTCTGATCCTAGCTGAGCTACAAAGCTACTTTTTTTTCAAGGGCTTCCATGAGATGTTTCAAAAGAAGAAAACTGCTTGATCTTGACTCCCTTAAATCTTCAAGGAAAATTTTCTACCGTAAGTTATCTACTTTTTGAATGAAACGTTATATGTTGTCTCTTTTCGCTTCTTAATCGATCATCTGTTTCTGCGGAAAGAAGACTGGGAACAGGACGTACGCCGCTGTTACTCAGAATGTGGTCTCGCTTAACAAGTCGTGCAATAAAAGAGGCAAAGTGTGTTACACCTTTATTCTTCATCAAACTCATTTTTTTTCACCAAGAACAACAGTAAGATACCAAAAGTTACCTGTACCAAATTTCTTCTCCGATAAACAAAATCTAAGGGAGGGAACACATACTCATCGAAGCTTCCTGATTTTCTTCTAAAAAACGTCCCAACCCCCGAAGATGTACTTCTCTGCCAAGTGTCTTCGAAAAAGATATGAAGTTATGACTAGTATTGTCGAAACGAAGCTCGATACAGTCGCGAAGTTGCGTAGAAAGCGTTAAGTGTAGTGGTTGGGATCGAGGTGGAACCCTCGCTAACATCACTCGTCACTATACAGTCCGAGTAAAGCTAACGGTCGCCCAGCTCGGTCCCCACCGCTTACTCCGCTTCGACCGCAAGCGCTTATGGAAATGCACCGAGCTCCATGGATGTGATAATCAGAGCCGGTGCTTCGACTCCCTTTACTTTTGGATGGTTGGCGAAACGACTCCCTTCACTTGAGCTGCACCCTATAAGCTAAACCCCCTTCAGCTGAGGAGGGTCCGGCTCCTCCCTACCGCACCTATGCCGAGCTTCAGGGTTTTGACCCGACTTTACTTATGTAGGAAGTTAGGAACAACGAAAACATAAGAAGACAAAAACTAGTGTTTAGTATGAGACCAAATACCCACAATGTAGAAGGCCTTCAAAAATTTAACTCAAATGCGAGCACCCTCCTCTCGTAGATGATTTCAAATCAGTCGATCAAAGCATGTAACTGAGAGAGTTATTAGCTTAGTGGGGCCAATTTTGCAAGCAAAGTGATATGTACATCTTAGTTCCATAGTTCACACAAATGAAACAATAATCTAATTCGACTAACCTCATTTCTTTCGGGAACTATTTCACATGGATCAACATTTTCTTTAATTTGCTCGTGTCCGTTCTCCACTGACATGATGCAACCCTTAAGAATACTCTGTAAAAAAGTTAATAGAAATGTGTCCAGACCTGAACAACCCCAAAATTCTCACATATATGTCAGAAAAAAGATAAGTATGTACACATAAAGAGAAGATTTCACAGAAGGCCTATTTTGTGCGATTGCACAACAGGTTTGCAGCAACGATAAACTGACACTAAATTAACCAAATAAGGGGGTGTTCGGCGCTTCACTGGGGGTCTTTTTGTGCTTGACAGAACTGCAACGAGCAGATGTACGCAAACACTTCTAAAATAACTGAAAAACATAAACTAACGAGAACTAGGATAGTGTACAGAACGAGTTTTACGTCGCGCGCGATTTCGCGTTCGCAGACTACGGTGCGACTCGACTAGACTGATTAGACTGTGTGGCGCCAGAAGGGAATGGGGGAATCGTAAGGATCCGCCCTTCACAAAAGCACTAGACCAAAATATAGCTGGAGAGCTACTCAATGACACCGTTATTCCTTGAAGTAAATAACTAAATCACTCGGGGCTCTGAGACCTGAGCATTGGTATTAGAGGATCTATGACATTTAAGCTAAAGTTACTAAGAGAAAGAAGTAAGATAGAGAGATAGATCGTCGAGAAATACGGCACCACTGAGTTCCCCCACACACCCAACTACATTTCCCCCAAGCACAATTTCAAAACTAACATCGGTGGACCGGTGCGCTATTAGGAAAGCGGCAAACTTTGCATCTGAGCAAAGAAATGTGGCTATGTGGTTAAAATGCAAAAAAAAAGAAAACACCGAAAGGATTTGACCTATTACACAACATCAAATTGCCATTTATGTACAATTCGGCGCGATTTTTAAAAACTCGCAGTGATCTGCAAACGTGCCAATGTGGTGCGTTCGATCGCTTTCCTCCAGCCCAAGGGCGGAATTAGCGAGGGTCCTCACGAGCAAGCATCTACTGTAGGACCGTCGGAGAAACAAGGAGGCATGAGGCGGAGACTGCCGGTTTTTTGAACGAAGATCGAGATAGCCATGGGCGCAATCATGTGTTGGGTGACGTCGTGCATTTCAGAAAATCCACTTGTGTTTGAGCCACAAGAAGATAAAATACCAGAAGAAATAGAAGGCAATTTGAAGATCGCAAGAACAAGACAAAGCAGCTTCAGCAGTATCATCCTATATCTTCGCTGAGCGTACTGAACCTACCCATCAGCGAACCCTAGGTAGCGTGAAGTGTCGAGTCAAAACGGCCTTGATTTGTGGTGGAACTGAGTAAGCGGGCGTTTTTTTAGCGTGATAGGACTCTCGATCGGATCCGCAGTTCATGCCGTGAAGGCCACGGCGACGGTAACTATGGTGTCGGAGTCAAAGCCACATGAAGTACGGTGCAGTTGCGCAGGCTGCGATCGAAGCGGCGCGGTGGAGCGTTGCGGTCAAAATCGAGTGGAGATCCTCAAAGGGAGCATACCACGAATCTGAGGTGGTGCGGATTTCAGGTCGAGTATCCGTATACGGGGTCGTAGATTATGGAGACGGGGTAGTTCTTCTCATCTCTCCCTGCATCGCTGCAAACGGCCGCCTCCAGAATGCTGGCACCATCTATTACAACGCCCCACCTCTTGCGCCGCCTCCGTTCTGCGATTCGTCGAAAATCAATTCGCACTGCCCCGATAGGCAGTAAGGGACGCTACGCGTGCAAAGGTGGCGCGCTGCAATAGAAGGCATCGCACAAAACAGCATTCAGGGGCCGGCTGTTTGCAGTGATTCAGGGAAAGATGAGCGGAACCACCCCGGTCTCCATAAACTACGACCCCGTGTACGGATAGTCCACCTGAGATCCGTACCACCCCAGATTAGTGGTATGCAGCCTTTAATGGCATCATCCATCGCTGCAGTTCGCGATTGTCCTACCTCGATTCCAACTGCCTTCTGCACCGCTCCGCTTCAAGTGCAAACGCTTACGCAACTGCACCGAATTTCTTGTCGTTTTGACCCGACTATATCTACGCGTTTGCACCACTTGCGAGGTCGTTTCGACCGTGCACGGGAAAAGAGTACCTTCAGTATTGCTGGATCAAGGTGATCATCTCGTATGTGAAAAGATTAACCTAGTGCTACAATCGATGCACTACTATGATACACCTTCGAAGGCAGCGCATCGCGAGAGCCTGATAGAGAATTCGGGAAGTATATTACGAGTGCATGGCCCCGCTCATTTTCCCCTAACCCTACTGAAAAGTGGTGTGGGAACGCTTTTTTTCAACGAGTGTTAGCATGCGCTTGTACACGCTAAGTTCCTCTCAGCAGCCTAATCAGTGGTTTTACTTAAACAGCCCGAGCAGAACGCGTTCTCACGTACCTCGTAGGGAGAAACGCACCTTCCTACTTTAGAATGATCAGTGGAAGTTGAGCGGAGCTACTCTCATGCTCCTAATCTACATTCCCAATACTACCTTTTGCAGGAATCCCGACGGTAGTTTCTTGATACGCTGCCTCTAACCCAAGCAACAACATTCACTGAAGAGGGGAGGATAATGGAACGTTTCACTTTATTGGCAAGATTATCCACGGTTGAAATCATGAAATCACTTAGAGTGGGAGACACAAATGGTGATGGGAAATTCCATGCAAAAATTTGTTTGATTGGAAACCCGTCATCCTCTTGAAAAAAAAAAAACACCAGTGATGCAAACAATACAAATTGAGTACGACGAATCAGAGTGTGTGATTTGCATCGCTGTTTATTTCTTTCCAAAATGATCTGATTTATGGTGAAATCTGGATCTAAACGAGGTCCAGGCGTTATTGAGAGGCTGCGCCCAAACTACACCAACAGCGCAGATTCACCGAAGGTCTTAACGCGAGTACCCTGTGGAAGCACTTGGAATGGCAAGGCAGAGATCACGGATTTCTGGCCCAGCTGTATATCATATTGTTCTACTGCTGACAGAAAGTGCCTGATGACTGCTTCAGGATTCTTCGCTCTCTTCATCCAATTTCCAAATTAAGGTTACCGTAGGATGTCAAAAAATCACATAAAAAAATTTAAAAAAAATAATAAAAAAAAATAAAAAAATCTGGATCTAAATATTGCCGACGGAGCTTCTTGAGACGCTTGCTCGGGAAGGTTTTCCTTCAGGCATCAAATGAACACGTACAGAAAGTATAGTCGTACTAAACTTGATATTTATTTCCATGTATTACAGCTTTGAGATAGCACTAGAGCCGTAACCGACTTTTAATAGTCTTGAAAATGCACTAATTTAGAGTTTGTTGTGAATTAGGAATAAGTTTCGAAGAAGTCATTAAATAACGATAGTGATCAATTTGCACCTATTTCAACTTCAAATCCATCGCCAGTGATTTGGGTGAGCGCTGGAAACCTGAAAAAATAACCGTTTAGGAAGAATCAATAAGCCTATGGAGGAATTTCCGGAGAGCTGCAACCCCACCATTCAACAATACGGGCATGATGCAGTATAACCACAACGCAGCCTATTACACAGAATATAAATAATGTGGTTATTATAGCCAAAATAGTCATAAGAAGGTTCTGAAACATGAAAAGAATTTCTTTAACGTCTTCGGAGAAACTATTGCCTTTCACCAATTGAACAAAGGATTTTAGGCGAGTATTTCATCTTTGGGTGGTCTTCTCTGTGCGGTGTGCAGATTTAGGCATGATTAACCGAAAACTAGTTAATAACTTCTTGTAAACATGGTATTTCAGATCTATAAGTTATTCTGTTCGATCACATAAAAACTATTTCTATCCCCAAATTGAATTTGAATATTTGTGGAGTGTCTCCTGTAAAATATCTTAGGGAGGGGGGAGGAGGGGGGAGAGAGAGGAGTAGAAGAGAAAAAAAGAGAGGGGGAAAAGAAGAGAAGGGGAGGGAGAGAAGAAAAAGGGGGGTGGGAAGAAAGAGTAGGAAAGAGGAAAAAATGTTTCCCCCCCAAGTCTTTTCTCAACATAAAATATCCTTGTTCATACATGGCGAGTTCAACCGTGGATAATAAGAGGAGGAGCACTTGTTATGGTTGGGTCAAAACGACATGAAGTTCGGCGCAGTTGCGGAAGCGGCTGCGCTCGAAGCAGTGCGATGGAGCGTAGCGTAGTTCGGATCCAGGTGGATCGCTGCAGTTCGCAATGGTAGCTCGATCTGAGCCACCAGCTCCACATCGTCGCTTCGCAACTGCACCGAATATCACGTTTCTCTAGCCCTACCCTACTGCTGCTGTTTCAGTTTTTTTTAAACACTTTTTTCTGGTCGTATTATATTTTGATAGATCATCTATTTATTGGGATGAGCTTAAATCTTTGAGCAGTTCAGTACTTTACAATCTTTTCACTCACCACTTTTGATATATTAGACGCTTCTAGTCGGAACATTACTGTTTGATCTCCTTAACATTATTCTAATATTATTTTCACAGTGCCCGAGGACTTGTGTTCTTACCTTCTGCTCTGTCACCTCTTCCACTACTGGATCCAACTCTCCTAAAACGCATATGATGTGCCACTATTTCTAGAAGTTCCACTTACATTAATACGAACCGACTTTACCTTCTGGGCTTGCCTCTTGCTGGTTGCTCTGCTCCTACACGCATTTTCACGTACTTCTTTGACGGATCCACTTTATCATAACCAGCTCCATCTGGTCGTATTTCATCGTAACCTCGACTATGCATGCCTTTTATCTAAATTTAGCCACTCTTGTGATTTTACAACGATATCAGTTCAGAGGAACGCTGCAAGACTTACTAAGATGCCTTTGTTCTTGTGGAATAAGAGAAACGACCGAGTGACAAAATGATCTAAAGAGGAACTGGAACTTACTTTACTCGTCTGAATGCTATGCGCATAAACAGAATGGACGTAAACAATGTTACTGATTTCATTCTAACTGCGGTTGGGTGAGGTATCAGCTCCTAAGTTTTTTTAAGTTCTTTTTTTTTTACTTTTTGAAGGAGGCATATCATGAAATTTTCGATGTTTGGATCACTGGTGGACAATATACGGTTCAGATTACGAGTATGAGCGTGGCCACAATCTATTGCTCCTAATCGTCCTGAAAAACTGCTACAAAACGCCCCAGGTTCCAACGATGTACGCTAGAACGTGCCATCTTTGCACACGCACCGCGTCACCGTCGAGAGAGCTGTTGAAAATCAATGAGGTCTCCTGAGCAGCCAATCCAAGTGAACCTACTTTTCTCACGCAGTTCTATCTCAGAGCCGAATCAGACCCATGTCCTCAGAGTTTAATTCTTTAACTTTTCAGGAATAGCGGTGGTGCAGACTGTCATTCGATAACACATTACGCTCGCGAACTCCATGATGTACACGAAAGGAAGCAAAAGGAGGGTAACCTGCCACGAAGACAGCAACTTAAACCCATCTCTTTCTAGTGATCTTCGTAGTCAGTCGTCGCTGAGCAACTCACTAGATCGTTTTCAAAATTTGTCATGACATAGGCCAGTTGCGGTGAGAAAAAGTGCAAAGAGAAAACTGAAGAAAAGTGGTTACAACAGAAAAAAATTCTGTAGGAGGACCTCCACTTCCTAGCGAGAAAAGCACATCTATGCCGTGAAAAAACGACGAGGAATTAAAGGTCGTACGACGATCCAATGGTATTTGGAATTAAAACTAAGAAAACGAAATCTTTATTAATGTAATTAACTTAAAGGCATCACCCCACGAATTTGAGGTGGTACGGAGTACTCGTATACGAGATCATAGATTAGGGAGAGGTGGGTGATTCCATCCATTTCTTGCCAATTGGAGTGGAATCACCCACCTCTCCATAATCTACGATCCCGTATACGAATAATCCACCTGAAATCCGTACCGCCTCAGATTTGTGGGGTGATGCCTTTAAAAAACGGCCCGGCTGGCGCGCTCCAATCGGACTCGTTGTAGAAAATAGCGCGCCGGAACGCTCGAAGCCGTATTTTTCGGGCCGTTTTTTACGGCAATTAAGAAGAAATGGATGGAATCACCCTCCTCTCCTTAATCTACGATCCCGTATACGAATACTCCACCTGAAATCCGTACCACCTCAGATTTGTGGGGTGATGCCTTTAATACACAGCCATGGAAGCAAACTCGACTGCTTCACTATTCAAGATAACTTTTGCCACATGATCGCGCACCAAGTTTTATTTCAGTGGATTTTTAACATTATTGATGCTTTGTTGGCTGTTTTTAATGTTTTCTTTCAAGTCGTTTCTCTAAGATTTTTTTTTGTTATTTTAAATAAGACTGGTTTCTATATTTGTTCCTTTTTGTTAATATTTGTAAACATTTACAATTTTGCTTCTTGCTCAAAAATGAGAACAGCTGAAGAAAACAGGACATGGATGATGGTGAAGGGAAAATTTCCTGGCTTGTTCCTTCCTGGTAAATTCGACTTTATCAAATATTCAGATGTGAGTTCGTTTCGAAATCCTTCCAATTCCAGAGAGTACAAATCCGAACAAAATCCTTTATTTTCCAAAATCTTCCTCAAACTTTGGTTTCGCTTTGGTGATGTCGAAGCTGACTTTGAGTTCTTCGGCAGGATAGATTCAGATTTGTATAGACATCTCAGCACAATGCAAAACCCCAGTGAAAGCCATTTAAAGCGAAATATTGCATAGTGACTGGACTCCGCATTGGTTACTTAGAAACCACATCTGCTTGCGTTCTGCTCTCTGGATTCCACTGATTTGTCCTGTGTAAGCCTCTGAAACTTTTAATGTAGGTTTTTTTTCAGAAATCTCACTATGTGGCAGACCCTTAGAAAGCAATCTGCTCAAGAGCGATCAACGAAAGTGATAGGGCTAGGTATACTGAATTGCACTAATTGAAGGGGAATCGATGAGATCCGGAGATTTCAGGCCTTCTCCTATTGTTGGTTATTTTGTTTCTTGTTGGAATATTCGTATTCAAAGTCAAAGACTTCAATACCATTGGATTTGCAGCACTTCGAGATGAAGTGATATCGAACTACACGGAGTACTTGTACACCCACCAGAAGGTTCGTGCACCTTTCTTTCTCAAAAAGGAAAAATTTCATAACCAATTCTATAGATACCCGTGTATGCCATCCCAATGTAATCTTCCTCTATCGCTCACGTGATAGAGTGTTTTGGAAACAATCCTCATGCTTACATGTAGGAATGAGGTTATCCCATTCTTAACCGAACACATCACCAACTTAAAGATGTTGGTTTGCCAAGTATTCGAAGTTTATGTCAAGAACAATAATTATCATGACGATAATCTGGAAATGGAGAGAATCTATTCCCATTGTTCCTTTTCCAGCACTCCTCCCTCTCTACCTGCACCCCGCTCCCTCCCTCCTTCACGACACGGTGCGAATAATATATTCAGTTGAAGAAATGTTAGTGATCTCAATACTTCCGAAAACAACCTCCTGAGTGGGATAATTAAACAAACTTTTTGTAATACAATGGACACAGTTCACAGCTGTTCCACCTAGACGTTTATTCACCTGATGTAAGGACGATAAAGAACCATTTTTCCAAAACTACGACCATAAACCAATCCTACCAATCCTAACTATGAATAACTATCCGAAAAAAAATAATGAAAAATACGAGAAAAGGAGAATCAGAGCTCCAGATAGCCTATCGGCACCATCCCCTCATCGATTTCTGTCCAACTGATTAGTGGAGGCGATGTGACATAGCGGCGCGACTCCCCCCGCTCGTGTGACACGTGTGTGACTCTTGTGTGTAGTTAGTGGCCTCCAGGGTTAGAGAGAGGTTTTCACAAGCCCAGTGATACCTCTCCATAGACCCATCAAAAGCACAGCGCGGCACCCAGTGTTTTACGAAATGGGTTGAAATAATCTGCCCAAAAAATCCGTGAAGAAGCAACACGCCACATTTTTCGGATGGCCCACAAATGCCACGGAGAGAGACCAATACCAACATAGCATAGGTCCGATGCACAGCTTCAGAATAAACTTCTGGACAATGCCAGAAATTCGCAAATGTCATCCGTGAAATCCGTCCTATGGAACAAGCAACTAATTATCCATACATTCTCTTGGGAAACCATAGTCACCGTTCCCCAACCCGTATCCAGTAAAATACTTCCAGTTTGATAAAAGCGCTCTAGCGGAAAAATGTGCCTACATTGCTATCATACAATGTACGAAAAATGTGCATACATTGCTATCAATGAAAATCTCTCTATGGACAGACGCAGCAACCACATGGCGGAAATACATCCCCACTCGTTCTAGCGCAGGAAATGTTTGTACAAGAAGGTAGTATACTATCCTACCAGTCCGAGATCACAGCACCTAAAATACTAGAGGCATTTTGGATCACCGCCAAAAGTCCAAAAGTGAACAGGAAGGATGAGTGCATTGCGATCACAAACGAACTATCCTCATGTCAAGACCTATGCAGGTTTTGATCTAGGTTTTGATCGGCGGGCCGTGAGGTCCCTATAAAAGCCCTTGTGACTCATAGTTATGGTACGTTGTGGTGTGTTGCTTACCAGACCTAATGAGGTAAGCACTAGCTGATGTGTTTCTGTTTGAGTTTACCTATCGTTTGGGTGCTTTCCTTGGTGATGAGGTGCTTGAGAAGATAAATCACTGACGGCTTTGATTTTTTCCGGGCTCTGACAAAGGTGATAACGCCGAAACGTTAGCTGTTGTTTAATAAAGGAAGATCAATACCAATATTGGCTCAAGAAAATCAATCGAAAGCTACGTCTCAACTGCCAAAATTCAAAGACAGTCGAACATGACAATATTTCTACAGCAGACAGCTAGGTCCCGCAGAGAGGTGCCGTTCCACCGAGTTTGCGTCAGCAAAGGTATCAAACATTACTGGATAGCGCCATTGGGAAAAGAAGACGTCAGCAGTTTCGTTCCCATCATATCTATCCTCCCTATGACAGCTAAGTTGGATAGGGGCTCTGGTAGTCGTGTCCACTTTCAGAATGTCAGCGTTTATGACCTCTTCGTATCGATCGACGAGACGATGTTGGAAAGGTCTCAGCCGGTAATGGTGGATCCACGAATCGATCCTGTGTCGGTGGTGAACATGATGCTCGGAATATGTATGCAATAGGTTTTTTTTCTACGACAAACATGATGGTTACTACAGATTCAGATGAAGAATTTCACACTTCGGACTCACTACTCGTCAACGCCTATTTCTTCGTTGCAAATCTCGTGATATCCTTTATCATCATCTGCCTCTGCCATATACTGGATAGAAAATTCAATGAACATTTTGGTACGATATATTATTGAAGTTCAAGTAGGGTATGCGGAAAAAAAATGGAGTTGTTTCAGCAAAAGACTGGACTGGATTTTCCTGCCCACCGCGAGATATTCTACTCGAATTCCGAAAGAAACTCTCGGAAGCGAAAGAAGGAGACGGTAAAATACGAGTGGTAAGCATTATACGCAGAATACGTAGAATTTTTTATTTACGTAGAATCTAGACATACGTTTAAAGGCATCGCCCCACGAATCTGAGGTGGTACGGATTTCAGGTGGAGTATTCGTGTACGGGATCGTAGATTAAAGAGAGAGGTGATTCCTTCCATTTCTTCGTAATTGACGTAGAAAACGGGCCAGAAGATATGGCTTCGAGCGTTCCGGTGAGCTATTTTCTACAACGAGTTCGATTGGAGCGCGCCAGCCGTGTGCACATGCCGCATCTTCCGGGCCGTTTTTTACGCCAATTAGGAAGAAATGGACGGAATCACCCAACTCTCCATAATCTACGATCCCGTATACGAATACTCCACCTGAAATCTGCACCACCTCAGATTCGTGGGGTGATACCTTTAATACGCGGAGTTTAGCGCACCAAAACATAGCTTTTTTTCAAGTGCTCCATGCCTAATCCTCCACCGAAATGTCCAGAAAGGACTGCGTTTCTTCATCGAGTACGCTATCCTCGTCCAGCAATCAAATTGCTATTGGTGCTCTTGATTTTCTCCACGTTATTTGCTGGAATCATTGCAATTTTCAAGAAGACCGACTTTCCCAATGAATTCTTTGCTGTTCTCAACTTCTGTGCCGCCATTGGTGAGTTTACAGCTCTGACGAACGTTCTAGCGGAATGGAAGGAACAAACAAGAAAGGTGGCTGTGATTGCAGAGATATTTCAAACAGTCACCTCTTTTTCGGTCAGCAAATAGAATCGGTGTCGAATGCATTCAACCGATTAAAGCACGACGCACTATCGATTGAGACGAGGGAGGGGGAAGAGGGAGTATGTGTCACAGATGAAGAGTGTGGGATTGCGGCTGATGGGTCGGACTAACTGATTGAACTCATTCGATGACAAAAACACTAGCCAATTTTGAATGAAGCAAGTCCGAAGTCATTCGAAGTACTATGTTCTTAGGAACAAAAGAAAGTGATCACAGAGAAAGCAGGGAAAGAGTCCAATATTCAAAATATGGTGGGTAGGAGCCATTAGAGCTGTAAGGCGTTTTTTTTTAATATCCAAACAACATAGCCGTTTGTTACTACGTGTTCAAAAAAAAAGTGCTAGTGACTTTCTCTATACCTGGCTCTTTGTCCTTTGTTCTTAGGATATTATACAACCTTTCCTCCCAACACTAGTATCTCGTTACGGCTAGCCAATAGATCCATTTCCTATCGAATACTTATCTTAGTGTTTTTACGTATCAGGATACAGTTCTTCACTGTTGGTAACTGCATTTAAGAAGAAAAAACTTTAGAGCAACCAATACTGCACTTATAGCCGAAGCCGGATTTGTTCAAGAGGTGTACGTTATGCGCCATCAAGTGAAACAGGTCAGAGGGAAGAAAGTTTGTATGTCAAGCAGAGTACAAGTGTGTGCCGTGGCGGACGCGGGATAAAATGTAGTTAGGGAGTGGTGTACCCAGTAGCGCACTTATTTCTGAAAGTAAATAAGTAAACCTGTCGGGGCCCTAAAACCTAAGCACCCGTCTTAGAGGATCTATGACATGTAAGCCAAAGTTACTAAGACAAAAAAATGATAGAGCGTCCTGAAATAAATCGCCACTGAGTGTGTCCCCCCTACTACCAATTACATTTTCCCCCAAACAGGTAGATTCAACATATTCGACGATTCGGCGCCAACTACATGCGTGTCCAACAAGCACACGAGAACCCATCAGAAATAAACAACACACAGTTCGTTCAAGGCGAGCTGAGAACAAGAACACACCCATGACTACAAGAACTTCACAGCCCGGTAATCGAACAGTTAACTTAGATTGAAACAAGTAAATTTCAGCACCTTTTCCCTCCACGGACACTTTCTGGGATATCGTCATCTGGATCATATCATTGTTTGGTGTGGTAAGTGCTATATTCATATTACCACTCAATTTGAAGGTTCAATCTTGTGAGAACGATTGTAGAGTACATATGTGATTGATTGTAGAGTACATATGTGCTTGCCGCAAAAAAAAACCAACTTCGTATAGTTGGATCAAAGCGAACTGAAACTTGGTGCATTTGCGTAGGTGGCAGCGCTCGACGCGGCACGGTAGAGCAAACGGCTTGGATCGAAGTGGTGGGATTGAAGGATCATCGTTAGCTTCACTCAGACAGCAGCGATGAAAGCATCCAGCGAGGGCCCTACTTTGATCCCAGCCGCTTGTCACAACGCGCCGCATCCGGCGCTGCCGCCTACATAGTTGCAGCGAGCCTCAGTTCGTTTTGACCCGACTATAGTGTTAGTTAGTTCGCGAACGAAAAAGTGAAGCTTCCTCCACCAAACCTAATATGCTCCCCGCTCTATACAAAATAGATGGTTCACCAGACTGACCAGTTTACGAAGCGTCGACGAAGCAACTCTTTACACCCACTTGATCGGAGATAAACGGTTCTCACTACTCGTGCGATTGTAAGAAGTTGCATGATTTCACTTCTTATCCACTCTACGAGTTTTCAATTGGTCAGTCTTATGGGCGTAAAAAGTTACTTCTTCGGACAAACTGTTCACCGCTCCACTCCTTATCCGTTTTTCATGTTCATAAGGGATAAGATAAAGGATAAGGAATCCGGCATTAGCCAGACCGCTTGGGATCTGAGGTCTATCGTACCCGTGTCTAGGCTATACTTGCGGAGGCTAACCGACTCCTAACTGATGGTATGAAGTCAGTCTTTTTATCTTCGCAGACAAATCTGGCCCCAATTTATCCACCCCGAAGAGATGAAGGGCCTGGTTGGGACTAAGTTCGTTTCAAACGATCAATCGTTTTTCCGATATCTCACTTCTTAGCAGCGGTGCTCACAAATTATAGTCGGATTAAAACGACATGAACCACAAGCGTAGTTGCAGTGCATTTGCGTACGAGCTCGAAATAGCGCGGTGGAGGCAGCAGTTGGAACCGAGGTGGGAGTGTCGCAAACTGCAACGATGGGTGGTAACAACAAGCGTTTCACCCTCCTAGCTGCGCCTCGAGAGAACCCGCGTACGCAATTGCGTACGTGTCTCATGCCGTTATGACCCTGAACTATCTATTTATGACAAAAACTTTAACTCAGGAATTTTCAGCAGCCGATGTTTTTAGCCATGTTGAGCACTTTGATCGGAGTTGACACTGAGGATTTTGCTTAAATTTCCAAATAGAAGTATTTGTTCAGATTCTCTACAGTTACACAATGTACGGGCTCACATTGATCATTATCGACCTAGTCTACAGCACACTCGGCGTTAAGGAACGGATCACACCAATATTGATTGACTGAGTTCTGTATTGTGTTATTGTATTTATTTTCTGCAATATTTAGTGAGTAGAAATGAGCTTCTTATTCTCGACTTGAACATTCGTTGTTTTATTAATAACCAAACAGTATCAAACAGTCTTTTCTCGTGATCCAGTTGTTTTCTTCTTTCCTTTGGCTTTCCTGCTACTATCGTCGTCAGGCGATAAAGATGCAACATCTCTTAAATTCATTACTTAGTGTACGTGATGTCATTCCTCCAACTTGGTGCATTAAATTCCAAAAAATAATAATTTTGACTTCATATCCACAAAACCGCAATGTTCGTACTTTGCTTGTTCTTCTCTGTCTCTAATCTATCTCTGGAAGAATAGATAAGAGTAGAGGTGTAGTTCACGACTATGAGCACGATCACGCAACCCAGACATATAGTCGGGTCAAAACGACCTCAACCTTGGTGCAGTTGTGTAGACTGGAGCGCTTGAAGCGGCACAGAGCTAGCGATAAGGAGGTGAGGGCACCGCTCGATCTCTTCCGCTATGCTCCGCACTACGCTCTGAGGGTTTTAACCTGACTATAGTATCCTGGACGCGATAAGGATGTAGGTTCACGATATAAGCGTGATCACGCCCAATTTTCTCTAGGATGCCAGAAAGAGTCGAACAGCAGTGGTTGCACTGGTGTTCCCAACAATGCTACCTATTACATGGAGTGGAGTAATGGCATTCTATAGTAATGGCGATTACGCATCGCAAACGTAACCTAGTAAAACGCCTATTATGTCCAATGCAGTTTCAGTTGGGAGAAGGAAAGAGGCTGTAGGCTAAGCCTAGCAAGGTCGAAAGCATTGGTAGTTCCGGCTCTATCATCCTTTTTATCTTAGCTCTTAGCTTTAGCCTACACGTCATACATCCTCTGAGACTAATACATAGGTTTTAGGGCCCCGAGTGACTTAGCTATTCACTTCCGGTAATGGCCTGTCGATTGATGAACTATCGCCTTATCAGGTGGGAGAAATGGGAGAGCCACTAGTCCCTTGAAAGCGGTTTTTATGCTCTATGGACGAACTGTCAAAAGTACAGTTTAATTAGAGAGCGTTAAATGCCTCCCCCTCTCCCCTCCCACAACTACCTTTGCACCATCGGTAACTCCTAAAAACGAACTCCTCAGCTGACTCGCTAGTTGCAGTTTTCTACGATGAAGAGCTCACATTATCCACGTCAATCAAACTCTCGATTTCTAAAAAATTTGCTGAAAATCCACTGTAACTTCCATACTTGAGCGTGTGGTCTTCTTTCGTTCCGCTTCCTGCTAACTCAAGATTTGGTGGAGGTGGGGGCAAAGGGCGCGGTTTAGGCCTTTCCGGTTTCCGTCTGAACTCAGCATAATTACGGTTGTAATTTCATTCTCTACTAAGCATAAACCTTGTCGGAACACTTACGGAGGTGGTGGAGGTTCTTTAGAACATTTGATTAAGCTGATACTGATTAAAAGAAATGTGTTTACCTGAAATTTTAAATGAATTTAACCGTACCCAGAGGCTTTGTTTTCGTCGTCCAGCTACCATAGTATGAAAACTGCGCACCCTGCTAGTAAACTGGGTGCAACCAAGCTGCAACTGGCCATCAAGAATAATCGATAGGTCGAAGAGGCTTCAGTCTGATTTTTGAATGCACTTTTTGATTTTTATATCGAGAAGTAAAGTCGTTTTTGGTCTGCGGTTAACTCATTATTCGCCACCTGAAGACATGGTATAGTAGGATCAAAACGATATGAATCACGAGTGTAGTTGGTGTGCATTTGCGTACGCGCTCGAAACGGCGCGGTGGAGGCAGCAGTTGGAAGCGAGGTGGAACCGTCGCAAACTGCAGCGATGGGTGGTGCCAGCAAGAGTTCAACTACGCTCCAGCCGCTACGCTCCATCGAAGCCTCTTGAAAGAAGCCTAGTACGTAATTGCGTACGTGTTTCATGTCATTTTGACCCTAATATAAGAAATAGACATCGATTATTTCAACCTCAGGGAAAGCTAGATCATGGGTGCGCATGAGGAGGTACCCAGAGCGGCTGTCAGAATATACCCTTGAGAGTTGTGTGCGTCGATGATTGCGCTGCGCTGCGTTCGGTAGCGACAGCAGACCTTTCCACTGCGCATGCAGGATGCCCCGCCCATCTACTTTCTGCAGCTGAGCTTAAGAAGATTGACCAGAAATCTAAGAACTCCAGAATGCGATTATGACTGTTGCAATCCACGTAGATGGTGGACATGAACATAGAGTGGTGTGTAAAACTCAAGAGATAGCTTACTGCTTACCGGATTCAAAACTTAAAGTTTGGTTGTATTTGTTTTTGAAATCCTATTCCTAGACGCCTTATATTTCTGGTGATATGTATTACTCTCGCACCCTTCTAAACGTTGTTGGTTTTAGTTTGTTATTTATTTGTTTTGGTTTATGTTAGATTGTTTTGTTGTTGTTTGATTGATGGTATCAATCGCCCTGGCAAGTGCGAAAACTGTCATGAAGGTACACAATATCCCTGCTGGTATATCTTGCGGATAAGACGCCGCATAATCGTCAGTCAACGATTGTTTCTAGTCACATCGAGTTCTTAAACGTGGAAAAATACGAAGCCATAAATACATGCATAAATATATATGTATAGATCGACGACTAACAGAGAGTAAGAGTACAACTTGAAGCCAAATTTTTACTCCTACAAAAAGATAGAAATCATAACTAATAGAATATATGTTACAAATATAGCTCTCACGTACTCTTCTCCGTAACAAAGTAGTGACGCTCGCTCGCAGTATTCATATAAAGGCTTTGAAATATGTCAATTTTGTTTTTTATTTTGAAATATGTTTTTGTATCTCAGAATGCGCATGCAGGCCATACTCACCTTTATGAACTTCATTTGCATTGCCTCCTCGAATTAAGATAGCTACAGGGTGAGTGTCTCACATTATGTAGTGTTCTATAGTGTAGGCTACGAGGGAAACGCTTGCTGTCACCACCGATCGCTGCAGTTTGCGACGGTCCCACCCCTTTTCCAACTGCTGCCTCCACCGCGCCGTTTCGAGCGCGTACGCAAATGCACCGCAACTACACTTGTGATTCATGTCGTTTCAATCCGACTATATATAGCTTCATGACATGACTGGAAATGATTCATCTAGCGAAGGAGATCCGAAATCAGTTTCAGAGCCAGATCATGAACGACAGAAAAGAAGACAACTGCGGAATGGCAATGAAGGGCAACGGTATCTATCTGGAAGAAGAAGAGCAAGCCTGCCGAGTCCCGGAATTCCAGGACGACTCCACATGCTGAAGGTCTTCGAATGCATTGAGCGCAAAATTTCACAATTTCACATTCTCCACCTGAGTGTTCACGAACCAGTACGCTTCAGTCACTAACTGCGCAGCGCCGATATAAATACCACAGTCGGGTCAAAGGTTGGGTGGGCAGTTCAGAACGAAACGAATCACGTTACACTTCTGTGGGCGGCTGCGCTCCAAGCGACACGGTTGGAATCGAGGTGGAACCGTCGCGAATGGCAGCGATGAGTAATCAGTTAGCGAGGGTCACCCTCGATGTCAACCACTTCGTTCCACCGCACCGCTTCAAGCGTCACCGCTCATGCAACTGCGCCGGGCTTTACTTTATTTTGATTCTACCATGCATGACTCCCTAAGGAGCGCTGTGGGAGACAAAAATCGCCTCTTTCTTCATCTACTAGGAAAGATCTCCGACCGTCTCTAAGGCGACATGGCATTACTTGGGGAGGCTATTCAAGTAGGACTTAATCTTCTATGCTGACCAACAATGCTGAGAGCAAGCGGCCGCCGGCCCCGCCGGTCTGCACCAAGGCTCTGTCTCACCTATGTCGTTATTGAAGTCTTCGTAGTCGTTATTGAAGCAATTTTGGCAATATCTACAGGAACTAAGAACTGGACTCTACTTCACAATGATGACATTATGCTGTAGTCTGAAGACAAGGAAGAACTGAAATAGTAAATACAAGCTTGTAACGGCAGTATGACAGTGTTTGGGTTCGGTCAGAAGGACAGTATAACAAATATGACGTTTGGTAGAATCAAAACGACAAACGCGTTGCAGTTGCGTAAGCGGTTGCGCTCGAAGCGGCGGGAGTGCAAAGGTAAGGACCGAGTGAGGAACCCTGCTACTACCGTTCATTGCTGTGGTTCACCGAAAGTCCCACCTCGACTCCGACCGCTCTCTCCACCGCCCCGCTTCGGGCGCAACCGCTTACGCAACTGCACCGTTGTTCATGTCGTTTTGACCTGACCATGGACGAGAGCAGATTGGTGGGATTGGGTTCACTGATCTCATCCGAAAGAGACTAGCACGCGAGGTTTCCACCCGTATAGAGATACCCCCTGTAGGTTGAAGTGGTGATAAAGCCCCGGAATCCTTCTTAGCAATAAAATGCCCGACGGTCTGAAGCCTAAGGGTACATAGGGTCGTTTATTGGTCTCTTGCGTTCTATAGTGTGGTGTGTTAGCTCGCACATGACTATTTCCGCGCTTGACGCACGCACTCTCTTCTCTATGTCCTGTACCAACCGGACAATTGCACTTACACTGTCGAACATCACATCTAAGAGCTAATGAGAGGTTAAGCTTGGTTTTAATTTCACTAACTAAGACACCAAGTACTATACTTGCACAGCATATCAACATCTATCAATGACATGCACAGATTTTTGGATTATGTACTATTAGAGGAAGAAAAATACGTGTGAAAATATGAACAGGTTGCATGGGTAACACTGCAACATGTATCCGCAGCATGAGTGTCATGGCTCTTGACGAACACTTTCAAGAAGGTTACACCAGTTCACTACACAGAAGTATGCAGATCGAAGCTATTTGTCATGTATGACGAGAACAATTGTTAAGAAGATAACAATGCCCTTTTCTAATTCTTTAAACTGAAGAATCTCAAGCAAATAAACAACCCGTCTCTCCTGATGCGCTACTTTGTCTTTCGCTTTCAAGGTGTCAAATAAACGAGAACGGTCGAACTAGTTCAATTTCTATTATACAGCGATAGAGAAGAACTCACAAATGAGGCAATAAAAAGTAATAGCATTGTAATTAACTGCTCTTAGTGGGCAACTTCATGAAAATGACTGAATTGAACCCTGTTCTATCCACTTTTTTGATAAGACCACTTGTTGTTGTAAACAAAAACAAACCACATTCACCATTTTACTTCAATAACACATAAATACAGAGAAGTTACTGAGGAGAAACAAACGGGAAGCAGTGATTAGCAGCGACAAAACACTGTAGAGATCGTGGCAGCGGGTAAGTTGGTGTTACGCGCCTATGCTCTCTCTCCACGGATACGACGAGCGAGCTGAATATCTTTCGGCATGATTGTGACACGCTTGGCGTGGATAGCACAGAGGTTGGTGTCTTCGAACAATCCGACGAGGTAAGCCTCCGAAGCCTCCTGGAAACGATTGATTTATTCATATTTACTTATTTGTCAAGCAGACAAAAAGACTACTATGCATTGTTGGTAGGGAAAAAGCTGTTATTTTTCAAGATTTCCCGTCAAGCGATTTGATGTGCATAGAAAACAAATAATAGCATTAATTCATAAAACGTCGAATAAGAGCGAGAGAACTTTATTTGCTTTTTTAAGCTCAGATTTTGGAAGGAACCTAGACACAATAAATGCATATATAAGAAGAACCGCCTAATGTACTTGTAGAGCACCCTAATCAATTTCATTCGTTATAACGTTTACTTCCTGCTCTTCATTCCTACTCATCTTCTTAACGACTGCGTGATCCAGTGAGTCGTCACGACGCACTCATGAGTCATGCTTTGACATGTTTTTTTTTTGCCGGAATAGCGGAAATTTTTTGAAAAACTAACCGCTAAAACAGGTCCTTACGATGCAGTGACACACAGTGAGAAAGAAATCTCATTTATTATCTCAGAAAATCAAACGATAGTTCCACGTGACCTCAAGTGTCAAAATGAACATGTCGTCACAGTGATAAAACTTAAAATTGTATGGAAGTTTTGAAGATATTAGCCTAAGCAACTTAGACCAATAAACGATTCCGGAAGACGGACTCGTCATTTCATAAGTTGCAGTGTTCCATTGCGCAAACTTCCTCAACTTTGAAGTTTCGCTATTTTCGTTAGCTTCAATTACAATAGTCATTTGATGCAACTTCTTATAATAGAAGATGCTACCACTACTTATATTATTACCTAAATCCTCGCTAGTTTTTTTTTTTAAGTCGACAGGGCGAAATGCTTGTCACTCCTTCAGCTGAAGATACGCCGACGATGTGAAAAATCTTCCAAGTGAATATTAACCATACGATTTTCTTCTCGTTTTTTTTTTCTTGGGAATTTGACTCGCTAACCTTTCGACATAGGATGTCTTCATCCTAGATAATCTTCCTATTAAAAAAGTAACAGAAACAAATGAAGCAAACTCAGACATCAATCTGAGAATAATTCTTCATTCCTATGATTACACAACTGTAGCAAAAGCGAGCGGCAGCGAAATCTTAGCGGTGCATAAGCTGCAACCTCTTCATGGATAACCATTTACCATCACCGGTATTAATCTATCCCCAAGCGACCGCATCGGATTTGCAGCATTGCACGCACTTCAACTGCATACCATAGGCCCTTTAGAATTTGCTCTGTCTTTCAACTCACTGATCTTTCCGACGTCGAGTAAAGTACCGAAGACTATCTATCTACTTTATCACACATCCTCTCTTCAATTTAACTACCTGGAGAGCTCCAATAGCGGCAGACTGGAAACGGAGATCAGTTTTGAAATCCTGAGCGATTTCGCGGACAAGACGCTGAAAAGGTCTTATTAATTGGATTTGCAAACAAAAATGTTCAATTACTTAGAACTCACCTGGAAGGGCAGCTTGCGGATAAGAAGTTCAGTGGACTTCTGGTAACGACGAATCTCACGAAGAGCGACGGTTCCGGGGCGATAGCGATGAGGCTTCTTCACACCACCAGTGGACGGCGCCGACTTACGAGCGGCCTTTGTAGCCAGTTGCTTACGAGGAGCTTTACCTCCGGTAGATTTGCGAGCAGTTTGCTTGGTACGAGCCATTGCTTAGTAGAATCTGTAAATGTGACAGTGATGTGTAAAACTAAAAAAAAAACAACAGTGACTACGTCAATGAGAACATTTGATTAGGTTAAAAAACGGGACATGATAAACTGAGAGAGTAATTCACGAAATGAAAGACTTGAACCCCCTCTATTTCGAAATGATTTTGTTCAATAAAAACAAAAAACAGCAGATACGATAAATACGGTTGGAGGTGATGACCAATAGGAACTGGAACATATTGAGATGTCTTTTAGTCAGTAACAGTCAATAATGTCTAAGTCAAAATCACTAGTCACCAGGGTATCACAACCGAGGTGTCCTTCTGCAGGGAGCTGGGCCTACACCTCATTAATTTACTTCACACATCACGTGATGTTCGATTGGAATAACCAGGAGATTCGGCAACTGCTAATAATTTCGAGATGATCAAATTATCTGGGCAAAGAAAATAATACCAATTTACTTTGACTCGTCAAGTGGAGAGAAAACCAAACTTTGTGAAAGACTTATAGAAGAATTGGTCTAAATGCTGCATTTTCCGAGATGAAGTGAAGAAACCTCCCCAAGAATGGAATCTAAACTCTTAGAAACGAGCAGAAATCTCAGGAGAATTTCCCAGAATCAAAGTGCTGCGTGACGTACTAACATTTACTCAATACTTATTTGACCCTTTGAGAAATAAGAAGTTGTATCTTGAAGGACCCAGAAGCTGATCCTCCAGGAAGCTGACATCCTTCTTTCCGAAAATCCCTATCGGCATAAAAACTTGCCGGTTACAATACATGTAGATCTGTACGAAGACATTGGATGAGTCACATAGGAACAAGCTCCCTTGGTTTCGATATTGGTGGTGAAACAGCAAAAGTGAAGCAGAGCACTACTAGAAGGACTGATGAGGTCAATGAGGCACCGTCCTGACTGTAGAAAGCGTCACTCGGGCGGGAGTCACGCGCTTGGCTACGTGCCAACACGAAAATAACGCCTACATAGTCGAAATCGTCGCAGGACGCACTATCGATCGGCTCTGTGGTGGCCGACGTCATCCGGATGATCGATGTCTCGAGGTAGAACATTGTACAAGAGCTTGTAGCGAAATGACGGCCACGAACGAAGAAGTGTCGGAGGACGAGCTGAGTGACAGAATTCCAGCCTGGAATTGATTTCTCCTGCGAAGTGGGATTTTCATCCAAGCGAAAGCAGCACTCCACCCTGACTTGTGTGAGGAGAAGGCATCCCAACGTAGAAATGGCATTTTTGAGTGGAAATCTCCTCGGGTAGTCGGAATAAGGTGACCGCAACCTTTTGAGAAGAAAACTAGCTTTTTTTTAAAGCCAAATGAGCTGCTAGTCGTTATTTCCTCCAAATCGATAGCTTCAGGTCCGAAATTGCAGGAAACGGACAAATTGGTGTCAAAATGCACGGAAGACGACTATAAGATGGCATTAATGTGAACTCCATAGAAAGATAGAAGACGGAATGACTAACGCCGCATCACAACAGCACAAACCTCACACTGAAGTAGGTCACACCAACCCGATGCTCGTATGTGGCGCGTAATGGTTAAAAAACCAAGAGGGGTAAGCGATAACTCGTCCAGTATAGGGCGGGTATTTTAGCCTATCGTGCTCCGTCTCCTCTGTAAACGTTATCCCTCGTTCTCTGCTGGTGTCTGCGCTCCAATTCATGAAAAACGCGAAGAAATTCGTGATAGTTTGTCACACGGAGGAATTTTTGTCATCACAAATGCTTCATGGTGGGGAGAATTGGTCCTCTCTTCTTTTGGAATTGTTTAGTTTACTTTCATATGGTTCTGCTCCGAAGGTTTAGGTGTATAGACTTTTGGAGCCAAAGCGTTTCTCCTGGGGTCTTCGGGTGATTTTTGTGTATGTCTTTTTCTCTTTCGAGAGCGTTTTACTTGAGACGTAGTTACGTATTTACGTTTGAAACACTGTTAAAGCTTGTAAGTGTCCGTATAGAGGCAACGCTTCTTACTACGCATTTGATTACCGATACTCTGCATGTCACAAAGGTTTATCTTCTTTTTCTTTCGGATTTAGGAGATTTCGATTTACATCTCTTGCTTGTACAACAACTTAATCCTAGTTAAATCCTCGTTGATAACTCTCTGATAGACCTATGAGTTTATGATCGAAGTAATTGCCAGCTGTTGAAGGAAATCACTGAATTCTCGAATTGTCCCCTTTTGACCATAATTCAAAAATACTAGTAGAGAAGAGAATCTCCTTCTCATCATAGAGGATTTCTCCTTTTGATAAGTTGCTCGTTTATGATTATGATAAGCTACCATTTTCAAATCAACTAGGAGAATCTGTTCAGCTTATGGCTCCTCCGGCAGGAAGTGCGGCCGTAGCTGCCCCACTGGAGTCACAAAACACCGCTGATGAACAATCATTGAGAAATTACTTCAAGACGAAAATTGATGAGGCTCAGGTGGGCTTCAAAGCTGTTCATTATTAAAGCCGATTTGTGGACGGATACTTTTTTCAAAAATGTTCCTGCATTTCAGCAGAAAGTGTTAGAGAAGAACCAGAATGTTTTACGTCTTCAAGCACAGCGTAATGAGCTGAACTCCAAGGTTAGTAGTTGTGTCTTCTGTTCCAAATTATAGATGCTGGAGTGTTAGTCAACTTTAATAAAAGAAAAGTTGCAACTGAATGTGGTCTCTTCATTGATTCGAATTTCGAGAAAAGATATGCCGTTTCGTGTCTTCTAGTTTGTCCGAATAGGCAGCACATTACATTCTTATTGAATTACGAAGCGCAATCAGAGAAGAAACAACAACGACCGACGACCATAACTGACGTTAGGTATTCTTTTTTGACAAGGATAGTCTCTTTTAGAGGTGTCACATTGTAGTGATAAGGAAAGAGCTTGATCTCGTGGTAGAATTGAAAACGGAGAAGTTCCTTGTGCTGTTCTATCGATCTTCTCTACATAAGGTTTAGAGAAAATGAAAAGTATATCTTATCAAGTGGATTCTCTCTCGATGTTTTGCTCATTGTTGTTTATTGATTTGGGTCATACTGGATCGTACACCTATGCAGCTCACTGTACCAGATAGGAATAGATACTACTCGTTTGCTCCTTTTCTTTAATTTTCTCCTGAGTTCCTGTATTTCTTAAAACCTCAATAACAGATATAAATGCGATAGTTGGAGCCGGTGCTTTGACCTTCTTCGCTTTTAAACGGCTGGCGAAAGGACCCCCTTCACTGAGCTGCACCCCATGGCTGAACCCCCTTCATCCGAGGAGGATCTTCTCGCTATCGCACCTATACATGCAGTTACAGCTGAACAGCGAACAAGGTGACGGAGGAGGTGGTATGAAAGAGTGCGATTTCGAGTACCCGGACCCTCCTCAGATGAAGGGGGTCTAGCTCATGGAGTGCAGCTCAGGTGATGAGGATCCCTTCGCCAACCATCCAAAAGTGAAAGAGATCGGTGCAGTGGCTCCGACTATCGATTGTATGAGCAGAACTGAAAGAAATTGGACTTTTTTTTCGTAATCGAAGTTAGGATTGCGAGATATGTTGCCACTGCTATCAACAAAACCGTAGTAATTTTCTTGTTAGTGGTTTTCGCATAAGGTTAGTAAGGTCTACTACTCATTTAGTCGTAATTTGCTGGAAAGAGTATACCAGGGCTGAATAGCTAAGCTTTGTTGTATTGATTCAGCAAAGTGAGCAGTTTGTTCTTCAGGTTCGTATGCTCAAGGAAGAACTACAGCAACTTCACGAGCAAGGAAGCTACGTTGGAGAGGTGAGCAAAGCTATGGACAAGAAGAAAGTTTTAGTCAAGGTAATGTTTTGTGATCTTCTCATTTCTTCTCTTGTTGGACTTGTTTCCCGACTTATAATAATGTATTTTTTAAGGTGCACCCCGAAGGAAAGTATGTGGTAGATGTGGATAAGGGAATCGAAGTTGCTACTATCAACGCTGGTTGCCGCGTTGCACTCCGCGCTGACAGTTATGCTCTTCACAAAATCTTGCCAAACAAGGTACTTTCTATGTTCTTTTAGATTTTATTTTATTTCCATCTCTATATTCTTGCGTTCATTTGTCCTTTTTTTCACTTTGTAGGTCGATCCTCTTGTTTCACTTATGATGGTAGAGAAAGTGCCAGATTCGACTTATGAGATGATTGGAGGTCTGGATAAGCAGATCAAAGAAATTAAAGAAGTGAGACTACAGATTATCAACAACGGTTGTTTTTCTGCCTTTTACCTCACCTTCGTGTGGCGGTTTTCAAAATTCTTGTGGTCCAAATGTTCTTATAAAATGCAGCGCTTCTTTTTAAAGGTGATAGAGCTACCAGTGAAGCACCCCGAATTGTTTGAAGCTCTTGGAATCGCTCAACCAAAGGGTGTCCTGTTGTACGGACCTCCAGGAACTGGAAAAACTCTACTCGCTAGAGCGGTAGCCCACCATACTGAATGTACATTCATTCGGGTGTCAGGTTCAGAACTTGTACAGAAATTCATCGGCGAAGGAGCAAGAATGGTGGGCTTTTGTTCAGAATTATATGTTGAGCGAGGAAATATTACAGCTGAACTAAATTTTAAAGTTAAAAGGAAATCACGTCAAAATTCATCAAGGATCCTTTCATATGTTCGGTGTGCTTTTGTCTATGTACTGTAGGATTTATGCTTAAAATTTAGTTTGATTAGACTTTCTGAGATCTTTACTTAGTATAAACTACCCCATGTGTCATCATATATTGACACCTTTAAACGCAATCTGTTTTTTTTTTTCGAAGTCGTCAGCGACTGCATATCTCTAGATAACTTTTGTGATCACTGGTACTCTTCGAATAACAGTGCCAGTGTATACTGCTACTAGAAGACTTCTAATAATAGTATACACTAATATCCAGTGATACTTGGAAATGTTAAGTATGTCTCTATTGTTTCTTCCTTTTTTCGGATTAAAGAAAATACCAAGTACAATAATCGACGTAGATATTTTGACGGAAATGAGTCATTCAGAAGACGATTATCATAGCAACATAAATTAATTCTCGAAGTCGATATAATCGCTCTTTCTAAAGACTGCATTATAGTAGACATGGCAGTATTGACAATTTTTGAGTGTCCTAACCTGACAAATTCCTGTGAAGGGGAAATATGTGACGTAAATATTCCCCTTTGAGGTGTGTTTTTAACAAGGCTTTTTTTTCTCGACTAACATCACTCTTCATAAAATTTGAAAATTCGGTTTTTTGCACAATCATTTGTGTCGGATTCAGAGCTTCTGGAAAATTTACAGTTACTTTTTTGCAATAAACAAAGAAAGAATAAAAAATAGCAGTTACGAAAAAAAGAGATCATGTGACATTTACCATGAAATTTAAAGGTGCGCGAGTTGTTTGTGATGGCTAGAGAACATGCTCCTTCGATTATTTTCATGGACGAGATCGATTCCATTGGATCAAGTCGTGTTGAAGGATCTAGGTATCTGCTTTGTAGCCTTTTTTCTAACACTGTTTAAGGAAACTGTGCAGTGCATTAGCTTCATTATCAAAACTAAGTCAGTATTTTTCGCGTTTTGCTCGTTTGGTTTTAAAGGGGAACTGCCAGTTCGAACACGAGGAAGATTTGCGTTCATATGGACTGAATTAATAGTCAAGCTTCATTGCGCATGCTTATTCTGGCACATTGATGTGTTGCTTTCACAAAATGACACTTTTTCCATGGCGAGCACTCCACAGTTCCTTCTTGTTATATCTTCATTTAGCGGTGGTGATTCGGAGGTACAGAGAACTATGCTTGAACTGTTGAATCAGCTAGACGGCTTTGAAGCGACCAAGAATATAAAGGTAAGTTCTCCGGCTCACGGTCTCGAGGAAATATTAGGTTTTATCAGAGATACTGGCGCATCCCAAGCGGATTGATCGACGCCAGACACTTTATCCTTAATCAGAGATGGTGATACTAATTCAACATCATTTCTGACAGAATCAATTTGTTAGGTTATTATGGCAACCAATAGGATCGATATTCTGGATCCTGCTCTTCTTCGCCCGGGTAGAATTGATAGAAAGGTACCTATTCTGTTCACTTGTTCTGAAATGTAGCAAACACAGTTGTGTTCTAGATAGAATTCCCTGCTCCTGACGAAAAAGCCCGAGCTGACATCCTCAAGATTCACTCTCGTAAGATGAATCTGATGCGGGGAATTAATATGAGAAAAATAGCCGAAGCAATCCCCGGGGCTAGTGGAGCTGAAGTGAAGGTGAGTATTTGGAGTTCTTATTTTTTTTTCGACCTGGAACACATCACATTGATTGATTTTCAGGCAGTTTGTACGGAAGCTGGCATGTTTGCTCTTCGTGAGCGACGTATCCATGTAACTCAGGAAGATTTCGAAATGGCTGTTGGAAAGGCGAGTCACTTTTATAAAGCCATATATTTTGTGGTTTTTGAGAGATTTAACTGCTCGAAATATTCTAGTTAGGAACCAGTTCTATTGACTGTTATGAAATTACTGTAACAGGTGGAAATTGGAAATAACAAGGATTAAAAAAGTTCACACTAGGAATATCTGAACATATGTCCTGTTGCCATTGTAATCATATAGTGTTGGAGGGTGTTGTAGACCATGTTGAAAGATCCTATTGGTGGTAAAAATGAAGACGGTGTAATGTTAGTCGCCTTGTTTTTTTAGCTTCAAAAAGTTTGAAAGCATTTTCATTTTCTAAGAAATTTGAGATGGGGTGTGCATCTTGAACCTTGCAAAAACCATATCCGCGAACAGATGAGTGGTTTTTTTGGATCGCTTGATTTTATTCTGAAAGACGGGAGATTACAATTATCTCTAAACCAGACTGAACGTCCGGCTAAAGCCGGACTTCAGGCTTTTTTGGTGTTCTCTTCGCTCGCCTTCACTGATCAATAAGAAATAACAGTAGCGACATTTCTTGTAAAATTAGAATTGCTTTTTCTATCAACGCTTTCTTCAATTTTTTTAACCCAAAAATTCAAGCATAGATGTAAGATTTTATGGTTTTTCCCTAAGCGCGTCAGTTCTATATTTGGAGAACAATCAAACTTGATTTTACATCTATGTTTGCCTCAAATCTCCACAATTTGGAAACGTTATTCAAGGTATGAGTTCCCCCGTTTTCAGCTGTTAGCAAAGAATGATGTGCTAACATGAAATGACGTGAATATCACTAATATCGTGAATATCACCATTGATATCATCAGTGGTAAAAAATAACGTTCTACGTCAGATCGCGTAAACTGTTGGCTATTATGTATCGTATTTAAGCAGCCGTTCACACATGTGTTTCCTTCTTTTGAAAAAAGGATGTTATCAGCGTTAGGGAGACGTGCTGGGAAATAGATATGTGAAGGAATCATAGAAACCCATTCTACTGCCTTGGGGCTCACGCGCACCAATCCGACGCAGTGAAACCGCCTCTCTCCACTCTATGTTTTTATGGCACCGGCGCACCATTCCGACTCCATGGGACCCGTCCCACCCCATTTTACAGCTCCGGGGCACGAATTCGACGCCGTAGGACCCGTCTTACCCAATTGTACCGCGTTGGGGCTCCAGCGCACCAAACCGATGCAATACTATCCTCTCTCTTTTTGGAATTTCTTGACTGAGACACGCGTAAACACAGACGCACACACGTGATAGAATAAGCCCTTTATTATTTAGCATGATAGTTTGCAAATTTGGGAGTATACATTCACATAAAAGTTTATTTACCCTCACTAACATATGAGAAAAACTAACTTGCCTTATCAAAGCCAACATAGATCGCCACATAACTTTGGATAATAAATAAAAGGTGGAGTGCTCGCCTATCAGGTGCATGGCGATGGTTAGGGGCGTCACCAGTGCAGAGTTTGCATCATTATAAAGTATTTTCGTGACACACAGACAAACACACGCACACATCATGGACTAAGCGCGTTATTATAAAGCATGATCGCGTGGATGTAATCACTTCGAATGTATTCGCTACCACTAAGGATCGCTGTAATTTCTAAGAAAAAAGTTTGAAATAAGGCTGCTGATTTTTCTCTACGAAATTCGGTGAGCTTCCTCGTAGCCTCAGTATTTGAGCTCTTCATTTTCCCAAATTTCCTTCGTCTATGTACTCTTGATTTCACAATATAGGATGCCTTTTGCACACATTTCGTGTCGTGCGCTTGACATGCATAGCTGTCTCAGTGTTATAAGATATTTGCCAAGCGAAAAGATGAGGTGGCGGAGTTATTTCTTCAGAACTAACCATTACCGCACCAAACTAAGTGGACCTTGAACATTGAACCGAGAAGGGTAATGGGGATGCATATCAACCAATAGCAGAAGTTTAACTTCTATCAGTCAAGCCTCAGCTGTCTTTTCACAGGTTCTGGTCACAGGCTTTTTCTTAGCCTGTTTTGGGACTCGGCGTAGTAGATTCATTTAGAACCATTGACTTCATTCCTTCACAATCATAATCCAAGTTTTGACTCTTTGATTGGATTTTGAAGGGCCAAAGTTTTCTTTGAAGCCGTGAGCCTCAAAAATCTTCGTTTCTCAGATTTTGTCTGTATTGCGAGCACATGCATTGTTCTCAAATATGTCTTTTGCCATTTAAACTGCATCTAGATTGAGATCCATCATCGTTTGGCGTTTAGCGGAATCAAGCTACCGATTCTGAACTGAATGAGCAAGTTTGCATTAGTTTCGAGAAAGTCATACAAACAATTATTTCTGCAGCTCCATTGCGATAGAAAGGTAGGAAAGAAAAGAAAGCAGCAGAAAAGAAACGGCTTTCCTTCGTTGGGGGTCCAATCATTGAATTTTGTTCTCAACAACACGTACAATGTTATGTACGCAAGGTTATTTAATAGGTGACTTTCTCGAAAACCTACTTTCGAAACCAGTTTCTTGCGACAATTTTTGCAGCACTTTTCCTCTTTTTCGTGTGGACCAACTCCTGTCGCTTGTCAATGGATCCTTGAAAGGTGGTAACAAATTAAAAGGCTGTCCTCGAAGAAGTGACTACCTCGGTCTGCTTCTTCTATCTTTAAGCAAGGTTCTAATCTTTTGCTTATTTCAAGGGAAAGGTCACTTTTTTTTTGAAAAGTGGACGCGAAGAAGCATTCTTAACTAGCTTTAGGAGCATAGTTTTCACTGTATTCCTGACTAGATGTTCATCCAGAACTATTTGAATACTATTCCTGACCAGATGTTCACCCAGAACTATTTGATACATCAACCTTTTTAACTTGAGATGAGAATTATGTATTCATTACTGCGAGTGGATTCATTCCAGCTGTTTTCGAGCGAAGTCTTACTTTGTTTCGATGATAATTCCTCAAATAAGTGACTTTTTCACACTTGTTCTTGGCCTTGCTCGGTCTTTCGCATTTTTTGCGATTCATATTAACGTTAAAAGATCTCTTTTTTTTCCTAGTATCCCCTTGTGTCAAAATTACACTCGCAGGATTGGAAGGTGTTTTAAACAAGCGCTTTGTAGTGGAGTTTGGGAATCGCGTTAAGGACATTTGTTACCTACGTGATGACAATACTTTATGATTGCTTTCACTTTTGCTATCCTGAACAATTCTTCTAAAACAAATTTTCACAACAAAGAAAGCTGCCAAATGTTGAAGCTGTCCTCCCGTAGGACCATTTTCCCTGATCGTGAAAAGCAGACAGCAGAGATTTGTGAGATGATGGATTCCTTTCGTGAAAAAATCTATTCACAGCTTTCACAGAGTGCTTATTTTTCTATAAGTTTTTTTCATACTGCTGCTTCGATTATGTAATTGAGTTTTATGTATGTCTGTTAAGCAATGGCTATCTTTAATATTCTTTTTTTCAGGTGATGCAGAAAGATTCTGAGAAAAACATGTCGATAAAGAAGTTGTGGAAGTAGTTTGTGTGGATTATACTGGTGTAACACTTGTAACAAATATTTATGAAACGTGTGGTCTCTTTGTGTGCACAAGAATAAAGTCTTCAGTCCTGATATTTCAAAGTTTGCTTTACAACGAACATCCAATAAATTTTTGCTTCAATAAGTAGCGTAAAACCTAATTAGCACTCATTCACACATTGACACACATCGATTGGTGGAAACTCTCTGCGTCTCTGTGTTTAGTGAGGTGTTCCGCTAAATGTATGACCGCCACCACAAGCCACGCCTTCATCACTACATCCGCGAGTGGATCGATTGCCGCCTGCACATACACACGCATACTTACACCGCCACACACATACACACACGCATTCACACGACGTCGTCAGCTGATCCTGGTGGCCGCTGTTGCTGCTGTTGCTCAGCTTTGTGGTGAATTCCATGACGAAGTGAGAACACAAGGCTAGGGCGAGATTACTCCGGTCGATCAATACCGGTGATTTGTACGTGTGTCGTGTGTTCGGGCGCTCCTCTACCTCCTCCACCTGCGTGGCGATCCCTCATTGACCTCGTCGCGCGTTGGAAACGAACTCTATATTACTGCTGTTGGCTGGTTGCTGCGCATTTAAAGCGCTGTCATCTTCTACTAATCTGAATCTACTTATTTATCGGATAGAGATCCAAAAAGTAAGGATTTGATTTTTAAAAATGTCATATCGGTGGATGAGTGCCAAATCCAATTAGCGCTGCTCGTACACGATTGCATATTTCCGCACATGGTATGGTAGTATCTTCCTGTTCTTGTCCTTGCAATTAACGCCGTTTCGTTGGGTCATGGACTCCATCCTAGATCCATCTTCATCTGAAAACGGATCATCTAGGAGAGATCCATCTATGTTTTTGAAAATTTCTAGCTTTTATCCTTATTTTATGGATTTTACTTTGGGAAAAATAGTTGTCGCTGGCCTGAGAACTTACTTTGAACAACATAAGGAAAGATTTGGGAGACTGGTCACAAGCATGACCGACCCTTCAACTTCCCCCTCGATTTCAATTCCAATGAATATTTGTATGGGTGAGCACTTCAGAACACTAAATTATCGCAAAGTATCAAATACAAACTATATGAAATAATGAAATATCAAAAATTCAGTTTGGATTAAGAAAATCAATCAAAATCAATTTCCGAATGAGATGTGCTTATCGTATTCGTGATCAGCACTTTCGAAAACCACCTTTGTCTTTGCCGAAATCGATGTCGATAGAGAAAGGATTGAGGAACACCGTTCATGCTGAACGTCTATGCCCTAGATCTTCTGCATGTTTCTTTTTTTCTCGTCGAGGTTAAGGTGGATAGGTAGTGATGTTAGAGTAGTGCCTAGTAATTTATGGACACCACCTTGCATTATGGCTGTATGCAAATATCGATCTCCTATAGGCAAATGAAGCGTTCTGTAGTCAGGATTATAAATCCAGTTAATTGGTTGCATGGAAACACAACAGCTTACGTAACTCACCATTCGCACCTCCCAAATGTTCATGTTTTCAGATTAATAAGATAGCTTAATGTATGTTTTCTGAACACATGTAAGGCCAGACTCCATCCGTGCAAAAATATTCTAAATAATTCCCACCTGAGAATAATTTGTAGAATAAAATAATGTTTCTGTCGCAGTATAAGTATGGGACATTAGGGAGCCTGCACAGAATCCTACCGTATTCCGTGGTTGCAGCTATAAATTTCCACTTATTACTCTCGTTTTTTTTTCAGATTTGCATAGGCATCGCTCTTGAGTATTGCTTGGTCAGGCCTCTTAGATGTAAATGAGTCCAGTCTCCTTCCACTATTGCTATTGGATTGGCCACCATATGGAAATGTTATGCGTCATGTTTTTTTTCTATTAGTCTATCTCTAAAGTGTATCGATCAATCGTGACTTTCTGGTTATTCTATTCAAGATCGCTATCGGCACTTTTGCTTTCTCCCAACGTTTTTCTTTCGTTTGGGAATATCTCAGAATATCTTTTCCATTAGGAATGGCTGTTAAAGTAGCCTATTACATAAGTCACCAAGGCTATTAGGGCTTAGAGACGCTTTCATTCTCACAATGTGTCTTGTTCCCGAAAGTTTTTGCTCAGATTTGACTCTCAATATTACCTTTGTACCGTCGACCCGAAGATTCCAGATGTGTGGTGCATTCGCACCACACATGTAGAACTAGTGTGTGCGGTTGCTAATGTTGAAGCGTCTTGCTATCGATTGAAAATGACCGCAGCTTAGAATTGCTCAGCCAATCACTCCTTCACTAAATATCACAGTTTTTGTTGTGGCGATTCAATCACAACTTTCCCATACCGGAGAAATTTGAAAGAAGCTCTTTATCAAAATTGTGAAGTTTCTTTTTTTTCTGCGAATATGGTGTAAGTTGGAATGTTAGTGTTACCTGTGGATGAACTCACACCTTGATCGCATTCTGCATGAAATCTTAGATTGAAACTTAGAACTCACTTAGAACCGCCATTAGTGTCCGAAAGGTCCTTCATTCGCAACACAAATCTCATTTACATCGCACGTTGTGAAGGAACAGTTCCGTTTTCTAAAATGACATGAATGAAATGACTGACCTATCAACATGAAAACATCGATTTTGCATCGTTCGAGAACTTGCTGAACATTTTATTGTGAAAAGTAAAAAGTATGCAACTTGAATGCTTCATTTGGAGCAACAACACGGTAACTATCACCATGGTCCTCAGATTTAATCGATTGGTTTCATTTTGAACTTCGACTACAATTCTTCGATCATAAATTGATTTTCATTCGAAAAAAAGCAACAAATAAAGTCAAGAATAGATACATGCAACCATCCTTCTTCAGTTAAAAATTTGGGAAATCTGAAGACCAAATTTACATTCCTTAGACATTATTCGAATTCCAACACAAACATTTTTGTAACTACTTAGGCTACTTGGCAAATCTGCTAACGCATGCATGGGGTCAGGTTAGGAACATCACTGAATACTTTTTTGCTACTCATATTTCGGTTTTAAGTATCATTGTTCTTCTTTTTTCTCAAAAAGAATCCTGAACATTTTCATCATCATCATCTCTGAGCATGAGTGGAGGAATTCCCGAAGATTTTTTTTTGAAGTGATAAAAAATGGGATGTGACCTACATTCTTTTCAAAAACAGATCTGGTGCACCTGCGTAAGCGCTTAACGTCGGGATGGGACCTTTTCCTATCGGACTGGAAGACTTTTGCGAGAGTCCCATCACGCTATTTCGGACGTAACCGCTCACGCAATTTCACCAGGTTTTAGGTCATTTTGACTCCGCTGTATTTTCCACACCCTTACCTGTCGATTTTCCGCAGACGGTCCTTTTGCCGCGGTTCGCCTCTTTTTGCTTCTGCTGCTCTTCTTCAGAAAAACTCCTGCAGCCTCCCTTGCGGAGTACGTGTGCGGAGACACAGATTTTCTGTTTACTGCCAATTTTAGGTCTAGGTAACTGTATGGTTCTTTGGTGCAGTTTTTTTCCTTCGCGAATGAATATTTCAAATACTTCTGCAAAGGTTTTATCTTCCGATTTCTTGTTGCGCTATCATGCGAGCTACAGTTCTTTCTTTCCCATTGTTGTTGGGATCTTAATAATTTAATAAGATGTATAGAATGTGGATTTTCAAGTTCGCACTACGAAGAACGTTTGAACGCTCAAAAAGGACCAATGCGAAATCTGAACCCTTTTTTTGCAGTTCTCAGGAATGAAACGTTATTCCCCACTCTTACCTGTCGATTTTCCGCAGATTACGGTCCTTTTGCCACGGTTCGCCTCTTTTTGCTTCTGCTGCTCTTCTTCAGAAAAATTCCTGTGACAATTGTGATGACATTTTTGAATAAGATTTATATTCTACACTCTGTCTACCTTTGTTTCTACCTTTGTTTCAACTATCAGAGCTGAAATTGTTTGCACAAATAGCAGAAAACAACAACATTCACGTGCTAATTGGCAGTGTTTGTCACTCTTTCGCATCGTTATCGTATTAGAAGGAGTTAACCTGCTGAACTTGGTACGTTTTGAGGGCCCGATTCAAGGTGGCGATGCATTTGTTTATTTGTTCACTCTCGGCGAGTCAATACCACGGTCTTCGTCAGCTTTTTGGCGATTTTTTAAATGGGTCCCATGGAGAACAGTGAGCATTGTCATGTAATACGCATATGTGTACGCTATGTGAGCAATTGACGGGGCACTCTAGCAACTGGTTGTGGAGCGTGTAGCAACCTTAAAGTGATGAATTTATGCTGGCAGGAGCGATAAAAATAAACATGGAAGTTGTCAACTAAGACTATTCCTCAGAACACCTCTTTTACCCAGGATTTTGTTTTATTTTGAATTCGGAACTGTAGTATTTGAGAAGTTAGGGTTGCCGTATTTCCGTCCATCATCCCTCATACGCCAACACACTCGCACATATCCCTTTTGGGATTTGATTTCGTCCCGGCATCTCGTCTCCTCTCGTCGTAGCTCGCCCACTACAACACTCGCGCCTCAATCAATATTCCGCGCAGGCTGCTAATTAGGGCAATTATTCGCAGCCACTAAAATCTCGCCTCCGCTAGATATACATCTGTTATTAAATCCATGTGATTTCAGTTTTGAACTATTCGCCGATGAGCAGTAAGGGATCGAAGGACTCATCTCCAACGTCTGAAAATGTAAGTGATCTCAGATCTCATTGCTATTGTTTTCGTTTTACTCGGTAACGCATATTTTCGTGCGTGTATTTGTATGCATGCGAATCCATGAGCTCCGTTGATTTCATCGTGTGTTGTTGTCGTGTGCCGTTGAGGTCATGTAGTGTAGAGTAAACATTTGTGGTTACATTCAGCCAAACAACTCTACATTATCATCTGTTGCTAGGAATTGCTGTCAAAGTGTTCTGCTATCAAGGTCATACAGTAAGGGTTGGGCTGAGAAATAACAGTTCAACCCATGAAGTTGAACAACCTGTTCTCAAACACTTCAAACCATAAGATCAAACAACCACTGTTGTCAAACGATCGACAGTAGGTCGCAATGTGTGTCCTTTTGTCTCTTTTAGGAGACTATATCAAATCTGAAACCTCGATTCCTGTCAGTGATGCCTTATGAATACGAAAAAAGCCTCTAATGTCAAAAATGTGAATTTTAACACTTTAGGACATGAAATTCAGCAACCAGCCGACCTTTCTTACCAAAATAAACTGATTTTTGTGTTCCAACCTCTAAACTGACCTTCAAGGTATCCCGCGTGTCTCGAATCCTATTGAGCTTACTCTGCGCAGGCCTGGAAAGTATTTTCATTGACTTTGATCCCAAAATTTGAACCCGTTTTGTACGATGAGCTAGTTCGGGGCGAGACTTGGCCGCTGTTGTTTTCCTAGCTATAGTTCGGTCCATTTAACAAATTATAAGGGAATAGCGTACGTATTAGAGGGGAAAGCGAAAAAAAAAACACCAAAAAATAGTTGGAAATCGAGTATTAGTTCTGTTTCTTTTAATGCGACCTCATATTCCTTCCCTCATAAGGACAGCATTACATTCCAAATAAAATAGATTATAGCATAATAATGTGTTGTTTGGAACCAAATATGTGCGTTTTCTACGTTATAAAAACTGTTATGAGCAGAACGGTAGATTCGAATAAATTAAAACTTTTTCGAATAAATAGATAAATAAATAGAAGTAGGGGTTCTTAATTTCGCTTGCTTTTTTTTTGTTGTAGCGTGGATTGGTCTCTCTTATTTGGTCAGCTTACGTGGCGCAAAAGAAGAAAAAGGAAGAGGAAATAAGGAACGCATATTCCTTTAAACCTTTTCAAATTACTATTGTTCGCCGTAGTGTATTTCTTCCTAGAAATCAACCAAGGACAAAGCAATTCATGTTTTATTGCATGAGGAACCTCCAAAATGCCTTTGTTCTATGATGCGTATAGGATTGAATTGCGTACTTTTTGCAGATCAATCGTTTATTTTGAAAAGCTGTCCACTGAATATGACCAGGTTGTGACATCCTTTCAAATAATCTTTCATTCCTCCACGAGCAAATCTGTTGCCAATTTCCATAACTACGAGTTAATTCTTTAGACGGTTGTTGTGTTGATGTATGGTCTCATTATGGAAATCAAATACGAAAAGAGAAATGTCTGATTTTGTTTTACTTTCCTATGTTTGTTTCCTAATAAATTTCTTGTCTTCATTGGAATAACAAGCTTTTATTCATACATATTAAGTGTTGTAACATGATCGATCTGCATCTAATTAATAATCACACTCTCGTTACGGTTCCGTTCACCTAGTATCTATCGTTCTACGCTCTCCTATTCGATCATGTTTGCACAGCGGCGCTCGAACTCGTCCACATTATGCCTGTTTTCGTCTACATGTATCGAGGGAAACTTAGACATTCAACGGTCATTTGAAACTGTTCAAGTAGTACGAAATATAGAAAGTTCTATTCATCACATTTGGATCATATTTGGAGCATCATACGGATCATTAACACGCCTTGGAGTATTTAGTGCGGCCATCCACGCTTTCTCAGTAACTAATAATAAGTCGAAATCAAAGTCAGTCTTTGGGGGAAAATTTAGTGGGGGAAAGGGCTCTTATTTCTCGGCGCTCTAACTTATTTTTTTGTCTTAGTAACTTTAGCTTACATGTCATAGACGCTCTAAGACTAATTCTAAGGTTAGGTCTTAGGGCCCCGATTGATTTAATTATTTAGTTCGAGTAATAAGAGCGCCACTGAGTGACCTCCCCCCAACTACATTTTACCCAGTCTTTGTATATAGATAATTTCTTTTAGGAATTATCTATATACAAAGGCTGGAATTCTATATCCGACAGACTAATTGAGATTCATTGCGTAATTAACTAATGACAGCTGAGGAAATGACCCAATTTTTGACTTTTTACGCCTGTCGTCCAAGAAGTGCCCACGAATTTGACATCGATTCTGTCTCGCAAGCGCATTTTGAACAAAATTACGATGCATTCCCTTCAATATATAGTTGGTTCATAATGTGTTGACTTGTGGTACAATATGGAGTAAACGGGTATTTTCGAAATGATGCTGTGGAACATTCAACATGACGACGTGACCTGCTTGGAGTTGCCGATGTTCCCACCTTTAGTGCAATTGCACCACAAGTCACGTCGACTTGACTCGACTGTAGGCGGTCTAGTATGGAATTAAGGTTTTTTTTTTGATGGGTACCAGCACTCGGCGCAAAGTTCAAATTGAAATCATATCTGAGTGAGCGCGAGATCATCATATCTCCGTTTTAATATTTACAGATGAATGAACAGTTTATTTCTATGAAGAATTGCGCTGTTTGCAGAAATTTTCACGGTATTCTTCATTTTCTATTCTGATGCTATGTTCGTTTTCTTATTTATGGTTACCCACGCAAACGATTAACTCGACCTTCGCTATCATTGCAAGTATTTTTTTTCGTAAATCCCCACAAGCTTGTCGTGCTTCGCATTCTAGGTTACGAAGAGCATAGGCATTGTGTTGTGAGTGTAGACACTGTAACTATCATTTTCACTGCTTACAGAGGTATGTGCACGATGTGACGTTTTCACTCTCTTAGATAATTACGCAGAACGAAACAAACGCCACTGTACAATCGTGAAACCAGATCATGTTTGGATTTATTTAGGATTTGCACAAATTGCTTTGCCATTCAGCGCTGATTAAAGTGGTAGCTTGGTGGGAAATTGTTAGAGGCTGCTGCTGCATTCCACATGTCAAAAATAATTCATTCTAGATTCAAGTCTAGAATTTCTAAAATGGGATTCTGTAATAGGATAGTTTAGAAGAATGGTACAAGAATCATACGGTTTACCAAGTGATCAGGCTATATTCAGTTGTTGTTTGCTTACTGTTTACATAAGTAACTTTCGTACATTACGATAATATAATGTAATTTTTTCAGTCACTGGTAACCTTGTACTTTTATATAACACAAATATTTCATCTGTGTCTATTCGTTTGCTATAGATTAGAGTATTTGCAATATTTGTTCATATTTGCCTGCGATATTAATGTCGCAAGCCTTTCAGCACTGTTCTTCAGTCGTTTTATATTAGTCATTATTCGAAAGATGTTTTTTTTTTCCAAGGTCCATTGTATTTTAATAATGTTTGGCTTAGAATACAATAGTAGCGTACCTCTGTACCTGAACGTGTTCTATTACTTATATGTGCTAGATGCACTGGCTCTATGGGGCCACCTCCTCAATATGTTATATGAGGGCACTAGTAATCACAGAACTATGCGATGTCTGCATAATAAACAGAAAATTTTCGAGTAATTGCGCTTGCATGTAAAATCCTCATTTTTCAGGTCACACTGCGGCTTATCCTTGTGAGCGGTAGAACGCACGAATTCCAATTCCATCCGCTCACACCGGCGCACGAAGTCACACAAAAAGTCTTCGAACAGTGGCCGAAAGGTGAATCCTGTTACATTTTTTTTCCACTGTCATGTTTCGTCACATCGGTGTTTTCAACCTTGAAGTTTCTTTGGTTCATCGCCGTATTATCGTGAAATTAGTCGTAAGTCTTGACAAATGTTTATGTCTAGGATTAACGGCTAGATTATACTACGTTTGCTGTGTCTAAACACATGTAAACATTACTGATGTGGGAGTGAAATGACATTCCCGAAGTGTTTATAATTTTTTTTTTCGGCAAGGAATTAAATTTCTGTGTTGACGTAGTCATAGGTGCGATAGTGAGGAGCCGGAACCTCCACAAGTGAAGGGGGTCTAGCTCATGGGGTGCAACTCAACTGATAAGGATCGCTTCGAAAAATGGAGGGGTCCTTTCGTCAACCGTCCAAAAGTGAAGGGGGTCGGAGCACCGGTCCCGACTTTCGCATCTGTGGACGTAGTTCTAAGCAATGCCTCCGAAATTGCTTGTGAAGAAAGTTAAAGACTATTCTGCACCAATGACAAATTTTGCTTCGAAATTCTAGGTTTTAGTTGGTGTGTTTGTTTGAAGACTTGATGTTGATGATATTTCAGGACTTCTCTTTGTATTCAAAAGTTTCATTGAAATTTTATCTTGGAGTTTCGTCCAATTAGTGGTGATTAGCTGATTAGAATCACGTTTAATAGTGTTCAGTGAAAAACGTTTGCTTTAAATCTGTAGTGGCGACGAGATAATTCATCTTTCACGTGAGCGGCAGGCACAGACAGATGGAGTGCATGTCCTAACTCAACAATGAACTAAATAAAACTATGAAAAATGTATGCCGCCCTGACATAATTTCGTATCAATTTTTTGAAGTGGAAAAGTTTAGGAAATACACATGAATGAACATTTTACGAATTCCCTCTCTTGATAATCCCAAAACAACGAACAATCGTTATCGGATTTTAGAACTAGACTCCCAAAAGTTTTGTTTACCGTGTGCTCAAAATAGAACACAGCTTTTAGTTTTTGGGTATTTGAAAAAAACTTCCAGTCTTCCCTGTTTAATAACTATTCCGTTATGAGTACAACTTTATTCATATAGTAGAACGACACCGTTGTCGTCCTTTAGCAGGTAGTTGTTTCTTCGAAATTTCTGGTTCTCCTTGGAAATACGGTCAAGACCAAGTTTTGCACAGCAACATTTATCTCGAACGATGCATTTGATGAAGTGGTTACGAGTGAAATACAAGTGAAACACTTGAAGTTTTGAGCGATCCTGAAGAGTGATCATTATACAAGTATCAGTTGCGGAAGCTAAAGAAAAGAAAAAGCTAAAGAAATAATGACAGGATCAAGAAATGACTGTTAAATTGGGGCGAAATATTTTAATTTGGAGTAGAAAGCACACTCTGCTTACTCTTTATAAAGGCGCCTACAAATAAACATGTTAAAAACTATGAGTGGCTATGACAAAGGTTAAGTGACGGTGAAAACTCCTAAGCTATGGGGATCAACCATTATTTTTTTAAACAAAATTTATTGTTTAAGACGTATTTAAAAGGTTATGTAATTATCCGATTTGAGAAAGAATGATCTCGTAATGTCCGTCACTCTATTTTTGTTGCTCTCAAACGGTCATACCGTTTGGAATTCTTGAATACTTGTGAGACCATAAGAGAAAAGGTGACCTTCGTCTCCACAGTTTGCGCCGGACGTGTTCCGCCGAGTGACCACGACGCACATGGCACAGCTCGCGTTCTTTCTTTGCATAACACACACTTCCTCTCAGTCAGTTCGTGCCCAATTGAAGTTGTCTGGTTGAATATATTCGACGAATACTGTCTGATTTATTTTCCCATCTATCATTTACCTTAATTAAACCCAACCTAGAAAAATAGTGTAGCAGAATGGGATAGTTGTTTTGAACGTTTATGTTTATGGGACAGTATAAATCTCCACATGGGATTAAACTACCAAGCTTGATGACCTTCCGGAAGAAGTGAAATCCAGAAAAAGCAGACATATTCTTTCGTACTGTAAAATCGGTATTACGTGGGAAACGCTGTGTGAGTCATCATAGGCACGAAAAACATAGAAGCTGGTCGAAATCCGATGATTGATGGTGATTTTCGGTAATCACCTTGAACAAAAGAGAAAAAGTTGTGGAAAAAGGCGAATTGATGGGTGATGTCTTAAAGCTGGTTCGGGTTTGAATTTTTTGCTGTACATTGGTAGTAAAACCCATCAATGACATCTGATTTTTCACCTTTTTCGTGAATCGTAGAACAACGTTGGGAGTATGTCGTTATTAGGCAAAAAGTAGAGAACAAAGAAATTACTGTAGAGAACTCTGCAAACGTTTTAAAAGTAATTAGTGTTCGCCCAAATTATTGACACAAAAATAAAATAATTTGTTGACGAAAATAATACGTTTAATATTTTGATTTCTAAAGGTTCTTACTCTATGGTAAGGCCATAAAGCAGGATTTGAAAAATGAAAAACAAAAGAGTTTTTCTCTTTCCCAATCGTCCTCTATTATTTTCTAGTTGATTCATTCGCTGCATACATGACAACCTTTTTCCTTGCTTTTGACTAATAAGTGTTGGTTCCCGTTGGAATTCGGCTTAAGTTCCTGTGGTTCAAAAAGAATGAAACATTCCGGTGTTTTCGTAAAATTAGTACGAATTCTCTCCTTCAATTTCTTAGCACCCATTTTTTGAACACTGGTGGTTTGCTTGAAGTCCGAGAATATAAACTTTTTTTGTTCCATTCGTTTATGATGTTATGTGACTCCTATGACTTTAAAACATTTTGCTTACTCTTTTTCAAAAGGGTTGGAGAATTCTCTGCCTTCGTCGTTTTGCCATTGACATATGTCTGCATAATTAATTGTTTGCTGTACATAAATATGGCTTGCGTCAGGTTATGCGTAGAGATCAAAGGCTCTTTTTAATAAAATTCCAGGTTGGAAATTTCTTTACGTTTTTTTTTATTTTTCCTGAAACCTATTGTGCTTATTTGTATCTGCTGAGAAACGTGAACGTATATGTGCTGCTCAAAACACAACGATGGCACATGTGCTATTTTGGAGGTTGTGGATTAGCAGTGCCATTGCTGCGAAATACACATAGAACTAGTCAGGGTTCCAGGCCCGGCTCCAGTTCGTGAGAGACAATTAGAGCGCTCAACCAACCATTTATGCCCGTAACTGCTGCGCCATTCTTAGAGTTTTCTCTTCCTTCAATATAAAAACAAAATGCGTAGGGGGGCCATTTGGCAGCCACTAAAGTAGTATCTGTGACAGGCACGCAAAATGAACCGACCTATGTAGCTCAGCTACAGTATTACAACTATCGTAGAACCGGTCTTTCATGGATCAGGTTCAGGAGCGTTCCCATAATTTTCATTCATCTGATACAACACAGCTGTCTCAAAGCCTCTGAATAATGAGAATTCTCAAGTCGGATTGTTTGCAGTTACATGGAACAAAATGAGTTTTTGCATGACATTCGCATAATAATGTTATCCACTTGTAACCAAGGAAACCACATAAGGGGATTGTTTCGTCGAATTTTGTATTTATAAAAGTTTGGGGGCTGAGTTCTCGGCAAATGGCTTTAGTTTTCTATACGTTATTACGCGATGTGCACGTTTTTGGAGAGGAACTGCTTTTTGGTTAGAAATTGTACTTTTAATGCCTTTGAGTTTAGTTTTTAGTGTCACAGGTTAATATTGTCGAAAGCAGCTGGATGCCCAAGAGAGTTCCATAAGTTTCTCATCAAATTTGTTGTTCAGAAGCAAAACACCTACTCGAAAAAACTGTAGCGAAATTCCCTTTCTTCATTTGTAACTTCATTCATTTGTAACTATCGCAAACCGTTTGTATCTGAGAGCTGTTGAGTTTGCACCAAGTTTTCTGGACTACAGGCAATAATTTCTAACCTTAGTAGTTTCACTTCTTTTTTGAATTCACGCTTGCTCTAGTTCTGACTATCTCTTTGATCGGTTACACCAGTGTACGTAGAAAACTTTGGAAAGCCACAAAAGTGCAAGAAAATGAGGGAGTCGATTAGGGATAAGAGGGGAATTGAAATCGGAAAGCGGTAGCTATTGTACGCAACTGTTCTACCGAAAATAGATGACTATTACAGTAATAGGGGATATTTTTCTTCTAATTGCACTTTTGTGCTTCATCATTAAACCTATTTCGTTAAAGTGAGAAACACCTGCAGCGTGATTAATTTCGAGTATTCTTATAGTTTTTCTTATACTGCATCTAAAAAAAATGTTTTACTTCTTATTTATTCAGGTTCTAAAGCGTTTGTCGCCATCTAATTGCATTCCATATTTTTACTTGCATATAATCAGTTGGAATGTTATTGAAATAGCATAAAAAGTGAAATTCTAAGCAGTATTTTCGTTTCAGAATGGGCTGATGAAAAAGTGGAGTCAGCATCGATGCTGAAGCTTATTTATCATGGACGGTTTCTACACGGTTCCGTCACTCTCAACGCATTAAATTTACCACAAGGGAAGACCACCGTAATGCATCTTGTAACACGAGAAAATTTACCAGAACCAAATTCTAATGGTGAGTTGACGTGGTGTTTCTTTTTCTCTTTCTCCTCAATAGTAAGAAGAGGTAGTTGTTGAGCTTCTTCGAGAAACAGTAGACTTTTTCAGGATTTTAATTCTTTTAAATAACTCTATGATAAATTAATCTTTTTGAAGTGTTTTCCTCAATAATTGTTTTTCCATAGCTGATAGATTTGCTGTGATCTACTGGTAATCTTTTTATACGAAATGGTCTTGTCACGACGTATTATGTACAGTCGACGCAAAATTTGTTCATCCGGGTGGATGCGACGCGTTTGTTGCAACACACGCTCGTTCTCTGCTTGGCACGGAGTTCTTTTTTCTGCCCTGACCTCAAATACGCATCGCACCCGGACGGGCACACATGAGTATGTACACAGTTATTCTATCGAGCTTGCGTAGTACTCTGCGTTACGTAGGAAAGTTATAAGGTTCCGGATGTGTTGGGAGTAGAGTTGATTCCGTTATTACGTAGTTTTGCTGAGTAATTTTTCTGTTCGTTCTTTCGCCAAAAACAATCATTTCAATGTTGATTCACACCCATTTTATGGGATTGGCTTCAAGCGGGTCCTGTGAGGAGTGCAAGTTGCTGCAGATTATTGAATGAGCATGCATATCTTCTTGAAACGATCACGAGTACCATATTTATGGCCAAGCCTATTACATTTATCCACTTTTATGGTGTCTCACCACGAGCGGATTCAGAGCATGGGGAATGTTGTCTAGTACTAAGAAGCTTGCGTGGGCACTTAAGCAGAGCATGCACTCAGCGACGTCATCGAGGGATGACGTACCGTATAATTAATTATTCGATGAGCTATGATGGCGCTGACTAGTCATAGGATGGTCTAAAACGTTTCACTAGTAATATACGAAGTTAGAGTAGAGTTGTAGCAAAATTTATTGCCTTGAATTTAAATTAAAGAGACTCCATTTGATGGATTTATTGCAGAATTTGTTTAATTAGTTGCTGTCTTATGGATTTCACTTGTAGTATTGCTACTTAACTAGTTTTACAACCTAAATTTACAACCTAATAGAAAATCGTTGCAATCATGGTTCACGCTCGATTATTTCTGTTATTTGTTTCTGGTGTTCTTAAGATTACTGTAGATCCAAATTTTTCTATTGTTGCTTCAAAAATGTTTATTGTGTGGATATGCTGTAAATGTGATTTTTGTTGCAAAGAACGAAGAAACGAAGAAGAATATGTAGAGTTGTTTTGTTCTAGAATTTTCTTCTCGCTTGCAAATGCTGCTGAACTTGGACGTATTTTACTAAAAGGAAAAACTATTGAGCATTTTTTTCCAGTGTTTTACTGTTGAAATGATCTGATGTTTTTTTTTTCAGACTCGCTTTCAAAACGAAAACGTGGTGGCTGTTGTCGATGTGTGTTATCGTAGCTGAAAATTCTTTGTACCGTACTGCTTTCATATATCTACAAATTATCTCAATCTCATTTATACATGGGTCATTTTGATTGATGATACACAATCCTTGCAAAAAGCCATAGTTTTCATGGGAATCGTACTTGAACGAGGCAAAAGAATCCCCAGAAGAATTTATGCGAGTAAATGTAATAAGAAAGAAATGAAGAAACCGTGGTTCATCTCTGATCGTGCTCTGACGGCAATTGATTGATTGATTTGATGACTGTGCTTTGATGTGTTATTTTCTGTGATATATATGGGAGTACCTGACCCGTTTCTTGAACTCTAGTGAACTATCGAGTAGAGTCTGTTATGTCTCAATGTCCGTTTCTCTGTACAAGTTTTCTGCAGTTGGATTTCTGCAGAAATTCACATCTACACCTCACTTTTTGTGTGTATTTTTGTGTGATGTTTCATGTCTGATTCGTGTTCACCGCGTTATTATTCCAACTTTCTTGTCATTCATCTAGAGGGTCCCATTTGATTAGGTTTTTTTTTCTTCTATTTCTCCATTGATCCTCTTGCATATTGCACTAACAATAATCATGTGATAGTATTGTACATCGACTTCTAACAAAGTGCTGCGTCTTTTTCCATTCAAAAAAATTTCCTTGAATTTTTAGGCTTATCGTTTCAGCTACAGCATGAACGGTGAGCACAGAGATAACCAACCACTTGTGCTTAGGGAGAGAAATCGCTATGTTTTGCCAAGAATTCTCATTAGAACTATCAATTTTATCCTAAATGAATTCTTTATTTAGACGGGAAACTACTGCAATTTGCCCATATTCATACTTTTTATCTTAACTTATTTGGTAAAAGAAACCACATTCATTTGTGGATTTTCGTGTTTTCGTTTTTGTGGATTTAGCTTAAATTCCGACAAGGATAAGTTCTTAATATTTAAGTCCAATTTGCTGCACTTGAAGCACTTGAAAAATAAAATCGAAGCTGAGAGTAAATGATGAATGCGTAGAGGAAAAATCCACTTAATCCGCATAATCCATAGAAATAAATGTGCCCATTTCTTCTGATATTAGATGGAAATAGGATATTGTGGAAGGAAAACGCTATGAAATGAGCAGAAACAGACGCAGCACTACGGTAATCGACAACTGTGGCAGCTTTCATTTTGTTTCTGGTCGCTTTTTCATAGGTTTAGTATCATCTTCTACAAACATCACAATGTATGGAACTAATTGTGCATTCAGGCTAGTACGATGTATTCTATACTACATTTTTTTTCACATTCTTATGTTAAGCTGTGAATAGTTGTAATATCAAATGTTACACTTCAAATGGATACAATTATGTGATTTTGCTATGTAAATAGCAATGGAAACATCGTTCGAATGTGTACACAATGCAGAAATCTTGAAAAGATCAAAATTGTGTTGCATGAATTCATTTCATTCGACGTCCAGAGAAATTCCCGATGACTAGCTCTATCCAGTAGTGGTATGGTTTGGAACTTAGTTTGCAGATACCACAATGAAAACTCAAAACAACCCAACAACACTGGGATTTTTTTCTCAAACGCAAAGACAGACACAGATCAGATAAGCGATATTCATCTGAGGATCCGTACATGAGTGTCATACGGTAGAAGTAGTGAATCGTCTGTTCGTTTTAGTAGATTGGTGCAAAAAAGAAATATCGGGAAAATGTGTGTGGAAAATGAAACATTTCAGTTTTCACTTTAAGCTGACGTAAATCAGCTCGAACAGATTTTTTTTCGTAGAAATACGAATGTGAACGAGAAACGTTCTTGTGTGTTTCTGTAGTGTAAATTATTAGCGTTGTAGAGCTGAGTGAATCTCGGATAACGTTTTTGGTTCCGGGAAAATGTGTGTGGAAAATGAAATTCTGATCTTTTAATAGTTTTTATTTTGAGGTATAGGAAGTTTAGTGACAGAAATATCGAGTTTTCGTCTGTTTTAGTTCAACACATCTCTTCTATGGAACAAAGAAGATCCGTGGGAGTTTTTTCACGTTCACGTAAAATACAGCAGATAGCAAGTGGGCGAATTTTTTTTCGATGGTTGGTTCTTAATTCGACGCTCTTCGAATGTTAGGTCTTAGTGTAGTACATCAGTTTTTGAGCAGACGTCGATGACAAAGATCGATAACAATCTCGTTCCTCCATTCAAAAACTGGTATGCTACTCTGGTACTTTATGATAGTTGTTCGTAGAATGCTTACAGGTGGTTTTTGAGATTCTCTCGTGATTGAAGTGGTGGTAGTATGTTGGCGAAAAAACAAGACGAGAATGATGGAGTGGAGAGAGTTCCGTTGACAAACTCGTTCAACTTCTACAGGGCAACGGCAGTTACGGTGCGTACGAAGGGTCGGTCGTAGCAGAGAAAACTGCACACAATGCAATTTCTAGTGGTTTTCATTGATATCCCTTATCATGTTACTATGGTAAAGTTTTCCAGTCCATTGAAAAATTATTTATACATAAATTTATATAAAATGTATTGGATTGCTGTGAAAATGACTGTTGTTCTTTCGTTGTTGAAAATAAGTGTTCAATGTAGATAGTTTTGAAAATAGATGCGGTAACGGTAAACGTCACTCAATTGAGGAGTTCTTTTTTTGATTTTTTTTTTCATTGCAATAACTCCTTACTTTACATTTCTGGGCTGCAGGAGAGGAATTTATTTATTTATTTATTTATTTATTTATTTATTTATTTATTCATTTATTCATTTATTTATTCACATACACACCAATGGAGCGCCAAAGAAAGAAGCCGTTGTTGTTGTGTCCGAGTCGGAAGTAAACTTCTGGACTTTTGGCTGTAGAAGCTGACGCAGTCTTTCACGTGGCAGATGAACAATCAGAAACTTCGTTAATCATCGTTTCATGATGGATTGTACTGTAGTAAATGAGACAAATCACCATATAAGTAATGAGTTTAGCTAAGAAACTGTTATTGGACGTGTATTGTGGTTGTTGTTCGGAAATTTTTGCAAGGCGGATAGGAGTTTTCAGAAATCAAGTACATATTCTTATTTTGAACCGAACGTAGAGAATTCCTTGCATTTTCCCCTATTTTTCCTCATAATATCAATGGACTATATTAAATTTAACTTATTAATTCCCTAGAACAGAGATGAGTGGCTCTTTAAAATAGTAAAAAATAACATTACGTTTAAAGATCAATTATACAAAATTTTCTGTTGCATCACTCTAATACATCGTGAAAAAAGTGGTTGGGGGTTGATCATACTTGTACTTGTTCGGAGAGTACAGCAGAAAAACAAATTTCACGGTAGTGGTGGAAGACAAACAATAGGTTTAAAGTGTAAATTGTTAAACTTTTAAAATGCTCCATTGCCCGGGTAACCCAATTTGTGTTTATTTGAACAAAGTACATCAACTAACCGACTCCACAGTGAGGTACCAATAAATTGTTGCATTCTATTTCACATATTCATGTATCATTGAACAAATAAAACATGATTTGGATTTGGATGTTACACCATTTTGGATGTTCAACCCTAAAATTATGCACCCATCAATCATCAATCCTATCAATTCATCGATTGCCCAACTTGAAATTTGAGTCGCTCGAGTTTTTTTTTTGGCTGAGTATAAGAGTTAAATGCAATTCCAACCACAAAATTGACGATGTTTCGATTTCTCCACAAAACGATAGGCTTAGAGGTGTGGATTACGAGTATGGGTATGTTTACGCTTATTCCCCCACCTAATCGTGTTGAACCGCGTGGGAAACATAATTCCAGTTTGAATTAAGCACTTCAGCACGCGCAGTTCAGTGTACACGCGCTACATCTGCGAGCGAGCGCAGCTCGCGCCAACAACCTTCTCGGGTAAAACAAGTGGATATGCTGCTAACAAAGCCGTATACATGAGCGACTAATAAGGCACATCCGAAGAAAATTCATTGACGAAGAAGGACGTTCCACTCTCCTTCCCTTCAAGAAGATTTGGGGAATTAAGTGTGGCCACGCTCGTACTCATAGTCGTCCCGAAACCTTTATTCCCATCCATTCAAGGGATGAATGTATCTTTTTCTTGTTATGCTCACTTTAAGAATAGTATCGGGAAGCAAAAAGAAGTGTGGATAAAAATATGTGTGGCTTCTTCTTCAGTTGGGCACATATTATGTTTGAGGGAAAGGCATCACCCCACGAAACTGAGGAGGTATGGATTCCTGATGGACAAACTCTATACGGGGTCGTAGATTGTGGGATCAAGGGAGGTTCCGCTCATTTCTTTTTAATCGTAGTAAAAAAAACGGCGTGAAAGACTCCGTTTTTCTCGACGATTTCAGTTGCAACGCTCCACCCTTCTACACGCGCCGCACCTAGCTGCGCAGCAGTCGAAGAACACTGAGTTCTCCTTGAAATAGGCATTCAAGTGAAACCTATGAAGACATTGCTGAGGAGACCAGAACGTATACACAGAGGAGTGCTCTTCGTCCCTCGTAGGAACTAAAGCGGTTCCCACACTGTTTTTCAGGATGACTAGGGAGAAGTGAGCGAAACCACCCCTGACCCAGATTCAATTTGCAAGTCCAGGTTTTGCCGTGTATTCCCTTACCACGTTAGATTCGTGGTATGCTTCCTCCAAACTACTTTACTCGAAATAAATGGATGAGGTGCTATGCATGATTTGATGGGCCGCGTACGCGAGTTAGATTGCTACCTGCTCATGGTAGCAAGCGAGCAAGTAGCAATCCAACAGCAATCCTGGTGATACTAAATGAAATCCGCAATAAGCAAGTGCGAGATATACAACATGCACTTGTACAAATGGGATTAATTACCCAGATATTGCTAAAATTTGCTGCTGCCCAGTACACTTCCAAAGCCCAACTCAAACAGATGAACCACATAAGCACTAGTCTTTGGCATCACATTCCATTTCGTTACGATTCGGAAAACTGTCTACCTGAGGTACCTAGGTTACTCAAAGCTTGAAAGCACTTCACGCGAGACGCGAAGTTCCACAGGCTGTGGAAGAGTGACGAATGGATAGATTCAGTGATCTTGTCGTTGATCAAGAAACTTGGCCAGAGCTGGGATCAAGGAAGGCACGCCTTTAACGAAGATGAGGGCAACCGGGTTAGGCGAAGGTATGTAGCAACCCGCTGATTATCTAACCAGCCTTTTCGTGTCATAGTGCATCATATCTCAATTAAACCTGTAGAGATCATCATGAAGAATTTTATTGTGGATGCAATTGATGTTAAGCGTCAACCAGTGCCTAATTTCAGAAACAGCACAAACGATAAATGCTATCCGTGTAGATTTTTGGGGAGATTTCGACAACTGTGTACATAACGTTGTTCATAATTGTACGAGATCTCTTCGAGGAAGAGAGCTAGAAGCTCGCCTTTCTTACGTAAACAAATGAAACAGACGAGGTGTCCTTCTGCGGAAATGCGTTGCGAACATACGTGATCACAGTAAGTCACTAACGATGAGGAACTGCATTGAGCAAAGTTTTAGTTTTTCCAACCTACCAGCTTTCCGTATCAGATCCATAGCTTTTTGGCGAGTTCTTCTTGAAAGGCTTTTATTGACCAGCCGTTCCATCGCCATGATACGAGCACTTGATGACGCGGACGATATGAACACGTTTCTTCGAGATCATAGTTTCAGTGGCACTTCAACCTCTCCACTTTCTCGACGATGATTCTTGGCTATTCCCCAAGCTATGCAAAGATGCCAATAACGAAAACCAGATTTGAATTAGGTGAAGAAATTTCCGTAAAAGACAGCCCAGCAGAACACCATTCCAAGAAATACGCCCAAAAGCGCAGCCAGAGATGGTGGCGTCAATGAGTGAAGTATGTGCACTACCGAAATGATTACGTCGGAGGAAGGCAGAGTAAGTGCATGTCCTTCTGAAATAAATGTGGATTTCCCCAAAGTTCAATAGCTTCGAAGACATCTTCCACCTGATTTTTAAGTAGAAGACAAAAATCGTTCAGTTTTACTAGTTCCAGATACCGTGATATGCTTAGCGCCATAGTCGGGTCGAAACGACATGAAGCACGGACACTTCCGCAAGCGGCTGCGCTCGAAGCGGTGCGGTGAAGACAGCGGTTGGAATCGAGGTGGGACCATGGCGAACTGTAGAGATGGGTCGAGGTAGCGAGGATCCTTACACAATCCCAACCGCAACGCCGCTTCGTGCGCTGTCGCTTACGCAACTGTCCGTGCTTCATGTCGTTTTGACCCAACTGTGTTAATGTGGAGATAAGTAGTGGAGCAAACTCGTCCGCTCCGAGCAGAATTGCTACGCTCTCTAAGTACGACTCCAGCAATAGATGTACTTCAACATTGGTGCCGTTAATGCTGTGTAAGTGGACATCCGCAGAGAAGAGAATTTGATGCGTACGAAAGCTGTGAGAAAAAAATCAACGGCTCAATTGCCTCGGAAGAAAAATGTAGTGCAACGGGGAGTTTAATCGGCTTATGACTCAGTGACAAAGCTCTTGGTTTTGTGTGTTTTCCATTAAAAGATTAAAAGAAGTCTTCTATGCTTTCTTTTTTCCAGCCTGATAAAAATAGATTTTTAAAATCCATTTTAATTTGTTTGGTTTCATTAACGGTGTGGAATGTATCCCAAACACCTATCTATTCTTTGTGTTAACTGTGATTTGTTGCTCCGCTTGTGTTTTACCCAGCCGTGCAAGACGCCGGAGTAGAAACAAGAATTTTAGAAAAATTCAAGAAAACGGTATGAATTCCTTTAAAAAACGATCTCAATTGCCAAGTCATTTTGTTGACGACCTGGGTACAACTCAGAAGTTACTGTAGTTGGTTTTCAAATCAAGAACGGTTTGGCTGCTTGAGCAGTAACGACTTCAAAAGTGTTTCTTCGGCTAAAGTTTTTTTTACAAGATTCTTTATGAAATTCTTTATGACGATCTATATATAGACTCTTCTCTTGTTTTCTTTCCCGCTAAGCTAAGGCTAAACAAAGGGAGAGCTTAATCCAAGGATCTTCGAGGTCAGAATCTATGGTACTTTGTCAACAGTTTCCCTCTAGTTCTAAGAAATGCCGCCGATAACGTATTGAAGTGATTACTGAAGTATATTTACGATGGCGGTGCATACGTTAGATTCTTAGCAAATAAATATTAGTGGTTATGAGTTTTTTTGGTTCCTTGATTGGCACTCGTTCAATAACGAAGATGGGGCGGGTGTAGCGCAGTCGTTTAGAGATCCGTTGTAGCCACACGGTCGAGGGTTCAAAACCGCCTTAGTGCCAACCAAGCTCCCTTTATCCCTGCGAGGTCGATAAATTGGTGCCGGAGTTGTCTGGAAGGATAATAACTGTGACTTGACACATCGGCTAGCCCCTACAAGTCATTATATAGGCCAGTTACACGTTCGTAAACCTCAAACGATTCTGAATTGAAGTGAACGTGGGGGCGCATCCCTAGTAGATTGATACGCCAGGGTCTTTATCCTTTATCCTTTTAACAACAAAAATGAACGTATCAAACATAAACAACTTGGCACATGAGAATTCCTAGCACTGCTTTCACAGACGTTGGTGAAATGCGGCATAAAAGCGAGTGTTCTGGAAAAAGACTGGAATAACTTGAAAAAGTGTTGGATGAAACCAATTACTTTATTTGAATTCATAAAAGTATTCAGAAACACAACAAACGGAAGATTTCTACTGAATGGAAGACGTGGATTTGGAAAAAGAAGAGTAAGTCGTCGAAGGTTATGAGAATCTGTCAGATCCACGGGAAATATGTGGCTGTAGTAGATAGAAACAAAGCTGTTGACAAAATTCACAGAGAACAAGACAATTTCCTCTCTAAAAACACGAATGTTGCTCACAAAGACTGTTTCAAGAAAAAGTAATTAGATAGTGTAGTATCAGCGTATGCCACGGTTGGAACAAAGAAAATTTGTTATGTGTATGGAGACGTATTGAAAGTCCCAACGCTGGTTTAGGAAATTTTCCAGCAGTGATTCTGACTGGTCGGATAGCGATCGAAGTGGATCCCCTGTTGAGTTTAATAATGACACCTCAAAATCATTGGTGGAAACTGATCCCAAACTGAGTATTCAGGAAATAGCAAACTCTCTTCAAGTTACTTGGTCAACAGTCCAAAGACATCTTCAAGAAATTGGGAATGTTTATAGGACTGGTATTTGTGTTCCACATCTATTGCAGCACGATAATTCCAGGCCGCACGCAGCAGGATTACCCCAAGGAAAAATAAGGCAAAAAAAAACAAGAAAAATAAGAAGTAATAATGAAATAAATATGCTGAGAGGTTTTACCACATCTCCCATATTCTCCAGACCTAGCACTCTGATTTTTATTCATTCCGATCGATGGAATATTACCTAAGGAATGAAAATTTCGAATATATGGATGAAGTGCGAGCTCACCTGGAATCATGTTTTCTTCAAAGGAAACGAAATTTTGTGAACAATGGATTGAAATTCTACAGGAAATATGGGGAAAACCTTTGGATTACAACGGAGATTACATAAACGAATGCAGACAGAATTGAATATATGTAAGTGAATTCTTTTTTGTCACTGAAGTAATTCAATCCTTAATAGATTTACAGTCGTTTCATAAGAAATAAGTATCTCAACTACGGTTAGCCTTTTGTTTTAGGGGAATCACATCACATAGGTTCCCAGTATTATGCAAACAAAAGATCTTGAAACTTACATCTCAATATTGTCTGGGACCCACCGCTCAGACGTTATTACTGGCCACATTTATTTTCACCTTCTCTAGATACGAACGATCAGGAAGATGGCATGGCTCGAATTCGCTGGTTGAAGTTGATGGGGTTCAGGTCCATGAGATGTTCTTCCCTCCGGTCTCCATCTGTGCTGTAGTGATGTGAGGTTCTCACAGCGTCTACTTGGTCAGAATAAACACGAATTTGTATACATCTTTGCTGAACTGACTTTAAGGACAATTTTCTAGGTGAAAAAAATTGAAAAATTGTCTGCTTCTGTTCAGTTCACATCTTTACCAGTCACCTCGCTCTCTTGTTTCAACGGGATCATCCTGGAGCTATTAAATTCTACAAATCCGACTATGACTTTTAGTGTAGGGAATAAATAAATAACCATATATTGAAAATTATCCCGCTTTTCAATAAACCTAAAAGTTGATTAAATTAAAAATCCAAACGTTGAGTAAACTAGAAAAAATAAACTAAAGCCAAGGTGTAAAGTTAAAGTTTAAATAACTTCTCTAAACCGAAGAAGTGGAAAGAAAACGTGCACATGTTTCAATTCTTCGTATTTCTTCAGATCACTTTTCAGTTTATTTCTGTCTTCTAGCAGTTGTAGCTCTCTTTCGTGCAGTCGCCCTTAGCATATGTGTTCGATCCGTATACGAAAACTACAGCTACCGTACTCTTGTGTGAATCAACTACGTGCCACACCCTGTTTATCGTTGGTCATTAGGAGCGGTCATATAACGAAGCTTGTTAGCAAGAAAGTAGAAGTATTCTCATTTTACGATGCACCCATATGTTTGTCTCGTTTTTCACCAGAAGTGTCAGGTTTCTAGGAAAAATTAGGGTTCATTTCTGGATCTATGTATCGAAAGTGGTTTATTTTAGGAATTAGGACAATCTGAACAAGAGGGCAATCGTGTTAATCATATATTATTACCTATATACCTGTGTATCGTCCATATACTATTTTATTATTGTTATTCTATTTTGTTGTTGTTTTATTTATTCATGATTTCATGCTATTTTTATTTATTTGTCACAATTATTTATTATCATCATTGTTACCTTATAGAGTGACTGGCTTAAATTGAGCAGGTATGACGCAATCCCCATTACGTCTTGATGGCTGTAAACCGTCTAAAGCCTTACGACCTCTTCATCCGTCGAGGTTCAGACTTTTCCGGAAAAATAAGGATACTGTCTTTAACACGGTTGCTCTTCGTCAATCGCATAGTAAATTTATAAACGTACAGAAAATGTTTTGGAAAACTTCAAAACAATGAAAAGATAAATTGAAGTTAAACGTTGATCCATGCTTAATAAGTTCCACTACCACACACTCCACACTTTACTCTTTATTTTATTTATAGTATATATATATATCTTCGTTATCGTAACTTTTATCGTGACAATCAGTACCGTTGCATAATAGGGAGTATCCGCCCGATATCGAGATCCACCGCACCATCTGCTCAATTTCTGTTCTATAAGCTCTTTACATCAATGATTCTAAATAGGACTGAAGGAAATCAGACGAAGGACATTCATGTGAGCAAGGAGAATTTCGAGAACGGTTCCGCACTACTGATCCTATAGTCGAGTCAAAACGACCTAAAACTCGATGTAATTGCTTAAGCGAGCGTGCTCGAAGCAGCACATCGGAACACAGCGGCTAGGATACTTGTTAGCATCAGTCATCGCTGAAGTAGGGCCTACTATAGCGATGAATGGTCTTAGCGATGGTCCTATCGATTCTAACCGCTAGCTTCACCGCTTCGAGCGTAGCCGCTTACACAACTGCACCGAGTTCAAGTGGTTTTGGCCCAACTACATACCCAGTGTTTCCACGCCCATTGAAGAATAACAAGAGTACGAGTCCCGTTAAGTTTTACGTTTATTGGATTGAAGGAGGCCTTCGATTCAGGTGTAAAGAAAGCGGTCCTAGAAGCCTTGGACAACTAAAGCGTCTCTAGTTGGTACATAGAGCAACCTGAGCTATATGGCACCATTATACCCAAGAATTTCTCAACCTTAAAATAGGTACAACATTCAATTTGAAGAGAATGGCACTGAATACGCACCATTTCACCCAATGTATTCAATGCCACTCTCCAGAACTTAGTGTGATAGTTGGGATGGGATAACATGGGTGAGGAAGTTGACGGTTAGCTGATACACCATTTTCGCTTCGCTGATAACATCGTTGTGCTAACATCAAACACCTGCCAGTCGAAGAGAACGTTCATCGAAATTGATCAGTCGTGCAGGAAGATCCGTCTCCAGCTGAACTGCTGTTCATAAGAAACGGATGCGACTCTGGCCCTTCATTCACGCTCAATGGAACGAATATATCCGATCGCTCCACCTGTTTATGTCTACGTCGCGAAATCAACATGAGGAACGACCTGACCACCGAGCTGATTAGGAATAAACGAGCTTGGAGAGCATGCAAAAGCATCGAGGACGTACTGAAAAATACCAGGAACATTCGGCTATGTGTCTTCCTATACAACACCACCGTTCTTCCTGCTCTGACCTACGCTGCGGAAACTTGGATGCTTCGCAAGCGGGACGAGGATGCAGTCATCGTCGCTGAATGCTGGTTCGAATGGTGGTGATGGAAGTCTCCGCTATATCATCAAGTTCAGCCCCTCGTCGTATCGCTGCCGTTGTTCATCTGTCGAAGTTCATCTCTATTAACTCGTACCTCTTATTATATATGACGCTCACGGACGGATTAATGACCGTAGAAAGGGTTCGAGAATTTTATGTAGACGAGTTGCACCAATGAAATGAAGTGATATTCGGGAGAAAATCGCAAAGGGATTTTTGTATCTTTAGGAACTTTGGGAAAAGTAATATGTATTAAGGCTTAGAACGAAGGAGAACCTCTAATCATTGTGTTTTTTCCCCTAACAAAATAGAAAGAAAAATTAGCAGATCACAGAGAGGCCATAAAAAACTAGCAAGACAAGAAGGAAGCTAGAAAAAAGAGAATTCCCTGCGATTCCGAAAGAACCTAATTGGATTTGTTCTACTAGTGAGAACCAACCTAAAGCCTAATGTATAACAATTACTTATTCTTTTGAACTTTTTCTCAGTGGCGTAATGGAAACTCACTGCGTCATCAAAATTCAGCCTCCGTCAATAATTTCAAAGGCTGCTAACGTAAACACGTGAAATCTACTTTCTTTCAGGTTATTGATATGAAATTTGATCTCTTTGTGTAATAAGTTTGACGGTCTCTATCTCTAACGCTTCGTTTCAATATTTTTGTCATTCACTTTTTTTATTAAACAGATACATGTCTAATCATTCGAATTCACTACTTTAGCTGGTAGTTTAACCTTCGTATTTTCGTTCAGAGCAAATCTTAAAATTTCAAATTTTAAATTTTAAAATTTTATGCCATTCGAAAATCAGATAAAAATAAAGATAAAAATCTAATAGATTAGGCGAAAATAGCTACTATCATTACTGTCCATGCATAACCTGTGAAATTTTGCTCTGGAAGATTCACTCAAGGAATAAATGTGCCGCCGAAGACATATTCACGTCCCGTTATATTTATTTATACCTTTTTTTAAAAATAATTTTAATGTCATGTTACATTATTTCAATTCTTCCGGAACTAGATAATTATTTTGGAGGTGTAACGTAAACGAATACATCCGCACATTACTGTTCCAGAATCAACAGCAATATCTGAATCCAGTATGTGACACCATTTGAAAAATTTTCATGAGGTAAATATTCTGAAGGGAGGAGTTTTTCACAGAGGAACCAATCCTCATTGTGCGGTGGAAACAAGAATCGCTCTCATAAAGTATGAAATGCGTGAACCAATGCGTATTTACCGTAACTCACGCTATTCTCTGCTTCATACAATCACTTTTCCCTTTATCCTGCAAGGAATAAAAGACTCTTCACGTTTATTCAACAAAAAAAAAACACTTTTCAAATAATTATCGTATAATAATGCTGTTGATTCGAAAGAAAACACAGATTTCTTAAGCCTTTAGTCTTTTTTTACAGGGAAAAATATTCAACCTTTCATTTTTCTTTTAATTTCTTTTCATCATCTTTTACTTTCATATTAATTTTTCGTGCAAAGCGTGGTTCACCATTTTGTAGACATTTTTATCGCAGCTTTTAACGATGTGTTAAACGAGTTAAAGTGAAGGTGATGAAGTCATCAGAATCAAGATATCTGGAAAAATTTCAGCCGACAAAAGGAACATTTAGCAACATTATCTTTACGGCTTCATCGGTTTTTGGTCTACACTTGAAAGCAGCTCGACGTTTTGCGAAACACGTGAGCAAGGTTGTGTGATAGAGCCGGAAAAATATGAGAAATGGGAAGCAATTTTAGAAAATTTGCTTTAAAACCTGTGAAATGGTCATTGTTGGAAACATTTATTTATTGTTTTACTTATATTTCATTGCATGATGAGCAATCGCACTGTTGCAATTACACATCTATTGAAAGGGAATTTATTGAAAATGTGAGTAAATGGCATTTGCCTGCATTTTTTTTTTGCTACAGAACATAAATAATTGAATGTTGTTTAACATTTTCTAAATATATAAGTAACCAATTGTAATAAATCTGTAACAACACAGGCAAAGTTTATATACATACAAAAAAAATTGGGCAAATTTAAATAAATTTTTTTTCACGTATTTACTAATAGCAGACATGAAATACATGAACATTGGTAAAATGAATTTAAATATAGAAAAATAATTTAGTATCAAATAATTTTCATTCGTTCAGCATTTAATTTGTGTTCCTAACCAGTACTCAGGCTTACTTGTAATAATTACATATTTGACAGCTACTGATGAATTGTTTATTTTCTGTCGTCGTCACGTTCATGTTCCTATCACATGTTGCTTTTTTCGCTTATTTTTTCTATTTTCTCATTACCATTATTGTTATTATTATTGTTATTATTAATTCTCTATAGTTGTTTGAGTAGCAGTGTTTGTATCAAGGGTAAACTAGTAATGGGTGAACTAAGAAGAAGTAAGAAATAATGCCTGATAGTTTTGGAATTGTCTTTTAGACAAGAATCAGAGATTGACGTAGCTCAAAAATAACAGTTGTTGTGAAAAAAGTGCTTTTTGTGAAGGTTTGCAGAGGAGAACTCTTGAAGGAAAAAGCTTGTTAATGGTTTGAGTAGTTCTGGTGGGAAAAATCCAATAATGTCTGGATATGTGGTCGCAGTAGTTGTTTTAAAATGTGAGAAAACACGATGCAGTCCATGGTGATTTGAGGAACTTCACTTTCCGTTCACTTTGATTACTTCTTTCTCTTTCTACTTTAAACGAACTACTAAGGAATTTCTCATACTGTACTAATTTATTTTTTATTGATTTGCTTGAGCTGTGGCCAAGATTACTATTGATATTTACTAACAGCTAACGTTTCGGCGTTTTCGCGTTCGTCAGAGCCTGGAAAAATCAAAGCCATTAGTGATTTATTCTCTCAAGCGCCTTATCACCTACAGAAAGCATCCAAACAGCAGAGAAACTCAAATAGCACACATTTAAATTTTGTCGAACTCGTTGAGTCACCGACGCTGTTAAGTTCTTGGACAAAAAATGGTTTCTCATCGGGTTGCATTCATCCGATTTGTAGCGCAGTGGTAGGCGGACTTAGTTTAAGTCTGCTCGACTTTCGGTCCGTTACTGTCCAAGTGCAAACGAGACCTTATTTGCTGCAGGGTCGATATATTGCTGCTAGACTTGTCTGGGATCGACTTTACACAATTAATGGCCCCTGCAAGTCATTTTATAGGTAGCGCACGGTCTCATAAACCTCTAGGATTGTGAATTTTGGTGGAACTCACTTTGGCGCATCCCAAAACCACTGATCAACATCGACACCAACCACTTTCATTTCGCTTATTTTCTTAGTTATCTATCTTTTTTTCCTTTCTTTATCTTTTACTCTTTACGGAAATTAATTAGAGGTTCCCTGTTATGAGAGAAAGAAAAATCAGAGTGATTCTAATACATTTTCTTTCCAGAAATGTTGTTGGATGTTTTCATAACATTACAAACAACAGCATCACATGTGATTGAGTCCACAATGTAGAAATATGAGCTTTGTCCCTCAAATCTCAGCAGATGTTTGTTTTTTCCGATCATATGGTTGGTAAGTGCTAGTGCTGTGATGTGTTCCAGAAGAAATCCACCCACAATATCATCGCGGGCCAGGAATGAATGAACTCTAATCCTATTCTTGTCGGAGCCGGGGTTGGTTGCTGTCGCGGTTGTCGTCGTGGTCGTCGTCTGTGTGTAACTATGCGTTCCCTCCTTTCCTCGACAACGACGAGGTATTTATCTGGCGATTTCGGCCATTCCCCTAATTACTAGACATGCGCCGTCGTTGCCGAGGATGGCAAGTGCCATCACAGCAGCAGCAGCAACTTTCTCGCTCCACACACACACTTACACATCTCACTTCGTACACTTCTCACATCGTCCCTAAATTTTCACTTCTCCTTCATTCACGGTCCATATGCATTACGAAGATTTATGGACACCACCATGGAATTGCTAAGAGCATAGAAGCGAGTAGAAAATGAAACCCTAGCAGAAGTTTCCATTTTTACCTCCTTCTTGAGGTTCACACGTACGGATCGTTAACCTGGAAGTCTTGTTCGGGGAAGTATTTGTTCTCTTTAGCACTGTATCTTTGAATTTCTAGGTCTCATGATTAAGTGAACATCTAACCCACTTTCTTTACGCATGTTACGATTGCCACCGAACTTGATCGAATGAAAGACGAGAATAAATAATGAAAAGATAAGTAATAAAATATAATTAAAAATTTCCTATAAGTTCAGATCGGCTCTGAAGCGCTATCTAGGTAAATAGGCGATGAAAGAAAAATCAGACAATATTTATTGCCCATCATTTTTTCGTCCGCGTAATTTTTTCTGTCCTTTGATGAACTCAAAGTCCTAAAGCATCTGATCCTTATTCATACCATGGCTATGATTTCGGTGATTCTCTGGGACTAGCTTTCATTTTCTTATCGCCATGTTTACATTATGTGTAAGCGGAAATATTAGTGTTTAAGGATTTCGTGGATTTCTTCGTTTTCCGGAACTTAAATAGCGGTTTGGTTCAAACAATCTCAGTCTTACCTCATTAAATGTCACATCGCCTTTGATCTCTGGATAATCTTTCCGACATCATGAATCAGAAGCCGTGTAGAATTGAAAATATAGTGCGGTCATTCGCGATTTCCACATTGGATTATATTATGCTGCTATTGGATCCTACGGTGGACTTCTGCGCGGTGGGACCTTCGCTCAACTCTGTCCCCCGTGTGGAGGCCAAATACAAACTGTGCAACGGTTCCGTCCGGTGTCTTCTATCTGTGGAAGGATTTCGTGGCCGGACCTATGCACGGAGTAGAGTCTACGAGAAATTCAGCGAGAATAAAGCGGTCACGTTTCGCGAAAGCACGATGGACTGGTGGTCCCCGGCAGAACCACCGTTGGTCCTTTGTCTATCCATGCTTAGTCCATATCTAGTATATATGGAAATGGTTGTGAACTGCATCAATGCGGATGGAAATGGCAGCAGCATGTTGGGCCGTAAATTCGGGTCGTTTTGATCGGATTGTGTGGTTGCGTACTGTTTCACCAAATGCACGACTGCTAGCAGTCCGTATGTTTGATTAAATATGCGAAGGAATGCGTATTGCGGTGATGGGATACCAATAACGACTGAATTAGAACGATTGGTTGACCTACGGGTCTTTGTAGATCAAGTATTCTCATCAACAATCAATAATCTGGCTTCTGAGTCCGTACTCTCTACGATTTGCACTTTTATTAGTACTAAACTTAGTAATAACTTACTGGTATTTTTACTGCTAAAAGTAACGAAGTTACGTTTACTACTAAAAGTACTGGAACTAAGTGCTACAATATGTTATTTAATGACAGATAATCGCTGGTTTTTCTTTGTAGAATCGGATCCACATCGGGATCAACTCCAGTGAATAGTTTTTTTTTTCTGAACCATTGGGATCACTCCTAGAGAGGGCAAAAGGAAGCGTACTGCTCCTCACGAAAAACTGTTATGAATAAATAGATGGGATAGAAGGACATAAAAGCTAATTTATGACAAACAGCATCGAAAATAACCTCTTTCTTCTCTAGAGCTGGCTAATTACTCGATTCTCTTCTTACACTACTCATCCACCTTTGTTTTCTTCCATGAAAGCTTATCGTCCTGGCTTCGAATGTGTCGGACCATTAAAAAGAGGTCACCGAGAACTTTCTGAAGAAAAGCGAATTTTTTAAAGACTCCATTGAAGTTTGAATGGAACATTTTAAAATGGTGTCACATGTCCATCAGTTTTTCTCCGTCGTCACATGAACGATTTCTCGCAAAGATGTTCTTTTTCTTTCTGAATTCCTAAATTAAAATTTCAATTTCCATTTCCATTATTTTTCGTACTAAAGAATATTGCACGAAAAAAAGGAGGTTTTAATTAGAAATTAATCTTTAAGCACAATTTCTTCAACCTGTTCCAATCACCATTTAATGGTTTCTCCTTCAGGGAATATCCTCCAAGGATTTGTATAGAAAGAAATTAGAAGAGCGATTAGGCGGAGATTCGACAAGTGTTTTCCAAAGCGATGCGGTTGAGAATATGCTACTAATTTTTGCATGGGAACGATTTTGCTCAAATTTCTGTCATCAACTGCAATTAAGTAGATCATAAGGCAAAATCAAATGAATAGTGGAAATTTAGTTCTAAAAAAATTCAGCAAAATATTTTCGGTTTTAACAAAGAATCTCCTAGTGACTATGGCGGTTCGTTGCTTCGGATTTCCTTATTTGCTTTTGCTTATTCCTATTTGTTATTATTTATTTCGTGTTCCCTGTTTAATTTTCTCTTCTTCCTTCACACGCTAGGATTTGTTCCTAGCTAATAGTTACGTGAAAGGATTCAATTACTAAAACCGAATGTATACGATTATCACTTTTCGGATTTTTTTTTTGATTTTTTGAGACGTGGTCTACATGGTCTAGAAAATTTGTAACCAGTAATCACATATAAATTATATTAATAATATATGTCAGAAGTGAAGAACTTTTGCTCGATCGTTTACCCTCGAACATTTTTAGTATGACTTTTTTTTCTTACACTTCACTGAACAACCAACCTTAGGTTCCGAGGCTGTTACGTTTGAAAGCACTTTGGTCTAATTTTACATCGAGTCTCATCACAAGGTTCGGCTAGAAATAGGAGGAGCATGGTCGACTCGACTTCTCGAAGAGTGCATATATTCCGGGATCGTTAGCTCACACCAACGTTATTCGTAAGAACTCTGGAAGAACTAAATTTACTTTATTTTTGATCAGTCTTGTTGTGTTTCAGCTTAAAAAATCATATATGTCCATGAACGCGCTAAGGTGGAAAACTTTGGTTGAATTTGACAGAGACGAGTTCTTCTCTGAAAACTTTCTCTGTCCTTTTTTTCTTCCAGAAAATGTATACTTTGTGAGTACCTCACTTTGAAATCGTTGCTTTTTGCGGCTTGAAGAAAACTGACATATCTTTATCCTCTCTGTTTTCCTTCTAATAATCCTTCATTACATGGTCCACCGTTAAGAAAATGTAGACAACATAATTTTTCAGTATTCGTGTCCATCACGCAGCACTTTTCAATGTATATTTGAGACATTTCTAGTTCATGGCGCAATCGGCCTTTTTCTCGACTTTTTTCCTGACTATTATTTTCGGAGTGTTGAGTATTTACAAATCAAATAAACAAGACATTCCATTCCCATTTGGCGCCTACCTGATTGTCGTCGGATGTTGTGAAAATTTTTGGGTTCGGGATTCGAAATGAGACCAAATTATTCACGTGCTTCAAAAGTGAAGAAATCCATGTGTTCCCAAGGCTGTCGCACTTCAGCAGTTACTTGAACTCTAACTGAAAAGGGAAGAGAGGTAGAAGAGAAGATTTTAAGTGTTTTGGAGAAACGTTACTCGAAAAAGTACTGTTTAAAAGATCTCAAAGGCAGCATATTGTGAAATTTCCGACGTATGGATTGTCTCGTGGACAATACACCGTTCCAGATGTAGGTATTAAGAGTATGAACGTGGCTACGCTCAACTTTTCCTAATCATTCTGAAAAACGGAGTGGGAAACGACGTTTGTTCCTACGAGGTACGTAATAACCGTCCACCTTTGTGCACGCGCTGCGTCCACAAGCGAGCGGTCGGAAATCAATAAGGTCTCTTCAGCAGTCTACTGAAGTAAAACCAATGACTAGGTTACCGATTGAGCAGGAACTTCTATGAGGATGACCCATGTGCTAATGTACTTCGTTGGAACTAATGCCGTTTCTCACGTCATTTTTCAGTACTAGCGGGGAAATTGAGCATGATCACGCTCATTCTCGTAATCTTCACACCAAACATCGAAAATTTCGTGATATGCTGCTAACAAATATTTATTATCGTTTGAATGAAATTGTAGGGGAATAGGTTCAACTTGAACTATTAACTACTATATAACGGTTTTTAAAGAGCACCTCTCTACAATTATCACGTTAATCAAATTAATTAGTTAATGTAGTTAATTAATTAGTTAGTTAGTGAGCTGTTGATTTTCGTTGAGAATCGACCAAAAATTAGTTTTTTTTCTATTTTGGAGAAGAAATGGAGTGAGTCACTTTCTCGAAATGTTCTAATTTGCACAAGAACAAAAAAAGAGAAATTACTTGTATGTACCTAACTGTAACTACTTGTCACCAGAAAAGAAGGAAACTTTTGAAAATCCAGTTGTACACGTTAAAAAACAAACAAACAAACAAAAAATCAGCCCTCACCATTATCTTTACATGCAGTCGTTATTATATCCGTAAGTATACTTTTATTTATTATGTTCGCTGCTATCGTGTGCTGTATTTCTTGCTTTTTTCGCTGCTTTTTCTCCTTTTATCTCACACTCTAAACTCAAACGCTAACTAATATTTGTTTTCACGTAAATCCTCACAATAATCCCTCTTAAGTCTTGTCATAAGCTCTTTGATGGTCTCAGATGTTGGAGGTTAGTCGTTTGATAATAATGAATGTTGGTAAACATACGTACTTGATCATCGATGACGTTTCGCATCCCGTGTATCCGAGATTCCTGACGAATGGCACTGTCTTTTAGATTAGCCTGTCGACGACTCCTGTCGCTGGTAAAGGTCACTATTGAAGTGTTCGGAGTAGTGGGAAATTATTTCTTTTCTATTCTAACCTTTCATATTACGAAAATGACCTGTTCTTAAACCATTTGGACTGAACAAATAACTAGAATTGGGTCCATGGTTTTATTCATGGAATTTGTTCTTTTCTTTCGGTTTTGAATGATCGCAGAAACATCATCTCTCCCCAAGACACGGTTTGAAAACGCATAGCTAGAAAATATATTAAGCTTTCAAATCATTTCCTTTTCTCCATAGCTCTTCTTCTCGTAAACGTATATCTCTGTTTATCCATCCTCAAAATTTACATTTTTAGCATTTGTACACCCTTTTCTCTCTGAACAGCTCCTAACAACAACAGAAATAGGTAACGAGTTTTGTTCTCTTCAGTTTATATTTCTTTTCAGTAGGTAATGTTTGAAGGCGTCCTCTATGGATATATTCCGATGTTGGTTTCTGTTCTTCAATGAAGTGGGGTTTACTGTGTTTTCTGCAAGTATTATAGGAAAAAAGCAAAACACCAACGAGAAATCCATGAAACACAAAGATCAGGAGCACTGATCATTTCGTCCGACAAAGCACCTTTTTACACTCGTGAAGAAGATAAAACTGAACAGTACAGAGACTAATGACTAACGAGCCATTCTTTTACACTTGCACCGACGATGTGATCTACTTCACGTGCTTTTATCTCATCGCCCACACGATCACCTGTGCTCTCAGCTGGCTTATCCGTGCAGCGAATACATCACCCCAACTTGTTGTCCTGGAGGTCTCCTTGAAGGCTTACTGCGTCCGCTAAACTAATCACTTCGGTGTCTTGACCTATCTATTTTCGGGATTTATTTCGAGAGCTGTTTGCTTGTGATACTAGCAAATTACATTACGAACACTATCCGCTACTGGAAAGAACTTGGAGTGAAAAATTCCGCTAGCACTGCCGTAAAGTGGTGTTCGTGGCACGAAAAAATGTAATAAGCGCCTATGCGCATAGTGGAAGAAGTGGCTCACATTCAATTTCAGCTGTGTTTTTTCTAGCTTTCTTATTTTTTACGTTATTCTTCAACCCTTCGACAATGTATTCTTAAACGTTGTTGTAGCACGTTTCTGCTTATATTCACCAATCTGTAGAATGTGATTTGTAGTTTTGATTTCTAACGATTAAACAGCGCCCCCTAGCAGCCGCTTTCAAAATTTTCTCAAAGAGATTCAAACAAACAAGAGAAAAAATTACAGTGGAAGTGTCGCAGTGGTAAGAAGTTCCAGTGCGACGGTACCAGTGTTGGCTTGGACTCCTCCCCTCTTCGCCCCCCGCGTCCCAGCTAAACCTTTCATCTAACCAGAATCGATAAATATATAGATATAGTAATTCAATTCAGAATAATTCAGATTTGTCTGGAAGGAAAAAGATAACTTGATACTTACCGGGTGATCGTCTCACGTTATTGTATAGGCCATATACGCGATCAAAAATCCCCTCAAACGATTTTAAACTGAAGTCGAATGCGTAGGTATATCCGGAATGGACTGGTCAGACACTGCAGATTTTTATTTATCCTTTGGAAAGTAAGAAACGCATTTTTGGCAAAAATCCCTGGCGTGATTGAACCTAAGGCATATAATGAACTACGCGTACTTTCTGTCCGTGCTTTCTTGATTCCTCCAGAGTTCATTGCTCCAAGCAAACAAATAAAAGTGTCACTAAAAGCATCACCCCACGAATCTGAGGTAGTACGGATTTCAGGTGGAGTATTCCTATATGTAGATTAAGGAGAGGGGATGATTCCGTCCATTTCTTCCTAATTGTCGTAAAAAAAACGGCCCGGGAGATACGGCTTCGGGCGTTCTGGCGCATTATTTTCTACAAGGAGTTCGACTGGAGCGCGCTAGCCTTGTGCGGCGCCGCATCTTCCGGACCGTTTTCTACGGCAATTAGGAAAAAATGGACGGAATCACCTCCTCTCCATAATCTACTATGCCGTATACGAATACTCCACCTGAAGTCCTTACCACCTCAGATTCGTGGCGTGATGCTCTTAACTATCAGAGGGAACGATTGTCCAAACATTCCAAGGATTAAAAATAGTCGACAAGGTCGGACGAATATTATGTCCAAGAACTACCGAACCGAAGCTACAAAGTCCAACTATGCATTCCATTATCACATAAGAGAAGATAAATTCCTTAAATAATATCTTTTTTTCAAAGAAATGTACACGTGATCCTTAAAAGAACACGTGTACCTAAAAGAACACGAAGTGTAGTGTACATTTCTGCCGTTATTCAGATCTCTAACATCTCTACTCCTTAACCTTATTTCTCTTTTCGAGTTTCCGACGAACATTGCAAGTGAGAGGGAAAATGAAAACTAAAAGATACTGTTTTTCTGTTCTATCCATAGATTTAACAAAAATGAAGAGTTTCAACGAGAATTTGGAGAATTTTTGCTTGATTCCTAATCAGGAGGATTTTAAAGTTTCAACGATAGGAGTTATTTGGAACAAAAAAAGGAGAGCTGCTGAATGGAAAGTTCTTTAAAATTTGCCAAGAAACTTATGACCTTGTGAAGTTATTCACTTTCCTTACCGTTCACTTCTACCAAGATACTCAAATTTTTATTTGGTTATCATATATTTAATTCTGAGAAATATTTTTTCGTTACTAAAACTACTCTAGTTGTCAAGTTATGAAAGAAAAAGAAAAAGAAAGAAAAATCACGGAAAACTTGCAGTATAAGAATGCTTGGCAATTTTTTCAACGTTCATTTGGGATAGAAAGCATCCGTAGAAGCTATTCCCGCAGAAAAAAGACGGGACCATCAATCTTTTCTGCTTCATTTTCTTCAAAAATTTTAAGACATCCATCCGGTCATTCGCGAAATTCACCATCGTTTTCAAGCTCAACTCAGGAATCAAAGTGATATTTTCCATTTCAGAACTTCAACGACCGAATCAGTGAACACTTCAAAAATGTCCATGACGGATCTTCAAGTGGAAAAACAGTATTCATTCTGTGGACTGTCGTTGCGTTGCGCTACACAGTGCTGTACGTGTGCGCAAGCGCTGATATGTCTCGTACTTGGGTGAGTCGCTCATGCAATCTTCCATTCTAATCACGTTTCGAGCGCGAATGGAAACGATGGCTGGTAGGTTGGATTAAATCCAAGACGACTTTTCCGCTGAATGAAATTCATTCTGGAGCAAGTTTGTTGACAACATTGGGATCGCTTTGCCTAAGGAAGTTTACCAAATAGCGGAGTAACTGGAGCAAATAGAACGAAAACAAGTAAATAGCTATTTTCCGGTCATTCTCCAGAAAACAAATTATCTTTTGGAAAGAGAAACAAACAAAGGAATTCGGAGGTTTGAATCCGCCCTAGTGCTCACCAAGGCTTTCATCCCTCCGAGGTCGATAAATTGGTACCAGACCCGTCTGGGAGGATGAAAACACTGACTTGACCCATCGGCTAGCCGTCATTGTAAGTCATTGTAGGTTATGCGTTCGTAAATCTCAAACGATCCTGAATTGAAGTGAGCGTGGGGGCGCATTCCAAGCGGATTGATTAACGCCAGAAACTTTAACTAACTTTATTCTCTAGATTTACTAGACGCACTTGAAAGAACTTATGAAATATGTGATAAAGCTAGCAGCGGAAAATTGAATGTACTTGAGTGACATTTAGGAATTATTTATAAAAATCATGAAATGTACGACAAAGCTAACAACTGAAAAAATGAAACAAACTGAAAAATAAATGAACAATCATGCTTCTAGGAGTCTTCAGTTTTATTTACTTCACGTAGTTGTAAATTCACAAATTATAGAATCACCAACGGTTACAAAACAATATAAACGACCTGATAGGTTTGTAGGTACAGATATCTATTTGAAATTTTAACCATGACTCAGTATAAGCGCTGGGAATCAGGTGTTAGCAAAATTTTTAACGCTGCCATGAATCTGTCTTCTAAACGTTAGGCAAAAGAAAAACTCTGAAGAAAAAAAAAACCAAGAAATCGCAATATAAATACTTTATTGCTCCATTACTTTATTATTCACAATACATTTTTCATAGATATAATAGCACTTATTTCTCTCTATGGCTTCCTTTTACAATTTTTTTTCTGACAGAAAAATTGTAAAAGGAAACTGTGGTTGGAAAGGTTAGGATTACCACAAGACCCTTATAGAAAACTAAAATAACAAAGAAAAGAGAAAAAGTAGCAGTATAAGTTACAGTAAGTTAAAATGCGTTGACGTAACTAATAGCAGAGAATTAAACTAAGGAATAGCATTTATTGCATTTGGAAATTTCTATAAACTCACTTAAAATCCTCTTTTTTAGTGTACTCTACGGTTCACTATTGGAACCAACGGTGATACTTAACATACTCGTTGGGATTCATTTCGTTTGTGCTGCGCTAGCACTGATTTTTCTCGGATTTTGTTTCATTAAGAGAAAATTCGGATCATTCTATGAAGTCCTTCTACATGCGTACCTACTCAGCATCGTAAGTCCACTTTTTCTTGGATGATTTTCTGGATATGAAAAAGTTTTTCCAATCCAATAAGTTGTCATATTTAGCTGTTAATGGGATTGACCTCTTTGTTTGCTGTCATGTACCTCCCGTTGGCATTTCTACAGCAATCGCATTCGTTTGGAGAAGGTCAGCATTCTGCCGAGCACATTTCAGAAAATGCTGTGAATTTTTCAGGAAGTAACAATAAATTAATTTAGGCATGCATTATCTTTTTCTCTTCGTCTTATCCGGTGGAATGCTTACACTTCAATTCATGCAAAGAAATCTCGTCGAACAGATGTTACCAGTGATGGAACATTGTTTTGTGTGATGTTTCCCGGATACGGTATAGTGTACAGAATCGAAGGATAGTTTGCTGAGGGCAAATTAATGCAATAACTTATATCATATGTATTGCTAGAGGTCATATTACGCTGCTTTCTGGCAAAACATCATTTGTAAAGTGGATCAGTAATGAATAACATGGATTTCTAGGCAATACCCCGAAAAATCTCCTTGCAATCGTACAAATTAATTAATTTTTGTTCAATTTAGGCTGTAGCAACATGCGCAGGGATTTTCCCGCTTATGTTGCTCTTGAACACAATTGTTTCGCCTAAAATGATTTCTTTTCTCTGAATTTTTCACACTTTTTTTTAAAAATAGCTACTGAACACATGGTATAGTAGGATTTAGGACAAGAATGAAACTATTCCTATAGGAGATTTCCTTAGGCAAATTAGCGCTGTATGCAATAGGTTCTACAACTTGGATAAATATTACTAGGTGACGCCGAAGCAGTGAGCGCATCCCGCGCCAAAACCGGACGCATGTCGCGCCTTATTTTCATGGGCAAATTGGAGTAGGGCGTTAAGAAATTGAGAATGTTGAAATTGGGTAACCCGTACAGTTATGAGAATTGGTGTTTGAGTTCGGTGGTTTTTTATTACTGTACATATGTACGGGTGAGCCAAATCGATATGTGTAAATGGGACCCTACGACAAGCGCAAAAACGTGATCGCGATATCGTTAGAGTAGTCAGCGGTAGAGGTTGCAACCCATATGGATTAATTGCCGGATGCTTAATCCATCTGAGATTACCTCGAAGGCGATTAAGAGCATCGAACGTCAGAGGACGTTTCGTTAAACGATTAGAACAACAAGTATGAAAGACGACTTAACATACTTGCAGACTGATTGCAGATGATATTGTTGCCTCAGGCGGTTTCGCTCTTCTCCATGGTGTCCTTGGGCACAGCTTTTCCGAAACTTCTCAATGTGCAGCTCGCGTAGAATCCATGCATTCGTCATCGATCCATAGCTCTCCTGACCTGCCTATCGACAGCGAGTGACCCGATTACCTCAAGTCGATAATGTCCGGCAGTTCATTGTGTTGGAACGGAGAGTTGGTACCAAAGAATCCATGATCTCTCTAGGGATTCGATCGATTTGAGTTGAACTTTGGCATTGTACTGGGCAACAGCACCTTTTTACAATGTCTGGATAACCTCTGTCATCTTACAAGTTGTATACTTCTAGCAAGTTATATAGGTGGGTCCAGAAAGTTAACTAAAATGCCTCATTGCATCTACTATAGGCAAGATCACCGCGAGTAGGTAGCAATCGCAGGGCACGCAACTCCTATAAGGGATAAAAGAGGACAAAACGTGATCGAAAGTCTGAATGTGACGAGAGTAGGGCACGATTGAGTTCGCCGTTGACCTTCGAAAGCGTGAAAGTTCTACGGTGGATCCACGATTATAGACGGAATGTGGCAATAATGAAAAGTTCAAAATCAGTGTATTAAGAAATTTGAAACAATTTTGCATGATCTCTTCCGTGCAACGATGCAACTTATTACATGCAGTAGAACGAAGGCTTTACTTAACGCGTCCAAACTTGTGTGCGTGGAGCAGTTAATGACGCTTACTTGAGCCATGTTAGATTGCGGACGAGGACGGAGTTGCTTGCGTTCTAGCAAGTTGCATCGTTGGGGAGACGAGATCACACAAGGATGTCGCACACGCTTTTTCTGGATTAATAGGGAGAATTGGACGTGATAACGCTCACATTAGCGAAATACACGCTACCCTTATCTATTCATGAAGGGTCCCAAGGTCGTCAATGTTCTGATCGAATGTCATTTGACGCCAAAATGGTGAGTGAACAAGTGAACTACTTACTGTTCGCTGGCGTGAGACATTAATAAATAATGACCGATCGATAAAGGAGGTCTTCGAGAGAAAGATCACGTCCACCTTGTACTCATCGTTAGCACGGTGCTTCAAGCCTTCTTCATCGAAGCGATCAGGCTGTTACAGACAGTTGTCGCCACACCTGGAGGGAACAACGCCGGTAGATCACAGGTTTCCTGTCGATTATCAATGTGAAGGAGAGTTCAGAATTGGTAACACGCTTCATAAGGCGTTAACGTTTCGGCGTTGCTGCCTTGGTTGGAGCGTGGAAAGCCAGAACATTTGTAACTTTTCCCTTTCAAATGTCTCATTAAAAACAGGGATCATTCCAAAAAATATTAAACCTGAAAGCAAAAGCTAAAAAAGCCCAAGTCGTTCTGGTTACCTTAGTAGCCAAGGAGTGCTGCAATGTCAGTCAACGGACCTACGTGGTAGAAATGATCTGCTAATCGCGTAGGTCCCATCCTAATTGGTATTATATTACGGGCACAACGATTTGGCTTCGTTTGGCCCTTGGTTTGCGATCCATGTAATGAAGGGATGGATGCGCAAGTAGGACTGCAGCAAACGTTCCCCCTTTGCGAAAGTGTTTCAGTTCAGATTTGTCAGACATTCTGGAGGAGGTTGGATTGTGAAGTCAATTAATATAACCTCAGGTTTCTTGTAATATCGAAACGTTTCAGAATTCAGTGATATGAATGACCGAACATCTAATCTTTTTCAAACTTCGACCGTACTCGACTTTTTCCGAGGCTTAAGTGCAAAGTTGCAGGATGTAGAATGAAATCTTTTGATCAAAAATGCAGCCAACAAATGCTGTATACTTTTCTTAGTAGTATGTTCTGTATTTGTAGACTTTAAAAAAACTAGGTTGACAAGATCGAAATCAGCATTTGCAAGTTTTTAGCTTTTTCTCAAAAAAATTCGTTTTTTCAGCTAACTTAGTCATTTGAGTTTTGTTTATTATGATGTTGATATATAAAATGAGACAAATGTAAGCAAAACGATTCAATATCAAAAGCATCGTTTTAATTCACATAAACATTAATAGATTTGAAATCGAGACGGATGAAAAGAAAAACATTCAGGCCGATGACTAACGGTATGGGGCTACTGTTTAGCAGTCCTCGTAACACTTTCCTGTTGTGTATAGTTCCGTAATCGTTCTAATCATTCCTTGTCTTCGAGTACAACAGTTCCTTTCTTAAACGAAACAATGAAACCTTTTGCTAAGGGGCCTTATTCATAAAAAATCTCGAAAAAGCCTCTAAATGCACTGAATCATCGAATTGATTGTATTTATAGATAGAAAACCCAGTTCCAAGAGAATTCTATTCTATGTCTTCCTGAATTTATAAAGCTGTAAAGAAGGCCCCAAGCACTTCACTGACCTTAGACTCTGGATCTTTTGGAAAGTAAAATTCATTCATTATGTTTATTATCGGCTTGTATCGTATGAAAAATATATATGGCAATAAAAACAGTAGTACCCTAGGATTTTCCAAGAACAGAGGTAGGAAGATGAGCAGCGAATTTCAAATCTTCAGAAAGCTAAACTGTTATTGGCGTTAGTGGCGTTAATCAGTCTTCTAGGTTCTCCCTATTTCCAAGCGAATATCGGCGTTAGAAACGACAGAATTTTCTTCAAAATTCATAAGGAGCTGGTATCGCACCAGGACAGTGCCAGGAACTTTGTTCTGTGGGAAAAATAGCAACATAATCAGCTTTCGAACCATGTACCATTTTTTAAAATTTTTTTCTTCTAGTAGTATGACTCACGTGATCCACCGGCTGTATATGAAATCGCGGATTAATTGAAGGGGAAGCAACATTAAGTACATCCTGGAAGGAGGGGAATTAGAACTGTTTATTTGCGCTATCGCGCTAAAATATGACCATATAATGAAAAAGTAAACTGTTTGTCAACATTGCGTAAACACCACTACTCTGCTAGAAATGCTTTCACCCTGCAAACTTGTCCATAAGTGCGAAACATTAGCGCGAATTATTCAATTTGTTCTAATCTTCTTTTGAGGTGGTTAATCGACAAAAGGAAAATGCAAAAAAAAAAATGGAATTTTTAAACTTAAGCTCTTCTCAGAAAAAAACTTTTTACTTTTTATTTACTTTGCTCAAAAGTTTTTTTCTTTTCTCTGCATTATTATTTTTCTTGCCCTTATGTAATTCATTGTAATGGCACATAATACATTTGTATCCGAATCTCTCTGAATATTATGCATTTTTACCTGTGTTTTTTCCCCTTTTTTATATTAAGCGAAATCCGGAATTCTCTACACGGAGATTAATCGTTTGTGTTGTTTTCTAAATTTACAAATCAGTTGTGATACAGTACTGTGATGATGTGGTTCATAAATTTATTGTCATTATTGTGTACAACAGACATAAAGTCATATATCAATATAAAAAGCGTTGACACAGTGCTTGAATTAATTCCCGTTTATTGATTGTTATCCATGAATTTCTGATTTGCGCTTTATTTTCTGAAATTTTGCGTATTCTTCAAAGGGATACTCAGGAAATCAATGCGGGTCAAAATTAGAATTTACTTACTAGACGACTGTTGCCCTTCTTGGATTTCACTAGAACCGGACTCTCGTGTTCTCTCATAGTTTTATCGGATGGTTCGCGTCGCATTGACTGGAAGTGGTGGAGGTTTCCGTGGAAGAATTTCAGCGCAGAGTTCAAGCAGTGGCGCTCACCTTGTAAACTTCTCTTAAGTTATCGATGAGCTTGTCACCTGATCTCAACTTACGAAAACCGGCATTCTTCCCTTTATGAATGCTATCGCTTTGTTTTTTCCGAAGACTAAGACTCCGCCCTTTTTCAGGACTATCATTTTTCTCGTTACTGTTAAGTTTTTTGGAAGCAAGACTCTTCCCTTTACCAATACTATCACTCCTATGACTATTGTTTGCTTTCCTCTGAATAATGCTACTTAGAACATTTTGTACTTTAATGTTATTTACGTTAGGAGTAGGAGACGAAGGTAATGATTGGCGACAAGCATCAGCAAGGTAGTCCTGAAATCCACACTATCGGTATCCCGGGACCACGAGATACGTGTGATTACGGACCTCCATGGCCTCTATGGCCTCTTTCTTCACCGGTCGTTCAATCACCAATGTGACTTTGTTTGTTCTCTGGAATGAAGGATTTAAGATGATCATGTTATATAATAACGGGCTTATTTGTCACGTGTGTCTGTCTGTCTGTGTGTCAGTCACAATATTCCAGAAATGGGTTGCGACGGGTCCCACGGCGTCGAATTGGTGCACCGACACCAGGAAGCTATGAAATGGGACGCGACGGGTTCTACGCGGTCGAATTTTGTTATACTGTTGTTGATTTTATGTCAAAACATCATTCTGTGATAACTGTTAGAGGAAGAAAACCTATACTCGAGTGGTACTTTCAAACTCTATTTATATTATGTTGATAACAAGTGGGTGTTCGAGGAAATGAGGAGGAATGCTCTCTAAATGTAGAAATGACGCGTATAGAAAGAAATATGAAATGTTTAGCTTGAATTTATAAAAAGGAAGAAAGCGTTGTTAGAAAAACAGAATTCTGAATTTACAGAAAATGCCATTAATAACAATTTTTTTCTATTAATTTTGACTAATTGGCGAATGAAGGCGAGCGAAGCGAACACCACAAAAAAGTCGAAGTCCGGCCGTTCAGACTGGTGAGGACTAATTTGCATCCCTTTAGGACTACTAATTCAATATGCTTCTCCTCCCCAAAGTTATTATTCCTAAATCTAGTAAGAATTTTTTTTGCTCCAGAGCGATCAAACCGGTCGATTGGCGTTGTGAGGTTTCGAGCTGTCGACTGTGTAGACTTACTTCCGACCTCTTACCACTACATTCGCTCAGCATAATATAGAACGATCATAAAGAGTAGACTTTGTAAAAACGTAAGAAAAAACACCTTGAGTGATTTTATCAGCATTTCTCTGCACACATCCCTGTCTGCAACCTCAGTACCATTCACATCTATGATCCGATCCAATCTCTTCAGCAAATCACCACACAATGATCCTAGAAATGTGCAGCACATTATTAGCACATTCCAGCAACATGCAACGGAACTATCCATAAGATGGCATACCTTTCTCTGACTTGCTGACCACCACTTTATCTTTGTGATGCTTGATCCCTAAGCCAAAACGTGGTCCTTTCACGTAGTCTATCGTTACTAGCAAATATACAAATCTGAATGGATAACGGAGTAGAAGAGGATTAATTATGACTGGTAGATACAACTCAGCCATCACTACATCTGTTGACCGAACAACACGATGCATCCGCTGCGATGCGCACGCCTTCCCTGTCTGACTCACTACTTTCTGATTTCCATCCACCTTCAGTCGAAGGCGAATGCGTTCAACCCGCTGGACGGGACGCGTTCGTTGCAGCACGTGCTCTCTCGCTGCTTCACACTCACGATCCATGATGAACCTGCGTTCGTCATGCTCCCATCGAATCTTCGTACAAGGGTATAAATTACAAAGCCTGCGGAAGTTCCGCTTTCAGATAAGGGCTTGCTTCCAGGCATAAATGTTCGTTCTAATGTTTCTCACCTGCCTGGGAGCCTTAAAGGCATCACCCCACGAATCTGAGGTGGTACGGATTTCAGGTGGAGTATTTGTATACGGGATCGTAGATTATGGAGAGAAGGGGGATTCCTTCCATTTCTTCCTAATTGCCGTAAAAACCGGCCCGGAAGATACGGCTTCGAGCGTTACGGCGCGCTATTTTCTACAACGAGTCCGATTGGAGCGCTCCAGCCTTGTGCATGCGCCGCATATTCCTGGCCATTTTTTACGGCAATCAGAAAGAAATGGACGGAATCACCTCCCTCTCCATAATCTACTGTCCCGTATACGAATACTCCACCTGAAATCCGTACCACTTCAGATTCGTGGGGTGATGCCTTTAAAGGAGACATCGGGTAAGAACCTTACAAGTATCAGTTTCCCTCAGAGCATTCGATAGTTACCATGATTCCTTGGACAACGTTTGTTGTACGTTCTGTCATCCTTTGTTGTCGCATGTATATGATCATGAGAACCACTGGATGCTGTGGAGGGGAATTATGATATGTACTTGTAACGTCCTCACCTGATACCTCCCTTCGGACTCCCAAACCAGACACAAACATGTAAGCCTGGAACCAAGTCATCATCTGAGGGGGGAACTTTCGCAAGGTTTGTCTTTCAAAATTCCCCTATCGTCGTCTTTCCGTTACTACTGCTCGTGGTCACGCAGACGTGATCCAGGTCAACACAAGCGTTTACGCCCACACATTAAATGGATAATGTTCTCCAGTATTTTGTAGAGATGAAGTTTCATATCGCCTGACATATGCCTTCTTCCATTTACGTTGCATATCTAGGTCAACCAATCCCGAACAATCTTAGACTGTAACTAAAGGATAAAAGATAAAGTTTCTGGCGTCAATCAACCCGTTTGGGATGCGCCCCCACGTTCACTTCAATTCAGAATCGTTTGAGGTTCACAAACATGTAACTGGCCCATGCAATGACTTGCGGTGGATAGCCGATGTGTCAAGTCAGTGTTTTTATTCCCCAGACAAGTCTGCTACCAATTAGCTAGCAGAAGGGTGAAGGGTTTGGTGAGCACTAGGGCGGATTCGAACCTCCGATCGATCATGCAGGCAGCAGAACCTCTAACCGACTGCGCTACACCCGCCCTAGACCGCAACTATCTTTTTACGTCATTTCCTTGGCGACTATAATAACATTAATGATAGCAGTTCATTTTTGATGAAAATCGATTATTGGCGGTCAGTAAAGATGACAGTTGCAATTGTTCGATCCACAATCAGTATCTATCAAGTTTGAAACAACTATCATATGTGGGCAATCACTACGAAGTTCGCTGAGAATGCGAATCTCTCGAATGCTTTCTGTAGATTGATGAGGCAATTGCGTAGGCGGATGCGCTTGGAATGCCACTACGGGCTAGCAGTTGTGATCTAGGCGGACAATCACTTGCCGCGATCGGACCGTTCATAGACAATTGGTGCCACTTATTTCGGTCTTTGGGAACGTAAAACGCGGACGGAAGGAGGTCCGCTGTAATCGCGCGGTTGATAGTTCGAGGCTGCCCTAGTGCAAATCAAGCGTTCGTTTTTCCAAGTTTTCGTTCCTCCGGACTAACACACGTCCCAAAACTCCAACTATTATGAATTCAAGTAAAATGCGTTGGCGTATCCCAAGGGGATTGGTACTCGTAGACTTCATCCTTCTTTATCATTTATTTCCGCCTTTTAGCTAGAAGTTTTTTTTTCAAACAAAAACAACTCGTTTTCAAATCAGGAAACTCTAAGTACGCAGAACTTCAAAGTGATGGGCAAAACATGACCAATTCCATAAGTTTTACGGATTCACTAACTGATGGCATAGGTCATATACCATCAGTACCCACTTCCAAAAAACCGAAACTTCGGACAAGTTCCTTTCAAGTAATGTTGCCTTAAACTGGTTTTGGAATCGTTCATAGTTCGCAAATCTCGTTGAGGTAATGGCGAATGCTACGACTGCTACGACTGCTACGACCGCTACGAATACTGCGTGTATGCGAGCGATATATAAAGGCGTCTGGTTGCGAAAACTCGTCCACAACTTGCCTAAGAGACTCTTCATAGCTTCTTCAAGCTTTTCAACTGGGCAGTGAACCAGTTTCGTAAGTTCTTCACCAAATGCAACGCATTCAGTGAACTCGACATTTTTGTCGCCCCGGCTCAACAAATGCCGCACGACGGGAAGTATGCGGTCAACTTATTCACGTCTCTTAAAGGCATCACTCCACGAATCTAGAGTGGTACGGATTTCCGGTGGAGTATTCGTATACGGGATCGTAGATTATTGATAGAAGGGTGATTCCGTCCACTCCTTCCTAATTGAAGTAGAAAACGGTCCGGAAGATACGGCTTCGAGCGTTCCGGCGCACTATTTTCCACAAAGAGTTCGATTGGAGCAGCCCTGTGCACTGCGCGCATCTTCCGGGCAGTTTTTTACGGCAATTAGGAATAAATGGACGGAATTATCCTCCTCTCCGTAATCTACTATCCCGTATACGAATACTCCACCTGAAATCCGTACCACCTCAGATTCGTGGGGTGATGCCTTTAACGTGAAGACCCTTTTGTCTATAATTTATCGCATAACGCGGTTTGCCGGCGGAAAACTATGGAAATCGCTTAGCGCTGATTTGATCATACAGTCTTCGTTCTTCTAATGTTTACCCTGGTTTCTTTGTGATGTTTTTTGCTCTATCAGCTGGAATACGTTCTACGGATTTTTTGGGGCTAGTTCCAGACAACTCTTCACTCTGAAAACATCGGCTTCTCTTTTTAAAATTAGATATCCGAAGTATCACTTCACTTACAGGCTCCTGGAGATTATCTGTGAGTAGCTGAGTGCTATCACACTTATTCGCATCGTCACCTCCATGCATAATAGAAGCGTTAGTAAAAATGAACATCACTCGCAATTACGCCGATTGTTGGGTAGGAACAAGTTATCAATTGATTAATAACAATTAACAACAATTGGCGGGCGATGTCTTCTCTGACTTAAGAGAGGAACTTAAGGGCAACCTATCACCTAAGTAATGAAGCAAGATCTATCTACAAAGAGAAGGTTATGGGTATAGATTACGAGTATGAGCGTGCCCACGCTAAACTCCCTCTAGTGGCCTTGAAAACCTGGTTGGGGAAAGACTTTTATGGTCGAAGTTCCCTACGATGCACCTTGCAACGTGCCAACTCTGCATACGCGCTGCAACTATAAGCAAGTGGACAACAATCAATGAGGTTCTCTCAGCGGCCTATTCATATAAAGCCAATGAATGGGCAGCTGAGTGGATCGTAGTGCATGGAGAGGTAGCTCCTCGAAGGTAGTTATAAGGTGCCTCGAAGGAAAATCTGATCGACACGGTCATGTCCCACGCCTTTTTTCAAGGTAATTAAAGGAAGCTGAGCGTGATCGTACTCACATTCGTGATCTACGTCCCTAACCCTGAAAATCAATCCCACCTTGTTAAAAGGAGCATACTACGGAGCTGACGATGTTCGGATCTTCCCGATGAGAAATCAGTTATCGTCACGTTTGTGGTATGTTGTCTTTTAGTTTTTTTATCTAGAGCGTTATTAGTTATTGCGGACTTGTTTTCGGTTTTCTGAGAAAACTTTTTAAATATTAATTGTAATGCAGTAATAAGAGGTGATCGCTGCTGCTTGCTTAATCCATCTTAAGATACTGCCCAAGATTTTCATCTTAAATGGATTTCGCTTGTTTAAAGGCATCACCTCAGGAATCTGGCGTGGTATGGATTTTTTGTGGAGATACCTATATCGGTTCGTAGATTATGTATACAGGGGTGGTTCCGCTCATCTCTGCCTGCACCACTGTGAAGAGACGGCTTCGGAACGTGGTTTCTTACTACGTACTCCATTTGCAAGGCGCCATACTTGCTCCCCGCCCTCGCCTGCGATTCGTCTAAAGTCCATTCGGACGCCCTAATGGGCAATTCATTTCATTCGAAGAATCGCAGGCGGGGGCGGGGCGCAAGGGTGGCGCGTTGCAATAGAGAACGCCGTAAGAAACAGCGTTTTGGAGCAGTCTGTTCACAGTGATGGAGGGAGAGATGAGCAGACCCGATATAGGTATACTCGAACGAAAATCCATACCACGCCAGATTCGTGGAGTGATGTCTTTAAATTATCAACAATCACTTTGAAACCATTGCTTAAAGCAAAAAGCAGGCATGATTTGACAGATTATCATTGGGTTTGCAAAGAGGAGCAGAGAGGCCACCAGCACCTCCTTTCTCTGCTGGACAGTTTGAAACTACCATATGCCAACTAATTCTTCCATCTCTCCAAAGTTAATAAGTTGGTGTCAAAGTTAGGAGTATAAAAACATTCATTTAGTACATGTTGGTTTTAGCAATTAAGACAAATACATTAATTTATGGCATAGGTCACATACGCGCTCATAAAACTTCATTAATTCTGAGTAGGAGTCGAAGACTTTCGCGCATTCGGAAGGAGTTGATCAAAGCTGTGGTCGTCAAAGTTGTTGAACGTATTATTTTCTTCTTCTTCTTCTTCTTCTTATTATTATTATTATTTATTGTTATTTTATAATGATTAGACCTTGTTATTTACTATTTACCTTATTTGAAGTTAAAAAGATTAGTTAACTCATCACAACTGCTTGTGCATGCGATCTTTTTCGACAACTCTGGGAGATATTCTAGGAATTCATTATCCTACAATTTTTTTCCAGATCCTTTTCTTTCTCGATTCTCTTAGCCATAGTAATTTTCATAGCATTCCCATACTACTACAAATACCACTAGGTCGTAATAGTAAAGAGTCGAACGGTCGTGAAAGGCTTGAGTCACATTCCAATAATTTTACGATTCGAATGTTCCAGTATGTGCCGCCTCCGCAGCCAATAGTATAGTGTCCAGTACGGGCAATGTCTCATCTTCGTAGTCCTAGAAAACTCTGGACGGCGTCAATTTTGAAACAAAAAACTGCTACAATAGACGTTTTCTGTGTGACCTTTCGAATAGGAATCCAGAACTAATTTCTTTTTCCAATCGTTTTTCTTGCGATGAGGGCATCAGGAGAACGTTATCACCTACGTTTCATGAGTGGTAATTCTTATAAATCCAAAAAAAAAACTCCTTCATTCTTCTTATAATCCCTACGAACACACATGCAGATGACCACTGCTTCGATTTACCGGAAAAATCGCAGTTTTCGAAATTTGGTAAATGGTCGGCATCTGAAGAATCAGTTTTAGATTCGCTCACTACTTTTCAACAGTCTAGCGTTCAGAGTTTCTTCCTTGTTCTGCATTCATTCAGGAATCATTTTCTACGAAGAATTTGTCTAAAAGCATTTTTCCCCGGTCTTCTAGTTTGATAGCTCATGACAGTATGACCTCAACTGTTATTCGCTTTTTTTTAAATTGAGAAATGATCGCCTACCAGTCGGGAATGTTCATAATCTTCTACAATCTTTTTCTAACCTTGTCCAATCACAAAATTATCTGACATTCCCAATTTGCCACGCTCTAAATGTTCTTAAATATGATATCGTGTGAAATTCTCACGTGACATACTCTTTGCCATTAAACCAACATTAGCCATGTTCATAAATAAAATATAAAGGCGGCAGAAAATGTCAACATAGAGCAGCACTCGTTTTTCAACTAAATGTAGACTCTCTCCAGAACCGTGGTCCAGAGACCAAACAAGTTTAGCAAGCATAGAGCATTTAAAGGCAGCATATCACAAAGTTGGCGATGTCGGATTCTTTATGGGACAAGATAGAGTTCGTGTTCGCGTTCCGCTCAATTCCCGCTAACCGCTCTGAAAAACGGTGCGGGAAAGTGTGTAGTTAGGAATGCAGTTCCTACGTAAGAAAGCCACGCACAGTGCACGCTACGCGCCCAGAAGCTACACGGCGAAAATCAATAAGGTCTCCTCAGTGGCCTATTCAAGTAGAACGAATGAATCGGCTTTTGCGAAAAGCGGGCCGTTACAATGGGGCTCGTCCTCGTAAGGGAACTATGGGTGCTTCACCGCTGTTTTTCAGGATAATTAAGGGGAAGTGAGCGTGTACTAGCGTTGCACGATTCTACACCCTGAACCAAATCTTTTCGCGGAGAGATCCGAATGTCGTCAATTACGTGGTATGCCGCTTTTAACAAGGTAGGATTGTAAAAAAAAACTCTTAGAAATTCTCCAGAGGGTGTCATTTCTAAAACTTCTGGTCTCCAGTTTCGGATTTCTTACGAAATAGACTTCTTTCCAAGTGAATTTCTCTGATTATTATTATTATTATTATTATTATTATTATTATTATTATTATTATTATTATTATTATTATTATTATTATTATTATTATTATTATTATTATTATTATTATTATTAGTTATTATTATTTTTATTTATTTATTTATTTATAATTATTATTAGCTATTATTTATTATTATTATTATTATTATTATTATTATTATTATTATTATTATTATTATTATTCGAGACTCTGGGTCAACTTCAATCGCAACCCTTCATAGATTTTGGTGTTTTGGTGTAATATTTGCATAATCAGGCACGAGCGACCAAGATTTTTTTGTGCACTCCTTTATCCAACCCTTTTCAAGCCTTGCTCACTACTTTAGTTACAAGTGAACTTATTTCACTCCTATTAATCTATTTTATCCCTACTTTTATTTTGTCGTTCTGAATGATTTGGAAAATTCAAGAATTAGATAATCTTCAAATGGCTGACTTCTTACCACTTCGGGGCCAGAGCGCTATTCGCTTTTCTTATCGGTCAGAGAAAGGTTTTTCGAAGAAAACCATTGAATTCAGTTAGTATTCATTTGGATATATATATATATATATATATATTGAATTCATTTCTTCCTTTTCTGTTTGTATTCTTTGAAGAATACTCTTAGTGCCTTGAATGAACCACATGAGAAAGGATTGAATGAAAATAAGTGCTTAAAAACTATCCCAGATGATTTTTCAGGAAATCCTGACATTTATGTACATGAGAGTGTAAGAATCAACCAGCGGTGAAGCAAACAATTCCGCTACTTGGCTATTTAATCCCTTGTTTCATGGAAACGAAGCATTTCCTTATGGCTTACTGTACTGTAAACGTCACCGGTTTTTGCCCTACTCTTTCCATTTTCACTTAGATTTTCCTAAAACAAAGAAAGTTTTGTTGTAACTTTAACAAACTTTCAAAAAATGGCTTAACCGCGGTACAAAGGAGGTGGGAGGTGTTGACCAATTAACCGGCAATTTGTTTATTTATTCATTTATTTATTCTTTCCATGGCAATCCATGTGTTTATCATAAATTTCTATGTTAGTTTGTGTAAAACTAACGTGAATACCTAGAAAAAAAACAAAATTTTTTGAATTTTGATTTAGTAATTCCTACTATTTTTAAGTTAGTGACCTCTCTGCTTACTTTTGTATAGATATTTTACTGCAGTGTTTTTTTTGAGCCTTTCAAGCAGGTCCGAACACTAGCCATGGAAGTGCGGAAATTTCATTAACCTTTTTAACGCTAATTGCATTTCTCATTATTTTTTTTAAATTTCAATAAACTTATTTTTACTTCTTATATTGTTATATTTACTATTTCCATATTTATTTTTAAAAATCACTCTACACTAATCGCCTTCATGTAGATAGTAGTATTTTTTTGTGTGGCATTTCTATAAATTTGGGAATTCACTTGAAAGAAGAATTCTTACGTGAGGCTGCTTTTTTTCGAATTTTATCCTTTTATTTTCTTCTATCTACAGTATTCAGAATGATCACGACTGGATTGTATCTTTGCGACTTGAGAAATTATCCTTGAACGAGTTGTAGATGAGCTTTCACTAAATTCACTGGGTCTTGCTTATGCGAAAAGTTTTAGAGGATTTGAAGGAGTCAGATCAGTCCCAGACTCCATAAAGCGCGTATTGTATGATTTGACGTGATTTGATGTTGCGATTCCTGGAGTTTCAAAACGAAACTGGTTAGAAATCTGGAACGGATTAGATTTTTCTAATTCGAATCTAATACCATCAACATGACATCAGAAAATCTAATTTACACTTTGCACTATTTAAACTTTTTCGAGAATTTGATTCCGAACTTCTTTCTTTGCCTGTAGTCACACCGATTTCAAGAAAATGACAATATTCTCCCAATTTGGTGTGATTTTTTCTGTTTTTCCAACGTTTCACATTTTCTTTGACAATTACCAAACGATATCACTTTTTTTTATTTATTAAAGAGAGACCATTATTTCACAGTTATTTTTGCAGTCACTTATTTTTACTGCAAACGTTTTGCTTCCCGTTTTTAATTATATATCATTTGTTTTTATTTTTACTACTACTACTAATAATAATTATTATTATATTTATTTTTACTAGAAAAAATAGTTTGAATTAATCATTTTCTAAAATGTCATAAGAAACCAATTTACAAATGCAGATTCGCAGAATTATTGAAGTAAATTATGAAAATCAAGGAATTATAAAGGAAACTAATGTCTTATGTCACCAATATGTGGTGAATTTTATAAGCTTCAAATATGTTGATATTTTATTCGAAAGTTGCGTTCATTCGGCACTATAATATTCTCTTGGCGTTTTCGGAAAAACGCGAGCGAATATTTGAGATTCCATGCTGATTTGATGTGCAAAAGAATAGTTACGGAATTTTCTGCCTTATGTACTTAGAAAATCAACGAAATAACTATCAGAGAGAAATGGGAATATATTTTAAAGATAGGATGTCGGATAATTTATGCTACACTTTTATAAAGTGCTCGGCTAAACTTTTCCTCTTTTTGGTTTATAAAGAAATAAATAAAATAAATACAATAATATAATAATAGTATAAATTCAGGACAAGCTGTTATAGGAAACTCTATATTTATAGGCCGTACGATTTTTTTGAATACTCATTCTGTATTTGAGACGGATTGGCTATCTGCTATTCGACAGAGGCAGCCGTGGGCGACCGTTGTTCTAAGCTTCGCCGCCGACGACGGCACGGCACCTTTTGCAGCAAACAGTGGTTATAGTACGGTCAAAACGACATAAAGTACGGTGCAATTGCGTAGTGCGCTCGAAGCGGCGCGGTGGAGCGTAGCGATTACGATTGAGGGTGGACCCGTTCTAGCACCACTCATCGCTGCAGTTCACAATGGTCCTACCAGAATCCTAGCCGTTTACGCAACTGCGCCGAGCTTCATGCTGTTTTGACTCGACAGTGGAGCACCGGTTTCTCTAGGTCTTAGGGTCCGTTTCATACCAATACTCCGAAGATTTTTATTTTGCTGTAAAACTAGCGCTAAACATTTTAGAACTAAATCTGTAGGATCTATTAGTGCATTATAATACCTTTAGCTTCTATATAACTCCAGCATTGGGGTATATTGTCACTTATCACATTGACGGCGTTGCTCTTTTCAATTTTTTTTTGCGACATATCCGACCAGAGCGTTATTTATGACCACTTGCAGACGTTCGAACACCATTCCGTTACTGTTCCCAATAACAGTGTTCTTCTGTTATCAGCTTTGTTTTGTTTCTAGTAAATTTTCTCAGTTTCATTCGTCAGAAAACTGGGGAAATATCGGTCTGTTTTGTATGAGTAGTGGAGGAGATCCACGCCACTGTGTTAGAGGGTTATGAGGGATTTCCAGAGGTGGCATGTTTGTTTATTTCATGCATTGTAGGATGTATTACCAAGATTAGTAGTAGATCTAGTTCATTAGCAACCTGTGGAGATTCCGGAAGCCTGACTTTTTTTTTTACAAATCTTTATCAAATCTTTTTGAAAATCTAGTTCAAGGAGGGATGTGGGAAATTGTTCGGTGGAAATCGTATCAACATGAACATGAAAATGAACTACTACAAATATGAGACAGCTAGTTTTAGATTCAGAAACCAAGTTAAATAATTAGTTATAAAGCTGTTTATAAAGCTTTACGATATATATTATATTATATTGCACTTTATTTGATATTTGATATATTGCACTTTTCTGAAACACAATTTAAACCTGAAATGTCAGCGCTTCCATCCTTAATCACTGCTGGTGGGAAGTGAGCCCGTATATTCGTTTGACGAGCTGTCGGTGTTGCACCTGCGAGCACGCGTCGACAGAGGAGGACATTCTGGAAGCTATCATGAATGGTTGATCCTCTACAGTATGCTTTTGTTTCTGGAACTAACACAGATCTTGATAACCTGACTTTCTCTCACAAATATAGTTAGATCATAAATCTCAAGTTGCTCAGGTAGGAATCGTACACGAAAATAATCCCTACACTCTTCTCGCTTCTCGCTGTATTCTTCACGTCTATCTTATTGTTTCTTACTTTCCAGTCACTGTATTCGTTTACATCTGTCTTTAATATATTTTTCAGGAACAGCTAAGTTAATAGGAGTTTTACGGCATCTTGGTGACCACAGTAAATAGAGGATAAGGATGAAGTGCAGGGTGTTGGTCAAACCCTATGGGGATGCCCCCCACGTTCACTTCAATTCAAACAGTAACATACGGTGGCTAGCCGATGTCCCTGGTCAGTGTTTTTATCCTCCCAGACGAGTCTGGTACCAATTTATCGACCCCGGAGGGATGAAAGGCTTGGTGAGCACTAGGGCGGATTTGAGCCTCCAATCGATTGTAGCCACAGCGGAACCTCTTCCCGTTTGCGCTATATCGCCCCTGCGACCACAGTAAATAAGCAAATAAATAAATAAACGATGCACTTAGTGAGATCATGCCAAAATTTCACTTCACATCTCTGTTATTTTCAATCTTTCAAGCTGTGTTGAATTCCCGCTATTCTGATATTCTGATAGTGAACATCCTCACAAATGTTGCAAAAGAGCCAAGACACTCCGCACCCTCCCTTATAACACACGTTAGTGGTTTATAAATCTATTTACAGATGATCAAATGGCGGGTGTAGAGCAGTCGGTCAGCGGCTCGGCCGTGGCTGTACGATCCATCGGAGGTCCTTATCCGCTCTGGTGCCAACCAAGTTCTTCATCCCTCCGGGTTCGGTACCAGGCTTGTCTGGGTTGACATGATACATCGGCACACCTCCACAATTTATTGTGGTAGTGCTCGCGCGTTCGTAAACGCTGTAAATTTAATTTATTCTTTATGTTTGTCCTTATTTGTTCCATGTGGAAGTTTAGGGAATGTATGAACGGTTCCCTCACTACCTTCGGTTATAAAAAGGGTCAATTTTGCTCCAGCTACGTAGACAAATCCGTCACCTTCTTTATAAATACTTATCGATCTGAAATATATATATATATATATATATACACACACACACACACACACACACACACACACACACACACACACACACACACACACACACACACACACACACACACACACACACACACACACACACACACACACACACACACACACACACACACACAAATTTGCTCCGTTAGTTACAAGAGGGTGTGTTTACACAGAATTTGCATACGTAACAATGTTTAACATTTTGGCTGGATTCGTTACGGTACTGTTCCTCCTTTCCCTCCAGCTAGTTCAGTGTTACATTAAATGCTTACCCAAGCTATTATTCCTATAATGTTTCCTTTAGAAAATCTTAAGAAAATTTGTGTAATTCTTATTGAGACTTCTATTCCCTCCGTATTAGTAAAATTCCTATTGAATTCTAAGAATGCTCCTCAAAAAGTGTCTTATTTAAAAAAAAAAAACATCATGACATGTATCATGACAGTAACGCGAATATTTTGAGAGCGCAAGCATTAGTTCCGAAGAAAATAGGAGCGAAAGAATAGGGTTATTGTAGAGTTATTAGGAATTATGAAAGAAATAAAACTACTAGATCTGTGGAGAATATGAAGTAAAATAATAAATGAAATAGTAAATAAATAAAATAATAAATAAACAAATAATAAAAATAGCAAATAACTAAATAAACAAATTAAATAAGTAAACAACAAATAAGTACTTTCATATATCCATGAAAGTGATTCGAACAATGAAAAAAAGCAAACGATCTTGGATGGAGAACAAAGAGATGTCACAAAAAAAGAGGAAAAGAAGATGAAAAATGAGTACACTTTCTATTCGTCCTCTTCTGGCGAACTCGTGCAAATCGGGAGGAGGCGTGAAGCAGAGCCGGGCCGTGAGTCCATCCTCACGCAAACCTCCTTCATCTCTTCCTCATAGATTCGTTCCTTTTAATGCCGTTTAAAAGCGCTGCAACAAGACTCGTTCTGTCTCAATTTTGGCGAATTTTTCAACTCAACATCTTCTTATGGTGGGAGAAAATTAGATATCTTCCTCTTGTATTTATCCTTGCAAAAGAAAAGGAATTTCGGAGGTCCCCACCACGGAATTAGAACATGAAATGCTGGTAGCTCGAAAGTAGACGAACTCAGAATTTAGGCACTGCTCATTCGGAAAAAAAACATTCTTTCAATGTCAGCTGCAAAACATTGCTTTTGACTATTTCCGAATAGTTTTTCTCTAAGGTGTAGCGTCTTTGAACAGTTGTTTGAAAGTAAGTTGAAAGAAGTAGCGGTAAGTTAAAGAAAACTGTTGCTCTAGAAAAAAGTTCTAGAAACAAACTCGCGTAGCTCTTGGAAAAATTTTTGTAACTTCTCGTGTTTCTTCGGCGTTTCGAAAAAAATTACCTTCTTTGATTTTTGACAAGTTTTGATGAGACGGACAGATTGTTTTCTGCTTTGAATTTTAGCCGATGTATAAAAACAGAACGACATTCTTTGTTGTCGTTGTGGCATCGCATAAAAAAGCAGTGTACAAGAATAATATTTTTCAAAATTGAAGCGAATAATTCTTTTTTCAATCTAGTATAAATTTCTTCTTTTATTCCTTTCTCTCTCACGTTTAACAATCCTCTTCCATCTTTGTGGTACGGTTGAAAACATTTGTTTTCCAAAAAAAGTGATGCGTATGCATAATACTTCAAGGAGCTGACTAAGCTAGCTGAAAAAAAGCAAAAAAAAAGTGTTAATGGGGTGCTAAATATAATTTTTATGAGGTTTTTTTAAAATTAGATTGGGTTCTTGTTGTTATTTGATTATGCAAAAAGTTCGTAATAATTACAATTTTCTGGATACATTTTTTCAATATTTTGATGAGAAAGTGGACGTAACGCAGTGTTAGCTAAGTCTCTACGAACAATGGTTCAGAACCGCCCCAGGACAACCATCAACCAACAACTTTTCATCTTTTAGGCCTCTATAAACTGATTCAGAATTATTAGAAGAGGTCGGTTGGGGCCACGCTCGTGATCTACATCCCGAACCATATATTTTTTCTATTTGGTTCCCAAATAGGATTTCCCACCTTCTGTAGCAGGAGAACGACCTGCCAACCCACCACTCCTCATGCTTTGAAGGGCCAGTCTTGTTGTGTAAAATTCAGGCGAAATTATAGTGAGCTCTGTTCCATCCTGTTTTTTTTTTGTTTTATGGCACACCTGCAGGTGTTTTCAATAACTAAATAAATAAATAAATAAATAAATAAATAAATAAAAATAAATAAATAAATAACTAAATAAATAAATAAACAAATAAATAAATAAATAATATTACGTCAATTTCGTGATATGTTGACTTTAACGGCAGATATGCGCCACAGACTCCAAGATCGAGATGTGTTGTAAGCTTTTTGCTGGTTACGGATCTCATCATCATAAAATTATTCTCGCCGAATTTATTTCTGAACGTTGCGATCATGGTTGGATCTGGAAGGGAGACGCTCTTGTCCTGTCCGTGTAACAAATCCTATTTTTGTTGTTTAAAAGAACAAAGTCAAGCTAAAGAAATTACATAGTTATTTAAAAAAACACTTCTTTTTCTTTCAAATATATCTTTAGTTTTTTCATTAATTCGTTTAGAAAAATCGTTGTGTTCGGTTACTTTGGTTTCCCCTCTTTCGTAGCCTGACAGACATTTTAGGCATTCCACCAGCAGATGGTTGTTCGCCACTATTACTACCAGAATACTAAAATGCTTACATACTTACTAAAATGTCTGTCAGGCTACGAAGGAGGGGAAACCAAAGTAACCGAACACAACTTCTTTTTCTTTCAAAATGAGTTAATCTTAGATTATTCAAGTGTTTTAGGAAACACATTTAATTTCCTCTATTCTAACAGTTTGGTATGAGATTATCTCAGTAACATTAATCTATCGCACTATTTACAGTATACGCAAGCAATTCGAGACCAGAAAGAAAATGGTTTAATAGAGATCCTAGCTCTCACAGGTCAGTGTATAGGTTAGATACGGGTTCATAAACCTAAAATGATTCTGAGTAAAAGCCAAAAGCATTGGTGGGTCTTAAAGTGATGCTCTTAGTAACAAAGATTAAGGATAACAAAGAGGATACACAGCAAGAGATCACAACGATCCAATATTTAGATATCGTGCACGTTATACTTTTATTAAAAAGGGAAAGGATAAAGTGGATAAAGTGTCCGCTTAGGATGCGCTCCCACGTTCACTTCAATTCAGAATCGTTTGAGGTTCACGAACGTGTATCTGGCCTATACAATGACTTGCGGTGGCTACCCATGTGCCAAGTCAGTGTTTTTATCCTCCCAGACGAGTCTGGTACCAATTTATCGACCCCAGGAGGGATGAAAGGCTTGGCGAACACTAGGGCGGATTCGAACCTCCGATCGTGCAAGAAGCGGAACCTCTAACTGCTACACTACACCCGCCGCTATCCTTTTATTATTATTCCTTTTTCTGATGAAAATTCCCATTCGCGCCTCCTGGAGCAACCAATTTCCTGTCCACTATAGCTGGTTTCCCATTCAGCACTATAAGTGGTCCGAACGGTCTCCAGACGGACTTCGCGCCGAATAACAAGAGGTGTCCGCCGAGAGCCGAGGGGATAAGGACGGCTGACCGGCGACGTTCCCATGCTTAGCGAGCAGCGTGAGAACACCACCGCTCAACGTGCGCACACCGCTTCCAACTTCACAACCTTCACAGCCAGGTCCGAGCCGGGCCCTGCTCTTCGCCACGATTGAAAATAGATCCGCTCCTCATCAGCGCTGCTCGACTTCACTCGCTGTGCAATTTCACTTATTGTAATGTCATTTCGTTAGTTGGAACAAAGACCCGTCGCTGTTCTCTCTCGACAATCGACGCTATTAGCGGCGCTCTGATTGTAGTTTTACGCTGGAGGCTGTTTCGACAACAGCACAAAACACATCAAATAACCTGCTGTCGACGACAGACAACAAGAAACAGCTTGTAGTCGGCGATAAATTATCGTCGTCGTAAGCATCGGCCGTAATTTCGTACGCCATCAAATTCTTCGGATAGTTGCTCTGTTGAGCCCCACCTCTGGAATGTTGATGGTGTCGAATTTCATGTCATGAGAATGCATGTGCAAGTTTTTCCGGCATACATTTCTATCAGCTGACAAACAAAGGAGCAGCACTCAATCAAATGATGTTTTTTTTCTTCCGGATTCTTGTGATGAGTGAGATTGTCAGCGAATTCTCTAAGTTTTGACAACCCGTTAACCCTGTGGATCAGTTTCTTCAGGAATGCTCTGACTCCAGAAAGTGTTCACAGAAGTTCACTTTCTACTTTTCAGCCCACGTTTTTCGGGTTCTTTGTGCGACTTTTTACTTGAGGACTCGCTTGATACTTTCTGAAGAAATTTCAGCGGCTTGTTTGAAAAGTCGATGACGTTTGTACAGATCTGGGTTACTCTAAGAAAGTTGGGAGTTTAGGTTTCACGATTTTTTTTAGAGAAAGTGAGGAGCATCGTTTAGAGACCGATGAGAAGATTCTCTCCGTATAAGCTTAAAAAATTTTTCGGACTCGGAAACCACAAAGAAATTGAAATAGATAAGTAGATTTTCACGTTTTGCTCGAAACAAACATACAAATATCATTCAATAAAGTCTCGTATCGGTTGAAAGGTAAAAATGAAAAATCCTATCAATCAAGACGTTTTTGTAAGTTTGAGCGGACCCTTAAAAATAAGCTAGAAATAAAACTAAAAAATAGAACACTTTCTCACCATTAAGGAATTTCTTTGTTTGTAGAGTTCTCATTTATGTCCTCCCTCCAAGGATTTTCAGTAGATGACAATTTGGAAAGTAAAATCCATAGGGTTTCGTGTGTGGGATGTCACATCTACTCCCGAATTTCATCATAGAAGCATTAGCACTTGTTTTACTGCTAAATAATGTTTATATTTTTCGGGAAGTGAAAATTTCAGGTTTGCTTTTGGATTAAAATGCCTCTTCAGAACTTTGTATCCCCTGAAAGTGTTCTTGGATTCCTTGGAAAACAGCCAAAACATTTCATCACCGCCATCCAGACATTCCCAGCAGCAGCTGGCCGACAATCCCTCACCGTCCTCTCCGCTTATCTTCCGGATGATCTCAAACGTTGAGGACACCGCTTCATCGATGAGTCATTGGAACTTTTTCTGGGGGAAAATTGACTGGATCAACGCTGCTAAACGTTTTTTTTTGCTATCGACTCTTGTCTTGAGGTGCGAAATTTCTTTGACTCAGCCGAGGCTGTCGGCGGTCGTTTCATTCGGCTATAACTCCTACTTAACGAGACGAGGAAGTCGTCAGAGCACAGGCCAGCTGCGTGTACGAATACATTTCACATCTCGACGCTCAGTTACCTTGACAAGTCCGACCCAGAGTGTTCCGGACGATCTCCGGATGGATTTCATCGGTTCCTGTTACTCGCCTGTGACAGTGCATCATCGGTTTTCTCTGTAGAAATTACGCTTCGACTTTTGCAGCCTAAAAAATTGTTTCGTTTAAAAAATTCGTAAGTTTTTGGTTTACTTGGGTTTTTTTTTCCAGATTAGCAGAGACTAAATTACCCAAATCCAATAATAAACCCGTAATTTTGCAAGTAAAATCGAATTTCGCCTTACTTTTTGTTTCGCAACCACTTTTATTTATGAAAAAAGACGCTTTAGAAATTAGAAAGAATAGTTTGGTAGTTCGGATAATTTTAGCTAAGTAATTCAGCTTCTGCTAATCTCGAAAGAAACCCAAGTGGACCAAAAGTTAGCTACTCTCTCACTTTTCTAGGATACACCTGTCGGAGCGTAATTTCTAGAAAAATCAGGGCGTACACTGTCAAAAACGACTCCGAAATCGTCTCGGACCATATTCGAAATAATATGGTTCTTTTTTTCTTTGAAATTTCTATTAAAACTCGTCCGCACGCTCCATCCGCCACCCGCAGATTCAGAATCCTCATCAAATCTATCCAAGAGCTGCTGTCTCGGCTATCCACCATTTCTTGCCGTCGTTCTAGTTAATTCCACACAATTCTCCATCCGTTCTTTCCGTCTTCACTTGTTTCCTTTGTTTTTAGCTTCGCCGTTAGAGCAACTCATCGCCTTTGAAGTTCTTTTACTTTAAATCTTAAAATATTGACTTGTTTGTTCCGGGCTTCGTTTACTGCGCACTGGAGAAGCCCAAGATCTGTTCATTCCTGAAATTTCATAGTCAATTTGGTGCTTAAACAGATTCCCCTAGGGTTCCTCCGTGTTTTTTTTACAATGAAAATTTACATTTTTGATGGCTCTGAGCTTAAACTGTAGTTTTTCCTCAGCGGTGTTTCATCTAATTCATTTTGCGAAAAATATGGATAAGACAAGTACTTAAATTTGATCCAACTTCTTCTCTTTCGCTACGGAAAAGAATTTTAATATTTGGACTCAGTTCATGTTCAACAAAAGCCATATGAAAGGTAAATATTGCTGTCTGTCGATACTATATGGTAAATTTTCGTGCTTACTCTGAAAGATGAGGTTTTTTTAAGGGATTTCTCCGGATGGGCGTCTCCAAATCACAGGATTTAAATAAATTCTCACAGCATTTGGCGACGTGGTCATTTTTTGTTTACAACAAGATAAAAACCAAGAAAAAAAGCTCTAGAAATTCTTTTTTCCCTTGTGGGTATTTTTTTAAGGATATGCGTAAGTACATGTCGCTGGATGACTATCGCTGGCTCATACGTATGAGATTAATTATGTTTTTGAATAAATAAACAAATAAATAAATAAATACATGTGAACAGTTAGGACCAAATATTTTCTAATTAAGAAAACAGGTATTTCTTGATGTTTCTGATTTTTCAAACTGATCCGGTGGCTCTGAGTTCAATTCGCCCCGCTTGACATCCTGCCATTCGTGCCCGTTTCCTGAAAGTTTCGGCAGCTTTTGACCTCACAACGATGGTGTAATCTGATAGCGTCTGCAGGATCTACGTATAGGCTTTCCTCAACAATTTCAAACTCAATCCCTCCTTCCCATTTTTCATCAATCTCTCTCCTCAGATCAGTTTCTAACGGAATGAAGGGAAATTGCAGTTCGTTTTTAAAATTCTCTAATATTCTGGTCTAGAAGAAAATCCGTACGTTCTCTGCTCGTTCCAGACTTTTTGAAGCCTCGGCCGTTTTGCATAAAGCCAGTGAGATGTTCGTGATTTTCTAACAAATCCGAGATTAACGAGCTGGTTATAGTCCTAGATCTTTGTTACATATGCCACTGTTTAAGTGGCTTTTTTGGAGGAATTTTGAAAAAATCGTTTTTCTCCTCAGAGTTGCTCTCAGGATCTCAGGGTTGGAGTAATAAAGTTAGACGCCCGTGATGGAGCTAATTGGAGTTTCGAGTATGGATTTGGAATGAGACTCTTGATCAGAAAATCTAAATGTACTAAAGAGGAGAAACTCGAAATTCAAGAGCGGACCAGCAGAAGTTTTCCTAACCGAATTCCAAGCGTAGCCGGCTCCAATGATTTGGGATGCTCACCAAAAAATGATTGTACGAACCGATGACCACAACATAAGGCGAGCTGTCCTCGAGTGCCTGTCAATCTCCGGACACGCCTATAAATCATCGTCAAAAGTGACATAATGCCCCTGATACCGTATCTGCTCGGAAAAAGAGCATTTTAATGATGTTAGATGAATAATTTTGTTGAAATCATAATCATAAACCATAATGAAATAATCCGATCATTAATAATTTCCGGAAGCATCGCTCTGAAAATTGTGAATGATCGGATTATTTCATTAATGTGCATTGCATTCTGCAAAGTATATCAAACTGCATGGTTCGGTGTTTTTTTATCCTCTTTGCACTCGCGCAAAGTGCAGTTTGATATACTTTGCAGAATCCACAAGATTTGTGAAAGTCCGCCAAAAATCTTATCCTCATCTGGTTTCTATTTTTATCATCAGAATGGGAATTGCGAAAAAAAATTACCAAAACTGACATAAAAGCACAAAATCTTTTCGTAGTAAATAGTAAAGGTAAAAGGCGGAGATATCAATTAAGTCCAAAAAAATCTTGCAAAAATGGATAACATCAGAACCAAGCACAACATTGGGTAGTATTTTTTTCCGGAGGCAGAAGTAGAATTTTTGGTGACTTCCGTGATTTCAAAGGTTTTTGCTTTTCCTTAAACTTTTGTCCAAGGCGTTTCTTTGGGGTTGTAGGATGCTTTAGGATATAGAAAAGGAGTATTTTCAAAAATTCAGAGAGCAGAAAAAGGGAACAGAGCTTTGTATACAGTAAGAATTGAGAGAATTATATAATTATAATAAATAAAATTTAATTATAATTATAATTGGGGAATAATTATAATTATAATTTATATTTAATTTAGTTACATTATAATTATAACTACAGAATTATACAGAACAGGCTTTGTATACAGTAGTCTAAACATACGTCAGGTCATTAATAATTTATCTTTGAATTGTGAAATTCTAACTTCGATCCTGAAAACTGACTCCTATTTACAGTTTTTCGATTAGTTTCGATTAAAGTGATTAAGTAGAGAAAAATAAACAGCTGGAAATAGAATTTGTTTGATCGATACAAGAAAATAAAGATGAGCTGGAGAGAATTTCTCACATTTCTATTCGTAAGTGGATTTTTCTCAAGTTGTTGACTGCTACCTGATTTTAAGGACTCAGCGGCGACTGACCCGAAACTTTTACGTGGTAGTATTGCTCGAAGCTATTTTTTGTGGTTAAAACTCTTGCGAACAAAATTTTCAAATTCAGAAATTTCTTCTCCAATCATATACTAAATATTTGGAGCATTCTTTATACTTTTCTTGCTGCTTTTTCTTCTTCTCTTTCCTCATTTTCATTCTTTTTTCTATATCTTGAAACTTCTTCCTCTACAAAACTCGCTAACGGGCCGCGTATATCATTCCCGTCGAAATTTTCTGATTTCTATACAATGATCCGTTCGCTGTTTTTCGGCAAGGTCCCATTACTGATATCTTTTTTTTGAAGAGAATTTTTTTTCTCCCACGAGTCATCAAAAATTCCTCTAATAATAGATTCGGTCAGCTGGATTGGTTGTAACATTCTTGTCGGAATTACTAGTCGCCACTGTCTTCCCCGGCCGGGCTTCATTTGTTCTCGCTCGACCCGTTGGCATGCCGTGTCCAACCGACTTAACTGACCACATGTCTCTGCTGCGTCTATTACAACTTGCTGAACGGGAATAAACGGGGTGCCCAGTTCTTTTTCCGGACTTTTCTCATTCACTATACACCTAACGTGCAAATTTCCTCCGATCCACGATAATTGCCTCATCTCTCAATCAATCAATCATTGGCTTATTAGTATTGGGTCAGTTTTTGCTCACTGGAGCAGCTCAACATCTCATCTCTTCACAGGATTCCACCTAGTGGAGTGGACCTTGAGGATTCCACCTAGAACAGAGAGCAGATTGTACACATTTCAGCTGACATAAGAAACTGCAGATGTTCCCAATGTGCCGTTGACGGATTTCTTTGCAATCACCAATAAATGAATGTGGATATGATGTTTCCGGCCATGAATGACGACTTAAAAAATTGATTTTGAATAAAAGAGTTCTCCAGAGTCTTGAGGACGAAATTGCCGGAAAATCCGAGCGCCTTTTCTTCTTCTTTTTGTTACATGATAAAATAGTATTGGAGGTAGATGATTCGCCCAGTTTTTATGATTTCTAACTCTTTTTCCAGAAAATCTTTGCCTTTACTAGATTGCGAAACAATCAGTGGATTCTAAAGTTTTTCTCGATTTTTTTTCAGGAGGATTGACGCATCAGCTATGGAATTCTATCCAAAATATAGCATTTTAAATGGGAGACACATTTCTATCTGCTTCCTCTTCCTCCTTCTCTTCCTCTCCACTCCCCTAACAGCCACCCAGTCGGTTCATTTTCGATACTTTCTGGGTGTGATTCCAGAAACCTCAATCTTTTAAAATCACTCTTTTTTTGGATCGTCATTCAAGCACCGAAATAACGTATCCACGCTCATACATTCGTCGCATAAAAATCCGTCAACAACATATCTCCGACATCTGGAAATTCCCATCTCTGATGATGCTGAAATGTAACCTCCACTCAGCTGTTCGGCTGGAAAAATCCTCTTTGTCGAGCGGCAGCGGGAACACACAGCCAGCTGAAAACTGATGAATCAACTGTGGAATGTCTGATTTTTCTATGACTGATGGTATCGCTGCTGCTATCCAGGTGTTTAGATGTTAATCACCCCACCACACTGCTTATCGATTCTCCGGATAGCGGGGAATTCTGGTATCCTTCGCGTTTTCCTACGAATCCTACAAATGACTCTTTCCTTTTATGGTAAATTTCCCGATAGTTACTAAGCAACCGGAAAAAAAATTCAGACACTGGTGACGTAATCTCCGAATCCTCTCTTCGACAATTTTCGGGATGGTGTGAATTTAAATCGAGTTTATGTTTTCTTGTTTTGATAACGATGTTCCTACGGAATTTTATTTATGATTTGACCTTTATTTATGATTTCAACTGCTTTGTTTTTTTAAAGGCCATAAAATCCCTAGAAATAAAATAATGGTTTTTTTATTCAATGAGCTCTGGTGTCAGACTTTTCAATAAATTTTCGTCTTTGAACACGAATCCTTTAATGTTAGTGATCACACGTGCTGTTAGTTGAAAGGAATATTTATTTAAGTGTATAATTTTTTAAATCATTTTTTATTACTTTTTCGCATATTTATTTAGGTTTTAAAGACCTTAAGTCTTTTTTCTCAGCTCAGACAGGGTATTCATCTGTTCTGGAACTACAAATTCAGTTTTTTTTTTTGGATCGTCATTCAAGCACCGAAATAACGTATCCACACTCAGTACATCCCTCGCGTAAAAATCCATCAACAACTAATCAAATTTTACATATCTTCCACAGAATTTCAAAATCTGTAAATCTTCTTTATGTTGTTAATTTTCCACCGGGACCAGCTTATCCAGTAGAGTTCTTTAACATAAAAAAACTTCCAAACTCCGGAATATTCGGTATGCTCAGATGAACGAGAAATTTCGAATTCTCCTGAGTCTTGGCATGGGGTGTCATCATCGTCCCAAAATAATCATTCGAGATTTCAGTGCAAGTTTTTCAGCGGCGTAGTCTGTGCCTCTGCTCTGTAAAGGGATTATACCGTTTCTTTTTGGAGCGCCCACATCGTCGTTCGCTTTCGTTTTGGTGGTGGCTAAATGTAACGACAGGGGATATCCGCTGGGATTTAAATAACTCAGGGGGTTGCTGTAACTCAGATATTCGAATAAATTTAAAATTCAGAGGATTTCACTGTTGAACTAATCGAATAATTTGAAATAAGATTGTGGTAATTTACGGCTGAAGTGAGTCAACGGGGCACTTTCGATGCCTACGCATTTACGTCGTTTCCATACACGGCTCATGCTCATAAAGCATACGATTAACTCGATTGGTTCAGGAAACTCCATGCTTCCACTCACAGCAGGGATAAATTCGTCCTTAGTTTTCTGGATGATCATGTTGTCGCGACCTGAGTGACCAGAGTGGAGTGAACAGCAGATCAAATAATCCAACTAACTCATTTTTGGATATCTCAGATGGGAACTGCTCATCGTTTCCCCACCATAGATCCACATGTTCCACTCATTCAATGGATTTCTCATGGAATTTTTTTCCCATAAGTACTTTAGAAGTTCTCCTTGTTTTCTTTTTTAATTCGACCCAATAGCTTTCATTTTTCCATCTATGTACTTATTGAGAGTTTGGCTCTATTCCCCAGCTCTTTCGATATTCCATTTCAATATCTTATCCGGGTGCTTGATGAAAAATCCCGAGAAGAAAACACCTTTTTGATCATACCATCTGTTCAAATTTTATAAATGTCCGGAAAACAATTCCAGGTTTTCGTTACTGTATTTTGTTCTCAGTTGATCCTATATTTTAATGTTCACCTCATTTTAATAACAGAATTACTTCCTCGGAAGCGAAAAAAAAAATGAAAGATGCTCTTGAGGATCAAAATTGATTGAAGTATCAAAAATTAACATTTTTCCTCATATGTAATTCTCTTTCCAAAAATCATATGTAGGCTGATTTTCCTTTTCACACTCTTTTTACTTATATGTTTCCTGTAATCATTCCTCTTGAAATCTCACCTTTTTGGGGAGATGATTCCTTCTCGGACCCATTATGCTTTGTGCACCGAACACTTTTTTTCTTTTAGTGAAATTTCCTACTAGGTCCATTTCATAGTTTTCAAGTTTTTTTCTTGCATTATTTTTTTTTCGAAAATTTCTAAAACCTTTTCCACAGATGTATGCAAAGCTTTTTTCCCTGAGATTCTTCCTCTTTGACAATAATTGTTTCTTACAGTCGTTAGCTCGTTTACAACAATCCACGGGAGGATGAGCGATTCATTTGAAAATGCTGGATGAGTCATGCTCAAAACGAACTGCTAGCCGTTTAGTGTCTACATATGGATTCATTTCATTATTTGCGTTTATTCATTATTCCATTTATTCATTCTCCATTCATTTTTTCATCACTTAAGCGTAAAACCACAACATACACCAATAAAATAGTATTAAAATGCCATTCTGTACGTACGGCTGAAACCGGACTTCAGACTTCTTCTTTAGGAAAGATACGTATTGATCGACCTTGGTTTTCTTGCAATGATTTTGCTATAACTATCTGGATATTCTACATTTAGAGGAGATAAAATAATACGTAAAATGCCATTCTGTACGTACGGCTACGTCTTAAATCTCATTTACATTTTTTTTAAATCTATATTTCTTCGAAAATTCGAAGACATATTTCGAAGTACTGATCAACATTTTCGTCTTTCTACTCACCGATCAGCACCAGAATACAAAATGAAAAACAAGGACATAATCGTCATTCTGATAAGGATAAGAGGGTCCCATAAACTGCTGACTACCACCTAAGCAGCTGTGTGTATGCACGTATCCAGTCTTCGGATGAAGATTTCTTAAAACATGGTGAGGGTAACCACAGGCATACGTAGGCGTAAGGATGCACTGGGTCCCTTGGGTGCATGAAATGTCACGGCCTGCTAAAACTGTTCACATTTACTTTACAACAGAACTGCCTGGAATTATTGAGCAGCGCTGTCGCACAATAATCCCGCTGATTCTAATTTTTGGCGTAGGTCGCACCAAACATAGCCGAGGAATCCTTCTTAGTGGTTTTTCGCGCCGTCACACCAATTCGACGCCATCCGCCATGGGTCCCGTCTCACACTATTTCAAAGCTGCCTTAGCTCCGACGCACCAATTCGATGCTTTGAGACCCATTTCGCTTCATTTCATAGTTTTTTTATCTATGATTCCAATCGCCGATGGGCCAGTTCGACGTCATGGGACCTGTCCCACCTCTTTCTGGAATTTTGTGACACAAACACACAGAATGACAGAATAAGGTTGTTATTATATAGCATGATATTTACAAATAATTGTTAGTTAGTCATATCTTCCCTTTTCAGAACGCTAAACTCCATACTTTAGAATAGTTCAGTTATAACGTAAAATATGTAAAATATTACTAAATTAAACCACAAAGAATTCATTTGGATTTAACAGGAAAAGTTTAAGTGCTGAACGTTCTCTCTGGGATCCACTAACGGTTTTGACTTCGATTCAATTCAGAACCAAAGTACAGATTTGGACACACGTAGATGTGGGACAGAGAATGAGCTGTGGGAACAAAATTGTCCAGGAAAAAGTCGGAAAGAAACTCGTAGCATGACATGGATCTGAGATAAAATCTCATTAAAAGAAAAAAAAACTGCTGCATAATTTCATCGACACACTGGGCGCGACTGGTACGAGAAATACAGAGGAGAGATTCCGAGCAATTAAAATTCCAGGAAGTAAGTACGTAGGCAGTACGAACTTGTACCATGTTAGTGTCTTCAACTCCGTAAATAAATTTGGTACGAATTTGTGGATCCTATGGAGGTATAAAGGACTAGAGGGGATTTGCTTTCGAGGGGATCGAAACATCGACGGTGTGGACATAATGCTGACCTCTTAACCTACCGAAGCTCAACTTCTGTCAGCTACATAGCTTCTTCGTCTAATACCTGATTCAAGGCCTTCCCTCTCTCCATCTCTCTTCCTCACTCTCGAAAACCGTAGTCGTTGTTCCATAGATTTTTCGCGTAATAGCCATGCACAACCGTTGCGCGCGCGGCAGTTGCTGTTCGTTCAGAGAACCACAGGCGGCGATGAATGATGCGAGCAGCATATGCTGTAGCTGGTGGCGCCGATGACGAACGGCGGCGGCACACCTTGATACTCGTCCTCTCGGATCGCCACGAAGCGCTCACCTGAGGTTTGTGGCGCTCATCATCGCCACCATCGCCGCCTGTCCCCTGTCCACCTGCACCGCATAGTCATTTTGATGCATTAGTTCTCGCCGCCGATGATAAACGTGGCCGAGCGGCTTGCAGCTGCAATTTTACGTATACGTAAAATTACGTACGCATGAGAAATAGCGCTGTCGAAATAGCGGTCGGTAATTTTGCGGAAGCTGTTTCTGGCCAGCTGCAGGAAAAGGTAAGCAGAGGAGTGTGGAGGGGAACATATGTAGGTGATTGTATACTGCAAAATTTTGTTGAGGTATTCCTGGCGAATAATTGTAAATCCATTGCCTACTGTTAGTGCTTTTAGTAGTTCATAACTATCTAAAAACAATCCTTCTTAATGAAGTGTGCTTGAAAGGGATTATGCGCCAGAGATCACCCACTCAAGGCCGCTTCTGGAGCTCGTATCAGATCAAAAAACACTCCGCTCTCTATCCAGAACGGATTTTATCCAGTAACGTTCGTAAGTGGTGATTATCTCTAGGGTCTTTCTTCCCTTACAGCCTGAATACTGAAAAATTTTGATATAGAGTTATGTTTTAGCTTTCCTCTGTCAAAATTATTGGTTAACTTCTCAATTACGCTCTGTTTTTATTTTAACCCCTGAAGCAATGTATTTAATGTAATATATTTCGGACCTCACTGCTGCTCATTTTTATAAAGAATTTGAAATTTTAGAACTAGGGTTGATCGCATTTGTCCTTTGAAATATAAATCTTTTTTAAAGAAATTAGTTTTGAAATACATTTTTTGGATTTTTTTTAATTTAAAAAAAGACCTCTTGTGAAAAAAAGATTCTAGCTTACATTTTGTTTCAAAAAGTTGAAGTTGAAGAAAATTGAATGTTATCTGTCTTTTTCATTTGAACTTCCGTTGGATCTAGAGTACTCTGGATAATTTGAATCCACTCATTCATTCATTAGAGATCCTATCCGTAACATTTTCTGTCGATCAAATGCTGCCGTTCACAGATTTGTTTTCCTTTCTCACATGTGCAACCACGTGAAAATTGCTTTAAAGTTTTAGTTAGATTTCCTAAATTATATTTTATTTAGGTTTTTTTTCTTTTCCAGAAGATTCTAGGGAAATTGTACATTTCGGAATGAATCTCTCAAGTAAAAAACTAAAACTAAAAAAAATCTGAATCATCTGAAAATCTGAGTCACTCTGGAAAAGTTCGTTAAGCTAATTTTAAAAATGTTTAACGAAGGAAATTGTTCCACAAAAACTGGAAACATTGGTAAAAACTACGATAGTGGAGGTGAAAAAGTTTAGAGTCAGTTTTGAAACTCACCTCTAAATTTCTCCTAAAATCAAAGTCATATTTTATTTTTCAATATGAACACTTCGCATATTTCATTCACATCCAATCATCGGTGATTAATACAACCGGAAATTTCGTAAATGTTCAAGTTCCAGTTATTTTCCTCTGCGAGTGACTTTTTTTTCCGAAGATGACAGAGTTTTCCTTGCGTTTTTTTCCAGGAAACTTTGGCGAATTTGGTGTACAAGAACCAAGGTGTATGGTGCACATACGTAAACACCGGTGATTCTAATGTGAATAATAAATTATAAAAACATTGAAGAAACATTCAATGCATGTTCCGACATTTCAAACCTGCCCTATTCCTGTATTTCACACGTCATTTAACAACGACCATCAAGTTACAGCCGAAGAAGTTGTGTGTTGTTTGCTTTTCCTCGCATATTTGTGCTCAAAGTCAAGTATACCGGCTTTTAAACGCTTATTTTAATCTTCAGATGTTTTTCTGCAGTAACATGCATTGTTTCGGACGCAAAACCACACCAAAACCAGTTCCACAGTGCTAGCACAAAAGACGCTCAGGATTCAGCATTGCGAAATTTTTGGGGATTTTTTTTTCGAGAACCACAATTTTTACATATGTAGACTTATCGCGAAAGTTTCATCCAGTAGTACTCTAGTTACCGTATCCTTGTTATGAGTTGAAAAATCTCACTGAATTTGAATAGAATGAGGTGAACTCACTCACATGAATAAGATGAAGTTTCCTTCCAACGGAAAAAAGACATTCCTTGTCTCTTTTACTTTTTTTTGTGACTTTCTCGGATTTCATATTCTCATTTTTATGCAGTTTTGCTCGCATGCAAATTCGTCTTGGTGAAGAATTACATTACTTCGTTTTTTTTTATAACATTTTATTCTAATATTATAATTCTAGTTTTTTTAGTTACTTTAATTCTCGTTGAATTTTTAAATGCAGTCTCACAGATTCTTCAAGAACTATGTATATTCACTAATAACTTTCGAAAAAAAAATTCTCCTCGTGAATCACAACTGAGTCATTTTGGAAGCTGAAATACAACATATAATGTCATTATATAAGTAATGCGCACTCTTTCCAGCCACACTGGAAGAATTTTTTCCGCCTAGTGAATTTTTGTAGAAAGACTTAGGAGGAACGAGAACAATTGAAACGAAAGTAAAATGAAAATGCAGAAAGTGAAACGTAATATGTTTAAGATTCCAAATTATTCCATTTGTTTTCATTTCGAAAAATAAATAAATAAGGTGTAGGATGTCGTATTATTCAAAGGATGAGTGAACACAACTTGCCACGTGGTTCTCAAGTGTTCCTTTTGTCCTTAAATTCATGATCGTTCCTATGTATCATGTTCACCGTGCTAAAATTCCCTATAATTTAATTTTGAATAACTCTTATTGTACCATATTATTTACTTATTTTTTCCGGATCCTCTCCGACTTTCCTTGCAGCATTAAAGAACGAAATGATCGCGACCTCAATATTGATGCAAAAAATATTTGCGCTTATTTTTCAAATTTAGAGATGGATATTTAAAAAAAAAACATGTAGGCGTTGGGAAAGTTATAGGAATCAAATGAGCATAATTAATACAATTAGATCTGAAGTAGAACAATTGAACAAAACTGACACTCATCAAATCAACTGAATTTATTTAAAATTAGTTTTATAAGTTGTACTTCTGTAAATTAGTACATCTAAATCACAGAATTACGACTTTTTTTATGCAGTTTACGATATATTTTCTACTTTATTAAATTTTTATTTACTTATTTACTATTGTTATTTACAATTTAGTACATCCATATGTACTTTGGTGGCATTAGCAAAGCACATTGGGTGGCCATAGGAATGATTGAAGAGGAGAATGAGAATTTCTTATCCTTTAGACGCCTGTATAAATCAAAATCTCCACAATTTGTTCGGAACTGATGTCGATAACGGTTTTTTGGGGGACCAGTAAAGTCTGTTCGCGAACTCCGCAAACTTCTTCCGTTCCTCCAATTCGAGAACAACTGCCGTGGCGAACGATTCCGTCTAATCAGTTAATCCTCATCCTGGCAATGATTCATCGCTTTCGTTCGCAACTTTGTCTTCTTTCCGGGTGTCTCTGTTGAAAGCACAATGTTTCGTCGTGCAGAGTACTGACCAGAAGAAAAAACCTGGATCCTCTGAAAAAAGTCAAGTGTGTACTGTTGTCATTGGCACGGTGCCAACGTTGTCACACTCGATTGTCGATTTGTCATATGCTTTAGTGTTGCGGGGGTCAGAGGTGCACGCGGCTGTTCTCTGTGTGTATGTGAGGAGTGAGTGTCTGTGTGTATGTGTGTGAGGGTAGTTTAAACCGTAGACAGAGAGTAGCAGTGGTGACCATCGCCTCCTGCGTTTGCAGCCACAACAACTCCTTCTTCTCCTTCACTTCTGCAAGTGTGGAATTATTTGTGGATTTATTTTCGGATCCATTCGGCGAGCTTCTCATGTGCGGCCGTAATCCGTTGAGAATATTGGTGTTATGTGGCCTTTATGACACTTCTTACGTCCGGAATCAATCCAGAATTACCTTCGACACTCCTATGTCGCTCGCATACGCGCACGAGTTCGAACTGCACCCTTTTATGATTCTTCTCAGTGATCTTCTACCCCTAGAAATTACTGCAGCATTCGGGGAAAACCTCCGAATCGGATAGGACCCCAGTTCGAGATTTCGAGCACGAACCCTCTTCAATTACTGGCCGTTGGTGAGGTTTGGCCCACTTCTGTTGGATGGATGCCGAATATTCGTGGCCCCAGCCGAACCGGGACGCCCGGCCAGTTGTAAAGATCCCGTTCGCTTCCTTTGAACTCACCGAGAATGAGGCAACTGTACAACACTCCCGTTCTCAGTCAATTTACTGTCTTTCTGGTAAAGTTGACCTATTCGCGGACGGTCATAATACACCTACTCTTGCGAACGCACTCGTTCCCTCTCCCACATAATTACACTTTTTTCCTCCTAGGGGTTCGATAATATGTTAAGATCTTTTACGCGATCAGTTTCTGGATTTTTCCCGGGGGATTTGAAGAAATATTTAATCACGTAGATACATCTTCGTGATGTGTCGTTGGAAAAAAAGCTCCTGGAGCTCTCTCTGCTTTTATCTCTGAACTTATGTTCTCTTCATCCTGCAACATGACGGATTTGCACAAGCTTGAAGCATGAATTAAAATCTATCACTGTGAAAATTTCCCATGGACCTTGAACCGATTTTTTATCGCTTTTCGTTTATTCCTAGAGAATTTTCTAGGAATTCCACTCAGATATGTTCAAAAATTTTCAAGTAGTCAAGGTCACAATTTTTGAGGATTTGGATCTTTTCATACTTTGAACTTGGGAGGCGTAAATAATATTCATGGCTGATGATACTTGGACTTCAAGGCAACCACGGAACAATTTCAGAATTTTTCAAAATAATCAGAAAATGGCTTGTTGTGTATAATGGAAAGTAACGTAGTGTTGTAAAGTTAGCGTGAAATCCCATCCTTCTCATTTTTTTAAAATTTCACCTCACGATTTCTGTGAACTTTCACATATGTGCATGCACCGTTACATTATAGCAGTTCACATCGTTGATTTGAGACCTCCTCGTAGTAAAAAAAAAATAGAAAAATTTCCTCTTCTCTACTTAACATTGTCTCGTACGTTTTAGAGCAACATATCAATAGATCAATAACTCGATGAATATTGTGTGTTCTTCAATTGCATAGGTTAAAGTTTAAAAGTTAATCGTTTTTTAAGACAATTTTTTATTCGTATCGACCAAAAAAGTGATTAGTTACTTTCTTTTGAAGTAATCTTAACAGTGGTAATTTTTGAAATTTTTAATCTGGAGATCTTTTGATGAATAATGGTAAATTTCCAGAAACACAGAACGATTTCTTTTCGTAACCTCCTTCTCACATATTGCATCACTGGCCGGCACTGTCTACTTTTCATTCCGGAAATCATAGGGCTTAGGAATATTTAGTGGTAGTTTCATTGAACACAACGTACACAAATAAAAGTTCTTTTAAATTACCATGAATTTTTCATATAATAGTAATTAAAAGAAGATTTAATTATTAGAGAATTTCTCGCTTCACAAAATACACGAGTGTGGTGACCCTTCTATTTAATTGATTCTTAGTTTTTTTTTCTTAAGAATTAAAATGAAGTGTCAAGCGTTCAAAGCGAAAGATTTAAAAATTTTAAAATATAAAATTAGTCTTTTTAAGATTGGAATTTGCTCGTGTAGATAAGGTTGGCGAACCTGAGATTGGTGGTGTACATGGAGTTACAAGAAGTACAAGTTGAAACAACACATCACACTTGTCCAGATTCCCCAGAAACGGGAATTTTAGTCTCGGATCACACATCGGTCATGTAACTATCGTAGATCAAAAGAAATATGACTTTGTTTAACTTTTTTAGAAGAAAAAACTCACAACAAATTAAACAATAACAAACATCTCATAGTTTTTCCTCCCCTCGCTCCCAACGAGTACCTTTCATCGTCCAACAAGGTTTTCAACAACCCTTTTTGATTTTTCTGTCTTCTCTTTTTTTTTAAGAAAGTTTTTCATCGCTCATTTGATGTTCTCCAACATAGGACAAACTTCACGAACACATTCAGCGGCCTTGTCACCTCAATAAAGAGAAAAAAGTCGAATGTGTCAAAAATGCATCCTTTTGCCCACTTTACACTCCATTTAATTGTTTTAAAAAACGGAAATGAACAACTTTAAAAAAAATCGAAACAGTACTGTCGTATAGAGCAGAAAATTCTCTAATCATTCTGTTTTATGGGACTTTCCTGACAATTTTGTTTCTATATGCAATTTTAAATGTGAAAAAAAAGCCACGAATTATTCCTCTTGTCAATATTTCGAATTTCCATGGGAACACAAAGTGATACCTCTAATTCTTAACTTTTGAGCAAGCAAATGGTTTTATTTTTTTTATCCATATTATTTTATCTTATATCTCCTGTATGTCGTCCTTCTCTCTTCGTACTGTTCATTTCTTCTTCTTATTTGTGGAACATTTCCTGGTTTTTTTTTTTCGAATTTTTCCCAATTCCTTTTTTTTACTGAGCCCCATCAATAATCTTCTTGAGAGGAAGTATGAGTTCTTCGTTTATAATCACCTGGATGAGGTGCCATGAACTAATTTCCTCTGTTCCGAAAAAGTCATGCAATTGAAATCAGAAGAAATGCTTTGAACGCAGTAATGAAGCCTACGCCTTACTCCGCCATGAATCCATAAATTCTTCGTGCCGTTTTGCTCCGAAAATCATAAGAGTGCGCCTTTTTAAGTAGCTTTCCACCTTTTTTCTTTGCCACCCGATCTAGATCTCAGTGGATTTCTATGACGCCCTTTCACAAAGCTCAAACCTTCTTTTTTGTTCTTCATTGCTTTTCTTCTGTGCTCGTTGTTGGAAACTTTGATAAGCGCAGCTGTACATCTTTGGCTACTTCCTTAAACATACTTAAATTTAATAGTTTATTAGTTTAAGGTTAGAGAAGGTAAGGTTAGGTGAATTGGGAAATGAATGAAAATAAAGCGAAAATTTTCTTCTTAAAATAATGGGTATTATTATCATTTATTTTCAAAAAAAATCAAATTAATTGGAGCTAATAGTGAAAATTCAAACATACAGGAGCAACGCGCGACTAAATTTAACCACATTCGGAAATTTTCTTTAATTTCATTCCTTTTTTTGGAAGAATCATGGCGTACATATTTTTAATTTTTTTTTACCACACTTTGTTTCACCTTGTTCGTCCGATTCTAAATCATGTAATTTGTGAAGGCCACTTTGGCTAATTTTCAGAGAAAAAAATCGTGAAATACTTCCTACTACTTGTGCGGAATTTTTATGATAATGTGAGGTAGAAATGATTTTAAGAGATTCAGCACTATAGCATTAACTAGTTTAATTTTTTTATAGAAACTCTTCTATCCTCCTGGTTTTTTTTTCTTTGTTGTGTCGTTTATTATCCTCAGTCTACTTTTTTTTTGATTTTACGCAAACGTAGTAGTACATCTGTACATTGTATACAGTTCCTTTTCCACTATTACCGTAACACCATTCTAACCGCCGGACTTATAGGATCCTGAATTCTGGAAGCTTCACTGTGAGCTTTCGTACCTTCTGGAGGAACTGCATCAGAATTTCGCCTACTTTTATTCCTTTGCCTTACATTTACCTCTTGCGAACAAATCACATTGTTGATATACCCATGTTATCCGTATGTCGTCATTGTATTCCTTCGAAAATTCATTCCTCCACGACCACGGCTCCACCCTAATTCACCTTGACAACTGACAAATGTTTTTGTTAGTTGTGCTCGTCTTCACCGAGATCTCCGCCACATCCTGTGTGTCTCGGCTGCCATTATAGCCATCATAGCAATTTTTACCGTGCTCGTTTTTTTCTCCTCGCTAGTTTCGTGTAATTTCAGTCATTTTTCCAGATCGCTAAAGCACCACTCTTCATTGCCGGCGCTGATCCGCACCTCTGACATCAAGAACAGCCGTGCGCGCTTTCTACGATGCGGCTTGTAGCTTGTTTTTTACTGCTTATTGAATCGATATCTGCTCTCGGAGGCCATGGATTGGTAAATCCACAAAGCGCATGCAACATACGGTGGGTACATGTCGTTCAATTCCAAAACTTCTGCGGATATTATGTGAAATTTGAAGATTTTCAAGAGAAGTTTTTAAATCGAAACAATAAAAGACCAAATGCTATGTTTGACTCCATCCTTTTTTTCCAAGCACAACAATTTTCAGGTGCGAAAATGGTGGAATGTGCGCATTTTCTTTCGATAACCCACAATTCCATTCATGTATTTGCTTGATGGGCGTCTATGAAGGTGATAGATGCCAGTATGAAGGTGAGTACGGTATCTGACTTGTTGGTTACTGTATTTCTATCATTTTCGCTTCGCAGAGATCATCTTTTACTGCTTTGTAAGAACTACTAGAAACTCCAAAGTAATAAAATCCCCTCGCTAAATTATATTTACTGTAAAATGTTGAAATGCTATTAAAAAAAACAGAAATTTTGAAGATAGAATATTCTTTTTTTTTGATAAATTGCAGATATTCTTGTATTTTTTCCTCGTTTCACTCAAAAAGATCAAAAAATTAATCCCAATACTAGTCATTCAGAGGGTTAGCTTTTTTCTTTCTTGTTTTTCTCTCTCTCTTACTCCGAGACCTAATGCTCGCTCATAAATAGTTTGTTATTTTCTGGATATCGAACTATTTCAATTTCATTTGAACCCGCTTATGAGTCACGAATGATTTATTGATTGCTCTTGACTACATCATGTCTGAACGGATTAATATTCAAGAAATTATCACGAGTTATGCCCGGCTAATGGAGATTTTTTAAAGAAATTTACAATATGCCTTTCAAATCCAGCTTTAGTTCAAGTTTTATTTACTTCAGAACCTACTAAAATGATTTAAATGCCATTTGTACTGCAGTAAAATGTGCTGCGAGGTGGCTACAATAAGGCGTCCTAAAATCGCGGGGAAATTTTTTAAAAAAATTCATGACTAGCGCTGTGTTTATCCACTCATGAGGTAATACTTCGGAAGAATACCAGACAAATAAACACAATAAAATCAGTTTTTATTCACCTTTCACTGTCGTAGATCATTTAGCACTTCAAAAAACCATCTTCTCTTTTTTTCTGATTATGAAAAGGATATCAGTTCGCGCTTTAATTTTATTCAAAGAACTTTTTTCGATGTTATTTCCAGTAATACACAGAGTTGATCTGTCGAAACGCTTCAGATTTTTCCTTTCGAAATTTCTCACTCTCCTTCAATTCGGCTACTAGCGGCTCTATCTACAATTATTCCCTACTTTAAATTAAATATTCTTAAATAAACAATTCTTTTCCTTGAATGTTCTATCTCCGATCCTATAATGGTAGTTTCTCCAAAATTCCAGTCAAATATTTCCCTCAGACATTGCTAAAGCTGAGCAAATGATCCAATTCTCAAACATGTGTTATCCAGAAAGCCGATAGCAATTTGCTTCATCCATCAACGAGAGAACTTAGAACAAACTAAAAGAAACTTGTCAGAAGATTCATGACATTGGTCCGAACCTGTTGGTTCTTTGGTTTCAAGTCGAATTAATCAGTAGGATTGATTTTTCAGTTGGTGCTCCAAGGAATCCCCAAAATGAACAGCAATCACGGCAACAACGTCCGCCACCACCACAACCACCTGCCCCAGGTGAGCTCCAGACTGCGACGGCTGCTGAGAACGGTTACTTTCAAAAGTTTTTGGATAAACATGACGCTGAAATGAAAAAATGGACAAATTTTGGGTACAAAATCCTGCAGATATGTTATCCAGTTATCGAGAGTATAGTAGGCGCTGAATATGTTCAACCGTGCAAACGCGACGCGTCTGCGGCACTTGAGGTAGTCAATCGATTGAACATATTCGGTGCCAGTTGTACGTCCATATTTCTTAAACAAAAAGTAGAAAACATTAATTTCAATGCAAATCCACTAGTTTTCTCTTTGAAAAAAAAAGACTTCTTTTAGACGTTAACTACAACATGAGACAACTTGAAATGGAGAGGCGGAGAGATGAACAACGGCGGCGAGAGTACGAGAATAAGTTGGAGGCTGAGAGAAGAAGAGCAGAACAAGAGAGACGGATTGGAGTTCGTCCCGCGCAGGACTTGAACACCGTGGAAGCGCAACGGATTGAAGAATTACGACGTCGAGACGAAGAACTGCGAAGAGCGGCCGCCAGAAGACGAGAAGAAGAGCGACGGCGAGAGGAGGAGGCGAAACAGCGTGAAGAGGAGAGACGCAGACAGTTCGGAGAACACGAGGAGACTCGGATTCGTGAGGAACAACGACGGGAAGAGGAGCGACGGATGATGGATAGGAAACAAAAGGAGATGATGATGGAAGAGGAGATGAATAAGATGGAGATGGAATCCACAACGAGTAAGAGCGCCTCACAAGCAGGAGATGGTGGTGGTGATGTGCCTCCAGACGCGGATGATTGGGATTACAAGAGCGATGAAGGTGAAATTTCACTTCATTTCCTCTCTTTTTGCATTTTCTCTTACTTCCCTCTTTTTTTTCAAATTTTGACTTATTTAGAGGAAGATGCTGTTGGCGACTACCTTCATGCGAGTAACGAAGTGGCGAAAGTGGAAACCGGCGACGAAGAGGGAGCCGAAGCTGTCAGCCAACGTTAGTGTGTAGCGAAACGGTGTTGATTTGTTGCCTCTGGGTCCGATGATACACTTAGTCGCGCAATTTAATGCCTTCTCTTTAAAAAAAAATCAACACGCTTAGCTAAGAGTGTTTCGCACTCTGGCGCCATCCTAGAGCACTTTTCAGAATTTCGAATAGATCTGTCAGGAGTATTTCCTATTGGGAAAGCATGGAATTGCGCTTGAATCATATGAACTTCTAGAGAACTTAACGCAAAGAACACTGCTACTGGCTAGTATCAAAAGAAATTCAGGATCCGAAATGTCTTCGATGACCAAAGATGGACCCGTAACCCAGACTTCAACATCAGCTCAAGATCGACAGCTGTCTGGAATCACTAAAATGATAGAAGCGGCTGCAGAGGAGACTTTGAAACATCACACGCTTGATGATGAGCCAGAGAGGTATGAACATTCCCTGCTAAATCCATAAAACTGGTATTTGGATTTTTATGGTTTACAAATTCCAATGAACATTATTCCGTTGCTGCCCTACAATCATTTCTTTTTTTTCTTTTGCTACGAGTAATTTTCTGAAACTAGGGGGTTCTGATTAGCTGAGAACTTGTTCTGATACTAGAACTGAACCGAAAATCAGTAGAATATGTAGACGGCCCCGAACATGTCAAATCGGTTAACATCAGTGCCTTCATCAAGCAGAAAAAGTGTGCGCGTTGCTGTTGCGGCGTGAAGCGTCCGGTTGAACACGCTGGCGCCGATTGTGGACGAATGAGGAGCTACTTGTCGAACGTTTTCTTTTACAGCTGACACGTTCTTTTGCAGCTGTCGACGTTTTCTTTTACAGTATTCTTGATTCCTGAGAATTCCAAGCGATGACGCTGCACAAGCACTAAAGGATAAAGTCACTGGCGTATCAATCCATTTGGGCCAACGCGTTTTACTGCAGTTCGCAATCGTTGAGGTTTTGGAACACGTATTCACCTATACAATGACTTACGGGGTCCAGCCGACAATCAAGTCAGTATTTATGTTTTCTTGCTATGCCAACGAGGTTTAGGTGAAACTTTTTTATTGGCCTGACGTTTCGACAAACTCGTCTTTTTCAAAGACCTGAAAATGGTTGAGGTGTTTGATACCATGCATATCCCATCAAACTCCTACTCTCTCCTCGCCAACCCCCGATATTGTTCCAAGTACACCACGCAAGACCTTAAAAGGAAAACAACTGACCAGTTTTACCGACTAGCGGGGTTGGTAAACCACCGCGTTCTTAAAGATTGTCACCAAGGCGAATGAGATCTACGCACTGTGCAGTATCCTTAAGTACTGGTGTCTGGGTAACGTTAAGGAACTGCATGTGGGCAATCTTATAGCTCACAGAGTTTTACGAACGGCAAGAAGTCATTGGTAATTGATAAGCACTCATTTTTGTTATTCATGGACGGATTTCTGACGGAAATCCAGAATGCTTCCAAAGCCTTCCTAGCAGATATTTCATTCTCGTGCGCTAATATCGTACATTTTATTTTAAACTCATTTCCATCATGCTTTTCATTTTTGTGGCACCCTAACGGTGTCATCGAACTCCCTCGCCTTTTACCAGCCAAATGTTCCTTGATACGCACGTTCAGCATCCTTCCAGTTTCTCCAATATAAATGGCGTTGCACGTTAGGCATTCTATTTGGTAAATAACTCCGTCACTCACTGCTGCTATACACCGGACTCTTTTGCGAGCACAGCTGCAAGATGATGTTGTGTTGGTGAACATCCCGAACGACAGCATCAAGCGACAGTTAGTTCGCAATAGATTCTACGATAGCCAATGCGTGTCAGAATGTTGCGTGGTTTGTCCATTCGGTAAGACCGGTAATTGCACGAACATCGGAGTTATTTACCAAATAGAATGCCTAACGTGCAACGCCATTTATATTGGAGAAACTGAAAGGATGCTGAACGTGCGTATCAAGGAACATTTGGCTGGTAAAAGGCGAGGGAGTTCGATGACAATATCGGGGGTTGGCGAGGAGAGAGTAGGAGTTTGATGGGATATGCATGGTATCAAACACCTCAACCATTTTCAGGCCTTTGAAAAAGACGAGTTTGTCGAAACGTTAGGCCAATAAAAAAGTTTCACCTAAACCTCGTTGGCATAACAAGAAAACATAAATACACTATCAAATGCCGAGGTTTCAAGAAGAGAGGACTTGGAGATTAATCAAGTAAATGTTTTCATCCTTCCAGACAACTCTGGTACCGATTAATCGACACCGGAGGGATGAAAAGATTGGTTGGCAATCGAACCTTCGGCGGACCTTCAACCGATTGCCCCACACCCACCCACCAAGTATAACGGAAAATAGCTTTTATTTAACTATTCAGTGTTTTGAAATTGGATATGGTCCTCACCTTTGAAATAATGCACCATTCATTTTGATCCGTGCGGTGTCGGTGCAGTCACTAGTAATAGGTTCCCCCGTAGCTGTAGCATGATCGATCGGAGGTTCGAATCCGCCCTAGTGCCAACCAAGCCTCTTATACGTCCGGGGTCGATAAATTGGTACCAGACCTGTCTGCGAGGATAAAAAGACCCTGACTTGATACATCGGCAAGCTCAGCAAGTCATTATAAGGGCCAGTTATGCGTTCGTAAATCTCAAACGATTCCTAGTTAAAGTGAACGTGGTGGCGCATCCCAAGCGGATTGATTAACGCCAGAAACTTTGTTCCTTTTATCCTTCACCATTTGGACCATCTTGAGAATTTTTCCTCGGGAACTGTCCAGGACAGCCCAAATCTTGAATTTTGAAAATCCCTTCCTATTTCCTCGAAACTGTTTTAATTTCTTTGTCTTCCACTCCACTGACTCTCCTTCCATCCTGCTGCCTTTCTCTTTTAAAGAACTCCAGGTATGATAATATGACCGTAGAGACCGATAAGGAATTATATATACCCCTCACACGCTCTTTTTTTAAAATATACCTTTACTTTTTTCACCTTTTCATTTCTTGTACAATTTGTTTATACAGATTTGTAGCAAGTTTTGACATTTGTGAATGAGTTGAGTGAGTCAACACAAAGAAATTGATAGCGACAGCTGTCACGAATGAAAAAAAGCTCATCAACGATGGACGAATAAATATAATAGACTTCCGATTTTCTGGTTTTAAGATCTTTAAAAGCAAATATTTCTTTTGAAAATGAAAAATAATCAGTGGTATTAAATCTCAACGTCCAGAAGTGATCAATATATTGCGATTGTACTCCTATATCGCAGAAGTACACAGTAAAAGTCCGAGAATGAGGATAATTTGAGGAAATGCGGCTACAATGAAAAAAAGAGCTATAGTAAATGCAATTGCTAACTTTTCTTTAGTACCGTTTCACTCGATAAGCCTCGTTTCTGCAAAATCTGAACTTTGAATCCGTAACATCCTCATTCTGTTGTTTTCTTATGTATTAATTCGTCGATATCCTCAGTGAATATCGACTCAAGAACTCACCAAGCAAATAAATGAACGGATTAATAAGTTATTGTCTAATCCTCACTATAAATCATCATTTTCGTTACAGTAACCCCTCTACCACTGGTCCTGAAGACGACGATTATTGGGATCATTCGATTAAACGGGAAGACGAAGAATATGAACTCCCAAAGGTGGCGGCCGAGTCGAACGAAGAGAACGAAAAAAACGAACCTACCCCAGGTAAGAGAACCCAGGTCGAACATTCTACTATTAACCAACATTTGAAGAACATGATGCTTAACATCTAATGACTTTTTTGTCTTTTTAAAATTAAAAAAATTGTTTTTTAAAATTACACATGAAAAGAGGGTGAGATTCTTGTCGTAGATCACAAAGGAAGAAATTTATTCTTCAAGTTTGTCACACATAAGGTTTTCCCGCCTACGGTATCGAATATCTATCGGTATAAACGGATGCTTCATTTCAGTCCCCAGTAACTAGACCACCATTCTTATTACATTTCAATTTAAGTTTTTTCTTCGTGTAAAAATCAACACGACCGATGATTGGGTCAATACTCTTGGGCGGGAGTATGTACCTTACAACCCTGTCCTGCCTCATAATGTCTGTGGACCATACCGAAGGGTTGGTGGTTTGCTCCAAATCGATCTAAATGAGAGTGAACTGCAAAATGAGGAGGCGCACGAACAATCAGACAACAAACTGACGTCGACCACGAATTCGCTGTGCAGCTGTTGTAGATGAGGTTATTTTATGAGCCCTACAATCTGCGCTTAGTCCCAAAATGACTGTGGCTAAGATTCATTGGTTTTCTTTTTGATTTTTTTGACCCAAATAGATTTAAAAGAGAATGAACTACGTAATGAACTACGTAATGAAAAGGCGCAGGAACAAACAGATAAACAAACAGATGTCGTCCAAGATGTTTTTGTGCAAAGAATCAGTTTATTTGAGTATAGTGTCCTATCTGGTCCACCATAGGAGTGTCAGTTGTTTTTAGCGGTCGCATCAGCAGCTGCTGCCGGTAACGTTCGAGAATATGCGGCCGAAGAAGGCGAAGAAGGTTGGATGATGATGAAACGAGTGGATGACAACTCATCCACCACCTCATCGATTCTCTCCGCCACACTCGTTTCTGCCCTGATAACACTGATCATAAGGATATGGTAGGTTCTACCGTAGTCGCTTAGCGATTTATTGTTTTCTTTTGTCATTTGTTAGTTCTGTGAAAATTTCTTCGATCAACCATGATCTTTTTAAGAGGAATACAAAAGCTTTATTGAAGTGAAGTGAAATTTCACAGATTTATTTTCCCTTATTTCATTCTAAACCCAGTGGTAATGAAACATCAACACTATCATCAGTTTCTCTGTTGCCTATAACTACTCTCATTCGTTTTCTGTAAATTATAGCAGACATTACCGGGTAATTACTATTTTTTTCCGTTGTATTTTAATCAATTGTGCAATGTCTGTATTTCATTATGTACTTACTATATGTAATCGTTGACGTTCTTTCGTACAAGGTAATGATCGTCTTGTTCTTCACTATCATAAAAATTTATCGATTATTCCCTTTGATGTCGATCGAGACTCTAACAATTACGCTATCTACTACAGTACATTACATTAAGACAACGTATTATATAAATATAAATAAGCGTATAAATTCATATAAGAATAAGCATACGAATTTCCCTCGTTGAGATCTCTTCACGAGTAGATAAAGTAGAGAGAAGGACAGTGTGGGTAACGAGTGTGAATTTTTTTTCACGTGTTTTCAACGAGAAATTTCATACACGTAATTTGAACCCAACCAATGCATCTTTTCCCTCATTTTTCACGAGAGGTTTTTCCCATGCTTCTGGTACAGATAGAAATTTGAGATCACCTTACACTATTATATTTCTCCTCAAAAACGTCGCATGAGGATAATCGGAATTTTGTAAGTTCCATTCTTTGTAGCCTAGGGTGACTCCTTTCGAAACTTAGGAGTAATACTTGAATTTTGAATTTAAATAAGGTGAACAAATATCGAGTGTGAAGGAAAATGAAACAAAAACTGGTTGTATTGTAGGTGGATGGGGAAAGGGTTCTTTTTAGGTTGCGGCGGATACAGAAGTCCCCGTAAATTTTCGAGTATCCCTCCTATCATGTCTTGCCTTAGCAATTAGCGATGCAGTGCATCCTAAAGAGGTTCGCCGTCATCGATGCCGGCATACAGTAGGGTCAAAACGAAATGAAGCACGTACCCAACTGCGTACAGGGCTTCTCTCGAGGCGATTCTGGAGCGTAGCGGTTAGGGAGCGTAGTGGAACCATTGCTGGCACCACCCATCGCTGCCTGCAGTTTGCGATGGTCCCACCTCGGTTTCAACTGCTGCCTCCACCGCACCGCGTCGTTTCAAGCGCGTACGCAAATCTATCGCAGCTGCACTCATGATCCATGTCGTTTTGTCCCGACTGTAGATGAATCTGCCTGCCTACAACCAATGATGTGATAAAATTTTCAAGAGGCTGCATCGCAGCCCTTGAAAAGGATCCTGATGTACAACAATAATCATGGAAGTTTCTTTTATGCGCTAGGATACGCTTCAGGAGTTGCTGAACTGTTTTGGAAATCAGACACATCTAGTGGAATTTTCTGAAAGAAATCTTGCTGAAATATTCCCAATTTTCCTCTTGGTATTTCATGCAGGTAATTCCGAACCGTCGGAGGCCCATTTCTATCAAAATTAAGGGGAAAATTTGTCTTGCTTCTGGTACTGTTTGACACTTCTGGTTTTACAAATTTGAGATCACCTTACATCGTAATATTTCTTCCCCAAAAGCAACGGGTATGAGGATAATAGGTATTCGGTAAGTTCCAATTTTTTTTTGTAGGGTAGCTTGTATCCATGTGAAATTCACGAATTTTTGTCTGAAACAGGTGAATAAGTGTCGAATGGAAGAAAGTGGCAAATAGTGGGTAACATGGATTCTGATCACTGTTTGAACTCTCACTACAAATTCCTCCTTTCATATTTCCTCCTAACTCTGTAGTTCTATGCGCCTCTAAGTCCAGAGACCTAGAAATCCATAATTGGTTGTTCGTGTCCCCGTGAATTATAGGAGTGTGGCCTCTTCAAGGCATGTTGCCTTCTCCTCGGGCACATCCACAGAATCCACGAAACGATTCAGAGGTATTAACCGAAATACTCACGGCTGCCTCTGTCGCTTCTCCACTCACACACTTATATAATCGTGGAAAGATCCAACATCGTTAATTTCGTGAAAAGCTGTTTTCAACAAACTTAGAGGATGCTAAAATGAGGGGAAAACACCAGTGGAACAAACGTTTCGTACAAAAATCCATGCATTTTTAGGATTTTAAAAGCATATCATTAAAATAAACATGTCTTACAACGATATGTAAAGAGAAAGAAGCATAAAGAGGAGAATTAACTATGGAAGGCCGCGTAGCGGAGCATGCAGATCACCGATGCGCTGGATAAGACCCCATAATCAATTTAGTTTGATCTGCTGCCTCGATCTAGATGCGAGTATGGAAAGAAAAACGTGGACCAAACCTCCTTAGCACCAGTTTGACTTTTTACTGACTACGCATAAGTCTTGTGAGTTCTTCAACTTCCTGGAATGTTGGCTCTGCCTGGATTCCGTTTACGAGGCAGATACCATTAATACATTCTTATAGAGGAGGAAAATAATTTATTCTGTTCAAGTAAATCAGACAAAAATGGAGCGTTACCTAATTTTTCATATGTATAGTGGTAGCAATAAATACCCCGGCGTGTTTCTTTGCATTTTCTTCTCTGTGAACGGGGCGCAATAATTCAGAAATCTCTCTGCAAGCGAGAAATTATTTTATTCACGAGATTTATTTGCAACGAATATTTTAAAAACTTCCTCAGATCAGGTCAAAACGGGCAAATTATCCAGGAAGTCACCTTACAAGCCACCTACTCATCCCACTGAATTTCCCAAAGAATTGCCGCAAAGAATTCTTGCAAGTATTTTCTTCGTGATTTCATCGCTGCGGCTACGATTTTCGTGAAGAACGTTGCTCGACTAATTTTCGTGGGTGACGGATCATTTCGCGCAAAATCACGTTAAATCCCCACGGGACACACGGTGAAACCACTGATTTATAGCGATTCGAGAAGACATTATCGACATCGCTGTCCACATTAATTTTCCACCACGAAATTTATTGTCGAACCTGTTGTAATGCCGGAAGAACGGCAACTTTTCGAGCTGTATTAGTCGTCATCAGGATAGAAACAGGAAATTAGGGTTGGTAGAAGCGGAGAAATTTCTTTGCTCCACACATTCATATGCTGTGACCACAGCAGAAAATGAAACAGTTTGCCATCACATGATGATTTCATGAGGGCATGAAAATCACTTCATTTAAAGTATTTAATCTTTCTTCCTTAAATTTTATGAACCATTAAATTTCATCTTCATTCCACTTCTTAGGTATGAACTATACTTTACGAATGCCCGAAGGGTACTGTAGTCAGTCAAGGAATAGTTAACCTTCATCGTTCATGCTCAGATTAGTCGTTCTTACTTAAAGATTGTTTTATTACTCCATATATTTATTCAATTTGCTTTTATTGCTGTTTTTTAACGACTCAACTCGAAGAACATAAACCAACCTTGCAGTAAAGTTGCAGGATGTTCGTATACAATAAATTCTTGCACAATTCCAAGAAATCAAAGAATTTTCTTATGATTTAAGTTATATTCTGTCTATGTTTATGTTACGCCTACGTTCCTAAAATGAGCATTCACAGCAAAAGAACTCGACTAGAAACAAAAAAAAAGTGATTTGATTTGCACTTGAATTCTACTTCTAACATTCACTTCTTTGGCAACAGTTCTCCATATGATTTCGGAGTACTGTGTGAGTATTAGCAAAGCAGTCTTGACGTATAAATCAGTGAACCAACCCAAATAAGTTCAGAGTTCATTCAAAGAAAGCAGATGTTGATTTCTTTCCATCTACTCAGGTGAAAAAGGCCTGACTAGATGGATCGTTAGCGCGTCGCTAGGCCCATTCGAGTTACGGAACTGGGTGCCACAGCTGCGCTTGCTTCAACCAGACTTTCCAACCAAAAATTGTTAGGTTCCTCAGTTTCCAGATTACTGACTGATTGTAATGTGGCTTAAAACGTACCACGATTTTGACGTGGTGCGAAACGCACAGCGAAAGCTAAGAATTCGGTCATCTTTCCCTAATCTAAGTATAAAAACGTCGTGGGATCAGCTTTGGTTCCTACGAGGTACGTTAGAACGTTCACTTTTGAACACGCCCCAGACTCCTCAGTAGTCTTTTCATTAGTTTTATTTGAACAGGTTGGTGAATTGACATAATTGATCGTCGACCGTTCGCTCGTAAAAGCGGCGCTTACACAAAGGTGCCGCGTTGCAACAGAAATCGTCATAAGAAAACTTGCAGTTACGAAGAGATGAGCATAACCATGCTGGATTTCGCAATTTACCACCCGAATTCTAAGCTCTCGTTGTGGATTCCGCTACGTCAAAATTGTGATACACTGATTTAAAAAGCATCTGAGCAGCATGGTGAAGGTATGGGCGGATGTGGCGCAGTCGGTAAGAGATTCCGCATTGATTGCAGGATAGATCGACGGTTCGGAACTGCGCTAGTGTCAGCAAAGCCGTTCGTCTCCACGATCCGAACCGCTGCGCTCCACCGCGCCGCTTCGAGCGCAGCCGCTTACGCAACAGTCCGATCTTCGTTTCAACGTTTTGTCGTTTTGATCCAACCATACATCGACTGGTCCCCGCAATTCACTGATGGCCTAAACACGCGTTCGTGAGCCTCAAACGATTCTGAATTGAAGTGAGCGCAGTGGCACATCCCAAGTGGATCAATTACAGACACTTCATCATTTTATCCTTTAGTAGTTATGGGTCCTTGTGGTTCAGAAATTAACAGATATTCACTTAACAAGGACTCAGAACTACAGCAAAACACGAGACGATTCAGAAAGGCCAGGACTTGATTTGGTAGTCATCATTTTCTTAACTACCTCTATGAAAGATTTTGCTGATTATCATTCATTTCTAAACGCTCAAAGCGTAGCCTTCCACAGGCGTTTCTGCTGTTGCGAATCAATTTTATAAACACTTTAAACAAACATTCCATCTTTCGTAGAAGAGTCTCACATTTAGGTTGGGGTGGTCGTGTGTGGTAGGTAGCCCGGCGTAAGTTTTACATTCTATAAAGTAAAACATTCAATACACTTTCGTTTTGCTAGACATGCACAACATGACATCAGGTGGAATCCCGAAAACGGCGCTAACACATATGAAAGAGTTGAAGGATATCAAAGAAGCGGAAAATCAGCCCAACAGTAAGATTTTGATTATAATTAAAGATCAGATTTAAAATTAGGTAAATATTAGACCTATGTATTCCATACTGGCGCAATTTGGTGAATAGCTGCTGCTACACCAAAAAAAAAAGATCCTTCTGGAATGGAAGTACAGATCGCCGTTTGTCGTTCCGTCAGAGAGATATGTAAACTATTCCAGCCCGAATTACAGTATATGAGAATAGTCGTGGATCTCAAAATAGGAGGTTCTTACCGTGAAAGTTCTACCGAATGTGTCTACGTCATTAACAGAATCGCAACTCCGTTTCTCATCGAGGGATCTACTGCAACTTCCATGGATGAACCATCCATTCGAGTCAAATCGATCGTATTTCGAGCAAAAATACGGGAGTAGGAAGAGAGAAATCCATAACTGTCTGGTTTTATCTGATTTAAAATTCTTTGAACATTACAGCAGAAAATATCACACCACTCAGTAATCGTATGGACTCCGCCAATGGAACATCTTTGTCTTCGCTACCGTTTTTTTTGGATATCTGTACCTTGCATCAAAGCGACCAACATGTAAAAATATGATTAGAACAGATCTGACGAAGTGTAGAAGATGGGAATTCATGAACGGTGCATGCGCATGGTGTGCAATATCTCGCTAAACATCATATCCACCCGCTTCAACGGATAAGAGACATCAAAATGGTGTTTGGGGAATCCTGACGTTGTCTTTGCTTTGTCTTTGTCGCACTGCGAGATGCCTGGGCCTCCTTACCCTTCTCTGTGGTACACCTGCAGAGAGCGATGGTCTCGCCTCAATCGCATCCCACCTGCACATAGCACCTCAGATCTTTTGACCCGCCTGTACATTCTTTGGAAGACATTTCACAATAGGGATGTATCATGGTCATGCTCACATGCTACAGTAGATGTTTTAGCTGATTTTAAATTGGTGCTACACCTTATTTGTTTTAGCTTCTTCTTTTCCTAACTCCTGTTTGCTCACATTTTTTTTACAGTAGACAGCAAATATGACTAGTTAAGTAATAACTGGTGTTTATAGCTTCTCCGATACAGTGGAGTCAAAACGACAGGAGGCTCGGTGCAGTTACTCAAACGCAGCTTACCACGAATATGACGTGGTGACGGAAACCCCCGTGAAAGCTAGAGATAGAGTTGTAGATTGCGGGATCAGGGGTGGTTCCGCTCATTTCTCCCCAGTCGTCGTAAGAAAAACGGCATGGGAAATGCTTTGGTTACTACATGGTACCTTAGAACGTTCCTCTATGCACACGCTCTTCTCTCCACAGCTGGTTATTCACAGGGTCGATTGTGTTGTTGAGAAGAAATCACTGACCTTCGAAGGCTGCGCAGCTAGATGTGACGCTTCCGCATGGGTAGCGCTCTGCAATAGAATTCTTCGTAAAAATTGGCGTTCCCCGGCCGGCTGTTTACAATGATCCGGGAAGAAGTGACCTCAACCACCCCCGTTTCCACAACCTACGACCTACCGCATTGAAATTTTCCATAGGAAAACCATACCACCTCAGATTCGTAGTATGGTGCCTTTAAGTGGCTGCGCTTGACGCGACGCGATGGAGTTAGCGGTTGCCTCTAAGGAGAGACTATCACGGACTGCAGCGGTGAGTTGCGCTAGCAAGGATCCCCTTTCCATCGTAGCCGCTACGTTCCACCGCACCGCTTCGAGCGCAACCGTTTGTGCAACTGCACCAAACTTCCTTTCGTCTTAACCCACTACATAAATTGCTTATCTTTATCACAGTGATAGTGATGTTTACTTCTTTATATGTTAGTGTGACATGTATCTCCTTTGAAAGAGGGTTCACAGTTAGTTGCGAGGCTACGTGGCACGTCCCAGGTTGGCGGGTAGGGGGCTAGTCACGGATCAAAAGCGACTTTCTGCCCTGCTCTAGACGCAGGTGAATTTAGGGGATGGGATGGACTCTGTTTCTGCTGTGCCAGAACTGACTCATAACATCCTTGAAACCCGCACGTCGGTTCGGGTAAAAACCTGCATTCAAGTGGTTGGAAGGTGCAAATGAGGCGGTTTGGAGTCGCCTCCAACAAATAGGCTCTATCTGTCCACTGCAGGAGAGTGCAACATTCTCTCAAAAGCTTATGAGAGTAGAGGTCCGCAACCTGCCCATGCGTTTCAAAATTATATGCATCTCACAGTAATAAGAAAGAGTCTCCTGATTCCGGAGAAAAGCCTGGTACGGTTGGGCCAGGAAGGGCAGAGTTGCAGGACTCATTTAGGCTAAAGAAGTGGAAAAGCAAGCGAGTAAGTTTAAGACGTCATCGTACTGAGCGAAAACCATACGATGACGGTGAACGACGTCACCCACTGAACGCTGGAGAAGAACTGTTCTTCGGGAAATGCGACAGTAGAGAAGTTTGTGTCCTTATCAACACGAGTATGGCAAGAAACATCGACTATTTCGAAAAACTACCATCTCTACCATCCGAATCAGACTTCTTGCGGATGAGAAGATGAGATCCAACACCAGCTTTCACAATTTTCTTCGGTTACGTCCCAACGTCGACCTACGAAGAAGTCGGAGCTTTCTAAGTGGACCTGGAGAAGTTCTACAGAGCTGACTATACCTTGTAGAAGGTAAGTCTTTTCCGAAGAACCTCTCTAAGTCTCTACACTTGTTGGTGATTTTGACGCCAAGATTGGCCCCAGGAGGACGCCTGAGAAACTTCACATCGGAACTTAATGGACCAAACAAGGTGAGAGGTCTTTTGAGTTTATCATGACGACCAAGACCACCAACTGAAAATCGCAATTCCAGAAGCGCTCCTCTCCATGCTGGTCGTGGGAGTTACCCAATGGAGAGTACCATACTGAAATTGACCACATCATCATTAGTGAAAGGCTTTGCTTGGCAATGTCGCTGTTGTGCTAAAGTTTTTGCACGGATCGGGACATCGCCTCTTCCAGAGAAGATTTTCGTTTACCCGGAGAGAAGAGGAAGCCGCGAAGTTCAAAGAGCGAAGTCTCAGATCTGCCATTAACTAGGATCTTTTTTCTACGCTAGCCTGCTCTTGGGAAGATTTCGGAATGGACAGCATCGACAAGGAATGCGATCTGCTCGTCGAACATCTTCATGACTCTACGTGGAAGGCTCAAAGTCTAAAACCACCAAGAGACCTATCTGCGAGAACTCTAGAGCTGATACGTCAACGTGGAGCTGCACGAGCCACAGTTAACCGAGGACTCACGTCCGAGCTCACAAGGTTTTGCATAGAAGCGATAAAAGAATACCTCGAAAAGAGAAGAGCAGAAGTGTTGGCTGAAGCTGCAAAAGCGAGGAAAAACTAGCCAAGAATTCGCCAATCGAAAAAGTCCACTTGCTTCCTTACTATGAGGGAGTATAGACAAGACATTCCAGAGCTTCTCCAATCCAAAGTACGACATGCTATCATGTCGGTAAGAAATCGTATGGCACTCGACAGTACTGACGGAAGGTTCTTCAGTACTCATCAACACTCTGGCGAGACTCTTTACACGTTACCGGCCGAAATGCAAAGCCCCTAAACAGTGGAAGACCAACGAGCCCGTTCTTGTATAAGAAAGGAGATCCACTTGACATCGGCAACTGTCGCCCAATCTGCTTACTATCCGTCATCTGCAAGCTCTTCCCAAGAGTGCACCTTAACAGGATTGAAAATCGTAGGACGCCATGCGCCATCGGGTTTCAGACATTGATACACTGTTTCGAAACTCATCAGCTATCGCAGAGTGCAGAGCCACCGTCCCCTTGTCGACTTGTAGAAACTTGACGTGAGTGGTATTGAAACATTTCACGACCCGAATTTCACCGTTCTACAAGAATATTGTCATTGACGTCAAGAGAAGGGTCTAACAAGGTGATGCAATAAAAAAAGAATAAAGTCACTGGTGTATTAATCCACTTGGGATGCGCCAACGCGTTTGATTGGAATTCGTAATCGTTGAGGTTTTGGAACGCGTGTTGGCCTATACAATGACTTGCGGGGGCCAGCCGATGATCAAGTCAGTGTTTTTGTCCTCCCAGACAAGTCTGGTACCAATACCGACTGCGCCACACCCGCCCCTGGTGATATAATCTCACCTAAAATATTTACGTACGCTTTGCTAATGACATCGTTCTGATAACATCTATCATCAACGAAGCTGAACGAATGCTCACCGAGTTCGACGAAACATGTGGATGAATTGGTCCTCAGCTGAATCAAAATCAAAGAAGAAAAAAGAAGATGCTCATGCGTAACGGATAGGCCTCAAATGGCTGATTCAGGCTCAACAGAACGAACATATCCGAATGCACCACGTTTATCTGGCTTGGGAAATGAACATGGAAAACTACCTGAGCCATGAACTGTCCAGGAGGAAAGGAGCAGCGTGGGACGTGTATAAGAGCGACATTGGATGCGATATCGCAGGAGTGATTCTTAAAGTATCCCGTCTCACATAAATGGGAAACGCGATTCGAAGCTTGCTCTTACGTTACCGATCGAAGATTAGAGGCGCCGCATTTGCAAAGGAGGGCAAAATAAAGTTGGCCTGACAAGTGATGTGCTTCAACGACAATCGTTGGACCAGAGCCGTGAGCGACTGGGTTCCACGCGATATTAAGAGTACTTCAGAAAGACCGCCGGCCCAATGAACACAAAGTCTTTCGCAAAGTCCTTGAAAAAAACTCGATGCTCTTCGTGTCCCACGCGAAAGGCGAAACCATTGGGCGACTCTGGCACGTGATTGCGACAAATGGAAGGATTACTGGCGCCCGTTCTACCAGTTGGAACAACAGCGGGAGTCAAGGTGATCAATATGATGTTCACGAGAAGGGCGTATGAAGAAGCAGAGTTTGTAGAAGAGGCCTCGGTAGCTGCACGGTCAATCATTTGACACCAACCAAGAATCAAAAATATTTTTCATCCCTCATTGTCTATAAAAGAATACCAAAGTTTTCTCAGAGAAGACTAAAATTCGTAGAAATCCTCCATAAAATTTCAGATGATTCTGAGTTGACACGCTGGCGCATTCCAAACGGAATTATTAACGCCAGACACTTCACTCCTTATCATTCATCTTAGCAAGAGTCTGAAATGGAGGAAGAACTCTGTCGTGAGTTCGGAACAATGTTTGCGAGTAAGGGACGTAGAAGAGTTTTTTTTTGTTCCTTCTTCCTTCAGCAGGCCAATTCAGACACAAAAAAGCTCTTGCGTCGTCTGAGCCCTCTACAACTAGTGTCAACTCGACGGAAATCCCTATAAGCTTTGAAGGCGACACACCACGAAATTGACGATGTGGCGAATCCGCGCGATACGAGGTTAAGGGTTTACGTCCCTCACGGCATACACGGACAAATTTGACAAATCGGATGATTAAAGACCTAAAGATTCCTCGCGATTACATTCAACTCCTCTTAATCAGGTTCAAGCGTGTAGTTCGGATACAATCTCCCCAAAAACGCTGCCCGCTCCTTTCCATTCTTTCTGATATAGTCGCTCATGTAGCAATTAAAAGTAAATACGGTAAATATAACTTCAAAAAACTAGATTAAAAGGTTAATTAGCAATTAAAAATAGACTAATATGATAAACAATAAGTAGAATAAATATAGATGAATAAAAATAAAAAATGAGCAATAGAGTAACCATAACCTGCGCGCGATTCGGAGGTGATTTTAGTGACTGACATAGAACAGTGATGGAAATGACTGCAAAATTGTTGCAGACTTTTGTAAGATAAAATAACCATTTATATCTCAGTGCCGAAAAATCCTTGAGAGGCTAGTAAAGGTTTACACGTACAAGTACTCGATAAATAATCACCTTTTGTGATTCCATTCTTTTTTTATTGAATAATTACCCAGAAATTTGTAGTGCTTAGATTTGATGAATGTGAGAATAAGTTAATTTTTCAATAGAGCAAACACTTTTAGATAATTACGCGCATTTCAATCAATTCGTTCTCCATTTGGTTATCTTCACAACTTTTCCGAGTAATTTATAATGCATCATTATTATTTAAGTTTTCGATTGTTTGTCTTCATAGTAACAGTTAACTATAAATACCGGATACGTCTTGGCTTGATCCAGCAAACCGAACCCGACGTTATCAAGGATAGCTAAGAACAGTATGAAAATTCTGAGTCGTCCATCAAGTGCATTCAAGATTGCTTCAAGGAGCACACTAATTCCATTACCAGAAGTGTAACAAATAAGATCTTTTTATAACGTGTTTTACCTCATATTCACTGAACTATTTTCGTTGAGCAATTTTCGAGTCTTCCTTAAACATTTATTCAAATACTACATCATTCTGTTCCAATGTCAAGTGCCGAATATGAATTCTTACATTCCTCCTCTTGCTCTCACTTACGACTTCCTGTTGAGAAATATTCAACGTACTACTGACCTTGGTAGGCTAGAAAAACTGCGTAAAAAAGGCTCTTCAACTTCGAGTTTTCTTATGGTGTACCTTAAAACGCACTACCAATGCTGCGACTGGTATCGAGTAGTAGAACATCAGTGAGCACCCCTGAGCAGGATATCCGAGCATAACCAGTGAATACGGTACTGAGAAAACCGGTGCGTATAATCGGTTGCGCGTATTAAAGGCATCACCCCACGAATCTGGAGTGGTATGGATTTCAAGTGGGGTGTTCGCACACGGGATCGTAGATTATTGAGAGAAGAGTGATTCTGTCCATTTCTTCCTAATTGCCGTAGAAAACGGCCCTGAAGATACACCTTCGAGCGTATGGCGCACTATTTTCCACAACGAGTTCGATTGGAGCGCGCCAGTCTTGTGCACGCGCGCATCTTCCGGGCCGTTTTTTACGGAGGGGTTTTTTAGGAAGAAATGAATGGAATCACACTCCTCTCCATAATCTACTATCCCGTGTACAAATACTCCAGCTGAAATCCGCACCACCTCAGATTCGTGGTATGCTGCCTTTAAGGTGCCTCGTAGGCAAATTCAATCTCGGAGGTATATGACATGCGGTTTATCAATAAGATTGCGGAAGTTGAGCGTGTATATCACGTGATCAGACTATACTCGTTACTTCCACCTCTAACCTTATCTTTTCGATCAGGAATCAAGGGAAGATCCTTTTCGTGGTATCCTGTCTCTAATCACCATTAGATTACCAAGAAATAGATGCTATCAACTCGCTCTAAGCAACGTCTACTCACAAAAAATCGGCAAAAAATGTGAAGTTTTGGCAGCAAACCAGAGAAATGATCCCCCTATATGATAGTTTCCTAGTGACGCCGTTCACCTCCTATATCATGATAGTCATGATAGAAGTTCTGAAGATCTTGGAAAAAAATGTAGGATCAAAAAAATCGTATTCATAATGTTTGTGGGACAAACCTGCTGGAAAATGCTGAAAACTTAGAGCTGTTTCCCTTTCTCCAGATAATGTTGTACCACCATTTCTGCAAAAACCAGCGACCACACCTCCTCCATCTCGTCTCGTCAATGTGAACCCCTTAATAATTGTTTTTGATGGGCCACCAAACAGTCCATGTGAGAAGTCGTTGAATATCACGTGAGTGCAACCGATTTCTACGAATATCTGACTGCCTCTTCAACTTCTTTGAGCTTTCCAGAAATATTTCCAATGATCGAATTGCTTGGCGTGTACTTTCTAATGCTCCGACTCGCTACGTTGTCTCGCCAAACAAAGGATTTCTTTTCAAACAAGAAAAAGTTGACGTGAGTTTCAAGGGATTTCTAAGTGTTTCCTAGGACTTAATGTTAAGAGATAATGAAAAGTAACTAAGAAGACAAACACACATTCTAACTTTTGTCTCCTTGTTATTACAGCTTGATTTATGGAACGAGTAATACTAGGATTGAAGTTGGCGCCACCACCTAAGGTTTACAGTCCTACACAAATATACAGTAAGAAGCAGTTAAACCGCACGACTGGAAAACTTGTGTAGTTGGAGCGTCTGTGGTGAGAGCAGTAGGCAGTGATCTGGCCGTTCTTCACGTTTGATGGACAAAAGAAAGAGAAAGTGAACATAAAAGTCTCTCTTTTTCTGCGTATTTAGAAAACGGCTTAGGTTCCGCATGTGCACGCATTTTCCTCCTACAGTTTTATCTTCCGTCTCGAGCTGCTGTTCCGAGCAGGAAAACCCATATTTCCGTTTAGGGTAGAGCCTTGAAAGAAATATGAAGAGGAAACAGTGCAAAAACTCTTCGGAAGCAGCATAGTGCAGAGACCGTAGGAATAGAGATTATAAGATGGTCCAAATATTACTTGACTTAAAGTCATCACCCTACGAATCTGAGGTGGTACGGATTTCAGGTGGTGTATTCGTATACGGGATAGTAGATTATGGAAAAGAGGGTTATTCCGTCCATTTCTTCCTAATTACCTTAAAAAAACGGCCGGGAAGATACGGCTTCGAGCGTTCCGGCGCTCTATTTTCTACAACGAGTTCGATTGGAGCGCGCCAGAAGTGTGCACACGCCGCATCTTACATTCCGTTTTCTACGCCAATTAGGAAGGAATCGACGAAATCAACCCCCCCCCCCCCTACCCTCTCCATAATCTACTATCCCGTATACGAATACTCCACCTGAAATCAGTGCCACCTCAGATTCGTGGGGTGATGCCTTTAATCGGGAGGAGGAAGGGTGATCTTAAGGCGTGGCGCGATTGCCCGCATCTTGGCCAAGGTGTGTCGTTCTCGAAGATAACCCTTCCCGTCCTTCTCGATCTTCTGCGAGATCTCGCACAGAATCAATAGATTCGCCTCTACTCCGTATCCCGTGAAACCATAAGTTCCCCCTGAACTGCCTATCAAAGCTGAACGTCCTCACGCCCTTTGTCAGTGTAGAAGTCCTGTTTTCAGCCAGGTGGCCTTTTCCAGATGACCCCTACAGACACTTCATACATACATTCAGAACTAAACACGTTGAACAAAGCGATCTGCTGGTCTCCTCAAAACCAAAGAAGCGAAGACGATTTTCTGCGGCCACCTCCAGTGGCGTTGCAAGACGTTGATGTTTTTCGTGTCCTGTCCGCCAGAACACCACATCGATTTCCGCGTAAAGGTCTCCATTGTACCTTGGACCAAAAGTAGCAAAGCAGCCGTCTGAGCAGTCAATCTTTGCCACTACTGTAGATGATGCTGCGAATTCTTTAGTTCATGCATCATAACAGGCCAATTAGCGGATAAGCGGATTTGCAACTTGACTTTACGGTGATCTGACTCGACTACAAACACTCGAAGGAGTTGAATGCGGAACAAGCTATAACGCATGTTTACTGTATATCGCTCTCGCAGATTGTTGTTCAGTGTTCATTCAAGAACTCATTCACGAGTTCGATCTGTCTAGTGTCCGGTTGGAGGTTCGAGGAGACCCAACTCACTGGACTGAAATAAGATTCAAAAAATGACATGACATTCCCAAAATATTCAAAACTTCTGCTTGCATACTAACGGCCAATTGTGTTTCTAAGATTCCTTGCAAAATATGACCGGAAACGGTATGTTCTTTAACACCTAGGAGGGATGCCGTTTGAATAATTCATCCCACTGTATCTCTCCGAAACGTGCGGAATAAGCCAGAAGAACAAACTACGTAGGAGTTCCAAAGACAGCCCGCAAAGAATCGCTGGCTTCACGTGGAAAATTGAACAAACTCATTGATTCTTGCGTGTCGAAGCACTATTTAATGATGTAAGAAGGGAGGTCATGAAAAGTTTCAAATAATCAATTGACAACCACCTAGTGGCTCTGAACTCTCACCTAAACGCACGCTATGTGAACCCAGGAGCAACCATATTACTGTGCAGTTCGCGCCGAATTTGTTAGAGCGGCAAGCGTGCCACAATTTGCTTTCGTTCTCTGCTTGGAACACGCCCCCTCTTCTCTCCACCATGTCTCAATCGATGGCCCATTGCGGTGAGCCAATTGAAGGCATTCAATAACTACTAAAGAATGTATGTAAAGCATGAATTTGAAAGGAACCGCAAAAAAAGCTACAGTTATTCCCGTATATTTATTTTTGAGATTAGGTGCGTCTTCAAAAAAAGCGAAATCACCACATTTCTATTTATTTTATTTTAGCTTAGAGTGATTCTCTTGAATATTCTCAAACATCATCGACGCCATTCATTTGTGGTCCAAGTAAAAGTTGCTGGGTTGGACGAAAACAATCGCAAGGTGACTATTTCCGAATACTAGAGAACTGCTTTAGAGTACTGTTTTAAGTTAACGTGGCGAGATATGTCTGTAACTGAGTCGAAACGTGTGCAGAACACTCGTATCAATACTCTGTAGGTTTCTATTCGTCTCACAGTTACGAAAGATACTTTATCTCACTTGCTTTTTTATTCTTTTGTTTTTCAGTTGTTCCACTTCACTGGATACAACACCAGGCACGTGAACTTACGTTTTTGATTATTAAAAAATTGAACGGGTAGCGAAGGCACACATACTTCTGTTGCACCGGGTGGACTGTCGTGGACATGGGCAGACGGGGGTGTATGAGATCAGGTAGTGAACTGCTTTCATGGCGCACGAGAAAGCACTGTTATAGTCTTGATGAAAATGGCAAAGGATAAAATGACTTGTGTTAATCAATCCGCATAGGATGCACCACAACGTCCACATTAATTTTGAATGGTTGGAGATTTACGAACGTATAACTGGTCTATACAATAGTTTTAGTATACTCGTAGGCGCTAGCCGATGTGCAAAATCAGTTTTTTTTTATCCTCTCAGACACGTCTGCTACCAAATTATCGATCCGGGAGCGATGAAAGGCTTGGTTGGCACCAAGGCGGTTCGAACTATCGATCGATTGTGCAGTCGCAGCGAGACCTCTTACCGACTGCGCTTATATACCCTCATCTGGATTACGTAGATGAAAAAATTCGCCAAAAAATGAATGGAGCTGCTTTCTTTACGAGAATACTGACTTATACAAGGCAGTGGTGAACGCATCAGAAGACGGCTCGATTGGATGCCTATGCCCCAATGGCCATATTCGGAGCATATGGCCGCTACCCCCACGCCATTAGCGCTTGACCAGACGGAACGGACGACGATCCAAAAAGACACCTTAGAATCAGGCTGCGGTCTTCAGAAAGTTCCTAGATTCTAGAGAAGGAGCATTTTACAACCTCATCACACTGTGGTAGTACACTGCAGAACACGATAGCACTTCCATTGTTGCTCGATGTTGTGGAATTGAAAAAAAAAACTGACTGGATTTTTTTTCGGACGGGTGCACCAGAACTTAAGGATCATCCCAATACTTCTTCCTGTGATTAACGATGCATCCTGTAAAAGCTTCACATCTACTGCTTAGTGCTGGCAGTTGAACTGTTGAGTGTCTCATTATTGATTTGGAGGATTGAAATTGTCTATTTTATGTCATTATCCTTTATTAGAACTCTATCTACTAATGAATTACCGAAATACTTAGGTTACCTAGGCTAAGGTGGCTGTAAATTCCTCTCACGAAGGGAAATGTTTTCATCAGGAAGTAAAACATGGCCTTATTGTTCTGTGAACTTCAATCCTCGTTCACAACGTAGCTAAACGCGAACTGACCAGAAGTACAGAGAAACAGAAACTTATTCTTCGAGTGGATCTCCCTCCTTTCGGTCGCTACCTCAGCACATAACAATCTTAATGGGAGGATATATTGCTAAAATGCCTCAATGCAACGGTGGTATTGGTGCGGATGACATCACAGGAGAAGTAGCAATTATTAAAGAAGATGGAGTTACGAAGATAATGAACGGCGCTGAATATCGTTATGGATCAGGTAGGTTGTTGTTATGGAATATTCTTAAGGATATGAGAAATAGTAAGTGGAGTGAATCTCTGTGCAAGTGCCAGTTTTTTCTTCTGTTGAAATTATTGCGCACTGAATCCCGAACTAGAAGTGAAAGCATTTATTTTCTCAGTGAGTCCTGACGTACTCTGTGGAAAACAACTCAATTTATTTCTATTTCATTTAATTTTAACTTCGGGTGCGTGCAGCACAATCTTTTGGAGGTCCGGTTGTGACTGCACGAGCCATGGACAAAGGGCACTAGTCCCTACCACGCTTTTCATCCCTCAGGGGTACATTGGTCCCAGGTTAGTATGGGAGTATAAAAACACTGAGCTGACACATCGGCGGCCCCAGTAAGGATTGTATAGGCCATACACGCATTCGCAAACCTTAAACCTTCACCCTTTATCCTTTACTTTTAACACCATTCAGTAATGTGAGCACCATTGCGATTATTAAGGGGTCACAGAATAAAAGAAAGATCACATTGCTTTTCCTATAGAATTTGAAAGTTTTCTCCTTAAAGAAGACTGTGAAGTTCAACTTTAATTTCGACGTTATTTTTCTACTTGCGTCTCTTGAGGATGTGGTCCAACAAGTGGCAGAGGTGACGAACAGTTGGAGCCATATCCGAGGAATACGCTTAGATGTGGTCCAACAAGTGGCAGAGGTGACGAACAGTTGGAGCCATATCCGAGGAATACGCTTAGATTCTTGATCATCTAATTTGTCAACTTTGTCCGTGCGTGTCGTAAGGGATTGGGTCCCTTTTTATTTTTCTCAGACACTAATCATGATATACATATAATAATGGGCTTATTCTGTCACGTGTGTGTGTGTCTCGAAATTCGAAAAGGGGGTATGACGGTTGCACCGGCGTCGTATTGGTGCGCCGGCACATGATAGCTATGGAAGGCGGCGCGACGATCCAGAGGCGTCGGATTAGTGCGCCGGCGCCAGATAGCTACAGAAGGCGGTGCGACGGTCCACCGGCGTCGAGTTGTTCCCTCGACGCCAGATATCCATAAAATGGAGCGCGACAGGTCCACCGGCGTCGAGTTGTTCCCTCGACGCCAGATACCTATAGAAGGAGGTGCGACGGTCCACCGGCGTCGTATTGGTGCACCGGCGCCAGATAGCCACAAAATTGGGTGAGACGGGTCTCGTGGCATCGAAATGGTGCGCAATGACTTCGTGTGCATGCAAATGGGACGTTGCAAACATTTCATAGTCATAACCACTTTCCGCGTTGGTTTTCACCTCTACGAGTCTTCCGTTATTCAGAAAGTGGAAGCGCGAATGTTAACTGCTGCTTAAATAGTAGGCAACTGTTTACATGATTTGATGTAAAACGCTATCTTTATCAGTACGATGATGTCGTTCACTTCATTTTATGCATCATTTTAAGCATCATTCTGCGATAACTGTGGGGGAAACAAGAAGGAAACCCATACTTTGAGTAATTATTCCAAGTAGTGTTTATATTACATTAGTATCGAAGGAGTGTTTAAAAGTGAAGTTTGAATGTTCTCCAAATGTAGAACTGAGAAAGAAAACTATGGAATCTTTAGCCTGAATTTCCATCTAGAAAAAGAAGAAACGTTGTTAGAAAAACACAATTCTGATTTTACGGAAAATGTCACTATTATTAATTTATTTTCATTAATCAGTGACGGCGAGCGGAGCGAGGGCTTTAGCCGGACGTTCAAACTGGTTATTTATAATGGAGATCGACAGCGACCAGCAGCGATGGTGTTCGTCCCCGTAGGTGATGTTTCCGACATTTTCCGAGAATCGAAGCAGAGCCTTCTTCCGATGCAGATTATTCTTTGGTAAACAGGGCGACTTCAGAATCACTCCGTTACAGTCACCGTCGCCCTCGTCACATAAAGCACACGTTTCTTTAACGCGCTGTTACAAGGTTATCAAGCAAATCTACAGTTCAGTCGAATACTGCCTGCGAAACATCAGCAAAAGGAACCGTTTTCGCAGAATGGTTGGTTCTTAGCAGTAAGAGGCGGTCAGCTTTGAGATCGGAATGAAGATGGCAATGCCTTCAGATCTCCTTTACATTCACAACATTTCGTGAAAATTTAAGCAACCCTTTGGAAAAAACACTAGGAAGAGAAGTCCGGAGAAAATTTTAGCCCAAAATTAACTGCCCCGCCTTAGTAGATCGAACTAAGGGTAGTTGAGTTAGATTGTAAACATATAAGGGACCTTCTTTACATTCAGCGCATCACGAACGTTTTCGAGATGTGACTGGAGAAACCAAAAACAAAATCCGTCAAATCAGATTCACAAAAGGACTTTTCAAACATTTCTGAATGCTGTAGTGCTGATTGTCAGCAGCCACCAACTGAAAGGATAGAGTCTCTATCGTACCAATCCGTTTGGGATGCGCCATCACGTTCGCTTCAATCCAGAATCGTTTGAGGTTTTACGAACGCGTGTCTAATACATACAATTACTTTTCGAGACTAGCCGATCACGTCCTTCCAGACAAGTCTGCTACAAATTTATCGACCCCGGAGAAACGAAAGGCTTGGTTGGCATTCGGGCGGGTCCGAACCATCCATCGATGCTGAAGTTACAAGGGAAAATCTTACCGACTGTGCTACACCCACGATAGTATCATTCCAATTACGTCCTTCAAAATCTGATTGGAGACGATCTTTTACATATGAATTTTCAGTAACGTCGAGTGCATCAAGTGCATCATCTGTGTCTTCTGCTGATCTCACACCAGGTAAGTGAGAAGTCCTTCTCGGATCTACTCTATAGGGTTTTTCCTTATGTTTTCGTTTGTTTATGTTCACTAAAATTGGCCAAGAATATTCATAGCTTCTAGCTTCCAAAAAGAAAATCCCCTCTTTCTTGTATATTTGCCTAGCTCTTCCAACCTGAACGTTTTGCCTCTCAAAAATTGACATTGGAAATTAATTGTATATTAAAAAAACTGCTCAACAATTTCTTGATATTCGCATGATTCGTCGTTCAACGTAGTCATAATTGTTGTGAAAGTTGTCTGAACGCCGTAAAGAAACAAGGAGCACCAAAGAATTGAGATGGGCTTGTCTGAAAAATTATCCGAATAGTGGGAAGAATAATTTTATTTAATAGACTTGTGGTGTAATAAACATTAAACCAATCAAGAAAGGGACCTTAAGCAAAAATTAGCAATCTTCAAGTCCTCTCTTCTTGAAACCTCGGCACTGGGAACTGTATTTATGGTTTTTTTTGTTACGCCAACGAAGTTTTATTAAAGGCACCACTCCACGAATCTGTGGTGGTACGGATTTCGGTGGAGCATTCGTATACGGGATAGTAGATTATGGAGACGAGGTGATTCCATTCATTTCTATCTAATTGCAGAAAAAAAGGGCCCGAAAGATGCGGCTTCGGGCGTTCCGACGCCCTAATTTTTACAAGGAGTTCGACTGGAGCGCGCCAGTATTGTGCACGCGTCGCATATTCCGGGCCGTTTTTTACGGCAATTGGGAAGAAATGGACGGACTCACCTCCTCATCTCCATGATCTACTATCCCGTAAACGAATACTTCACCTGAAATCCGTACCACCTCAGATTCGTGGGATGATGCCTTTAAAACTTTATTACTGACCTGAAGTTTCGACAATCTCGTCTTTATCAAAAGCTCGAAAATGGTTCGAGGTCTTCGATGCTATGCATATCCCATCACATTCTCCTCTCTCCTTGCGAAGCCTCGACATCGTTCTAAGTACACTACGCAACAACTCTAAAAAAACCTAACCACTCTCACCGACTAGAGCGGCTGGTGTACCACCGCGTCTTTACAGATTGTCATCCAAGGCGAATGAGATGTACGCACTGTGCAGTATCCTCAAGTACTGGTGTTTGGATAGTGTTAAGGAATTGCATGTAGGACAATCTTATAGCACATAGAGTGTTACGAACAGCATAAAGTCACTGGTAATTTACAATCGCTCGTTTCTGTTCTGTTATTCATAGTTCGGTTCCTGACGGAAATCCATATATTTATATTATATATAGAGAGAAATATCTGCTGGGAAAGGAATGGAAGTCTATATATGCATTCTTTCTTTCTCTATCTATTCCTTATGTATATTGGAGAAACTAGAAGGATGCTAAGCCTGCGTATCAAAGAGCTGGTAAAAGGCGTGGAAACATAACAATACCATTAGGGGGCCACAAGAATGAAAAGCATGATGGAAATGAATTTGAAATGAAGTGTACGATATTAACCCACGAGAGAGAAATATCTGCTAGGAAGGCATTAGAAGCTCTATGTGCTATAAGATTGTCCCACATGCAATTCCTTAACACTATCCGCACACTAGTACTTAAGGGTACTGCACAGTGCGTACATCTCATTCGCCTTGGGTGACAATCTGTAAAGACGCGGTGGTACACCAGCCGCTCTAGTCAGCGAGACTGGTCAGTTTGTTTTTTTTAGAGTTGTTGCGTAGTGTACTTAGAACGATGTCGAGGCTTCACAAGGAGAAACGAGATTGTGATGGGATATGCATAGCATCAAAGACCTCGAACCATTTTCGAGCTTTTGATAAAGACGAAGTTGTCGAGACGTCAGGTCAATAATAAAGTTTTACTAAAACCTCGTTGGCATAACAAGAAATCATGAATACAGATCTCAAAAATTAGCTCTGTTGAAGGCAGTTCACGTAGTCCTAATTTCGTTAGTTGGTTGTTTTATAATGATAGATCTGGAAGATACAACGTGTTCGCTTTTGCAGTCAGCAGTAGCAAATCATCTGCCGCATGTTCGAAGCAGTCAGCTGTGAAAGACGCAGACCACGGTCAATACGCACCTAAGGTTAAGGAATTAACTGAGCAAATTAAGCAAGCAGCAGGTAAAATTTAAAAAGTAAATAACGTGTTTTCTTAGCATTAATCATAGCAAATTTAGAACAAAAGCAAGCAAACACCGAACGCATGGTGGCCGCGGTAAACGAAGTCAAGAAACTTGAGGTTGAGTTAGACAGAGCCGGGCAAAACCTCGCTCAAATTCAACAAAAATTCTCTGATCATGAAGCAGTTGTTGCTGTGAGTTTTTTACCAATAGAATGAAGAAAACGATCTTAAAACAGATCATAAATATCGAATATAATAATAATAAAACGAAAAATAAATAATATGAAAACAGTAATGACGTCAGCTCGTTCATGCTACAAGGAATGTCATTTTAGGAGCTGCGTGTTCGCGCAAGAAAACTTCAGGAGCAGTTATCTATCGCTCGAGAAGCGGATCGTAAACGTAACGGTATATAACGTGATGTTTAGTGAACTGTAATCATATGTGTATGCACGAATTCGTCAGATTAATCAACGCGTTTCTCGAAATAAAGTCTGAAAATTAGACATTTTCTTGTCTATTGACCATGGTTATAGCTGCTGCAATCCGTAGAGAGTTCGAAAGGAACTTTTGATTTCTTTAAAATCTCTCCAAATTTCGCAGGACGATACGAATTTGTTCGGTTTTGTGGAGTAGTGTATTGATGGCGTTCGTTTAGGTCACATATTCAACTTGACCTTCTTATCTTTATAGATTACATTAAAAGTTCTGCACCAGGGGTCAGTTGGTTTAGCCTGAATTGTATTCTATAAATCAAAGAAACTAAGAGTTTTTAGTTTTTGGCTATGCAAAAGCAATGCAAAAGAAAAATCGCTGAAGCTAAAGTAATACAAAAAAGTTGAAAAGTTCGATTTTCAATGAGCCTCAGCATAGTTGAATGTCTCATTGGTTTTGATAAGCTGCACACGAGGTTTTTAAATAATTTTATTGGCTAACGTTTACGCAGAATTGCCTTCTTCAGAGCCTGAAATGAGCGATTCATTTTACAATTTAAACGACCAAACCTCTCTACAACTAAACTTAAAAATTCTATGCGCCTAGCATGACCGCTGACTGATAGATCACGACGGCGAATAGTTCGACTGTCTCATTCGGATCAGAAGAACAATTCGAAATATGGCGCGAGTTCCCGCGTTATCCACAGACATTTGCCCTTGCGGTTTATTTTAGGGTTTTCAGCTTGGATTTCAGCTTCGATTTTTTTTCTTGCAGAATGAGGTCGCATTCACATCAGTGTCATAATTATCCTTCCTTAGCATGAAATGAATGTGGTACTGGGTGTCCGCCTATGCTCTAACACAAAGAAAATCGTCTACCGTTTGAGGATGTCTGGAGCAAAGCATGCGCTCAGACAATTTGCAATAGTATTGCCCATGTTTGATTGTTTTTGAATAGTGTTTAATTGATTTTCGTGAGCTGTGGCCAGAATTGGTATTGATCTTCGTTTGTTAAACAACAGCTAACGTTTCGGCGTTATCGCCTTCAGAGCCTGGAAAAAATCAAAGCCATCAGTGAATTATCCTCTCAAGCACCTCATCACCCTACAGAAAGAATTCAAACGATAGGTAAACTAAAACAGCAACAAATCAGCTAGTGTTTACCTCATTTACTAGATGTGGTTACGTAACAGACTACCAAGTAGCACAACTATGAGTCACAAGGGTTTTTATAGGGACCTGACGGCCCGACCCGTAGATCAAAACCCGCATGAGTCTTGATATGGGGATAGTTCGGTTGTGGTCGCAATGCACTGATCCTTCCTGTTCATTTTTGGACATTTGGCGGTGATCAAAAATGCCACTAGTGTTCTGCGTGGTGTGATCTCGGACTCGTAAGACAGTACACCAACTTCTACCTCTACTTCGGAGCTTCGGAGACATATTCTACGGTGTGCTCCGAGTGGGATGGAGAATTTAGATTTAGAAGATCTGTTGTAGGTAACATGTACAGGACGGCGGTAAGAGTGGCATCGAGTACCCAGGAGAAGACATGGTCTGTCAACTTGGCTCATAAAGTGGCTATATCCAATGGGTACCTGGAGACTGTAAGTCGACAAGCGCGACATCCTCCCCAGCACGATCCAGCGTATTGGATGGCCCAGAAAAGATCCCCGTTCTGTCTACCTTACATATCTGATGATGTGAGCATAGCGGTACGGAGCTGTCTACGAAAGTCTAAAGAATGACATGAGGGTTGTGAAAATACCTACAGCGAACCTCAACGGATCAGCTGGTATATAATCGTGCGTATAACCGACTCTGCACAACCTCCAGCAGCGTGGTTTGCCCTTATGGCAGAGAAGGTGACTGCATGGTTACAGGAGTGGTGTCGTATCACGTGCAGGTTGTGCGGTGACGATCATATAGAGGAAACGGGACGCCCGTTGTGTATTAGGGTCAAGGAGCATCTGGATGGACTCGCAAAATCTAAACTCTCCACCCCACTCGGAGCACACAGTACAATATGTCATCAAAACTCCGATGTAGAGGTAGAAGTTAGTATACTATCTTATGAGTCCTAGATCACAGCACGCAGAACACTAGGCAATTTGGATCACCGCCAAGTCCAAAAATGAACAGGGAGGATGAGTGCATTGCGATCACAAACGAACTATCCCCATATCAAGACCTATGCGGATTTTGATCTAGGGCCGTCAGGTCCCTATAAAAAAATCTATGTGACTCATAGTTGTGGTACGTAGTGTTCTGTTGCGTAACCAGATCTGGTAAAGAGGTAAGTACTAGCTGATGCTGATGTTTGAGTTTATCTATCGTTTGAATGCTTTCTCTTGGGTGATGAGGCGCTAGAGAGGATAAATCACTGATGGCTTTGATTTTTTCCAGGTTCTGATGAAGGCGATAACGCCGAAACGTTAGCTATTGTTTAATAAAGGAAGATCAATACCAATCTTGGTAACAGCTCAAGGAAATCTATTAGAAACTTCCAATAGGCCACCTTTCCTCCAGATTTGTTCATTTGAGGACCTATCACACTGGCTTTTTTGGTTCCTATCCTTCTCATTCGGTACAATGAAAATTTGCGATTTTGACACGATGAATGATTGCCGATGTAAGTAATCGAACACGCTGATTCCGAGTACGACAATTTATTTGGACAAAAACATTCTGAGAATGATTAGAACAGTGAAAAGACTGTTAGGATCTCTTCTTACTTCCGTCAGACTTGAACTCAATTATACTGATTAGTTTTTGAACTGTAGTTTCACAAAAATAAGCAGTGAACTACTGCTCAACCACCAAATGGAGGATCCAATCGTGCTGAAAACAATTTTCTATCAGTCTATTTTCAACGAACTCTTCCTAAAAGACGTGAGTTAGAACCTCATTGTAGCCGAGAGCACATCGTCGAAGAAAATCGGCTCGAGGCCATTTCTACTCCTCCGAATTGATGCAATGACCACGTTTCTATCACTTAGGAATTATTGGGATATCTCCTAGATAGATATGTGGCATATGGCATCCTATATCTTATTTTTCAAAATTAAGGAAACCTTTTACTAATGTAAAGCGTACTCTCCTTCGTTTTCAATAATCTCTTGGCAGAATTGCGGATGTCAGAAATACACGAATATGCACAATATATGAATCAGCGCAGTGACATCTAGAATGCGCTGATAGAATATCTAATCTTTGAAGGACACCTTATTATGAATATTTTAAAGAGTAGCAGACAGAGACATCAGAGATATGCAGCATTTCTCACTTGCTACTCGACTAAAACATTGGAGCGACTTCCCCCGAGGGACCAGGGATGGGACTTGATGAAGTCACAAAATAGATTTCTCACCTGGTCCTCAGTCTTGAACATTTTTCATCAGTGCAACTGGCTGAAAAACCTGTAGTCAGAGGATGCGAGGTCCGGCCATTAAACAAGCTGGTACAAGCTCACCAATTAGTCAAAGTTTTGCAGCTCGGAATGGGTCAAGCTTGTGTAGTCAGTCATTGTTGTCGTGAGCAGAGCAAAAAGCAGTTTTTGCCGCCCGCATGCACGAATGACGTTTTCCTTCAGCTTCTGCAGTTGGGCAACGTGGGTGCGTTCTTTAGTAACTGCTCCTTTGGACACGAGCTCCTAGTGATTTTGACTATCGACGGGCTGTCATCGCCTGACGCAATTAGTCGCATCTTCGCCGAGGTTTAGGTTTTTTAGGTTTTTTTTTTCTTCTTTTCATCTTGCCGCCATGTTGTTTTAGTAAAGGCTTTCCGCGGGTTCTTGTCCTCTTTCGTTTTTTCAAACTCTTTCGCTCTTGACCTTCATTCGTTTTCGCGGTCTTTCTGCAGTTGACGACGCAGCTTCCTTCTCAGACGCTTTTCCTGACTGAAATACCCAGAGCTGCAGGTGGGCCATCAAAAATTATACGTGGATTCTTTTTCCGCACCTGCAAAAGCAAATTGCTTGCACGACATTAAAACCAGAAGCGTTTCTTTTTGCGGAGTCTGGATACACTTCGTGAAGAAGTCTGCATCGCAAAACTTTTTCGTCCTCTTTTCGTTTCGAATTTTCGTCCTCTGCGATCCCGCAGTCGTACACAGGCGTATCTGGACGACGATGAGCCAAATTCCTTCACCAGGTTGTTGTAATCCTTCCTCACAGCTATCGCGCAACCATCTACGTTCCCCTCATCAGTATCGCCGTAGTATGTGGTGTAGCTTTCGGTGCTGATGGCGGGCCGATCTCTCATGTGTGTTTCCTGCACAGAAATATATCGCAGAAGGTTAGGGAGGGGGGTTTGTTGGAGCTCATTCAACAATGTTCGGCAGTTCAGAAACGAGCGGTTATTGCCAAAGATTCCATGCTTGCTTCAGGCAGTTGTCTTTTCAGGTTGTGGGCATTGATGATGTGCTGGACGACAGCACGTTGTTGTAATGTATAGGATTCTTCCGCCTTATAACAGTGCAGATTATATAACTCGCTCCCAATGGGTACACTCAAATGTCTCATTACGTCTAGTGAAAGCGAGGCCAATACGAACAAGTAGGTATCAGAGCTGTACACGCGGTCCCGCGAGCTCCTATTACTATATGTTATTCCCAAATCACCATCAGCAGGAGAGCACCTTTTTAGGAGGACGTGGAGATATCTTGAAACCTCATCCTGATAAATCCATAGTGAAAAGTTTTTGTACAAGAATCATTTTCCATCTTTAGCGATGAGCGTACAAAAAAAGCCGAGTCTCCTTTTGAAGGAGAGAATAAAGAGGGCTTCTGATCCACCCTCTTTCAACTAAGAGTGCCGATAGCGCGTAGGGTTTCTTTTGCTTCCGCGTTTCTGGACAGTGCCAATATTCGCTAAGCTACACGCAAGAGTGGAATGATGGAAGCTGCTGGATCGCCAACTCTCCAGTAGGAGGATCAACAGCATCCCATAGGTTGTCGATGCTCACTTTTAGTGGTCGACCTAACCGCTCAGAATCATCTAACAAGTAGTCGTAATTTTCGAATCTGGTTAACCATGCACAAAAAGAGATGACACCACTGGACTAAATTCACGTGGGTCTTTGTGTCCTAAAGAAAGATAGAAAACGAGGATGCAACGAGTGGGTGGGTTAGGTATGGATGGTGCTTGTCTGCCATACTAGCGTGTAAGGTGCAAATCGATGAGTAGCAGTGAATGTAGCGAATACCAGAGAGTCCAGAGCACTCACAACATCTTGTGAATCATACTTAGATACTTAGATGGGCCGCCTACACTAGATTTGCAGGCCCAAGCATCTTTTCCACTCTTTTCGTTCGCTCGTCATTGTCATCCTAGATGTTCTCAAGTTTCGTGGGTGACTTTGACGAGGTCCTTCAGCCGTATCCAGCTGTGCTCTCAGCTGGCTTATCCATGCAGCGAATACATCACCCCAACTCGTTGTCCTGGAGGTCTCCTTGAGGGCGTTTAGCATCTCTTAAGATCCACTCCAGCGTTCTTTTAGTAAATCTATCATCGATTCTTCTCGTAATGTGACCAGCTCAACTATGCTTTGCTTCCGATATATTCTGCTGGCTCCCAAAGGCGGGACACTGCTCGTAAGACGGAGCTGCGAAGATCGGCTAGGTATTTGTATGCCCCGGTTAAACTTCAGGAGGCTTCCCTCAAGGCTCTGTGGATGGTGAGAAGCCTACTAGACGTGACAGCGGTGTCACTCTACGTCTCCATTGCATAACAAAGAAAAAGTGTCGAGTCGAACAAATGGACCCTTCAAGTTGTATTCCTCCGTCTTCGCAGAAAGCATTCCTCATCAACTGTGCATTCTTTCTGTTTATTTGATGGTCTATAGACTTACAGAACAATCTATAGGAGGACTTCTCTGTGACTTTGTGTTTAAGTCCCTGATAAATACGTTTGTTTTCTCTTATTGGTATCTGTACTTGAAAAATAACGTTGTCAAAACGAAAGAATGGCGAAGCGGTTGCCCTAGTGCTCAATAAAGTAGTTACAGAGACAGAAAAAAGCGTTGGATTTGCATAGTAACCAGATCTTATGGAACCTAAGCAATTAACGACCAAAAGATATTAAACATTTTGCCGACGCGTTCTTTTCCTATCTGCAATTTTAGGTTTGAGAACAAACGCTCAGAGCATATTCCTCAAACAAATAAGACGAATAAACTTACTAATACGACAGTAATACTACTAATTCCTTTAAAAAAAGGATAAATTGTCTGGCGTTAATCATTCCGCTTCGCAATTTTTCGGTGCTGACATTGTTCCCTCCCCACAAGAATCCCTAATGACATAGGGCAAATGTTTGTGTTTTTTTCCTCTCTCCGTTAGCAGAACATGCATCAGATATCTATCTAATTAGGTACAGCAAAGTTCCCTTTAGTCAGAGTCAAGCGTCTGATTGGGATTTTCCCACTTGGGGTTCTTAAAAGTAGATGGTTAAAAGGGAGTGTACGGTGGTGGGGTAGGAGTGAATGAAGGACATCATGTAAACCAGGACAAAATATTATGTAGCGTTGGATGATCACGCACATTATAAAATGTTATATTAATATAATATTAAACAACTACATAAATTGGAGAATATTATATTTAGTTTCATGCGTAGGACGAGATGGAAGCCCCAACATTATGTTCTCGTGCAACGAATTGACAGTGTAACAAAGACCTCGTAGGTTTGACACCTGACTGTGTCAAATTTTTGCAAAAGAATCAGAAAATTGACATCACTTCTAAAAAATGAAGAATTTAATTATGTGTAGTGATCAGAAGTTTAAAAGGGGATTAAAGGGAACTTAGTGACCAAAAATCTCAGATTCTGTGCAGACAGATAGACCTGGAAAGTCGCCCATAACTTCGTGATAAGAGGACTGAGAGAAATATTTCTTTGATGGGACAAAGATGGGAAAAATTGCATTTTTTCCATCTTTGTCCTATCAAGAATTTAGAAAAACGGCGAGGCCCTCAAAATATGTACATATATTGATGCGGCATCTGATAGATGAAATCCTCGGCTATCTGGGTGATTTTCAAGAAGGCGGTACACCTTCTTGAAAATCACCCAGATATTCGGATAGAGGGACTTGCAAAATATTTGTGTGCAAGCCTTCTCCTTCCAGGACTCTGTGGTTCCCTCAAACTTTAGATTGGAAAACCCGAAGAAAAGTCGAAAAATCTGAAATTTTTTCCATCTTAATTCCAAAGTGACTAGGAGGTGGGAAAAGGCAGCGATATAGCTGTTTCATAAGGTAAACCTTCTTCTCTGAAAACCACCTGAAATGATTCTTTTGGTCCTCTTATGACGAAGTTATTTGTGATCTCCCAGACAACGATGTGTACAGAATCTGAGCTGCTAAAAACTACTTATAATCAAATTCCTCATCTTTGAAGAGTATTTTCGAGTTTCTAACTGTTTTACAGAAATCTGACTCCGCCGGGTGTCGAACCTACTGCTGTCGAACCAAGCTCTCACTGTTATCATGTCAACACGTTCCACATTTTCAGAACAATGCTGGAGGTTCCTGTTGTTCCATATTAACCTTGCCCTGGGCGTAGGTTGGAAGATGTATCAAATCGTGTTTGTAACCAGTCTATCTTTAACTGTGCAACCAGTCTATCTTTAAGTATATGAGAAAAAAAGCTGTGAGAGGAAAACGCAACAGGTATGATCAAGTCTATTTCGTATGCTTTGCAGACGTTATCGATAAAAGTTAAGCCACAAAGTAACAGCAGAGCTCAAAGTAACTCCCATTTGAGGTAACGTGTGCTGTGGAGAGCGGTTAATCCTACACATACAATCTGTATGGCCTCGTCAACAGATCCCAGCAACAGTGCGAGCGGAATTCCTCTAAAGTATAAAATTGGAGTACCACTCGCTATCGTGTTTCTCTTTCTCTGTGCTGTTGGAATAGGTAGGTTTGTTTAATTCTTTCCAATAAATCCACAGTACTATTTCCATTGAATCAAATTTTCAGCTTTCCTGGCAACTCGATACGGTAAGTATTCCGTCAAAGTAATCAAATTAACAGGAGAATCAACAAGGTATCATGCAGCAACAGCGAAGAACGGTCAAGCGAATTCCGAACCCTCAGATTGTGGAACAGTAATGTCAATGAAATCCAGGCAGAATTTACTACACTGGCATAACAAATATCGATCAATTGTTGCTAAAGGAGAATATGAAATTACCACGCAAAACGGGAAACTTAGAAAGCTCCCGCCAGCTAAGAGAATGCCACAGCTGGTCAAATCTTTTTCTATGTATTCTATCATATTGTCATCACATTAGTTACTGAACTTTAGAAATACAACTGTTCGCTTGAAGAGTCGTCCCTAAAGTGGGCGAACACCGTTCAATGCGTAATGAAGCACTCCCACTACCCTGGCGTGGGCGAGAATCTGTTTGGTATAACAGGAGAACATACTCAAGAAGAAACCGCTAATGTAAGCCGAGTATCCGATGTTTAGGTTGCCGCAAAGGTAGTATCACTTTTTGGCCTTCATCGAAAACATTGAGAGCGTTGGGTAGGATTCTAACTTAATCGATTAAGCTAAGAACAACTGTCATCAACGCACTTCTTCGGATGCAAGTAGTAACTACCCAGTAACATTGTCTGTTCCAGTAGAATTCAAATTTTCGGAAAATTCGCTCGAGAAAGGCGCTTAGAGCATTCGTTCGTTTTTTTTTCTGGAATCGGGACAGCTAGAAGTTGTTGAGATGCTCGAAAGAAGAGCAGTCAGTAGATTAAACGCCGGCAAGTAAAATAGGAAAGGGCGAGCAGGGTTTGGTCTTACAAATTTCCTAGCTTAAAGGCAGCATACCACGACTCTGGGGTGGTACGGATTGCAGATGGAGTATCCGTATACGGGGTCGTAGATAGTGGATACCGGGGTGGCTCCGCTTTCGCCTGAATCACTGCAAGCAGTCCGAATTGATTTTCGAAGAAGGCGGCGCAAGGAGCGTTACAATAGATGGCGTCGTACAAGACAGCATTTTGGAGGCGGCTGGTCGCAGTGATGCAGGGAGAGATGAGCGGAACTACCCCCGTCGCCATAATCTACGACCCCGTATGCGGATACCTGAAATCCACACCACCTCAAAATCGTGGTATGCTCCCTTTGAGCAACACCGGCAGTTTTGTGGGTGGGATTTATTGCGCAAAAAACGACATTTTTACAATCGATCATCTAACACCGCATACGCTAACATTTTTACGATTTACCTAATACATTTTCATGAGGAGTTCCGGTGATCGCCACTTTACAGACGGCTACAAAGCCATGGGCTGATGAGATAGCAAAGTATGGAATATCAGCATTGAACGAATATAGAGATGAAATAGGACATGCAACACAGGTGAGCGGGGGGAGGGGAGCAAAGCTAAAATCACAGGAAGTCTGAAGTCCGGCTTTACCCGGACATTCAGACTGGTTTCGAAATATTTTGACAACGAAAATATCTCCAATGTGGCAATACCCTGCACTGGATAATCATCCTCAAACCAATAACGCGAACACAGTAAGCGAAAAGATTCAATGGATAACAATAAAGTCAAGGTCGCTTTCCACCAACTGTTTTGAGCTCTACGGTAGAAAAATGCTCCATTTCCATCTTTAAAAAAGTGTGGGGTTTTCACAGGTATTGTGGGCGGAGACACTGACAGTGGGTTGCGGAATCAAGAAGTGCAGCAATGGTTGGACTATGGCTGTGTGCCAATACTATCCACCGTAAGTAGGGAATGTGAAACCTGGATACTGGTAACGAAACGATTATTTTCCAATTTCAGAGGAAACGGCATTGGTTCACCGATGTACAAAGAAGGGAAGACATTGTCTGAGTGCGGTTTAGAAGGAAGAAACGAGGTCCCTCACTTTGAAACTGGACTATGTGAACTGTTGTAATGAAATGAGAACGGAATATTAAGTAAAGATCTAGCGAACATCTAGTTATTTATGTCGAGTAATAAAGAATAAAAGATATAGTAATAGCATATAAAATAATAATAATAATAATAATAATAATATATTAGTATATAAAAGATATAGTAGTAAGAATACTTTGGCTAGTGCTTTCAAATTGTACTTATATTATATTGGTATCGAAGGACTGTTTGAAGCTGAATTTTGAATATTTTCCAAATGTAGGACTGATGCACTAGAAAAGAAAACTATGAAATTTTTTCCTTCTATTTATAATAAAAAAGAGGGAGAAAGCATTGTTAGAGAAACAGATTTCCAATTCTACAAGAAATGCCACTACTAATAATTTTCATTGATTAGTGAAGGGGAGCGAAGCGAACACCACAGAAAGTCTGAAGTCTGGCATTAGCTGGATATTCAGGCTGGTAAATTACTATAGTACAAGTTGTGAGGGTAATGAAATACAGAACAAAGTGTTTCAGATGTACCTGGCTAAATAAAAATTTTGATCCTCCTATGAATTTGACTTGCTGCCATAACCATTAAATCTGAGCAACGCAATTTTTTTATTGTTTTTTTTTGTATTATTGTTTTATATAGAAGAGATAGAACTAATCAGATCCAACTTTGTATTGAGTAATAATAGGCCTCGGGAGATAAACTTCATTTCTTTCATAGCTCGAACATTGCTTCGACACTCCTTCATTGCAACCAATCAAGTACATCACGTACTCCATTGAAAATGCACCAAATGCACGAACTCACTGCCAGACGATGGTGCAAGAAGATTTATCTCTGTTTTTATTGTGACTGTCATGGATCGGTCCCCCACGAATGAATGATTTTAGGGTTTAGAATTTATAGAACACTTTTCTCATACGACTTTCCTATTGAAATTGAATTCAATGAAGAACTTTTTTTATTATCACCAAAAAAGCAATTTTGGTGCTGTTACTGAGCAAAAAAGACATCTGCAGCCGGTTTTAGAGCTAAAATTATTGTGAAGTAGAAATTTCTGAATTCCGAAGTAAATCGTCGAGAAAATTTGCACTTAAGGGTTTTCTCATTGCTCTCAAAACATAGCACCAAATTTTTCAGCGGCGCTTCCGTAATCTCGCAACGAGAAAAAAAGCTCAGATTTTCAGCTCGCTTCAGAATATGAATGACTTCGAACAAAGTCGAATCACTCATCTCATGGCCTATAGAATAAATTCGGTCTCAAGTATGTTGTAAAGGGGGAATTTGCTATAGGAATTCATTCTCACTTTCTCCCTAGTGGTCTTCTGTTCTCTCGAGAGCCAGTTGAGAAAATGTTGAAAAATTTGCTGAAATTCTTAAATTTTTTTCAGCTAGTTTCCAAAAAACAAACCAGAGGGTCTCTGAAAAAGAAATTATAAGCGTTCCATAGTGCGAATCTTCTTTTACAAAAAGCCGACACACTTCTCCTCCTCTATCTCTTCTTCAGATCCTTATTCATGTTTTCTTCAGCCCTACAAATTCCGGCCAGTACAGCAGTAATTTCCAACAGAGCTTGGGCAAATCACTAAAATGGCATCTAAATAATATTTAAATGCGGCGAACATTGCTTTTAACACAATTTCAAGAAAACTAATGGTGAAATGTTTTTTACAGTAATTTTTCCGATTTTGCAAAAATTAAGATTTCGGCGGAGATCGACCTACTCATTGTCTGTAATCACTTTCACTGAGTAAAATTGTGCGAAGCAAGTAGAAAATAGTGAGAATATGCTTTTAGAATGCGTTCTGTATTGGTGGTTTTTCCCACTCTGCAAAATGGAAAAACTACGGTGAGGATCGAACTTTTAACCATTCGACTTTATTGTAGATGAACAAAATTGTGCCCAAGTAGTAGGAAATGGTGTGAAAATGATTTTAAAAAGTTTTTTCTGTCGTCTCATTTTGCAAAAATAAAATTGAAAAAAAATATCACTGTCAAAAGGAGAATTGGGTTTTCGAATACACGTTGAGAGTTTCATTAACTTTTCAATTTATATGTGTACATATGTACTGACACACTTCCAATCCTTCCAGTGAGCTATCAGTGATGTCTGTCATATAATATATTTTTAATTATTTGCAGAATTTTATATCAATATCCATTATAGTACTATTTACTAGTATTTACTATATTATAACATTTCGATTTATTTATTAAGCACACAATTGGTTTTTTTTTTTTGAATCTGTTTATTATAACCAATTTCTCATGGTTTTATGAGTGACTATACTAGAAAGAATGAGATGACGTGGTCGGTTTCTGGAAGGTCTTCTCAGAAGAGGCAGTTTGAACGCATCACCCCCCGAATCTGGGATGGTGCGAGTTTCAGGTGGGTTATGCCGCAGTCGCTATTTTCTACAACGAGTGCGACTGGAGCGCGCCAGCCTTGAGCACACGCCGCATCTTCCGGGCCGTTTTTTTACGGCAATTAGGAAGAAATGGGCGGAATCACCCTTCTCACCACTACGACCCACAGACTATAGACACAACCCATCTGAAACCCACACCACCCCGGATTCGTGAGGTGATGCCTTTAAGCTGCATCTCTAGGTCAACCAAACCCGAACAATCTTGGACCGTCAGAAGATGTGCGGTGTAAGGTGGAACACCCTAACAAAGCGACCACCGATTCCGTAGAACAAACTACGACTAGCTACTTTTTTTGTATTCGTTATTTTTCACATTTTTTCGAAGGCAGTAAAAGGTGTTCTCGGCTAAGGATGTGAACTAGACCACACATTGGACTAAAATTTTGCAAAGTTTCCGCCCAACAGAATCTTCTAAAACTGACTATGAAATTAGTCAGTTTCGAAGAAGTTGGTTCTAAAAGCATGTGAGTTTCAACCGATTTTCATGCATTGTGATGTGGACTGTCCAAGTGAGATTTAGTCAATTCTTCTCTCTTCAAAACCTTCATTCCAAAAAAAAATCTTTGAGAAATTCACATAGATGCATCATTCTGAAAATCACGCTTATGCCAGGAACACATGTCAATTTTGCCACAACCGTCAGGAATTTAGTTAACTACGACGTACTTTCACATCGAGAAATATGCTCTCAATTTCCGACTACTGTGTGCAAAAGTAAAAAAGGAAAAAAAGGAGGTTGATGACAATTGGATTTGTGCGGAGTTTTCGCATACAAAAGGTGCTCTGCCATGGCGGTACCAGTGAGTATGAATGCGAATTTAGATCAACTTGAGAGGATCGGATCCTAGCGCAGCTATGGCTCAGCATTTCCCATTTAATTACGTTTAATATTGAAACACACGGAACGTGACATGCTATGTGTACGGTAAGTATTAGAGAGGGAAGAGGTGACAATAGTAATGAAAATCCGAAGTGTGGAATGTGTTGTTCACGTAAAATTCGATGATAACATTCCTGTTACCGCTATTTTATTGAGAGTACAACAGCTTTGAATGATCTTTCCATTGCGGCCATAGAAAAGCTCGTTTCAAAAATTCAACAACAGAAACGTCGCTATGCAAACATTTTTATTTTGCAAGTTTCTTCCGCACGAAGAAACCTCTGCCAAATAGTTTTCTATCTCATGAGAAGATTGTACGCATCAGAGTAAGCCTTGCGGAGAGGCCCCTGGCAGCATCGGCGTAAGTCAAACTGACTATTGCTGTAGTAATCACGAGTACATGTAGCATCAGATTCTTCATGGTTTTTTGCTAGATATCTGAAAAAGTACTGAAAACAGGTAGATTGAAATCTGGGTATGAACATCAACTAACGTCTATTCTAATTCCCATTCTTTGGATTCTAGTAACTAGTAATAAAAATAAGAGTGTCGATGTTCACTGCTTGGGCAGAGTTTTACTGTTCAGTAAGTTAAGCGAAATTTTACAAGAAAACCCGATGTTCACAGATGGCCGTGACTTGCTCAAAGAAATCAAATGTTTTACTATCAAAGAAAAAAGTTTGCATTGCATCTCGCTCATTTAACATTCACGGCTAAGAACAAGATATCTATATGCTGTAGCATCGCATACAGCAGCTGTAGTGTACAAAAACTGTGCAAAGAGTTTTCATTGTGGCCTATCATCAAATCAACACAGGACTATCGCTGTACTTTGGAGAGCAACTAAAGACATGCTTATGTAATTCGGAAAGTAAATTACAGCGACGGTACTATTACGTTCGTCTCACGCAACTCTCGTTCGGTCTCTCTATTAATTCTCATGATGTTTTCTATGTCTGGGTGTTTTCTCCTCTTCTCTGCGGAAAAAAGAGGCAAAAACGGATATCTATTTCCGTATATTTCGAGGGACTTTTTATGGTTTACCAACCATCGTAATGGTGGTCACTAGATTCTTCGTAGAACAGTTAATGTTTATCCCTCGCGTAGAAATCATCTGGAAATGCTGATTCGTCTCCTTCCCCGATTTTACCTCGTCTCACCTCCAAGACATCTGTTAAAATCTGCTCGACCCTAACTTTCTTCACCCTTCAACCAGTCTCAACGTCAGGCTAACACCGGAAATCAGACTTCTTGTGGCGCTCGCTTCGCCCAATAGAAAATTAATCAATGGGAATTAAAGACAGTGACACTTCCTGAAAAATTAAATTTGTAAATTGTGGCACCGTCATTGCAGATCATCTTCTATACACGAAAAGAGTAGCAGTGAGTGTAGCGAATACCCGAGGAGTCCGGAGCACTCACAACATCCTGTGAATCATGCTTAGATGGGCCGCCTTCACTAGATTTGCAGGATCAAGCATCCTTTCCACTCTTTTCGTTCGCTCGTCATTGTCATCCTAGATGTTCTCAAGTTTCGTGGGTGACTTTGACGAGGTCCTTCAGCCGTATCCAGCTGTGCTCTCAGCTGGCTTATCCATGCAGCGAATACATCACCCCAACTCGTTGTCCTGGAGGTCTCCTTGAGGGCGTTTAGCATCTCTTAAGATCCACTCCAGCGTTCTTTTAGTAAATCTATCATCGATTCTTCTCGTAATGTGACCAGCTCAACTATGCTTTGCTTCCGATATATTCTGCTGGCTCCCAAAGGCGGGACACTGCTCGTAAGACGGAGCTGCGAAGATCGGCTAGGTATTTGTATGCCCCGGTTAAACTTCAGGAGGCTTCCCTCAAGGCTCTGTGGATGGTGAGAAGCTTACTAGACGTGACAGCGGTGTCACTCTACGTCTCCATTGCATAACAAAGAAAAAGTGTCGAGTCGAACAAATGGTCACGGAGATCATGGCCCGTCAGTTGGTCCGTAGCTCTCATGGCGGGTGCTGTCCACATTGCTCTCATCCTTCTATTCAATTCTTCTTTCAAGTCGTTCTCCATATTCATAGAAAGTTCGAGGTGCACCTATGGCGAAGTTTCCACGATCTGTGATCCTTCAAGTTGTATTCCTCCGTCTTCGCAGTAAGCGTTCCTCATCAACTGTGCATTTTTCTGCTTTTTTGATGGTCTATAGACTTACAGAATAATCTATAGGAGGACTACTCTGTGACTTTATACTTAAGTACCCGATAAACACATTTGCTTTCTCTTATTGGTATCTGTACTTGAAAAATAACGTTGTCAAAACGAAAGAATGGCGAAGCGGTTGCCCTAGTGCTCAATAAAGTAGTTACAGAGACAGAAAAAAGCGTTGGATTTGCATAGTAACCAGATCTTATGGAACCTAAGCAATTAACGACCAAAAGATATTAAACATTTTGCCGACGCGTTCTTTTCCTATCTGCAATTTTAGGTTTGAGAACAAACGCTCAGAGCATATTCCTCAAACAAATAAGACGAATAAACTTACTAATACGACAGTAATACTACTAATTCCTTTAAAAAAAAGATAAATTGTCTGGCGTTAATCATTCCGCTTCGCAATTTTTCGGTGCTGACATTGTTCCCTCCCCACAAGAATCCCTAATGACATAGGGCAAGTGTTTGTGTTTTTTTCCTCTCTCCGTTAGCAGAATATCTATCTATGCATCAGATATCTATCTAATTAGGTAACAGCAAAGTTCCCTTTAGTCAGAGTCAAGCGTCTGATTGGGATTTTCCCACTTGGGGTTCTTAAAAGTAGATGGTTAAAAGGGAGTGTACGGTGGTGGGGTAGGAGTGAATGAAGGATATCGTGTAAACCAGGACAAAATATTATGTAGCATTGGGTGATTACGTACATTATAAAATATATAATATATTAATATAATATTGACCAACTACATAAATTGGAGAATATTATATTTAGTTTCAGGCGTAGGACGAGATGGAAACCCCAACATTATGTTTTGAAAATGTAAAACGAATTGACAGTGCAACAAAGACCTCGTAGGTTTGACACCTGACTGTGTCAAATTTTTGTAAAAGAATTAGAAAATTAACACCACTTCTAAAAGATGAAGAATTTAATTATACGTAGTGATCAGAAGTTTAAAAGTGGATTAAACGGAGCTTATTGACCAAAAAAGCACAGGTTCTGAGCATGTAGTTAGGTCTGGAGGATCGCCCATAACTTCGTGATAAGAGGACCGAGAGAAATATTTCTTTGATGGGACAAAGATGGGAAAAATTGCATTTTTTCCATCTTTGTCCTATCAAAAATTTAGAAAAACGGCGAGGCCCTCAAAATATGTACATAGATTGGTGCGGCATCTGATAGATGAAATCCTCGGCTATCTGGGTGATTTTCAAGAAGGAGGTACACCTTCTTGAAAATCACCCAGATATTCGGATAGAGGGACTTGCAAAATATTTGTGTGCAAGCCTTCTCCTCTGAGGACTCTGTGGTTCTCTCAAACTTTAGATGGGAAAAACCCGAAGAAAAGCCGAAAAATCTGAAATCTTGTCCCATCTTAACTCCAAAATGACTAGGAGGTGGGAAAAGGCAGCGATATAGCTGTTTCATAAGGTAAACCTTCTTCTCTGAAAACCACCTGAAATGATTCTTTTGGTCCTCTTATGACGAAGTTATTTGTGATCTCCCAGACAACGATGTATAAAAAAAGAATTTCGGTGGTTTTAGCTTCGCTCCTCTTCACTGATCAATGAAAGTTGATAGCAATGGTGTTTTCTGTAAAATTGGATTTGTGTTTTTTTAACAACGCTTTCCTTCTCTTGTTTATATTATAAATTACGGAATAAAGATTACGGAGTTTTCCTTCTAAACTCGTCAATTCTACATTTGGAGAATATTCGACCATCAGCTACAAACACTCCTTCGATGCCAGGATAATATAGATACAATTTGAAAGGATTACTCGAAGTATGGGTATTCCTCCTGGTTTCCTCCAACAATTATCACAGAATGATGTTTTAACATAAAATGAAAGACATCATCCTACTGATAAAGATAACGTTCCACGTCAGATCACATAAACATCTTGCTACTATTTAAGCATCCCTTTGCGTGCGTGCTTCCACTTTCTGAGAACGGCATGCTACAAACTTGAGGCGAACAAAGAGGGGAATAGGTACGCGGAGGAGTCATAAATGTGAAGAGCAAAGCGCCCAGTGGTCATGGCTATGAAAAGGCTCCAACCATTTATCTTTTGCGTCGTGCACACTAAGTTATTGCGCACCAATGACCGGGTCCACCAACGCCTGTGGATCCGTTGCACCCGATATTATAGCAATCTGGCGCCGGCGTACTAATCTGACGCCGTTGGACCCATCGTACCCCTTCTATAGGTACCTGGCGCCGGTGGACCCGTCGCACCCCCATCTATAGGTATCTGGCGCCGGCGCGCCAATGCGACGCCGGGTGGGCCCGTCGCACCCTTTTTTTCGAATTTCGTGACACACACACAGACACACAGACACACGCACACACACACACACATACACATACACCACACACACCACACACACACACACACACACACACACACACACACACACACACACACACACACACACACACACACACACACACACACACACACACGGACTAAGCTCGTCATTATATATCATGATCATAATCATGATTCTTCATCTTTGAGGAGTGCTTCCGAGTTTCTAACTGTTTACAAAAATTTGACTCCGCCTGGTGTCGAACCTACTACTGTCGAACCAAGCTCTCACTGTTATGATGTCAACACATTCTACATTTTCAGAACAATGCTGGAGGTTCCATATTGTCCTACGCCTGAAACTAAACATTATATGTAATCTAGTAATAATTAATATATAGTTAATTGTAATTGTTTAATATTACTTTTTGCAATATTTAATAATGTATGTACATACCTAATACTACACAGTGTTATGTCCTGGTTATCATGTTAACCTTCTCCCGCTTGACCCTGTGCATAGGTTGGCAGGTGCATCAAGTCGACACTGTGCAACAAGTCCATCTTTAAGTATTTGAGAAAAAAGCTGTGAGAGGTAAACACAACATTTAGATGTGATCAAGCTTGTTTCGTACGCTTGGCAGACGTTATCGATAAAAGTTAAGCCACAAAGTAACAGCAAAGCTGAAAGTAACTTCCATTTGAGGTAACGTGTGCAGTGGTAAGCGCTTAATCCTACACCTATAATCTGTATGGACTCGCCAACAGATCCCAGCGACAGTGCGAACGGAACCCCTCTAAAGTACAAAATTGGAGTGTCATTCGCTATTGTGTTTCTCATATTCTGTGCTGTTGGAATAGATAGGTTTGTTTAATTCTTTTCAATAAATCTACAGTACTACTTCCATTGAGTCAAATGTTCAGCTTTCCTGGCAGCTCGATACGGTAAGCATTCCGTCGAAGTAATCAAATTAACAGGAGGATCAACAACGTATCAAGCAACAACAGCGAAGAACGAGCAAACAGCAAGAGCAGCGAAGAACAAGCAAACAACAGGAGCAGCGAATTCCGAACCCCCAGATTGTGGAACAGTAATGTCAATGAAATCCAGGCAGAATTTACTACATTGGCATAACAAATATCGATCACTTGCTGCTAAAGGAGAGTATGAAATTACCACGGAAAAAGGGAAATTTAGAAAGCTCCCGCCAGCGAAGAGAATACCACAGCTGGTCAAACCTTTTTCTATATATTCTATCATATTGTCATCATATTGGTTATTTCTATGTATTCTATCATATTGTCATCACACTGGTTACTGGATTTTAGAAATACAACTGTTCGCTTGAAGGGTCGTCCTTAAAGTGGGCGAACACCATTCAATGCGAAATGAAGCACTCCGATTACCCTGACGTGGGCGAGAATCTGTTTAATACAACCGGAAAAATTACTCAAGAAAAAGCCGCTAATGTAAGCCGAATATCCGATGTTTAAGTTGCCACAAAAGTAATATCAATTTTTGGCCTTCATCTAAAACATTGTGAACGTCGGGTAGGAATCTAACTTCATCGATTAAGCTAAGAACAACAGGCATCAACGCACTTCGTCGGATGTAAGTAGTAACTACCCAGTAACATTGTAGATTAAAGGCCGGCAAGTAAAATAGGAAAGGGCGAGCAGAGTTTGGTCTTACAAATTTCCTAGCTGAAAGGCAGCATCCCACGACTCTGGGGTGGTACGGATTGCAGATGGAGTATCCGTATACGGGGTCGTAGATAGTGGATACCGGGGTGGCTCCGCTTTCCCCTGAATCACTGCAAGCAGTCCGAATTGATTTTCGACGAAGGCGGCGCAAGGAGCGTTAGGATAGATGGCGTCGTACAAGACAGCATTCTGGAGGCGGCTGGTCGCAGTGATGGAGCGGAACTACCCCCGTCGCCATAATCTTCGACTCCGTATGCGGATACCTGAAATTCACACCACCTCAAAATCGTGGTATACTCCCTATAAGCAACACCGGCAGTTTTGTGGGTGGCATTTATTGCGCAAAAATCGACATTTTTACAATCGATTATCTACATACGCTAACATTTTTACGATTTACCTAATACGCTGAATACATTTTCATGAGAAGTTCCGGTGATCGCCACTTTACGGATGGCTACAAAGCCATGGGCTGTTGAGATATCAAAGTATGGAATATCAACAATGTACGAATATACAAATGACATAGGACATGCCACACAGGTGAGTGGAGCGAATGCTGAGACATGCAATTTCAATATGAAATTGACCTAAACATTTGGACATATTTTGACAACAAAAACACCTCAAATGTGGCAATACGCAGTTATCAGTAATTATCCTGCACCGAGTAATCAGAGACGATCCTCAAACCAATAACGCGAACAGAGTAAACGAAAAGATTCAATGGATAACAATAAAGTCAAGGTCGCTTTCCACCAACTGTTTTGAGCTCTACGCTAGAAAAATGCTCCATTTCCATCTTTAAAAAAGTGTGGGGTTTTCACAGGTATTGTGGGCGGAGACACTGACAGACACTGACAGACACAATCAAGAAGTGCAGCAATGGTTGGACTATGGCTGCGTGCCAATACTATCCACCGTAAGTAGGGAATGTGAAACCTGGATACTGGTAACGAAACGATTATTTTCCAATTTCAGAGGAAACGGCATTGGTTCACCGATGTACAAAGAAGGAAATACATTGTCTGAGTGCGGTTTAGAAGGAAGAAACGAGGTCCCTCATTTCGAAACTGGACTATGTGAACTGTTGTGAGGGAATGAAAACGGAATATTAAGTAAAGATCTAGCGAATATCTAGTTATTTATGTCGAGTAATAAAGAAGTTCACGTCATCGATTAGCTCATAGTTATGCGTCTACGCGTTCTACTTAAATTCAGGATCACTTGAGGCTTACAAACAAGTGTGCAGCCTTGCAATAAATCGGTCGATGTTGCAGATTCGCCAAATCTGTTTTTATCCTCCCAGACCTCTCTTGCACCTGTTTTTCGATGGAGGAGCGTTAAAAGACTTGGTTGGGTCCATGACTGTTTCCAGTCATCGATCTAGTAGTATCGGCCTAATCTCTTACTAACAGCGTTATTAAAATTTTCCTTATGCTCTTCTACTCCATATACGATTTCGTTAGATCATACAGAAAATCGAATATATCTCCGCTCTACTCTTCTAAACACCTCTTCATAATACAAAATATCATTACCGTTCGAGCGGTTAAGAGATATTGAAGCAAAATTCATAGGAAGCAGCTCTCGGAGAAATTATTTTAATATATTATTACAGTTGATCATCGTAGGCTAGAATTGCTCATCTACTAGCAAGTACGGTGCAGCTGAACCTTGAGCTGGACCCCACCCAGAATATCAAAAAGAACACAAAGCAGACTCGCACATTTCTGCCCATTTCTTGGATTTTCCGTGATCCCGCGCAGCTTAGAACTCTGTGCAACTCAAAGTTTTGAGTTTCTAGGACAGAGTAGACGGTAAAGATTCGCAGCGGATTGTTGCCATCGAATTTGTCTGTGGTGAGTTCCTCACAAATCAGGTAAATAAGAAGGTAAAACAGGTTACTTCAGAGTCCGTAGCCTTTGGCTTTGGGAGGACAAATGTGAACAATCACATACCATCAGTGGCTTCTTTTATAAGTCGTGCAATCCGACGTCATTTGGTTGGTTTGCGCGAACTCGGTGCAACGCCCCTTCGCTGCGAGACCTAGTCGCTTGTTGCAGAAACATTAGCAGTACTAAGATGAGTGAAGACGTATTCTCGCCGGTTGATGTGTTTGTCCGCGAACAAATTTTTATTCTATCCAACCACATTTTCCCGCTGGAGCTCGTTTACCTCACTGCAAATTCTTCTGGGTACAGGCCCTGTTATCCTGCTGTTCACGTCTCTGACCAAAGGTACGTACGTGAGCTCCAGCTTCGAAAAGAAGTCGTTTTGGATATTGTTGGAAAAAAGAATGATGTCGGGAAAGGGCATTGCTGAAAGGCTTGACATTAGCAATGGAAAATGTGTTACAGCAAATAATTTCAAAAAGAAATTGAATTTTGATTTTCAAATTACAACTGATTGCATATTCCTATGATAGCGAATAGTTTTAATGGATTTGAAACATAACAATGTTTTGAATGGTATAATCAGCAAAATTTTTAGAAACACTTAGGCGCCAAACTGATTACATAGTTATAGATGCTAAAAACGGAGACATCTTCAGATATAAGCTGTAGTCATCACAACCAATCCATCATTCAGCAACTTCTTTGCTGCTGAAAGCGTCACTCGGTTGGTTCCAACTCATTCATTCACCATCTACACGCATCATTCGTTCATACTCCGAAATCGTTCTTAAGGTCAGCATACCACGAATCTCACGTGTTGAGGAAATATGCGGTAAGCGAGCTAGAGGTGGAGTTGCAGAGGTGGGATCCGGGGCGGTTCCGCTCATCTCTCCTTAAAATCCGTAAAAAAACGTAGTAGAAGACGCCGTCCCTTACCGCGATATCAGTTGCGTGCGCCGTCGCCGAAAATCAGTGATGTCTTCTCGCCAGCCTATTCAAGTGAAACCAATTAATAGGCTGATGGCGACTGTACAAAAACGTGCATAGTCAACCAGAATCAAATTTTTGCAAATCACGAAAAGTTACGATGAAGAAAATGAAAGTCATCTTAGTACGTGAATAAAACACCATGGGGGAAAATGTACTGGGAGAAAGGACACTCAACTACGCTCCTATTTCTGGACGCCCTATCTTTCGTCTTTGTCTTAGTGCCAGTTTGCATGTCATAGATCCCTTAAGACTAATGCTTAGGTCTAAAGGGCCACGACTTACTTATTTACTTCCAGAAATGAAAGCGAGAGTAAGTGCCCTCACCAACTACTCTCAACCAGCGTCCTAGTGTACCTCGTAGAAAATAAAGCGGTTCCAATGACGTTTTTTTTCCGACGATCAGGGAGAGATGAGTGGGACCACCACAGATCCTGCAATCTACAATCCCATCTCCAACTTCTCCTACTGATTCCCTCATATCGTCAGAGTCGCGGTATGCTGTTTCTGAATCCAAAAACTACAAGACTGGTGCAACAGGAATCCCAATTTTGTGCGTTCAATTTAAATCTATGTAACTCAGTTCAAGTACTGCTTTATTAAAGGCATCACCCCACGAATCTGAGATGGTGCAGATTTCAGGTGGACTATTCGTATACGGGATCGTAGATTAAGGAGAGGGGGGTGATTCCGTCGATTTCTTCCTAATTGCCGTAAAAAAACGTCCCGGAACATGCGGCGCCCCACAAGGCTGGCGCGCTCCAGTCGAACTCCTTGTAGAAAGTAGCGCGTGGGAACACTCGAAGCCGTATCTTCCGGGCAGTTTTTTACGGCAATTAGGAAGAAATAGGCGGAATCACCCCCTTTCCATAGTCTCCCATCCCGTATACGAATACTCCACCTGAAATCCGTACCACCTCAGATTCGTGGAGTGATGCCTTTAATCAAGAGTCATCACACTAGTAAGCATTACAAAAGATACAGTTTTACAGGAAGAAACTTTCTTCGCTATTTTGATAACCACAATGATGATGTATCCGTACTTGTAAAATTCACGAGCTGTCGAGAAAAAAAACTGCCGCACAGCATATTTTCACAACAAATTTCCTCCTCAAAAAAATTATGCAGTATCTTGCTTCATTGAGAAACAGAAAGAGACAGAAGTAAGCACTCTACTTGCTTGATATTCTCTCATTTGATGTCAATCAGTCCTAAGACATTCGAAGTTTTCTCCAACGAGGATCCGAATATGGTTCCTTCTGTTCTTGCTGTTTCTCGATTCAGATATTCTCCGTTGTCTTAGATAGTGAACGTTGCCGTCTGCATCCTTACACGTTCTCTTCTTCGACGTAGCAAGAATAATGCAACATAATAAGGCGCTTAGTCCGTGTGTGTGTGTGCGATGAAATCCCACAAAGCAGAGAGACGGATCCTACGGCATTATTAGCTGTTTTGACGTCGTAAAACGGTAAAATAAGGAGAGGCGGGTCCCACGACGACGAGTTAGAGCACTGGAGCAAAGAAGCGATAGAAGAAAGGGACAGAAGCTGCTGCCCCTGGTGCATCGGCGCCAGAAAAGGGTAAGATGGGGTGAGACGAATCCCAAGTGTCTGATTGGTGCACAACAGTGCAGTAGTACCGCACGACAGCTCCAATTGAATTTTTGAAGCGGTGAAAGAGAAATAGTGAATCTTTTTATAGCTAATGAAGCTGTATGTGCTGTGACTTACCTCTGCCTACTCTCTCGTATTTCTCTTCCCCTGCACGTCTGCCTCATCAGACTGATGAGATCATCTCTCTAGAACTTGAAAACAGGAATGCAAACGGTTGCTTAAATAGCAGCTAGCAGTTTACGTGACATTGCGCAGGACCTTATCTTTATCAGTTTCAGATGATGATGCTCAAGTCATTTCATGTTAGCACATTGTTCTGTACTAATTGTTGTGCTGATCCCGAAGATGCGTAGGAGTAATTTATTCGTAAGCGGATGACTATGGGCCCGAAAAGCACTCTCTTCTTTGCGATGACACTTCTATACAAGAAGGCGACGTGAAGGGGAATAAGTTATTTGCAATGATTCAGATTAATTTTGTTTATCGGAGCGAAGGCTAGCAACGTTTTGGTACATGATTCAGGATTATGGACGTTATTATAACGTTTCTTGTGTACCATAATAAGAAAGGAATTAGAGAGATTTTCTAGGGTGGTACAAGTTCAGAGATAATTGTCGTCCAATACAATTGTTAAAAGAAAAGAGGAGAAAAACCCATATCTTGAATAATATTTTCAATTTGTGGTGGTACCAGAGGAATACAAATATGAGATAAAGTCTGAATATTTTCCAAATGTAATAGTGACACCATAAGGAAGAAAACTATGAAATCATCATCTTATTTCATGAATGCTTATATTTTTTCTAAAAAAGGAACGAACGAAGCGCCATTAGAAAGATTTACAAATTTAACTTTCAGGAAGTGTCACTGTCTTTAAATTCCATTGATTAATTTTCTATTGGGCGAAGCGAGCGCCACAAGAAGTCTGATTTCCGGTGTTAGCCTGACGTTGAGACTGGTTGAAGGGTGAAGAAAGTTAGGGTCGAGCAGATTTTAACAGATGTCTTGGAGGTGAGACGAGGTAAAATCGGGGAAGGAGACGAGTCAGCATTTCCAGATGATTTCTACGCGAGGGATAAACATTAACTGTTCTACGAACAATCTAGTGACCACCATTACGATGGTTGATAAACCATAAAAAGTCTCTCGAAATATACGGAAATAGATGTCCGTTTTTGCCTCCTTTTTCCGCAGAGAAGAGGAGAAAACACCCAGACATAGAAAACATCGTGAGAATTAATAGAGAGGCCGAACGAGAGTTGCGTGAGACGAACGTAATAGTACCGTCGCTGTAATTTACTTTCCGAATTACATAAGCATGTCTTTAGTTGCTCTCCAACGTACAGCGATAGTCCTGAGTTGATTTGATGATAGGCCACAATGAAAACTCTTTGCACAGTTTTTGTACACTACAGCTGCTGTATGCGATGCTACAGCATATAGATATCTTGTTCTTAGCCGTGAATGTTAAATGAGCGAGATGCAATGCAAACTTTTTTCTTTGATAGTAAAACATTTGATTTCTTTGAGCAAGTCACGGCCATCTGTGAACATCGGGTTTTCTTGTAAAATTTCGCTTAACTTACTGAACAGTAAAACTCTGCCCAAGCAGTGAACATCGACACTCTTATTTTTATTATTAGTTACTAGAATCAAAAGAATGGGAATTAGAATAGACGTTAGTTGATGTTCATACCCAGATTTCAATCTACCTGTTTTCAGTACTTTTTCAGATATCAAGCAAAAAACCATGAAGAATCTGATGCTACATGTACTCGTGATTACTACAGCAATAGTCAGTTTGACTTACGCCGATGCTGCTAGGGGCCTCTCCGCAAGGCTTACTCTGATGCGTACAATCTTCTCATGAGATAGAAAACTATTTGGCAGAGGTTTCTTCGTGCGGAAGAAACTTGCAAAATAAAAATGTTTGCATAGCGACGTTTCTGTTGTTGAATTTTTGAAATGAGTTCTTCTATGGCCGCAATGGAAAGATCATTCAATGTTGTTGTACTCTCAATAAAATAGCGATAACAGTAATGATATGGTAGAATTTTACGTGAACAACGTATTCCACACTTCGGATTTTCTTTTCTATTGTCACCTCTTCTCTTTCTGATACTTACAGTACACATAGTATGTCACGGTCCGTGTGTTTCAATATTAAATGTAATTAAATGGGAAAATGGGGCCGCGTATACGAGTCTGATTGCTACCTGCACATGGTGGCCCTGCTTTAACTAAACGCATTCAGGCGTTCGAGTGTACGCATTGGGAACGTACGAGCTATATAACCTGCACTGTTATATGGCGAAAGCTTCCCATACATTGCAAAAAAGTGCTGTCGTCCAGCACACCGCCAAAGCCCATAACCTGAAAGGTCAACTGCCTGAAGGGAACATGGAATCTTTAGCAACAACCATTCGTTTCGTCACGCTGAACTGCTGAACACTCCAACACTATCGAGTGAACTCCAACAAGCCGCTCTATCCAGACTTCTGCGATATCTCTGTGTGCCCTTTGCTGCACTACAGGAAACACGCATGAGGGATCGGCCCGTCATCAGCATCGAAAATTACACCATATACTGCGGCGATGCTGATGAAAACAAAGTAGGTGGCTGCGCGATAGCTGTGAGGAACGATTACAAGAGCCTGGTGGAGGAATTTGACTCAACGTCGTCTAGGTGCGCCTTCCTACGAATGCGGGATAGCAGAGGACGTAAACTCTGGATCGTAAGTGCTCACGCACCTATGGAAACTGCGAAAAAAAAACTTGAGAACAACAGTAAGGACGCCTTCTATGATGAACTCAATGCGTTGATGTCTAAAATACCAAGCCAACAAATGGTCATTGTCGGAATCGACTCAAATGCGAAGATGGGACTCGAACAGCAATCCGATGTGCTAGGAAAATGGTACTACGCAGCGGAGCGCACGTCGGACAACGGTGACCGTCTGGTCGACTTGTGCGATCAGACTTCATCATCGCTTCCACATTTAAGAGGAATCATCGACGCCATCAGCTCATGTGGCAGGGGTCAACCTTTTAATGCCTGAAAAGCAGCGCAAGCGGAAGATGAGACGTCTTAAGCTTCAGCTCGACTACGTTCTGGCGAGGAACATTCCTCAGTCAGATATGCGAAAATCTAGAGCTGTTTGGGACGTCGCAATCGAGTTCTTCTCAGCTTCAAGATACGGTTCTACAAGAGAAACCAAGAAGTTCCTCTTCAACCGAGAATCGACTTGGCAGGTCTGAAAGACGATGAATGCAGAACAAAATTCCGCCAACGTGTGTCTATTCATGTTGGAGGACGGGCCAGGAAGAAGCCTAGCGATGCCGATTCCTTCACAAAGTGCATCCAGGACGCTGCAAGGGAAACGCTCCCAGTTCTATTGCCACGGAAGAGGTTTGCCTTTGCATCTGCGGAAACAAAATCCACATACAATTATGTATGTGTCGCGCGTAGCGCTGGTGACTTCAACCAGGTAAAGAGTTCCAGAAGGAAGCTGCGTCGTCAACTGCAACAAGACCGCGATAACGAGCGGACGTCAAGAGCGATGGAGTTTGAGAAGGCGTGGGAGGACAGGAACTCGCGGAAAGCCTACGCTTTACTAAAACAGCATAGCGGCAAAATGAAAAGATGTTTCCCTGTCCTCAACACTGCTAATGAGGTAGCTGTCGGTGAAGCAACCCTTCCAATTTGGAAGGCACACTTCAAGACCTTGCTGAACCGGCTAGTACCGTCAGCTCCTGAACTCGAACACTTTCATAGACCGACATATGCGGTTAACGAGGAGCTACCGACCGAGTCGGAGGTCCTGGTCTGTATTCAAAAAATGAAGAATGGAAAATCTGTTGGAGACGACGGGATTAGCGCAGAAATGCTAAAATATCTTCCTCCGTCTGGGATTCGTGATATGACAAAGATCATCCGTTCAATATGGATGGACGAAAAGATACCTGATTCGTAGAGACACGCTATCATAATTCCCCTCCACAAGAAGTTATCCGTCACGGACCCTAGGAATTATCGAGGAATCTCTTTGCTGCGTGTTATGTACAAGGTACTGGAGCACATTATCCTGGACCGACTCATTAAACATCGCGAAGAAACAACGTGCTACCGGCAAGCTGGCTTTCGACCTGGCCGGTCTACGATTAAACAGGTGTTCATCGTCAGGAGAGTGATCGAAATCTGGCAGCGGTATTCGAAGCCAATGCAACTAGCGTTTCTGAACTTTCAAGCCGCGTTCGACTCTCCTCACCGAGGCCGTCTTCTCAACGTGCTCCGCGCCGATGGAGTACCAGGAAAGTTCGCCCGCTTGCTTGATGAAATGAATCAACGAACAACTGCTGCAGTTCGAACACCAGCCGGATGTACAACACCGTTTGAAGTGGTAACTGGAGTAAGACAAGGAGCGGTGGCAGGACCCTTCCTGTTCAATTTCGCCATCGACGACATTATGCGAAGAACAGTCGACCAGTGTCCTGCCGACATTGTCTTCGCACCATCAGGGTGCCCCTTGACTGACCTCGAGTACGCCGACGATGTTGTTATATTCGCGGAAAGCAGTACGAAACTTCAGCATGTTGTCAACCTTGTATCGAAGCTGGCTGCAGCCTACGGACTACGCCTACGCCCTGATAAATGCAAGCAGATGTGGATCTCTTCGAGACCTCGAATGGGAATCAGGGTGGACGGACAACCGATAAAACTCGTCGATGAGTTCTGTTACCTGGGCTGTACGCTGAAGAACAACGGCAGCTACGAGAGAGATGTTTAGCAAAGATGCGCTAAGGCCACGTCTGCATTTAACTCCTCAACGAAATGCCTGTGGTCGACCCCCATCACCAACGAAGTCAAGCTGCGAGTCTACCTATCCCCAATTCGCCCCATCATGATGTACGGATAGGAGACTTGGGCAGCACCATCAACGGTTATGGAGAGGCTTAACTGCACGGAACTAAAGCTGCTTAGACGGCTATTTGGCTACTTTTGGCCTACGGTATACCACAATGAAGATCTTTGCGCAGAAATTGATGTGGCTTACTGGCAGATGACACATGGAAGATATCAACATCTTGTAGCACCATCGAAAGCGACTAAAGTAAATCGTCTTCGCTTCTTTGGGCATATATTAAGGAGACCGGCAGACCAACGGGTTCTGAAGAGTTCGTCGGGTTCAAGCTGGAAGAAGCCACCTGGCCGAAAACGGAAGTTCTGGACTGAGGTGGTGAAAGAGGACCTGAGGACACTCGGCGTGGATAGGCAGTTCAGGCGAGACGTAAGGTTTCGCAGAGTATGGAATAGCGACAAATGGATTGATCCTGTGCAAGCTCTCTCAGAAGATCGAGAAGGTTGGGCAGAGCTGTGTTCAAGGACGGCACACCTCGGCGAAGATACGGGTAGTCACGTCAGGCGATGACATCAGCCCGCCGATTAAGTCAAGTAAGTCAAAATGGGAAATGCTGAGCCATAGCTGCGCTAGGATCCGATCCTATCAAGTTGATCTAAATTCGCATTCATACACACTGGTACCGTCATGGCAGAGCACCTTCTGTATGCGAAAAACTCCGCACAAATCCAATTGTCATCAACCTCCTTTTTTTTCCTTTTTTACTTTTGCACACAGTAGTCGGAAATTGAGAGCATATTTCTCGATGTGAAAGTACGTCGTAGTTAACTAAATTTCTGACGGTTGTGGCAAAATTGACATGTGTTCCTGGCATACGCGTGATTTTCAGAATGATGCATCTATGTGAATTTCTCAAAGATTTTTTTTTTCGGAATGAAGGTTTTGAAGAGAGAAGAATTGACTAGATCTCACTTGGACATTCCACATCACAATGCATGAAAATCGGTTGGAACTCACATGCTTTTAGAACCAACTTTTTCGAAACTGACTAATTTCATATTCAGTTTTAGAAGATTCTGTGGGGGGAATCTTTGCAAAATTTTAGTCCAACGTGTGGTCTAAGTCATGTCCTTAGCTGAGAACACCTTCGAAAAAAAGTGAAAATAACGAATACAAAAAAGCAGCTAGTCGTAGTTTGTTCTACGGAATCGATGGTCGCTTTGTTAGGGTGTTCCACCTTACACCGCACATCTTCTGACGCAATGACGAAAATAATCACGGGTTACGGTCCAAGATAGTTCGGGTTTGGTTGACCTAGAGATGCAGCTTAAAGGCATCACCTCGCGAATCTGGGGTGGTGTCGGTTTCAGATGGGTTGTGTCTATACGGGGTCGTAGTGGTGAGAAAGGTGATTCCGCCCATTTCTTCCTAATTGCCGTAAAAAAAAACGGCCCGGAAGATGCGGCGCGTGCTCAAGGCTGGCGCGCTCCAGTCGCACTCGTTGTAGAAAATAGCGACTGCGGCATAACCCACCTGAAACTCGCACCATCCCAGATTCGGGGGGTGATGCGTTTAAACTGCCTCTTCTGAGAAGACCTTCCAGAAACCGACCACGTCATCTCATTCTTTCTAGTATAGTCACTCATAAAACCATGAGAAATTGGTTATAATAAACAGATTCAAAAAAAAAACCAATTGTGTGCTTAACAAATAAATCGAAATGTTATAATATAGTAAATACTAGTAAATAGTACTATAATGGATATTGATATAAAATTCTGCAAATAATTAGAAATATATTATATGATAGACGTCACTGATAGCTCACTGGAAGGATTGGAAGTGTGTCAGTACATATGTACACATATAAATTGAAAAGTTGATGAAATTCTCAACGTGTATTCGAAGACCCAATTCTCCTTTTGACAGTGATAACAAACAAACTGTCAATAGTTGGATCCAAACCGGAGTCATCATTTTTGCAAAATGGGACGACAGAAAAAACTTTTTAAAATCATTTTCACACCATTTCCTACTATTTGGGCACAATTTTGTTCATCTACAATGAAGACGAATGGTTAAAAGTTCGATCCTCACCGTAGTTTTTCCATTTTACAGAGTGGGAAAAAACAACCAATACAGAACGCATTCTAAAAGCATATTCTCACTATTTTCTACTTGCTTCGCACAATTTTACTCAGTGAAAGTGATTACAGACAATGAGTAGGTCGATCTCCGCCGAAATCTTAATTTTTGCAAAATCGGAAAAATTACTGTAAAGAACATTTCACCATTGTTTTCTTGAAATTGTGTTAGAAGCATTGTTCGCCGCATTTAAATATTATTTAGATGACATATTAGTGATTAGCCCAAGCTCTGTTGGAAATTACTGCTGTACTGGCCGGAATTTGTAGGGCTGAAGAAAACATGAATAAGGATCTGAAGAAGAGATAGAGAAGGAGAAGTGTGTCGGCTTTTTGTAAAAGAAGATTCGCACTATAGAACGCTTATAATTTCCTTTTCAGAGACCCTCTGGTTTTTTTGGAAACTAGCCGAAAAAATTTAAGAATTTCAGCAAATTTTTCAACATTTTCTCAACTGGCTCTCGAGAGAACAGAAGACCACTAGGGAGAAAGTGAGAGTGAATTCCTATAGCAAATTCCTTCTTTACAACATACTTGAGACTAAATTTATTTTATACGCCATGAGATGAGTTACTCGACTTTGTTCGAAGTCATTCATATTCTGAAGCGAGCTGAAAATCTGAGCTTTTTTTCTCGAGATTACGGAAGCGCTGCTGAAAAATTTGGTGCTATGTTTTCAGAGCAATGAGAAAACCCTTAAGTGCAAATTTTCTCGATGATTTACTTCGGAATTCAGAAATTTCTACTTCACAATAATTTTAGCTCTAAAACCGACTGCAGATGTCTTTTTTTTCTCAGTAACAGCACCAAAATTGCTTTTTTGGTGATAATAAAAAAAGTTCTTCATTCAATTCAATTTCAATAGGAAAGATTATTAAATTAGATTAATAAATTCTAAACCCTAAAATCATTCATTCGTGGGGGACCGATCCATGACAGTCACAATAAAAGCAGAGATAAATCTTCTTGCACCATCGTCTGGCAGTGAGTTCGTGCATTTGGTGCATTTTCAATGGAGTACGTGATGTACTTGATTGGTTGTAATGAAGGAGTGCCGAAGCAATGTTCGAACTATGAAAGAAATGAAGTTTATCTCCTAAGGCCTATTATTACTCAATACAATGTTGGATCTGATTAGTTCTATTTCCTTTATATAAAACAATAATACAGAAAAATGCATTGCTCAGATTTGATGGTTATGGCAGCAAGTCAAATTCATAAGAGGTTTTCAAAGTTTTTATTTATCCACGTACATCTGAAACACTTTGTTCTGTATTTCATTACCCTCACAACTTCTATTACAGTATTTACCAGTCTGAATGTCCAGCTAAAACCGGACTTCAGACTTTCTGTGGTGTTCGCTTCGCTCCCCTTCACTAATCAATGAAAATTAATAGTAGTGGCATTTTCTGTAAAAATGGAATTCTGTTTCTCTAACAACGCTTTCTCCCTCTTTTTTATTATAAGTAAAAGGAAAAAATTTCATAGTTTTCTTTCCTAATGCGTCAGTCCTACATTTGGGAAATATTCAAACTTCAGCTTCAAGCAGTCCTTCGATACCAATATAATATAGGTACAATTTGAAAGCATTACCCGAAGTATGGCTATTCCTCCTGATTTTCCCTAACAGTTATCACAGAACTATGTTTTAACAAATGATATTTTAACATAAAATGACGTAAATAACTTCATCATACCGATAAAGATAACGTTCCACGTCATATCATGTAAACGGCTGGCTACTATTTGAGCAGCTGTTTGCATGCATGTCCCCAATTTCTGAGGGAAGGGTGTGATCAAGCTGATGAAGGAAACGTTCGATGGAATAGACACGCGGTGGAGTACAATGAGGTGGAATGCAGCACATATAGTTTTCACGGCCACGAAACGGTTTACAGCGTCTCATTCACCTACAGCGACATCCAATTGAAGTTAATACGCGATATTACTGCCCACGGTGCACTGACTCGGCGCCTTGGTACCCGTCTCACCTTTTGCCGCATTTCGATACCGGCGCACCAATTTGACGTCGGTGAACCCGTCGCACCCTATTTTATAGCTTTCTGGCGTCGACAAACTAACTCGGCGCCTCGGTACCCGTCCATTTTGCCGCATTTCGACGCCGACGCACCAATTTGACACTGTGGACCCCTTTTTGAAATTTCGTGACACACATATACACACACGTGACAGAATAAGCCCGTTATTATATAGCATGATAATGTGCTATACTTCCTTCGTTATTTGATCCTCTGTCCTCAAATTGGCAGCTGATTTTGGATACCGGATAATCACTCGTTTTGATTCCTTATCTCATTCTCAATATTTTCCACTTTCTTGGCGAACGTTTAATAAACAACTCACTTTAAAGCAAGCCGCAAGACTTACTTCAGAACGCATGGTATAACTTTCCCTTTTTCTTGCCTTCGTACTCATGACCCCTCACATGTATTGTCTCGATCACAATCTCGATGTCCTTCATTTGTCTAACATTTTCCCAAACTAGCCCCTGACTAAAAGGTGTCAAGTTGTTCCTGCAAAACCTTTAGACATATTTACGCCATCTTTTTTTTCATTTTGCATCCCTTAAGAGGGTTTTTTAAACGACAATCGGCAGCCTCATCGTCTTTTGGTCCTCGCTCCCTTCACTTTTTTCTCCTCTTCTGACAAGCCTTATGACCCCCTCCTGCTCCGACTCCATTCTTACGATTCCATGGTTGAAAAATTTTCGACGCACGCTTGACCCTGAGTACGAGTAAGAAGTTCAACGCACTGTGAAGACGAATATCTGTCCAGCAGAGTTCGTGCGAGCAAAGAAGTTCTTTTCCTGTGGTAAGTCCTGAAATTACATTAAGGTGAGCATACTTGTTTGTCCACTCACAGTTGTTCGATATCAGCAATGTTTCTTTTCTTTAGTACCGAAATTAATCCAGCAATCAAAATCGATGAAACTGAATGGCATACTCCTTTATGTGCTGCAGCTTGCAGAGTTTTTTTTTTTGAGACTTCTCGGACATTTGTAGAAACGAAACAAAAAAACAGCGTCAAAAGTGAAAGGCTCTTGTTCACTTCTAAATACCACTTTTGTTTCCACAGACTAGTTGTTTTCTTATATAATTCTTATATATTTATTTCTTCTGACTTATAAAAGTTTTTTTATAAGTTTATAAGAAGTTTCCTTTTCGTTTCCATCGTCGTTTGCTGGTTTGTTCTGAATTCTCGGATATACCATTCGATGGATTGGACCGTACTGGATGGCTCGTTTAAGTTCTTCCCATGCTGTCCAAGTTCCTCTCGGAGGTGTGTAACTTTGTTGCCCATTGTTTCTGGAATGACGCCAAAAACTCCTTCAGCTCTTGTGATGGGCTCAGGTGGTACGCGTTACTGATCTGAACTTCTGCAGCCTTTATCTCATTCGCCATGGTTTTTGACAGTCCTTCGAAGAAACCGTTCTCCTTTCGGATGTACTCGCTCGTAAATACGGGTTCCACACACACGCCTTCGACTTCTCCATGGAAAAATAGCGTTCTTCGTTGTCGACTGAACTATAATCAGGACCTTCTCGTAGATCATAGTTCCTCGGTCGCACTGCACTCCTTGACGTGACTGGTTCTCAGTAGGATGTTCTCCAATCATGTCTTGTAGTGTGTGGCTTACTCCTCGCATAGTAAGTGGGTCTGCCTTCTTCGAGTTCCCTCAATGATTCTTGGAACGTGTTGTTCTTAGCCATCTGGTTGATCTGCCTGAGGAAACCGCGAAGCTTCCATGGCACCTCCTCTTCTGTTGGCAGAGTTGGTCCAGGTCTGATGCGTGATCGTTTATATCTGAGGTCCTCAATGGATCTTTTTTGTTCACCTTTGCGTTTGCTTCCTAATTCTTCAAAGGATTCCTGACGCGCCTAGATTAATGCACCAATAAGTTTGTGTTTCAGGGCTTTCACAGGCATGCTTGAGAGACACCAAATAAGCAGGGCAACTTCGTGGTTAGCCGCTCATATCATGGACTTTAGGGTCCATGATACTTTAATAACAGCTCTGACATAAATGCACACGGAATTTCAACATGACACAATGTACAGGTGCCTGAGGACAAGTGGACTTCCAACAGCGACCAACATGACTATAATTCTTTTGTTCCACCAGATATAAGCAATGAAATTGTGGTAATGTTGGATCACTGGAAATCTAAATTGTGGTTATGTTGTTGTTGATAACCTTGCCAAACGGCACCATACACATTGTGGGCATAGTTAAGAATTCCAGCTATCTTAAGTAAACTCGTACTCGAGATTTGCTTGCCACGCGGGTTCTTATATGTCTGTTGGCCAACACGGCTTTACGAATGGGCTTCATTTGGCAGCTCAAACTTGGGTAATTGAACCAACAAAATACAGACACAAGGTAGAAATACGGATACGAGGCATGAATAATAAGTAATTGCAAACAAAACGATACAAGATACAACGAATAAAGACTCGCAAATAATAAAATCGCGTATCGCACAAGAAGGCGTGAAGTGAGGAATTACCCTTGTTAACTGGAGTCAGATTTATACAGAAACAAATGGGCAGGGCTCGGTGCTGAAGGCTACAGAGGTGCTATCGCACAAAACATTCACCAAAAAGGATTGAAAATGCCGAATGAGCCACTAAGTACATTTCACAAGACTATCGATCGCATAAAATATAAGTTGCGAGAATATCGTTCGCAATTAATGGCTTCCCTAAAATTTGAAGAAGAATCGCGTTTTTTTAGCGATATTAAAGAATGTTGGTTGGGATCCGCATTTCGCCAAACAATTCCTTGTTTGAGCGACTGGTAGCCAGAAATGAAGCTGGGATACTTCTCCCAAAGGAGAACAGTGTACTACAAAACTTCCTTTTTTTACATTCGGCTCCTGCCGTTATTCGCCTGCGTTGGTCATGTGCACCGTACTTCAGCAACTGCTCCCTTGTTGCATCTGTAGCTTCCAAACGCCCCAGTGAGTATGGTGAGGAGACGGTGGAAAAACTGTATCTTAGTGGTGCATCGATCGTAGCAAATGGTTAATGCTATCACATAGTATGCGGTAAGAAGGCAACGGAAAATCACGCTCGGTTCAAACATGGTTAAAAAATGTTTATTTTTAATGCACAAAATAACAGCCACTACAATAAAGAAGAGAAATAATGCACCCAAGGGATTAAATCCATCGTCAGCGCTAGATTTTGAGCGACATTACAAACGGAAGACAGAATGCACCAACAATCAAGAAAATGAAGAAAATACAGGAAAAATCAGTACTTCTATTGTATACGAATGCGAAAATCAACTGACAAATGGTTTTTCGATGTTTTCTTCTCTGAAAATCGCTGAATCGTTTCCAAATTTGCATCAATTATTTCTGTCGCGTTTTTTGACCTTAGAAAAGAATATCAGCAATCAGGTTAAATCAGGATCTAAAAGATTATCGATTATTCGATTTTATTGAAACAAGCGGAAAATCACGTAGTCAGTTTATTTGAACAAAAAACTTGATAACAACTTTCAATAACCTATGTGGGTAATTACTCGCTTTAAGTTCCTTACGAACTGCCACGCGGTATTGAACAATGAAGGAACTAATCTTCAATAGATTTATTGTAAATACAAGAATTACAGAGATGATGCTGAAAAGAGAATAGAATTACTGACGAAGTCTAAGGCTGAGTCGATCCTGCTATTGAACCGCAGATATTGATTAACCAGACGTAGAAGCAGGTCTTGAAGGTACTGTGCAAGGAGCTATTGATATCCTCGATGACCGGAGCTGATATTGATGTAGGCGACGTGCCCTGACTGCTTCCTTCGATGACCTTTATACGTTTCCTTCGCCGGGTGGAATGTCTGCGCTTCAATATCTGGAACGATATCAGAATAAGATCAACTACTGTTATGTGAAACAGCCAAAACAACAAGTGATATGAAAATCATTTCTGACCGTACTGTATTATTGATAGTAGCAGAGCTACAACCTAAATATCGTAACAATAACAAAATAACAGCCCTAGTACATCGCTGCAAAACCTTTAGCATCAATAACAGCCTGGCATCTCCGTAGCATCGAGTCCAACAAATTGTCAAGACTGTCGGATAGCCTTCTAAGCTTCTTCAAATTGAGCAATTTTTTTGGGGAGAATTTCTTCGTTTTTTCCTTTTCATGCGACGTTCCAATTCTTCCAATGAATGATCAATCGGATTCAGATCCGGAGGCTAACTTGGCCAGTCAAGAACTTTCACACGACGTCGGTTGAACCAGTCACGAATATGCGAGGATATACGCTTCGGGTCATTGTTTTGCTGAAAGATGAATCCTCTGCCAATGATTTGAAGAGCAAATGGACGCATTGTTGTTTCCAAGATCTCCTCAAAGCCGAATCTGTCCAAATTCCCATGAAATTGGCGAGGAGGTGCGACTCCATGACTACTGAAGCAACCCCAAAGCAGGATGTTTCCTCCACCATGGTTTACAGTGGGCAGTTGATACATGGGATGGAATCTTTTTCTGGCTGGACGTCTGACATACTTAGTACCATCACTTCCCATCACGTTAAACTTGGATTCATCAGAAAATAGAACTTTGTTCCACTGCTGGCGAGTCCAACTAATATGTTCCTTAGCCCATTTGACACAAGCATGTGAAGTAATTGGAGCAGCACGATTCTTTTTTGAAATGAGTGATTTTTTTTGCAGGACGCCTTCCATTGAGTCCGGTATCTTGTAAACGTCTTCTAAACAGTTCTAACTGATGGGATCTGTTGATTTGCGATGGCCAATTCACTTTGAATATCAGAGGCGGTGAGCCTAGGATTAGCACGACTCATTCGAAAGATGTTCCTATCGGCAAATCGTGGAGTCATCCGGCTTTCTCCCGGGTTCGGCGTTACTCCACACGTTGATACCCTCTTCAGAAAAGCGGAGATGGTCGCTCTGGAGACATCAAAGAGCTTTGCTAATTCGAATTGGTTCATTCCTTGATCGATTCCTCGAAGAATAGACTTCCGAGTTTCAATTGACATATGGCGTGCTCCAAATGTTCTACCCATAATCCAAATACAATAGAAAACTATAAAATAAAAAAATAAGGGAGAAAACATAAAAGGTACATAAAACAAATCAAAAATTAAAAGACTGAAAAATGAACATTTTCAGTTTTTCGGAAATAATAGTATTCCTGAAACAGCAAAGTAAACATATTTTTTAGAAAAGGTTTCTAATACCAAATGACATCTCTGGTACGACGATTCAGCGATTTTCAGAGAAGAAAATCTTGAAAAACCGCTTGTCAAAAGATTTTTGGCCGCTACTGATATACTGTGACACACTGAAAACTGGAAACTACACCAAGCGAGAATACGTACTATGTGGATATTACAATATGTCAGGCAACGATTACAGAAACGAAGACACTAAAAAGAAAATGCCGTAAAGGTTATCATCATACTGATTTTGCTTGGTCGCATCACCAATATATACAAATTTGCATCTGGTGCTCTTGAAAAACGTTGCATCTGCTTCCTATCTTAACGTTGATTCCTACCAGCACTAAACACGTGATGCAGAATCTCAACTAGTCATGCTGGAAATTTGCAGCCTAAACGATTTGGAACATTAAGACCATAAGGTACATGCACTTGTTGCCATTTCTATCATTTCTACGCTATAATCTAGCACAATAGTGTAGCCAAGAATTCTAATAATGACAACGTATGAATCAGTGCACAAATAAATCCCTACAATCCTCATTTGAAGTAGTGTTTTGAGTTTATCCTTGCTCGCTCCTCTGACACGCGAACGGACGATGTCAGGCCACGCGGTACTTTCTGACACTACCTTAAACTTGGGTAATTAAACCAAGTCTTACCAATTATTAACAAAATCAACGATAAATATCAACAAACGGACAAATCCCTATATTCACAAAATTGATCTACAAACAGAAAAATGAATGAATAAATTACAGATGCTACCGCAAGGAAACTCTGCAGAATAGATGCGAAACACTGACTACGGTACGCGTGAACTTTCTTATACGCGTCGATGTTATTTCCTGACGCGCATTCCCTATCCCTTATCTATTCAATCTCCGAGTAATGTAACTAAACCTACACGCGTTTTACATACCAACAAACGCACAACTATTGAATATATTAACCTTTAACAATTGTCATTAGTCGTTCGGCGACATCATTTATTTTCTATCACCTTCGTGATACTCCGCCGCACCAGAAGGCGATGGTTCATAGTAGTCCTCAAACGTCTCGAGCTGCTCGCGGAGTTCACCGTATTCCCGATAGTAGCGCTCCGACAATATGGACAAGGCCGTGTAATGGTCGTTGGAGCAACAATAGTTGCATCGTTTCCTCGGTTTTTGCACCTATCGAAACCATGCAATGCGTCACACAAAAACGGCAGCGAATTTTGTTCATGCTGGGCACAGCATGAAGGCTATGAATGGGGCAGCAGTCACTGTTTCAAACGTCGACAAAACTGTGTACCGTGTTGCGGGAAATATTAGGACTATCGCAATCAGAATTTGAAAAAATCTCCTCATCAGTCTTAGAACCTAGTTTGGAAACAAGATTACCGAACCAATTAGGAAGAACGGCGAGTCTTGTTGTTTTACATCTTCTCTGGATTCCGTCAAGTTTAGCCATCGTAAAGCGAGCCGGATTGTGAAGAAGTGTCTGAAGAGACGTGCAAGCACACAAAATTAACGTCCAAGCATTCGGCTGTACATTCAGCAGCAGCGACTTACTATCGATAACAAAGAAATTCCCTTTGTAAGCGCTTTTCTCTTCACACTGCCTTCTCTTTCTCATGCACACGAAGCTATATAAAACTTCACATGGTTCGGTTTACTGTATGGCCAAAGTTCAATGACAAATGGCAACTCCAACTTGGCTTTTCTGACGGCCAGACGTAGGATATACGGAGCCGTACATCATCTTGTAGACGCACCCATTTCTAACAATATTACACTGCACAATGCACGCCTCATCGTATTAAATGGTCAGTTATGAGTGACGATGAAGCGAAGAACGCAGTGCAATGGTTCTGTTTGAAAACCTGCGAACCCGTTATGCAAGAGTACGCAACGTGAATGGGAACCAAAAACATTTTGTTCCTTCTTCGGTAGCCCTCGACAAGAAACGTGTACTTTTTCCTTTGCCAAAACTCGTCTGACGTCATGCGGCTGAGAAAATAGCTTGGCGGAATCAATGTTGAGGATGAAGAAGTTGTACCACGAGGTTATTGCTTTAATGGACGCCTTCCTCGTTGCTACTGGCACCTTTAAAACGTTGTAAAACGTCAAGGAACGGTTGTGTTGTTGTATTGTAGTATAACGGATAAAAAAATTGTGTCGTCCATGGTGACCCTTTGGCCAACTTTAAGATGATGTTGTAGCATGCTGGTTAGCAATTGAAGGTGATTGAGTCGTGGATGATCTGTATGCGTATGTTTTTCAGCTTGTTTGGCTGTTTCTGTGCCATCCATCGTCCACACCATCGTTTTGCTCCCACCGCAACCAAAATGAAACGGCATACATAGGACACGTATTGTGCACGGCCTTTATTCTGAATCTCCGTTTATGGTGCTGCTTCTCCCTGTGTTCTCTACCATACAGGGTAAAGACGTATACGCACAGATATTTTGTCCTGCTTCAATCACTTTCCACTCGGCATTACATCTTACACTTAGGTAATAAAACCTTTATAGAACAAAACCATATTACAAAATTATATACGACAACAATGGAAAGTATAAGAGTATAAGCATTAACCTAGCTAACAATTCTGAGTTATAGTCCAGTGGTATCTAGCTTGGTTACACTGCAAGTTCTAAATCTTTAGTGCGTATACAATAAAAACAAGGAGAAAAAAGAAAAAGGGAACCAAACACAATACAGTGACGGCTTGTTCTTGTGTCCTCGCCTTTTCTCTGACAGAGTGTCACCCGGGTTTCGCAACTGCCGTCACTCTTATTTGTGGAGAGCCCCCAAGCTTCGGTAATTAAACCTTTACAAATAAATAAATAAATAAATATATATATATATATATATCGCCACGCGGGACTTGATCTCGAATGCCTTGAGAAAGACAATTTTATCCTAACGTCAACCACCAGCACAAAGCATAAGGAATCGGCAAAAAAGCACAATTTGATCAAGTTCACTCCTTTTATATTGTAGATGAGGGCGGAGTCGAGTTCGTTGCTGATCGTCATTTGATAAAGCTATGTTTCCTATTCCTAGCACTGATCAGCAAGCTGATAACAAAACTATGTATTAAGTTGTTCGGAAAGAAATGCGCGTTTGAGTTTAAAGAATTTTTTATTATAAAAACGAAATTAAACAAGATTAATTCAAAAGATAATCTCCATTATTATCAATGACTTGTCGCCAACGTTTATGCAAAGAATGGATTCTTCTTTCGAAGAACTCGGCCGGCTGCGACTCAAAGTAGTTGGACACCCAATTCGTGAACTTTCTCTCGGCCAGGGAGTGCTGCATCGACCAGAACAGATGGTAATCGGATGGTGCCAGGTTCATGGATGGTAGAGTTTGAGCAGCCAAAATGTGTTGCCAGTTCTCGAGTGGCTTGGCGTGGATCCAATTCAATGACGGACTTCAACACTTGGTCATCGACGAATTGAGGCCGACTTCCATGTTCTTCGTCCTCCAAGCTTTCATTACCGTTTTTGAAACGCTGGAACCATCGTCGACACTGGCTTTCTGACAGGGCTTCTTCGCCGAATACCTCAGATAGGGCACGATGAGATTCAGCAGCCGATTTGCCTTGCTTGAAGTCGTACCACATGCAAGCTCGCATTCGAAATTTTTGGTCAAGCATTTCCTAAACTTTTTTTTCTTCAAGAAAAACAAAGTAGACATAGACAAAAATATATCAAAAGATGCACAATAAAAATCTCTTTCTAATAGACAAAAACTGTTTTAAAAAATCTTCTATAGTAGAAGAGAAATAAATGGACAAATTCAACGCGCATTTCTTTCCGAACAACCTACAAAAATATACAAATATATACAATATATATACAAAACTATTATAAAGCACGAAGAAACTCAAAGCTACGCGTTCAAGGTCGGTAACGAATGATATAATAACGTGGACGATTGCTTGAAAGCGATTGAGCTAGGATTATCATGATTGGTCCAAGGAACTGTACTAGCTGTAGCTAGGCGACGCACACAATGTGAATGATATACGGATACAAAGGAAACTAATAAAACGTGAAATTATGGCCACTTCAGCCGACAAGACCAGCGAAGATGAAGAAAGTCGAGACCATAAAAGTTGGTTCAAAAAAGGAAAGCAGGAGGAGATAACTCCGAGGAGGAGCGCCCCGGATGCACGGAAGATAAGAGTGGCCAACGATTTCGCAACAGCTTAAAATAGTGAAGTTAACGAATTTTTTGGAATGGTCTCTGCAACTGCGGCCTTTGCGTCCTCTCCAACGGCAGTGATAATAGCGATTGCTTTCGCTTTACGCACTGTGTATCTCCGGTAAGCAAGTCGATGAAATCTCAAGATGAAGTAACTGACTCGTAAGTTTTGCTCAGCACCCTGACACGTGACAATGGTTCAGACCACGGGAGATCTTGGGTAATTAAACCTTTATTGAGTAAGTTTCTAAAGGGTTAATTCAGCAATATATACAAAAAAGGCAAAATTCGAGAAATCCTATTTTCTGAGATAAATTAGACGAAAAAATTAGAACGAGGAGACTAACAACAAGCGACCAGCGAGAACCTTGATACGCGCAAGGGCACTTCAAGATGCGCATTCCCTCGCCAAATCAGCAAATCTCCCATGGAAATACGTTGAGTCCAATCTACCAATGTTGAAAACATACGTATATCGATTAACATAATGATTAACACAATCACGCACGTCTAAGTAACAAATCAAGTATCAAATATCAAGTATGTAGTTAGTCGTTCAGCGACACAAGATAATAGTGGGACGCCATCTTTGTCATGACAATCCTACATAACCTATATTCAAATCCTATATTCTACATACATATTCCTAGTTAAGAACGCGGTTACAAAATAAGGCGAGAACATTTGCAGTTAGAGAAAACGAAGTCATGAAAAAGGTATATATGCCGTAAAGTACTGGAATGTTTCCACGTTCTATGAGTTGTAGAGCAGCAACCAGGAATAATTGTATCATATAATATATAGCAGTAGAATAATGAATGCAGAGACTTCTGTGTAATAATAAATAAGAAAAGAAATAGGCAGTAATGAGGAGACCAAAGACTGGTTCCTTCACCGATTCTGCAGGCGCAGGAAATGTCTTGACGTTGCTGCTGGAGTGCACTTTCTTTGTTTCCAATCGATTCTGCAGCTGTTATCGGACACTGTGACGCTTCTGCTGTATTGAACTTTATACCGATGGCGACGGATGGGAAAAAACTGAGAAACAGATCTTCGCTTTCACATAACAGAAAAATTCTAGCAAAGTTGGTTTTATCTAAAGCTAAATTAGAAGTTATAACGTAATTCTGCAAATCCACAAAGGAGGATCCCTTCTTTCTTCTGCAGAATTTCACATTTTTACCCCAGTTTTTAGTTGTTTTTTTTTGAATACAGAAACTAAAAATTTATTTTGCTCTAGAGCAGCCATCAAAATATGTTATCTATAAAAAGCAGTACGGTTTCTGTGCAAATAAAAACTTCACTCAAATCGTGATATTGGATTTGCAAAATGCAACAACTTCTTTTTTCAGCAAATTTTTGTCTAGCGTAAAAAAAGATGATTTCGAAAAGAGTTCGGTAGTGCACTTCCTGCTTGATGTAAGCCAGTCGTCTGGTGTGCAGAAGGGATTTTCTTTGTCAGTGTCCTTCGCTTGCTTCCTAGAGGTTTTTCGTTTTTCCAACATTTTGATGGGAAAAGGTGAAAAGAATTTTGCCATGTTTCCTTTCTATCGCATTTATTTTCCGTTTAAATTTTAAAAGAAAAATTTGTTTTTCGAGAAAAATGGAAACTAAAGAAGTACTTTTGTATTTAATACAGCCAAATTCCTTCCACAAAATTCTTCTAAACGTACTTCTTACTTCCCATAGTGCTGTTCTGACAAGGTTGTAAGCATTCTTCTAAACCTAACGATACTCACCTACAAGGATTTTGACCGCTAATAGTTATTAAATCCACACGTCGACAGTCAGTTGAAAACAAGATGATTTTGACTTATTAACCTTTCTGGTGTAGTTGTATCATCTGTTGTATCTCTTTATCTCGTTATCTGTTGCAATAAAATCGGCCCAGCGAAGGATCGAACAAATTGTATTATTTGTGTAAATGTAATTGTATTTTGTAAATGCAATCCTAATACTTGTATGAAATAGCGTGTTTTAAAGTAAAATAAATATTTATAGTTCGCGTAAAACAGATCTATTGCAATTCAGTTTCTCAGCATTCATCTGATCCCTTTTATGCAGTTACTCAGCACTTTTTGTGTGATCTAAAGTGGTCGTGGGGTAATTTTGGATTATGGGGTAACATTATGAAGAATTATGACGAATTCTTCTACCTATGAGATATAGATCTATTGCAAATCGGCTGCTTGACCCCAGCGTGTATTGTGAACAGTTCTAAAGAATGATCACCATTCTATCACTCGAAATTTACATATTTTTTAAATTAAGAGCTATTGTGCTTGTTGAGTGTATTTGGAACAGTTTGAGAGAGTAATCACTCTTTTTCTCATGGGAATTCACACAGTTCTTCGGAACTGAGCGGTCAATTATTTTTTAGAGTTTTCGATCATCTCAAAGATATTACTCTTAGATTTTCGGCATTTTCTTGAATTTTCCTTTTCGCGTTTTTTTTTAAATTGATGTTTTATGTTGTGCTATAGTGTGCCTACGAGGTTTTTAGATGGAACCTTTATTTGCCTGACGTTTCGGCTTTTTCGCCGTCTTCAGAGGCCTAAATAGAGGATGACTGGAACAGTGCTACGTTTATCCCGTGAAGTGCCACACCACCCTGGGTCAGTGTTTCGATAATCGTTCAGGGTAGTGAAAACAGAAACCTATCTACATTGAAAATGGTCTTACGTTTTGCTCCACCGGATGTGGCGCGGCTGGTTGCACGCACTTGTCACTCAGTGTACCAGCGAATGAGTATTACTGCGTGTAGATCACCAGCGACGTAGATTATTTTCTTTTTCGTTACATTATAGACATTTGGCTTGGTTTTTAAATTTTCTTTTCTATGCAGCATACTCTTTTCTACGGATTTCGTAATCGCATCTATGGTCTCGCGCGGCCATTTGAAACCATTTTCTTTATCACTTGAATATTGTTGATATTAAAACGACAATTTTCAGCTGCTTAGGTATGGAAACAAAATAGCAGCGCACCATCCTAATGGTTTACACTTCATTCTGTTTCATTATTACTTTCGTCCCTTTGCTTAAAGACATCATTCCACGAATCTGAGGTGGTACGGATTTCAAGTGGAGTATTTGTATACGGGATAGTTGATTATGGAACGGAGTGTGATTCTGTCCATTTCCTCCTAATTGCCGTAAAAAACGGTCCGAAAGATGCGGCGCGTGCACACGGCTGGCGCGCTCCAATCGAACTCCTCGTGGAAAATAGTGCGCCGGAACGCTTGAAGCCGTATCTTCCGAGCCGTTTTTTACGGCAATTAGGAAGAAATAGACGGAGATCACCTTTCTCTCCATAATCTATGACTCCGTATACGAATACTCCACCGTACCACTCCAGATTCGTGGGGTGATGCCTTTAAGTTCATCTAGTGTCCTACATCGTTTTCCAAGTTTTTTTTTCACTCATTTTACGCCTCGTCTAGTTGAGATTTATGTTCTCCGCAAAATGTCGCACCAGAGGAGTCTAGTGGATTTGTTTGGTTTCACCGCACCACAACCCGTAACTGAAAACTTATTACTTTTGGAAGACTTCTTTACAACTTGATCAACACTTACATCAAACATTATTTCCATTCTGATTAGCCGCATTCTGAAAATGACATTTTGGCAATCATAGTCAGTTTGTACATACATATTTGAGCTCAAGGATTATTGCCTCTTCTCATAATTTTCCTCCTCATTGTTTCAGTTTCCTCACCCGTATCATGGGAATTCTGGTTTGTGCTTACGTATAGCCACTTTAAAAGCTTCGAAGCGCACGAGCTATATTTATGTTTATTTACATATTTTAGTTCATTTATTTCCACTGCACAAGTTTCCCAAAAATCACAGAAAAGTGCTCTGTCGTCTAGCACACTTCTAGAATCTTCTAGGACATGTCGTGACATCGTCGTGAAAAAACGGAGTCTTTCACGCCGTTTTTTACTACGATGAGGGAGAGATGAGCGGATCCACCCTTGCTCCGGCCATCTACGATCCGCATCCAGGTGCGCAGCGGTCGAAAGTATTCAAGTGAAACCTATGAATAGGTTGCTGAGGGGACCAGGACGATTATAAATAAGATTAACATAAATAGAAGAATGAATATAGTTCGATAAAGCAGAAAAAAACAGTGGAATCAATTACGGGATGATATAAGAATGGATTGGTGCCAAAGTGGTTTGAAGAATTCGAGGAGATTCGAAAATTCCTTGAATGCAGAGATGTTCAACACTAAAAATAGTTGTATTCCTGATGGTTAATTCTTAAACTAGTAACTAGTATAGGTAAGATCTTTGATTGATTTCTCAATACGTTAGAGGAGCCAGGAGCGGATTACAAACTTTTGTAACATTATGAAATGTCATTTCCCCAGGAGTGTTCTCTGCTAATGAGTTCAATTTGGAAAAAAACGTTGTGTATCCCTCAAGAACAATGCATGATTCTGTTGTTCATGTCAACATTCAGCTGAATCTAACCAATATAAGCAGAACACATTCTGAGAACGCATAGGATTTGCGGACAAAATGTCATTAGACTGCATTTAGGAAATCGGGTAGAGGGGAAAGCGGGCAGTGAATCAACTGATGAAATCCTCTTTAATTCTTTTGGATTTGTTTTGCTGTGCCTCTCGCTGTCTCTTAGTTCGACTTTTTTGTTCGAGTGAATGACTCGAAGTCTCTCGAATGTAATAGCTTCGAGAAATTAATGTATCTGGAGACAGAAGTGTAATTTGTTTAAGGCAACATCTCTGCAGTTGACAATTTTTTAGGGTAGACTAAGATTTGTGTGTATAAACATATGGTACCGTATACCAGATAAATTACTGTGCTATGTAAAAAAGCAGTTCTGCTACTCGGCTCCGTCTAAGCGTATCAGTCAAACGCTCGTCGGTTCTTTCGCTATCCGCTGTCCGCTCCTCATTAACGCTTTCACTCAGTTGTTACAGCAAAAAAAAACTTATAACGCTCAAGCTAATCGGCAGAACCAAGGATTTTTAGGAAAACAACGTCACTGACACAAAGTCCACTTAATGCACATGCATACTTTTTCAAAACAATATCTGTCCATGTCTGAGTCCATCCCTTATCTGCTAGTTCAATTCACTTTACAAGAAGGAAGGAGTTTAAGAAATAATAAATAATCAATAATTAATCAATAAGAGAGATGGAACCAATTTATGCAAGGGAAGGAGTCCAAAAAAAATTTAATTGATTGTTGTCCTTCGATTGCACTGCATATTTGTCTCTTTGCTAATGTATTGCAGCTACAGCAACGTAGCTTGGAAGAGAAGTGGATAAGTCGCAGTAGAAGAATATTTTGGAAGAAGGGGAAAATCAAAATGATGATATAGGAGCAACAGTGATGGGGTCCTCTTCCTATTATATATATATATATATATATATATATATAATATTATATATATACATATACATATTTTATAAATACACTATTTAGACTTAACTAATTATTTGAAACAATTATAAACGAAGAGCTTGAAGAGTTTCTAGAGGCATGATATAAGGCTCCATAGTAATTAGATATTGCACGAGCGCTAAATATCTTTGTTTGAAGCGATAAATAAAGAAATTGGTGAAATTGCAATAAATAAATGAAATATGGATATAAATGAAGAAAATAAATAGGATGAATATAAATAGAAAAATGAATATAGTTCGATAAAACGGAAAAAAAACGAATGAAATCAATTACATGGGATGAACCTCCCCGAGAAAAGACTTCAAACGAAACAAGTCTCCACGGACAAATATTTCATTAGAAATCAATCGCTTCCAGTAAATAAATGTGCATTTTACACTATGTTGCACTGCACTGCGTTCATTTCAAACGCATTTATTTGACGATTTATATTTCACATCACATGAAAAGCATCATCTTACGAATCTGACGTTATGGATTTCCGATGGACTCTATAAGAGGTCGTAGATTGCGGGATCAACGGTGTTGCCACCCACCTCTCCCTAATCGTCCTAAAAAGCAGCGTGGGAACCGCTTTAATCCCTATGAGTAACGTTAGAACGCTCCTCTATGCATACGTTCTGGTCCGCTCAGGAACCCACTCATTGGTTTCACTTGAATACTCGCTGACTTTCGACCGCTGCGCACCTTGATGCGGCGCGTGTATGAGAGTGAAGCGCTGCAGTTGAAATCGTCGTGAGAAACGAAGTCTTTCACGCCGTTTTTTTTTCTACGAGTAGGGAGAGATGAGCGGATCCTACTTTAATCCGACAGTCTACTACCCCATATAAAATTTTTCCATTGAAAATCCATACCACGTCAGACTCGTGGAGTGATGTCTTTAAATCAACTCATTCTCTCCGGGTAGCAATTTTTTTTTTGCAGGATTATCCAATATCTTTTTTGGACATGACAGAAATCCTTTGGTTAATAGATGGGCTTAAGTTGGGCATACAAATTTTTGCTTTTTGCTCAATAGAATTTTGTTAGCGGAAAAATGCACAAAGCAAGGGGAAATACACATTCGTTCGTTTTAAAAGCTGTGAAAATTTTTCGGAGAAACAGCTAAGTCTCGCCTGTGAAATGTCATTGTACCTAGTTCGTGCCAGGCAATCAAGCAAACAATACTGGATAGATGAATTGGAAAAAAGGATGATGCCATTGGTTTTATTTTCATCATATATTTATCGTTCCACGGACAAATATAATGGATTCGCGCTCAGTTGCATCTGTAATCTGTCTCGTCATCATGTCTTTAGTCTGTCCATCGGTTATGATAAGGGACTGCTCTAAGAGTTACTGCGACCTTTGATGTTTGTTTATCTTGCGATTCTCCGCCCATGTATCCATTTTCCTTGATGTTTCACTGATTTCTTGCAACGTCTATCGAAGGTCTCTACAATCCGCTCCGGATGCGCCACCACGTTTATTTCAAATCGGAATAGCTTACACGTGCGTAGTCTATACAATGACTTGCAGGCCCCTGATGTATTACATTAAGCCAAAGTAATTGCCCTCACACTGACGTCTGGTACCAATATCGACCTTTATCGACCAGGAAGGGAGGAATGCTTGGTTGTCACTAGGGTGGAATCGAACCGCTCTATCGTACAGTCACAGCCAAACCTCTTACCGGCTGCGCTATATCCACACTTCTATCTATATCAACTGGTATAAATACCGTACTTTTTGGTTTTTTGCGTCTACAGCGCAAAAGTGGTGACCAGAGCGAGAAATTAGGAAGAAAACAAACTTTTTTTTTTCAGAAATTCCGTAGAATAAGAAAAGTACGTGTCCTGTTTTATTGTCATCTTTTTTTCATTACCTTAGATATTTTCATAATACATTAATTAATATCGTAATATTACGTACATCCACGAAAGCCCCTTAATCTTCAGGAGCCAAACCGGCCGTTTTTTTGTTATTTCCTCTCTAATATCGAAAAGTGCTTCTAATTTCAATATCTCCAATATATTATAGCTTCATCTTCATGCACTTCTAGTAATATTAATTCCATTATTAACAGCTGGTCTAACTACATTCATCCGTCTGACAAATGTACTGAACTTTTTACGACACATTTTATTGAAAATATTGATTTAATCCGTCCTTTGTCTGGACTTTTCCCTCATTTTTTTACCTCTTTATTTGATTTTTTTCTGGAATTTTTAATGTATATTTTGTGTATTAGATTTATCTATTTTACTTGGATTTTATCTAATTTTATTTTTTTCATTTTATTTGTTTTATCTGCAGAGTTAAACAGAATACTGCTACATACACCCTACACAATGTTACAATTACATAATTTCCTGAAAATGGCCAGCTTTGGTGAAAAAAAAACTTGAGCAAAGTTCTAATGAAGTCTATTTTCTTTTGTTTCTCTTTCATCACACACTTATGGATATTTTCAAATAGAAAAATAAATAAATACATTTTACGTGGCGAAATTGTTCGTTCCGCCTGAATTTCAAACTCTTATCGCTTAAACTATACATCTATTGATACTAATTCATCCGTCTCCGATGACTTTTCCGTCATGATCGACGTCGATCACATGGGATTGTAGCGCGTGTGAGAATACGATGCAATGACCGTTTGCTCATTCAAACGAGATGGTTATTTTACGATTATATTTATTTAGGCGGCTGGGATTGCTATCGTTTTGCCCTCCATGTCTTCGTCTCTCTCTCATCACTCTCTTCTCATCTCATCTCGCTCAGTTATTTGTGTACAATTGTATAACAAACCGCTGAGCTGCGTTTCTGGCCGTCCGTTTTTAGTTCGACAAATATATGTGTGTTATCTCTCACATTCACCCCTATAGCAGTACGTTACGGTTACTGAATTTCTTTTTCTTCTGGTACTACTCGACTAGTTTTCCTCTTCCCGATATGAAATTCAATGTAAGATCCCGTTCATAAGCGTTTTATCTTTTTCTGGAGAATCAGATAACAAAATGAATAAACGTCCCATTCATTTATGAGAACGATCGTTAGAAAAACAAAAAACGACGATGAAAATCTGAGATAAAACACGAATTATAGAAAATATGGGCAATAAACCATTAAAAAGAATATCGAAATACTTCTGACATAAAATTATACAAAAAAATATGTGTGAATTTAAATAGTATCATTTTGCTTACAGTTCTCTTTTCAAAATCACTTTTGTTCTGGTATTATTTTTCCCTTAAAAAACCCAGTCTTTTCATTCTTCCGAGATGAAAACTTTCAAAGATTCGATATGACCTTATTCCAAAAAGCATTATGAACTGGAAAAACCCTTGTAAAATGTAGCATTACATTAATTTCGTAACGTAATATTCAAATTTTTGATGTATTTCATTTTGTAGTGATGAATTGATGATGATATTGTCTTTTCTTTTCATTATAAAAGTAATTCCGAACGCAATTTCTCCACATCTCCTGCAATTACCCTATTTTTCCGAATATATCCTCGCCACGTGCATGTGAAGAGGCGAATTCTTTTTGCCACCAACATTTCTTGTGTCTTTGTTATGAACCTGAGAAACTGTAAATTTTTATCACAAATTTAAAGATTCACGATTTAACTTTTCATCAGTGGTTGTTTGTTTTTTTTTCAAAATAATAATTTCTTCTGTCACTCTGTGCGTAATTATAAAAAGAAAAACTATATTATTTTCTTTGTTTATGAAGCCCGCTTTACAATCTGGATGCTGAGTTTCTATAATTTCTTTAGTTTTCTAATAACTTAGAGATAGTATTCCTATCCTTCTTGTAAACAAATGCTATGCATTTTTACAACCACAGAATTATCGCGATCTTAAATATCGTTCTGCGCTACATTTGGAAGCATTTTGTACATTTCAAAACGTACAACAACCCATGACCTACAACCTATGTATTTCCTACGTCTTTTATCTCCGAACTTCCTCTGATCTCCCTGTTTTGTTCCATTTAATTAATCTCTTTACGCGAACGACGGTTACTAAGCTGTTATTAGGTTGGAATATGTAGTATGCCGATTTAAATTTTACTTTATCTACCAAAAATCATTAGAATCGACATACTTTTTTCCATGAAGAACAAATTTGATTTCATTAGAATGAAGCACTATGTCTCCGGAGAATTCGAGGGATTTTTCGAAAACACTTCATGTATTTGTCTAGTTTTTAGATCCGTTTTGCCTAGAACCTTTGTTCATTTCCCCAGTCCTCATCAGCCTAACATTTCTCTTGTTCCTTCCTCGCAAAAAGAAAAGAAAAAGTGAAGGAAAGATCGTCAAAGGAAGCAGCTCTATTATATTATTAGCCAGACAAAACTTTTCTAGACTAGTTTTTTTTCCAGACTTTTGGGCACCGGAATTCAACTTGTATTATTGATTTGTAGCCACATATTTACCGTATCGTTTGGTACTATGCCCCTAGTGTCAACCCCAAACTTATTAAGCATCTTATTGTTACTCCTTTAAGACTACTAACACACTACCTAAAAGCAGCAGGCAGCAATCCTAGAAATAGAACACCTAATGAATGACAGTGGATTCCATCGTAATGTATTGCTGAGATTTTTTTCACTTCACATCCAAACATACCGAAATTTCTTCCATGAAATGGATTTTGATATCTAGCGAATGCTGCAATAAAAAAAAGATTATTCCAGAAAAGGCAGTTTTAAGGGTAAAAAGGATAAAGTGCTCGGAGTTGATCAATCTCATAGAGATGTGTTCGCCTTCAATTCAAAATCGTTTCAGATTTATGAATGTGTACGCAGCCCATACAGTGATTTCTTTTTCTCTCTTAAAAAATCGGTAAATCTCTACCTTATTTCGTGAGGCATTGACTTGTTTTCTTCAACGTGTTTTCTTTTGATTTTCTTTTGAATTTTTGAAAAGTCGCATGTTGCAAAGGTCAAAATATTTACAACAATAACAACGATACATTGAACCTCACAAAGCTTTAAGAGTTTTTGCTTTTTCTAATTCCATTTCCAATTCCCAGTGGAAATTTAACATTTGAGGTCAAGCAGCACTACGAGCTTGGAAATTTGTACGTTATGTGCAAAATCTGTGTACGGAAGTCGAACACGCTCAAAGCGTGGAATAAAATGCTTTAACTAATACGATCGGAAACCGCTTGCTTTAGGTACTGTTTATGAACCTGCGTCATTGGGATTTTTTCTCAACTTTGATCAGGGTTTACTTTTGAATTTCTTGCGCCAATATCAAATTTAGGTTGCTTAAGTTACACAGTCATTGTATAGGCTTACACGCGTTCCAAAACCTCAACGATTACGAATTCCAGCAAAACGCGTTGGCGCATCCCAAGTGGATTGATACGCCAGTGACTTTATCCTTTATCCTTTTTATGGTACACAAAAGACAAGCACGGGAGGTGGCATCAAGCTTGAAAAATTCTTTTCTTCGGGTAACAGGAGTTTCGGTTGCTTTAAAAGCAGTAACACTGCGAAAGATTGTGCAGAAATTGTGGAAACTTTGAAGTGGACTTCAAAGCAACGTGCTGTGCTCCGCCATCCGATGCCATTCTAGAGCAATTTGTAGCTTTTAAGAAAAAGTGTAAAAGTTAAAAGGCCGTCAAAACCGTCAAAGGATAAACTCGCTGTGATGATCTTTGATCTTTCTGCTAGGATCACGAAACGGATTTTTTTTCGCAGAGTTTCAAATTCCCGTGAATCATGCGCCTAGAGGTGTAAATTATATATATCTGCATGTTGTGACCAATGAGAATACTGTATCTAATAGTGATCCATGTGACTGGAATGCAGGCTAAGTTTATAAAGGTGGAAATCCTCCGCGAGTCACCTCTTGAAATCACGGATAGTCACGAAGAGTAAATCGTGTGGGCTTAGCGCAGTGGTAAGAAGCTCCAACTTCGTCTCCACGGTCGATGGTTCAATGCCGCTCAAAATCAGCTAACTACGTCATCTAGATGGGGTCGATAAATTAGGGTCAAAGTTATCTAAGGGGATAAAAACACTGACGGAGCAGCGCTCTGGCTGGGATCTGACGTCGAACCCTAAACGTGTTGATCTACGATGAACACTTCATACTCTTTGAACTATTCACTGGATATTATAATAAGGTTAGCAGATCAATCGATTTTCTAATCACCGAACTAATTCCTCAATCAACTCCATCGATCTCCTTTAATCATGCTTTTGAAAAAAAATTAAAGTGTGAAATTTTGAGGTGCAGTAATGCAGTAATTGTTTATTTCAAAGACAAATAGGTGAGCACTCTCGGGTTTTTTTTTTCAAAAAGAAATGTGTTCCTTGAAATTTGTCATCTCCGTCATGTCTACGCACAGTTTTTTTTTCACAGCATTTCACCGATGAAGAGATGAACGGTGCGTGCTTTCATGCGTGTTCTTCTCCAAAAAAAACGTGAAAAGGATTAAGGATTAAAGATTAAATCACTGGCGTATCAATCCACTTGGGATGCGCCAACGCGTTTTACTGGAATTCGTAATCGTTGAGGTTTTGGAACGCTTGATGGCCTATACAGTGACCTGCGGGGGCAGCCGATGTGCCAAGTCAGCGTTTTCACCCTCAGAGAAAAGTCTAGTGCCAATTTATCGACCCCGGAGAGATGAAAGGCTTGGTTTGCACCAGGGCGGATTCGAACTATCGACCAAGTGGCCGCAGCGAACCTCTTAGCGACTGCGCCAAATTCACCTTAAAACTTGAAAACTTTTGCAAATTTGAAAAGTGGTACATTGGAATGCAACGATTGGTTACTTTTAAAACACGAATGCAGACATTCTCGCCTTTTTTCAAAAGGGAATTGTCTTCTTTGAAATTTGTCACCTTCGTCATGATGCTGTACAGCTGCAGGTGCCCGTATTTCTCCGAATAACACATGAATGTTGTACGTGTACTCATATCTGTTGTTTGAAAAAAATTATACGAGGTACGTCAGAAATATACACATAGTACGTTTGATATGAGCATTATATATGTACAAGTAATGCAAAAACTATTTGAAAAGCACACGAAATCGGATTTTTTTTTTCTCGTTCACATCATCTCTGCATTTATAGGTCAACATATTTTGGTACTGGTACTCAAAAAAAAATTAGTAGACTTTTACGTAATCCTTTCTGCTAGATGAAAGTCCAGACACCTGGAACTGATAAAGAAATTTCTTTATATGAGTTCTCTTTATTTACTAGTGTATCTTTGTTTCCTAAGTTCACTTTATAACATACCTCGTACTGATCTGAAGGTATCATTTTATATTTTTTATATATTATATTTCTTTAATAAAGTATATAAACTTTTTTTGGAACTTGGAACTTTTCTTCCTGTAATTCACCATTATTATTATTATTATTATTATTATTATTATTATTATTATTATTATTATTATTATTATTATTATTATTACTATTAATAATAAAGTGGATAAAGTGTCTGGCGTTAATCAATCCGCTTGGAATGCCCCCCCCCCCACGTTTACTTCAATTCAGAATCGTTTGTTGCGGGGGCTAGCCGATGTGTCAGGTCAGTGTTTTTATCCTTCCAGACAGGTCTGGTACCATTTTATCGACCCTGGAGGGGTGAAAGGCTTGGTGAGCACTAGGGCGGATTCGAACCTCCGATCGATCGTGTAGGAAGCAAAACCTCTAAGCGCTACACTACACCCGCCCCAAATTTATAATTATTTTATATTTTTATTTATATTTCCATCCTATACAAAGCGAACAGAAAATTATTGTGATTTGACGCCTAAGCAATGTGTCGTCTTAACCTATCTATTAGGTTGGCTACTCATTTTCTACACATACACAGTACCGTTTACAATTTCATAGTTTCTTAATCACATATTGGTTACCACCCATTGATAGGTGTAGGTCGATCGATATTGATTGTATCTATTGATGTGTTCGTCATGTATGTCTGTTACAGTATTCCACCTTTCTGCGATGATTCCAAATCTCCGAAACCAGCAGCTCGGAGCTAAAAAACAAAAAAAAAAACAGCTCAGCAGCAGCAAGCGTGAAAAAAGTGAACACTTTGTGCCGAGTCGACGTACGGCCGCACGCGGTCACTAACCGCCAACTTGAGGCCCTGTGTTGGGAAACGGCCCCCATACACCCTCATTCCTTAACCTAAAAAATGCAAAGATTTGCTATTCTTGCTGCTGCTATGTCTCGTGCCATGCGAGCTTATAATCCCAAACTTCGGTGATTAAACCTTGAAGGCATCACTCCACGAATCTGATGTGGTGCAGATTTTAGATGGAGTACTCGTATACGGGATAGTAGACTATGGAGAGGGGGTGATTCCGTCCATTTCTTCCTAATTGCCGTAAAAAACGGCCAGGAAGATGCGGCTTCGGGCGTTCTGGAGCACTATTTTCTACAACGAGTTCGATTGGAGCGCGCCAGCCTTGTGCGGCGCCGAATCTTCCCGACCGTTTTCTACGGCAATTAGGAAGAAATGGACGGAATCACCCCCCTCTCCATAATCTACTATCCATTATAAGAATACTACACCTGAAATCTGCACCACCTCAGATTCGTGGAGTGATGCCTTTAACTAAAAAAAAAACTTTACAATAAATACAAATACAAATAAAAATCAATAGTTATAAGAAAACAAACCCTCACAAAAATATTTAAAATACAAAACCTTTGCAAAGATTACATAAGATGTACAAGCAAGCATCATTTATTCAATCGTAAAAACTTAAAGAGGCAACCGGAAAGTACATCACAACTTCGCATTTCGCCTTTGGCCATTCTCGACCTATTCCTCCCTTCCTCGCGATATCGGAAAATTCCCGCCACTTCTTCCGTGCCTTTAAGTGATTAGTGATGAATGTGTGATTAAGAAACTATAAAATCGTGAAGGGTATTGCTTTTAAAAAAACAAGTGGTCAACCTATGGAATATCCATAAAACTTCCGTTGTATTGGAGTGACGTGAGTGTGTGGAATACGGGAGAGAAGTGATTCCGATTGGGTTCCATTGGATTGGATTCCAATTCTGATTGGGAGGAAAACTAAAAAGCTTTCAAAGTGACTCGATTTCTTTCAGGGAAACTATTCCTTGTTTAATCACCGCAGAGAAGAGGTATTGGAAAAGCGGATATTCACCCGTCCATTTAAAAATACAGAATAGAAATCGTCATTGAATGCTTGACTTTCTCCACCACTACTCTTTTTCTCCCTGCTGCTATTTATCTATTTATTTTATGATTATTTATATCGTACCCTTCTAAAGAGGCTTTTTTTTCAAATTCGGGTACTTTAGAAGTGCTTCCTGCGCAATACGCTTGGGCAAACACAATCGATCTTTGGACTGTGGGTTTCTTTAGAATTGGCTAGTGAAATCTGAGAACCGAGCAATCGAACTGCATTGATGAAGGCGGAAAAGAAGAATAATGCGGGAAAAATAGAGAACCACTTAAAAATTGAGGAATTCAGGGGGAATTTTTACACACGCACATGCAGGGATGCATACGCAACCACATGCTAGCACATCGCGAATTTTACTCACATTTCAGCATGTTTTTCTTCGATTTCCCTCGATTTTTGCCGGTGTTCCGACTATCGCGCGCCACTTTCCACAAACAGCATTTAAAAGCCTACGAAGAAATTCAGTTGGAACAAAGACAGAGGTATCTGCATCACAGCAACGGCGGCAGAAACCCTGGTGCCTAGCTATTCCGAGTACAACGGAAGCCCCACCCTTTCCTAGACTCCACACAAGTCACTGAGCCATGTAGAGATGATAGACACTATACCATAAAACCAAAAAAGAATTCATAAATAAAAAAGAAGGAAAAAAAGGAAGAACTAAGAAAGGGAAAGATTGAGATGGTTTTCCAGACCATTTATGTATTTTCTGCCATATTGTTGTAAGTATTTAAACTTGTTAGTATAGGAGAAATATGAGTAAAAATTCTTTCAAAAGCTATTTTCTCTAACGAACTCTACAACGTAATGCAGTACGTATGGCTTAAAAGAATCAGTTTTTCTCTTTTTTTCCTTCCTTTCCTTTTTTTTGCTGTGCTTTTCTTTTTCGTCCTAATTGGTTTCCGCTAAAGTTGTGAATGGGAGCTGAAAAGAAAGAAATTTCGAAGAAGATAAAGGTTTAGGAAAAAAAAGGGAACCAAGACAGCAGTTTAACATTTGCGTTTTCATCTCATGCGTTTCGCCGAACAAAGATGAATTAAAGATGCGAGAATAAAATAAAACAGGAAGATTGATATAAAAAATTTGGAAATGACACTAAATAACTAATAAGAATTCATCTGTTCTCAATTGAGGTTTTTTAATTGGACATTTCAAAAAAAAAACAATGAGAATACAGTTACTGTATACTGTATACATGTGTACTATAAATACCTGGACAGCTCAAAAAAGCAATGAGATTTTTCCGTTTCGCTCATTTCCATCAAATAACGAATGAAGTAGGTACTGTTGCTTATTTTTGTTTATGAATTGTACTCGTTTGCTGCGGTAATTAATTAACAACTCATCTTGCTGGATATTTCCGCACATCCCGTCGCTGTCGTCCATACTTTTTCTCTTTTCGCAGAACATTGCAGTAATATTAGTCTGAAGGTGAAGTGACATTATGAAGACATGGCTAGACGTTTTGACGGGGAAAAAGCGACTAGACATTATTTACAGGAAATCGTTGCTCTAATCACGGACATTTTTGAATATCACTTCCTTTCATCTGGAAAAGTTGTCGATTTAATAAATATACTACGTAAAAGGTCGTAGACCGAAGATCCTAAAAAACAAGACTGTGAAAAAGGCATTGTGATCTCCTTGCTGATTTTCTAGCAAAGCGAAGAGGCGTTGCATATTTTTCTCTTCGTCTCACTGAATGTTCTCTACTGTATCGTTACTTTGTGGGAATTAAATCCACACAACTCAATTTTCAATAATAAAAAAACAACCGAGCCCAAGAAGAACAGTTTTTCTGGAAAATACGGTGGCACATTTTACAAGAAGAATGTGTGTAATTTCAATTTTATGACATTGCTACATCAAAAGCGTACATTAACGATTCGAATAAAAATTTTCTTTCATCGTAATTTTTGATTCGGAACGAAAAAGAAGAAATCCGAAAAAGACAAAATAGGAAAGACGGTAGGTGTCATTAAAAACTCTGGAAAAATACAACAAATCGCCCATACGAGGTGTTTCTGTCTGGTTTTTGCGAGCTTAGATTGACTTTCGAATAGAATTCTTTTCAATATTCCCGTAAAAGAAAATGTGTATGGAATAAAATGTCTAGAAACGAAAAGTAAAAATTTTATTAGGCTGTATACTTTGAAGAGCTTCTGGAAATGCTTTTTTGAAGACGTTCAACATAAAGCTCGTTTCTTTTAATATGTTAACCACCTAGTCATCTACTTTTCTTCATATGTTATACTTTATTGTCCAAATTATCCCAACTCTTCCAAGAAGAAGAGAATAAATACAGAATAAATAAATAAATAAATAATAAGAACAGAATAAATAAATGTTAAAATGAACACATACTGCATAATTTTGACTTATTACATAATACACAATTATTATTACAATTATGTGTTATAGTAAGCACTGTACAACCGTCTTTAAAAGAGTATTTCTGGCAAATAAGCGACATAAATGAGTCTAATTGAAATGAAAACCTGCAACAACGGCCACTGTTGGTCTTCTTAGTGAAATTTGTCTGTCTTAAGTTTGTATTTCAAAAAAAAAGAGTAGAAAAGCCGTCTGCTTTACGTTGAATTACTTATGACTGGAACAAAATCTGGAGCCTGCGTTACTTTCAAATCTCCCAAAATACAAATTAAATAAGTAGAAAAGTAACTCAAAAGGGAAGAACTGAAGTTCGGACATCTTTGGTTACTCACCTCTAAAAAAAGATGTCTAGAGGCAGTAAACTTCGATTTTTCGGCAATTTTTCGAATGGCAGGATAACAAATGTCAATGTCAAATTAAACATTGACAATTAAATAGTGTCAAATTTATAGCAAGAGTCCTGTCGTAGACTAATTTTCTTCAAAATCTTTCAAAAACTTGAACAACAACTTTTCATAACCAATGTGTTTGTAATTGAGCGGAAAAAAACCGAAACAAATTATTTACATTAAAGTGAGAATTATTTTAAAAAAATAGCCCAAGGAATAATCCCGAAATTTAATGCTTTCTCGCTATACCACTTTAATAAATGAAACTATAAAAACAAAATAAACTGACTACAACAAGTTGCAACTACATGAATATGGGTAAATTACCCTTATTTTCATCACCACTACCATCTTACTGACCAAAGTTGCAATGAATTTCACCAGCAACTTGTAAAAAACTGTAAATAACTGTATATCTATGAATAGACAACTTTTACATAGAGCATTACTAACTAAATGTAAAAAATGAAAAATTTAATGTTAGTAATGTTAGTGATGTTTAATGTAAGTAAAAAATAAATTATAAAAATCAATGCTGTACTTTGATTTGAAAAACCTGTTTGAGATAACGTTCTAAGTGCAATAACCTTTTTTTCTGTTTTTTTTTGTGAAAATTCCAAAAAATGTAGATGAAATGCGATGACAGTCAGGGTCTCAATTTCGTTTTTCTCTTAATTTCCGTTAAACGCACGTACGTACGTGAACCGGTTCACCACGATGAGTTCACCAGGTTCCCTCTTTTTTGGGAGTGGGACTACCCGGAAGGAGAGGTGATTTCCTCTCGTGCTCAGCTCACTCGGCTCACATCGCACATGTCGGTGTCAGTTCGGTGACAACTCCCGGTCCGTCGAGTTTTTTTTTCACCTACGCCATCATCTCCTCTCGGCTGTTTTATTAGTCGAAACGCCCCGACTAGCCGTTTGGTTATTTAGAACGCGGCAGAAATGTAAATACTTCGTGCCTCAACTCGCCGATCAATAGTTTTGTTTAAAGCAGCGGGCGTTGAATAAAATTACCCCCATTCAACTGGAAGCCGCATTTGCAATGTTCATTTCTTATTGTTCAAGACGGCCTAATGGAAACAATTTCGGCTCGACGCTCAAATCTCCTCTCACGCTCACTTCCCGCTTCGCTCTCCTTCATCCGCTCACCGTAATCCACCGATTTCTCACCGTGAATCGTACGCAACGAGACCAAGTCCGACTGTGTCACGTCCACATAATCGTATGAATCATGGGGAAGGTGACTACGCGCACTAATCAATGGGAGAATAGTTTAATGGATTCCACGAAGAGATCCAGGAGGGATGAGAGGTAAGTTCTGGATCGTCCACTTCTTCAAAGGGTCGGGGGAGAACACCCATCGGTGAGCGATGGGTGGATAATCAGATTTTCTCGTACATCCTACACAAACTCCGCCTTCTATCCGGGTACACATCTGATCAGGACATCTATCACAAATCACAATCCTACAACTCTTTGTTTTCGCATATTTTTTCCACTAGGGCTACTAATTTTAAAGCATACACATTTTACAAAGAAATTAGGAACTTAAATAATCTACGCAACTAAAGCGTTAAGGAACTCGGGACCCAAATTAAGAAACGCGAATGAAACTGAACTTAAGGATCATTTTGAGACACGTCTAAACCAAAGATCACCTGTAAGCCCTTAAATTACCAAACTTATGAGTTCTTCAATAGTTCGTGCCACCTTGAAAACGAATCTGCTGAATATTTACGTGAACCATGAAGATCTTGGGCAGATGTCTGGTTCTTTCTTTTTTTTTCGTCTGGAGGAACAATTCTCGCCACTGAGATCCAGTGAGGTTTTTGGACCGGTAATTGAGAAACATGCATGCAGGGAGAGAAATGCAACGATGCGTGCAACCAACCACTTAATTTTCTTTCTTTCCCTATTGTTACAATCAAGAATGTACTATTTGATTGTTTTTTTTCTCTGTGCAAGAAAAAATCTTTCGTTTGTTCATTATCACCTATAAATGTTTTTTTTTCGGACATTGTATGGATTTGAAATGCGCTCTAATTCTTCTGATAAAATAAAAATTAGCAGAAAGAAATGCTGATTTGATAAATATATTCATAGATTGCTTAAAATTATCACGGAAACATGGCACTATTATTATTTTCCGTACTTTTTCCTATTTTTTTCTCTATCAGTGCTATCGCCAATAACATTAACACTGACAATGCTGAAGAGAAGTGGTTTATTTTGAGAAATTGCATTATTCTAGCAATTTACATTCATGCAAATGCCTTGAGTGATCTAATTGCTAATTACTCTAATTATTACCGTTAATTATTAAATATTATAATTATTTGAGTGATCAGCTAGTTTGCGATAGTTGAGGATTGCTTTTTGTGACAGTTGTTCTGACGTGGGATGTGATTCTCATAGGAGATCGGTGAGGTTTGTCTCAGACGCATCGAGTAATTTAATGACCGCTGTTGCGGTAGAACCGCAGCAGCACGATCTGCGGAGTGTTCTCTTTTCTCCTACGAAGTTCACAATCTATTTACTATCGGTCCGAGAAACTTTTAATTTTTTTTTGAAGAATACGTTATGACTCTAATCTCCGACGGTGCTTCGCATTATCTTCGCACATTGTTGAGGTCTTATCGTCTTTTTTTAATGCGAATTACGTAACAAAGTAGCTTCGTCAGTTCGTTTACATTCCAGAAAGTGCTTCGTCCGTGACTGCCTCAATGATGACGAGTCTATCGAAACAAAACATATCAATGTTGTTTAGAAGCAGCACTCACGATGTGAAAGAGAAAAAAACCCTCGTTTCTCTCTATTTAATCAAATAATGTGCGTGGTTAATTTTAATTTTTTTCCCCGATTTGTTTATACACCTAAATAGGTTTCCAAACTGCTGACGTACATTATCATTAACTATAATTTCTTTCTCGTTAACAAATTTCCACGGTTTGCTTCGATTTAGTCTAATGATAACTTAATTATGACGATTTTATTTAATTGATTCGTCTTTTCACAAAAGATTTCGATTAGGTGTAAGTCCTCTTTTTGTGAATAAGAAACTACCAATACTAAAAAATTTCTGATATTCTTATTGATTTTGATATTCTGTGATTATCCAGCGTCTGATTCTATCCAGCCGTACACTACTGGATTTTCGAACTTTTGAACGGATGGAATTTTTTTTCCTCCGTTTTTTCCTGCTGCAAAGAAAGTAAACACACCATCCGCAACACCTTAATAAATCACGTGAAAATTCAAAAAAAGTAGCAATTGTTTGTTTCAAACAATGCCCTTATGACCATGTTTTCGCTGCTGAAAAGGGAGGACATCCTTATATGGGAAAAGTTAGAAACATTGAAGTTATGTGTGGTTTGCAAAAAGTGAAATTCTGCCTAATTTCTCCCCTCTAGAAGACTCGGCAGACTAGAAGCTTCTCGTTCTTTTCAAATCTTTCATTCATGTGGTAGAAGAACGAACTTCCACATAAATGGGTCTAAAAATGTTGAGGAAGGCGGCAGAATGGGCGAAAAAAACAGCTGCGTAAGTTGTTATGGATTTGTACCTGTTCGAACCTTGAAGTCACAAATTGAAGACGAAGTTGCACATCAGTCTTTTGAGATGAGTGGAATGATCATTTCCTAGACGGCATTCCTCTCCCCTCTGTGCGTAGAAGTTGTAGGATCATTTTTTTTTTTTGAATTCAGGAAGTTTCGCATTCGATGAAAAATTTGCCCGATACAAAGGAAACGCTTCCAGTAGGCAAAAAAAAATTGTAAGAAATACAGGAAGTAAAATTTAGGATAAGTACTATTTATGTTTTCTTGTTGTATTAGCAAGGTTTTGGTAAAACTTATTTTAGTAGCCAGTCGTTTCGAAAACCTCGTCTTCATCAGTGGCTCAAAAATAATTCTACTTTTTCTGATGCTATGCGTATCCCATCCAATTTTCACTAAAACTTCGTTAGCACAACAAGAAAACATAAATCCAGTTCACAATCCTGTTTGTTTTAAGAAAAGAGGACTTGGGAATTGTTGCACCAGCAATATTCTCTCCGATAATATCCAGTAATATCTATCACAATAAATAAATAATATAATAATTATTATTCCTGTAATGTACAAGTATGTAGTATACAGTAGTAAAATAACATGAACTTTCGACCACGATGAAAAATTTGCGTCATACAAAGGAAACGCTTCTAATGGTAAGAAAAATAGCAAGAAATACAAGAAGTGAAAATTAAGACATTAATTAATTTATTAATTAAGGCACTATTTATACGTTCAACCGAGTGACCGCAACGCAGCGCATCAACCCTCGCTCTTTCTCTCGTTCGCACACACTCTCGCATATCTCTGCTGTGCTCTCCGGCTGAAAAAAATTTGTCGCCTTTTAAAGCACTAGAGGTTTCGCTCGTATTTTTCTATTTCTTTCTGATGCTTACACAAAAACATACTTTAGTTTTAACTTATACAGCATTTTCTGCCAGTTTGATTAAACCTTATTTATTTGAAACGATTCCCTCAAAAAATTGAGCTTTCAATAAATTACAAATATTCACTACTATTCTTCTATGTTCTGGTTGTCGTTAAATTCTCTGCTTCCAGAAATTCGTGCCTTTTTTCACTTGTACTACTTTTTTCCTAAACAGCTCATTTCTTCCCCTCAGCTTCTCCTGCTTTAACTCTTTCGTTACACTGAAGCAGAAAAAGGTGTCGGGAGTGCTCAATCTTTTCGACTTGACATTTTAAAGTTCTCAAAACCAAAAAGAATCTAGAGCTCAACATTTTCCAGTGCAACAGTTCAATAGGGAAAACAACAATTAGAAAAAAAAATTTACCTGTTTGAAAAAAATACACTTTGAAAAGCCAAGCGAACCTACGAGACAATAAAATGCTTACTATACATCTCGTTATCTTTCTAAAATAATCTTGAATAGTTTAGTAACTAATTATGGGTGAAAATTCGTGCAATTAACCGATGTAGGAGTAGAAGAACAGAAGAGAATAGAAGTTTGTTTTTATTGGGCGAATGGGCGTAAATGTTTGAGTAAACTACGACTATAAGCGGAAAAATTGAACGAGTTCAAATGCAGCAGAAAACGTTGTTAAGAAGATGTTTTAGATTTCTCCGTCATCCAAGTTTACCTGCTCGCTTTAAGGGGGGTTCTGGTCAAGCTGTCCCTTCGGGGGAATTAATATTAGGTGAAATAAGAAGTTCTGAGCCTTTTAGCTAAATGTCTTTAGTGAGCCATATCTGACGATGTAGGCATTATATAGAGACGCACTATTTCGCAGCATTTTATTTTTTATTTCAAAGTGACATTACGGGAACACGAACCGAAAAAGATCGTGGTCCAATTGCGGTGAGCCGACCCAAACTATCACCAAACCAGGAGTAACGCCGAGAAACGTTTTGGGGTGTGTTTGGTGGGACTGGAAGTGATTCATCCACTATGAACTTCTCCTGTCGGGCCAAACACTCAATTCGGACCTCTACTGTCCGCTAGCTGATCAGATTGAAGCAGATGATCGTCCAGAATTGACCAGTGAGGAATGTTCCATCAAGTTGCACCATCTTTAACGACGCTTCAGAAGCTCGTAAGAGCATAGATGAGTAGTTCTACCGCACCCGCCGACTATTCCAAATCTGGCACAAAGCGACTATCACCTTTTCAAGCTATCACCTTTTGTAAAATTTTCTTGACGGCACAAAAGTGGCTCTCAAGAGAGAATCGTTTTTTGTCACGTTTTCTTCCATGGACTTCTCCAATTAATCCACGGAAATATGAAATTGTCCCCAAAGTAGACAAAAGTTATCAGAGAACAAAACGGCGCATATTTCATCTAAACCGGTTAGTTTTGACCATGTTAATTTCGTCGTCGAAATAAAGCGCAAAAAATGCCAAGAACTTTTCACTTCATCTAATATGTAGTTGAAATAATTTTGTGGTACTTTTTTGCACTCTAGAAACAAAACATTCGATTACATATTCAGCAATGATTTTCTAATATTTTTATTAGCTTTTTTCTTTTATTTTTTTTTCTTTGCTCTTTTTTCATGGACTTCAATCTGCATCACGATTATAGTGGTAAGTGAATAGGGAAGAAAACAAAAATTTGATAAATAAAATAAGATAAATTTAATTCCTCGACCTCGTGTTAGTGGTAGAACTTCAGCAATGAGCTGTGCATCTCATGATATTACAACTGAACTAACTGTTCTTCAAAAATCAACTCTTCAAAAATCGGAGACAAAAAGGTCCATTAACAGCTAAACTGGCAAGCAGCATGTGTACATACACGGCGTCAAATATGTTCAACTGAGTGGGCGCGACGCGTCTACCGTAACGCATGCTCTTTCTCTGACGCTTAACGCATACTTTTTCATCACTCTTTCTTACTCAACACTTCTCAGTCTTACTATGGTTGTTCGCTACTTTTGTTGTTTCGAGTGCCTCTTTTTCATTACAAGCTCATGAATTAGTAAAAATGTCATATTCAACAACTCATCACTCTGTTTGAGGTCCCTGCAAAGAACTCTTGGATCGGGAAGCAAAGAGCGCACCAGAGTGCCTAACCTTATCACCATAACCTGCGTAGTGCAGGATTTTCGTACAGATCCATTCAGCATTATAAAGGTAGGGAAATTCTATCGTACGCATGAAAAGAATACTCCGAGAAGAGGACGGGTATAGCACAGTGCTAAGTGATCCCGCTACTGACCGGTTTGTGGCTCGAAGCCGCGCTGGGCCAAACAAGCATTTCATCAACTCCCGGAATAAGAGATGAGGATCAGATAACATAACAGATCAATAAGTAGGTAACAGACGTGCTTGTGAGGATGAAAGTTCCCTTAATTCATTGCATGAGCAGCGTATGACCTCAAAAATCTTTGGGTGGTTTAAAAGTTTTTAAAAAATTCAAACGAATTTTGAACTCAAATCGGGGACGTTGGCGGATCTAAAAAGATTGATTGGATTGCTATTACCTAATCCTTTAATGTACGAAGAAACCTTCAAACGTTCATTTTTAAAATATTTTTATTTTTGAATTTTTCGCATCTGCATCTTCTTTTGGACTATATGCCTGCAATACCTTACACTTTTTTCTCATTCTTTTCAGTTTTAAAGGCATCACCCCACGAATCTGAAGTGGTACGGCTTTCAGGTGGAGTATTCATATACGGGATATGGAGAGGGGGGTGATTCCGTCCATTTCTTCCTAATTGCCGTAGAAAACGGCCCGGAAGATGCGGCGCCGCACAAGGCTGGCGCGCTCCAGTCGAACTCATTGTAGAAAACAGCGCTCCGGAACGCCCGAAGCCGTATCTTCATGGCCGTTTTTTACGGGAATTAGGAAGAAATGGACGGAATCACCCCCTCTCCATAATCTATTATCCCCTATACGAATACTCCACCTGAAATCCGTTCCACCTCAGATTCGTGGAGTGATGCCTTTAATTTAGATTAGTAGAAACTTTTTACTGTTGTTGACTACATGTGCATAGTACGTATTGTTCTCTTGTTGTCGCAGTTGTCCATGAGCGACTATTCAAACATCAAGTACGTACTCACTCCCTGAAACCACTTGTATAAAGTACAATGACCTTTTTGATGAGGTTTTTTTTGGTTTAGGTTAAAAAAATGAGCACAGTAGTGTATTCGGCATTTTGTTTCAAAATAGGCAACACTTCATTGAGTCTTTCTTTCTCTTCTTTTTCCGAGATGAAGAAAACCTTAAAAATCCTTTGAGCAATTCCCCGTTTCGTAGGTTCTATAAGAGAAGGGAGGAATCGCGTTCGACGAAGATATTTCTGGGTCACTTTTTTCTCCGTTTCCTTCGTTCATTTTTCCTTCTTTTTTTTCTGATTGCATCTTTCTGGAATCTCCGGAAGGAGGCGCTCGAGGAGAATTACGTTATTTGAAAGCATGAAATTTAAGGCGCTAGACTGCACCTAAGATAAACTGACGGAGAACCTAACGAATTCTTCTTTGCTCAATTTTCTTCTTTTTCCCGAAATTTCTTTTCGACCGATTGAATAGCTTTTTTTTTTTACTATTTTTCAGATATTCGGATTTTTGATTTTCTTCAGAAACTAAAGTGCAGCAGATTATAATCGCTCTATTGTTTAGTTAAATTTAGTTCTAATAGTGTAGAAGTAAACTATTTAGTAGCTATAGTTCGGTACGAGTACATAGCATCCAAGGAATGTCCCATTTTTGATAACTTTTTTTTTCTGAAAGCTGATATTTGCTCTGTTGTGTATATATGAAAAAAAGAAAACGAATAACTGTTATCAATTTTATTTGAAATTTATTCTACATTAACCGTTATCAATTATCAATTATTTTATGAGCTCAATATAAAATTTGAATCTAAAGCTAACAAAATCAATTTGGAGATTAACAGATGGGGAAAAAGTTTCTCTCACTTCAAGGAAATGATGTCAAATCTTTTGCAGGATAATTATAACAAATTTAAAAATTTTATTGCTTTACTATTTCATTACTTTTAAAATGTTCATTGTTACGAATATTCGAAAATAATATATTTGACCAGTAAATCGGATATTAAGGCTATTTATCGTTGCTATTTATCGTAGCGGTATTATTGTTGCTATTTATCGTTTTCCAGAATTATTGCCGAATAATTTTCGATCTGAGATGTGCAATTAGAATTAAAATTGTTGTGAAGAAAAATTGTGAAACAATTAAAATTGTTTACCAGTACAGCATTTCTAAAGGGTCAGCGTTATCTCAAATTTTCTACAACGTTACGCTCTTTGCATTTCTAAATCGGATCCATAAAATGCATTTTTTTTCTGCGTATTTCCAAGAAGCATAAGAAAAACATGAGAGACTTTCCCTTGTTGTATGGAAAGCACGTTGATCTGAGCAAGCAGTGCATTGATCCATTTATTTTCTGGATTTTTGGCTTTTGTTCTCTGTTGTCGCTGTAACGCTTGGAATCTACGTAGCAGAAAATTGATCTACGGTTCGAGAGAAAGTCGAAAATTTCTGAGGACACTGGGTTTATATCATGATAGTGTTTAAAACAAATCCTTTTGTTCTTAACCATACATGCAGTTACCGTGATTCCTCAATAAAGGGTGATTTTATCGTTCAACGTTTCTTCGCACTGCTACCGTATTCTTTTTTTTCGCGATTTTGTTTGTATTTAGTTTTTCTTTTAAAAAACCATGCATGAATTGATATCCCAGGGGCATATATGTAGTTGAAAAGCCGAAAATAACGAGAAAATTACAAAAAAAAAGAAAAATCTTTTTTCTCTAAGATCCAAGATATACACTGCGCTTGATATGGATAAAAGTTTAATTTGATGAAATAGAAAAATTACTTGATATATAGAAGTAGCAATAAAACATAATATAATATGGTAAATAAATACTTGGAATATTGCAACTCACTCTTAACTTTTCTCTTATAGCAAGTAACCCCTGTGTAAGGTAAAAAAAAGGAAATTCTGAAAACAATGGCCCCTGTTGCCACTTCCACCCCTAAATTGTTCTAAAGTGCTTATTTTTTTTACGGCTAGGCTTTTTACGGCTGTTTCTCTAGTGCTTCCAAACTCAATCGCCATCCTTTTAATGGTATCGAGGCTTATTTGCCCTAGAAAACCACTTAGTTACTTACTACTTATATTTAGTTACTTACTTAGATTGAGTTAGCCTCCACTAAGGGTCGATTATTTCCACTGCAAATATCACCAGCATACTATCACGGCGTTATGACTTCACCTATAAAACCCTCTGCAGAATTCCACAGAACATTCGAGAATTTTGATTTCAAGCGCTTACCGGAAATTTTTCATATTTGAATTCAGAAATTCTGTGCATAACTCGATAAGTTGATATTAAGCATTTTGATTTTTCTTCTTTTTTTCTTCTTCTTTTTTTGAAAGGTTTTTGTTGACAGAAATATTACGTTGGTTACTTATTTTTTTAAACCCATGCATACTCTCAAAAACTGTTCAATTCTCCCACTGCCCTCTTCTTCTTCGATTCTTCTTCGATGGCTCAGCTCCGCACCTCCTGCTTCCCAAGGAATTTTAACCTTTCCAGAAAAATGGAACATTGTGTTAAACGTTCACGGCGAATACATCGACGGATCAATTTGTGATTAAGAAACTATGAACTTGTAAAGAGTAGCTTTGTGTAAAAAATAAAAAATCAATCTAATAATTCCAAGAAAAAAAACACTTTTTCCAATGGACATTCGGGTCTTAAAGTTCAACAATTTCGTTGAAGTGAACTTCTTTAATGGAATTTTGAGAACTAAGAGCTTCGGGATTTCGCTAGACATCCCCCATCCGGCGCGGACCATCTGCTAAATTAATTGCACTGATCGAATATGTCCCCCGTATATATTGTGAACGACGCCAATCGATCTCCATCCTTTCTATCGTCTAATTCGACCTTTTGGCGTATGTGCTGATGGTGAAGGAGGAGGAGGAGGAGAAGAAGAGAGACGAGGTTATAGCCTCTGTAAATACAAATGGCCTAGCGGTCGCATCGCGTCCACTGCTGGCTGGTGTGCTATATCATATATTTATGTGTGTGTTGTGTGTGTGTAGAGTGTTGGACGCACTCCTCCATTCGCACACTATTTCCATGCAGGACCCGCTGCTTTTATTTCATCGATCGACCTTTTTCGAAAGCCACAAGCGGGACACTTTTGGTGAGAGCGAGAATTTCAGTTAATGAGAAAGAGCGAACGAAGAGAACGACGGCGAGATGTGATGTTTGAGCTGAACACACTCGCTCACCTCACACTCTCCGCCGTCCCCAACGATCTCTGCCTCCCTCCGGAGCACAACTCACTCGAAGCAACAGCATTTACTATGCACAAAGGACGTTTAGAGTAGGTCTTGTTTTTTCTGCGGCGAGGGCTGCGCGACCAAAAAAAAATCGCGCGCCGAACACTGCTCGACTGTTTATAGTGAATGGTGATGGTGATTTTTTCTGTTGATATAAACTACTCCGCAGCCCCAGTGAGGAGTTTCCGCGATTCCTGCCTCATTAAAAGGACGCTAGTTAATGGGATCATCAGTTAATGGGAAATCAGAAAATACGGAAAAATCGGAAATTTCGGAATAACTACATTTGTTCTTCATTCATTCCAAAATGAAAGAGGAAACCACGTTAAGCTATGGAATTTCTCTGCTGATTTCTTCCAACTTCCATGAATTTCTCTGCTGATTAATCCAGAAAGTTTACAGCGTTCACGAAAGGAGAGGTTTTGAAATAAAACTTTCTAAGAATTCCTGAGAAAATCCATGGATCTATAAAAATCTATGAGAAAAATACCTACAAATCTATAAACTCTCGGAGACAAGTATATCTATAAGTTTATTTATATCTATAAATCCCTAAAAATTTATGAAGCTATAAATAAATGGTGCATTTCAATCTCAACATTAATCTTGGATATATTTTTAATCATTCACGGAATAACTTCCATGAATTTCTCTGCTGCAAAAGAAATTGCAAACATTAACGATGCTTTCAGTTTTGAAACCGAAAGAAAAGTGGACAAAAGAAAACCCGAGCCTTTTTCTTCCAGAAGAGTATAACTCTATTTATATGAAAATTTCCTTAGCTATATTTAGCTTTAGCTGCTGAGTTTTATCTCATGGAGAGAATTTTTTTCTTCAGGATAATGCCAACTTTTCCCCGTTCAGAAGCACTTAGCGCTTTCAGGAACCACAGCACAGAAGACACACCGTCTGTTACCTTGACAATTTCTCCCCTTCCCTCTCACTCCTCCTCGTTTCCCTCTAACACATAATTAGACTACAAATGAAATGAAGAATAATCACCAGTGTGAACCTCGTAATTACACCAATAATGAACATCGTCCTAGAAGGCGCTGCTCGTGCATCAACGTTACTGCAATCCATTTGAAACACTAATGAAAATCGCGAATGTGCACATGGAAATCCTCGCTGAGCAAAAAAAAAAGGAATTCGGCTGAAGGAAAAATTTCCTACCGTACCTCTCTATTCCAATGATAAACCAGACGTATCGTAAAACAGCACTATTTATTTTTATTTACTTATATTTCACTTACTAAACCTATTACCGTTGTTACTTACTATTTATTTTGCTTATTACTGTTATTATTTCAGCTTTATCACCGTCAATTTCATCGATTCATGGTTTCATAATGAAAAAAAACTGAAAAGAAATCTATGATGTAATTTTATGAATCAGCAATGTAATGGTATAGTCAGGCTGTAAACTAAACTTTTTACAATCATAATCATTACGAAACACGTGCTTATTTTTAGGAAAAATCGAGAATCGAAGGCGGCCCACGAAGAACTACTCACGTTTGCTAGATTTTAAAATCCACTAGTCCTCAAACCCAAGCAATTAATCGATATCCATCGAAAACATTGAATTCAAACTCGATGATAGCAAATACGTAGGTCGCTCCGAGTTCCCGACATTTTCGATTCTCTTTCCGTAAAAAGAGTCCTTTTCCTATTTTAATGAGGATAAAAGCCAGAAAGATCTTGAACACCGGGTTTAAATGTGTTTCTATAAAAGAGGTTGCAATTTCTGTGAGATGATCCTCAATTCTTTCCAGTGACTGAGAAAACTATCATACAATAAATAATAATATTAGTAATCATCCAATAAATACGCTCCCGTCCGGCTCCCCGACCGGCGCCCCTCCGTACCCCTACCCCCAAGACCGGCGCGAAACTCTCTTGTTTGGTCAAGTTTTGATGTGCCGAGGGGGAAGCGTAAAACATTAAAGATACTCGTTTACAACAAATAAACGAGATAGGTACAACCAGTTCTGTGGAAAAACACATGGAATCATGTGAGGTGAACGCGCAATTTCGTTTGCTCGATTCGTTCGAAGGACACATAGTCGGACGTAAAACACGGTACGCGCAGCTTGTAGCGTATGATCATCATTCCTGAAATTCTATGCCCGCTAATAGTTGAGTCTTTGGAGACCTCCAGCTAAAGTTTTCCAGAATTTCACTTCAAGTTCATACTCCGATGCTAAAGAAGCTCACAGTCCAACGACTTTTTCGATGAAACTTTACCGCATGGATTTCAGTTATCATTCCAAAAAAAAATCCTAAGCAATGGAAAAGGTGGAATTTCGATTTTTCTCACGACCTGTATGTTTCTCCTTTTCATTTTCTTTTTTCTTTTTTCCAACCATTTTTCGTCACTGTTCTCTGCCGATTTACAAACAATGGACTATAGAACGCAAATGTGAACAGAATGAAAAAGACCATTTTGTGAATATGACCACAACCACCACTGAATTAGTACAAGGGCGTACTATTACATAATGCAAACAACATTTCAACGAGATATGAGCAAAATTCTCAGGAAAAATAACGGAAGTTTGCCTAAATGTAGTGGATTTTACTCGAAATTTGGCGTGTGCGCGTTTTGAATGTGAATTATCCGAAGGCGAAACGAAGTTCAGACGGAAATCGGTAGGCGACAGTTCGGGAAGACGACGAGACATTTTGCGACAGTGTTCTCCGGAACACTTATCCCTAATCTATTGGATCTGACACTGACTTGACACATCGGCTAGCCACCGCAAGTCATTGTATAGGCCAGTCACACGTTCGTGAACCTCAAACGATTCTGAATTGAAGTGAACGTGGGGGTGCATCCCACGCGGATTGATTAACGCCAGAAACTTTATTCTTTACCTTGTCACGTTACAGTAACGTTGATAATTTTCTAGTATCATCGAGAGAAAAAATAAGTGCCACCGACCGACGATCGCCGTAATTCTAGCCGTTATGTACGCATCTGACTAAATTTTTTTTCTGCGCACTGAGAAATTGATACATGTATATGGATGGATTTTTTGTTTGGATTTGCGTGTGTGTATGTACTGGATGGAGATGAGCGATGAGGATGAGGTGTGTCCGGTGTCGGTGTTGTGGATGAATGGTGCAGGTTCGCCTGCTGCTGCTCCTTCCTACTGCTGCGATAGACATTCGTCCATTATATCGCATGAGGTCATATGATACATACAACGTATAATGTATGCACTAGCACCATCTGCGCGCCGCGCTTCGTCATATTCAACGTTACTGGATATTTTCGCTGAATACAGAGAGAGAGGATTCTCAGCGCTCATATACGCTGAAGTGAGTATCCTAAAGAATTCTGGGCGTCTTTGATTTTTTTTTTCAGATACGAAATCGCGAAGGAAAATCTTCCCACAGTCATTTATTTATTCTGTCTATTTGTTTATTTTTTCATTTGTTTATTCATTCATTTATCCGCTCAGATACACTCAAACACAAGCCAAGAACCAAGCAATACAGAAAAATAGTAAATATAACATTAATAAGCTAATAATAAGCGATTCTTTCGTCTTTAATTTTTCTTAGGTGAGAAATCGGAAAAAGAATTCCTTACACATTTATTTCCCTATTTATTCATTAATTTACATATTTATGCATTTATTTATTTATTTATTTATTCATCCATTTAAGTAACTCAAAAGTGAGCGAAGAACCAAACAATACAGTGCAGTAGTAACCATAACAGTAAGTATTGAGAACTGATTCTTCCAGAATATTAAAGTCAGGAACGGGATTAACATAATTGTGCCAAACATAAGAATCTATTTTCACTGAAAGTTACGAAGGTCAGCTCATCTGTTGGCTGCTGATCAAGTCGTTCTCTTTTTGCTGAAGGAGAAAGTGGCGGAAGGTGAAAGCGTTCACGTATGAAATTCACTTTTCAACGATCTGAATATTTTAAAGATGGTTTATATTAAGACTTGTTTATCAAATTTTGAAAAGTGTTGACTACTTGGTAAATAGTCTAGCACGAAAATATTTTTTTTTCCTCTTGTTTGCTTGTCCAATCATAAAATCTGCACTTCCAGGTGCCGAGATTTTTTTAGTGTGTAGACGCGGGAGGGAAACGAATGGTACAATCACCACAAAAAAGGCTATAAATCATTTTGAATAATGAATCCAAATTTTTCTAAAATGAAAAATATTTCGTGGAATTTTTCTCTTGAGATACAGGCATACATATTAAACAATATCTATGTGCTTTTTCCCTTTCAGTCCACGTATAAAACTGAGATAATCTCTAATAATCTGATACTGAGATAATAGGAAGTTCGTACAGTCAAAAAAAAAACTTCTCTTACTCGATTATGTCCAATCGTATGAGTTTTTCTCACTCAAATTTATTTGCAGAAATAATTTCGTCGTCGACCCAGAAAAGCCTTGAAGAAACTGCATAGTTCACTGTTCTCTCCTAACCAAATCCATTGCAAATAGCATGTTGGGAGATTTTATTGGATACGACTAGTATTGAATTTGCTATCGCTTCATCAAGCGATTGTTGCGATTCTTCCAGAATATTGAATTCAATGAAATTATTCTATTGCACAATTTTTCCCTATTTATTCGAATCGTCCTAGAATTCTCTAATTAAATCAAATCCTTTTCAATCATCTGGGGACTGAGCTGGTTGCTGCTACATACTTGATAGATGAAAACAAATTCTAGCGAACATTTAGAAATATTCGAAGAAAAACATTCGAAAACTCAGAGCTCATCGCAACTTCACGGCCTCCCCATTCGAGCAGCCTCATTCGTCCCCTAACCAAGGATTTCGGTCTAATTCCACATATAATTCTTTCGGAACTAAATGATGCTTTTAACAGACAGCAATAAAATGCACGCCGTTGAAGCCAAGCCATAAATGGAGACTCGTATGAAAAAAGTAATAGAAGATTCCACATCTTCAACGAAATATCCTATTTGGAAATCAAAAAGATTTCGGAATCCTCATAATTCTAATCGGTTGCTCAAGTTTGTTTTCCCCTTTTTTTCCACAACACAAATATATCCTTCCTCAATCAAATGATTGGTGTTTGGGCTTCAAAAAAAATCCTCAAGAAGAAAGTTCTGGAAAAAAGAAAATGATAGAGAAGCACAGCAGAGTATTCTGTTTGAAAAGAACACATGAAGTGTGGTTTTGTGTATAAGAAAGTGCAAATACGAAGTATGAACGCAAACTATGGAACATATCGAAGTAGGATTGCAAATCACGGTTGCAAATCCGTAAATCAACGGATAACTATAGAATAAGAAGAGACAAAAACACTTTCCTGAGGAAATAAATGAGGATATTTTCCATATATTGACACCAGTTATTATAAAAATGAAAACTCTTTTCGAATCTCTTCATTTTATGCTAAAAACTCGTGAAAAAAAATTATGAACGGAAAAGCAGTGGAAATAAGTCCCTTAATTCCTTTTCATTGAATTTTTTCATTATCTATTTACTATTAATCTTTCTTATTTATTTCTGTTCACACATAAACTAAATATTTAGCCGTTAAAACCGGTACCCGTTAAAGACTAAACGGTTCATTAGAAATTCCACGGATTTTTGGGATATTTTCTTTGGTCATTGGAAAGTTTCGAACGATCACTCTCTGTAACACAACTCTCTATAAATAACTTTCTGGGTGCAGACTAGAACCGCTTAGAAATTCAAGTCCTGGCATTCGGTAGTACCTGGGTCGGATTTCAAGGGGAAAAAAATGATCTAAGCCAAAGAAAAACACAAAATATGAACTCATTAGCGTTTTCCGAGAATTTTTATAAAACAATTGAGATAAATATACGATTAAAACGTTCTACTTTTCCCGTGAAAACCGAACATTTTAGTCAAATTTCCGGTAAAGTTCCTCAGTAACTCGTCGGGAATTTCCCTATGTGTGACAGTTGAATTAAACATCATTTGATGGGCGAATGTAGCGTTATCAACTGACGACACTGTTCATAAAGCTGCATTTAAAACGATTATTGATCGAATGGTCGGCGATCGTTCGATGTCTGTTAACTCGCTTAATAGCAGCAGCAGCAGCAGCGAATTTGCCGACGCTGACTGCGTCACGTCAAATGACGACGGCGATCTACGATCTATGAACGTGGTCGTCGTCGGCGGTGAAATCAGCTCACCTCTCAGTTCACCTGAACTCGTGGATGGTCAGCCGTTTGGGCAGCCGCCCCGTACCAGTTCCCTCATCCCGAAATTATCTATGATATTTGGGTGTAGCAGTGACCTTTGTTCAGCGTTAGTGTGCATTCAATAATTATTCATCTATGTTTGTACTCTCTACTGATTATATGCTGTCTCATCGGACGCGCTTCGGGTCTTCACCTCCCCCACGTCTTTTCCTCCTCTCTTCTTCACTCATTGCGCTGAGGATCACCCTCTTTCGCCCCCTGCTCCTCCTCTACGCTACGGGCGGGGCCAATGGGTGTGTGTATGTGTGTGTGTGCTGCAGTGTTTATTCACGTTTCACATGTAATTGCTGGGGCGCAATCCACCATCGCCGCCGCCGCCGCCCAACGCCAGCGCCAAATGCCAAACTAAACTTTACGATGATCACCGGCCGAATCTGCTCACCTTCACCTTTTATTCTTCCTCCGCTCCTACCACAAAAAAGAAAAAATCCCGATTTCATCTCTATCTCTCCCCTTTCCAATCTCTTTCCACCGAATCTCATCGATTTTTTTTCTCTTTTTTTCTCATCCTCTCTAATTGCAAAAATCATCGCATAAAAATCCCTGCTGACACAAAAACGCACACGTAATTTGCACATGCAAATACGACCCATAGTCCTCGAGGCTCCGCCCCACCGGTGCTCACCAAAAAAAAACCTGCCCGGTTTAGGGATGTTTAATCTTGGGATTAGATCGCTATTTGCTTGTTCTGCTGGACTTGGATCGTATGGAAACGAATTGCTTACATTCGAACCACCACTTTTTTTTCTCGTGGACAATGGACAACTGCCACTTTTTCCCTCTCAGGGACGTCGAGGCATAGATTCTAGCGGGTTTCGGTTAATGTCTAGGATCAGCTGCAACACTCTACTATCGAAATGTTTCGCATTTATGCCGGTCGATACATTGATTATATTGATCTGATTTTGACTTCCATTGGAATTCAGATCTAGAACCTTCTATTTTTTCCTATCAGTCTCTTTTAATTCTACTTTTCTTTCTCCTTTGAAGAAATTGCAAAGGAAACTGTCAAAGAATTTCAAGTATTATCTACAATTACCCTACCGTACCCTTCGTTTTACCGTAAGTGGAACAGCAATTCCTATTATTTCTATTGAGATAATGAAGTAGATATCAATTATTATATCGTACTTTCCCCTTTTTAAATATTTTCTTGGTTTCCACTATAATGAAAAATTTTGTTTGACTTCTTTGAAATATTCCATTTCTGCATTTTATTTCTGTCTACCGTTCAATTTCACTCGTTATGGCCGTTCAAGGCGAATGTTCGAGTAGTAAATATTCGAATTCGAATAGTTAACTACTTATTATAGAGTGTACTCTTCTAACCTCCTCCGATTAGGACGAATTCATTTTCGTCTGCAGCGAAAATTAGATCAGTGTGACAAAGCTGAATTATTGATCCGTCGAACAATCTGTCGACAATTTATGAGTCCACCCCATCTATCATTGTAACCTCTCATTGTTTACCTGACCCTGGTAGCAGAAAGGATTAATAGGATGACTGGCCGTAGAGGGGAGGGCAGCAGCTCCGTACTCTACTCAAGCCAGCACGCCCACTTCTTCTTCGGACCGCCCCTGATCCACGAATCATCCCATCACCAGATCACTTCCAGAAAATTCCGCCACTAACTTTTCCTTCTTTAATTTTTCCCCGGGGAATTTCATGGATAACTCCACAATCGCATACTGATCTACTGAATTTTGTGGATATGATGAAATGTCGGCCCATAGTGATTACTAAGCATACCTCTTGATCCTACAAATTTTCCTAAATTCTCTTCCTTCTTCCTCGTTGTGGATCTATAGTTGAGTCAAAAAAGAAAATTATTGATGATCTTGATTATTATTGATGTCACGTGGACGGGTTCCCGGCTGAGTAATGCCTGAAATGCGATCGCTTTCGATCGATATCGAAGCATTTCAACATGAGAAACGTGCACGTCACCGAATTTGTGCAAATACGTAACATACCTTGGATTTTCCATCTGTTCTTATCTCTGACCACTTCGCCAACAGAAGGCCACTTCCGGCGGTCGCATCGTCCAAGCAGTAAAGTCCGGCACTCAGGACTACCCGAAGGAAACGCGGGTAGCACCAGACATTGAATACATAGGTCGAATGAAACGGAAAATTTCACGCAAATTCATCACCAGGAGGAAAATTTTGAAAGTTAATCGATAATTTTTTTTAATGTTCTTCTTGTAATTTATATTTGAAAACATTTTTACTTTCTATCCTTCATTGTCCAAGAAAATATTGCGAATTTTTCCTACCTCACTGGATGGGTTAGGAGGGTTCCCGTAGTATCGAGAAACACATTTCTCCTTTCTACATACATCCATATTTCACTTTAAAATAAGACAACTGATAAACGTGATCTTGATAATCAGGGAACAGTTGTTTCCAGTTATATAAACACATGCTTCATTGTATTATTTTCTGCAGCGTTGTTCCGAACGAATACTTCGTTCTCCATACTCCTACATTGGCGGTCAGTTACTGTAACGATACCGTCCCCTCGATTCGAAAATTCTTCAAAGGATGACCTTTTTGGGCTCGTTTCTGAGGCTTTCGTTTTTTTGCAGTCGTAGTGTGATCGAACGGCCGGAGCGATTGCGCTTTTGCAAGCGCTTTCACGAAGGAACAAAAAAAAGTGGTGCCCTAAAAACAAGAGATGCGAAATTGTTGCAATTTTTTCGCTTCACAATTACAATGTTAGTGATAGCTGAAGAATTCAATTAAATGCGTGTTATAGCATTTTTTTTCTTCGTGAATTTTCAACCGTTCCTTTCTGGATGTACTTTTTCGAATTGCGAAAAATGGGATGACTCAACCGGAGGTTACGAAAGAACTATGTCATATGCCTCATAGAGGACTACTGAAACAAGTATATTTCCAATAATTTTCAGGACATCTATTTGTTGACTCGAAACTACTTATTTATTATGATTCACTATTATTTATTTATTATTATTTGGTACGAAACTACCATTTTCTCTAGTACTTTAAGCAAATCTTTATTTTCTCTCGAAAAAAGACCTTCATGGAAACGTACCCTAAGCAGGATTTCGCTTTCCCTTTCGTTTTCAAGGATATGCTTCTGCATTCCACTTGTGTGTCTCTTCATGTAACTCAGAGAAACACTTTTTTTCATTAAATAAAAAGTTGTTTTCCTTATTTCACTTGTATTGTTAGTTGTTGTTGTTGTGTTCTTCGTTTATTAGTTTTTCGTCCTCGTGGAGGTAAATTCTTGTTTTTTTTTTACTTTCCGAATCCAAGAATAGAAACTCAAGAACAAAAAGGAGGGGTGGAGTGAAGAAAAAGTCAGTTAGGGAACATCTGCTGTAATTCAACATATTCTTAAGGGTAAATATGTAGTCAAAGACCCTTTGGAAGAAAATCTATCATTGCAATTTATAATGATATATTTTCTTCAAAAATGTTACTTACACATTTTTCAAAGGATCATATAACTTTCAGAAATTATGTTATTGCGTAATATGTGCGTGCATGTGCACGAAAGAAATTTTAGAGTTTTTCTAACGAAAATCCTAAATATGTCTTATTCCCAATGTGTTTACTGTAGGATCCTCCAAAAAAAAGACAAAAAATTTGTCCTAATAATCTGAGGATTTCCGGATGTTAATTCGTCTCTATTGCGTCTATCGCGTCATGTCCAACCAACCAAGATTCACCTGGTCGACGCATCACGGAGATCACTATCAGGATCAAGGTAGCGAGACCTTATCTCGGCGAGAATCTCAGTTATGCAACATGCACTACGAGCATTGTTTAGCGTCACTGCGACGATTTTTGCCGATTCCATGCTTTTGTCAGCGGAATTTTTAGGACTCACATTTGAAAACATGTCCTTTCCAACACCATGCAGTTCAAGGATGAACAGTAACTGCATTTCTTCTCGGGAAATGTACTTATTGTTTATTCGTTCACTGATCATTCATTGATCTTAATTTGATTTAATCATTGTGGATTTCTCAGACATTCCATAGCAAGATCCTGGATTTATCTCATCTTTACACATCATTTTTCTCCAACAGACTCACCTCTCCTTTAGTGATGCTCGGCCGTCGCGCCGTACGAAACAAAAAAACCGAATTGTTCTGGTTTCTTTTTACCTTATCAGTGATTTTAAACATTTTTCGTCAATTTGATTCGATCCTTAAATATCCATCCATTCAATGGACTTGTTTCAAATTTTCTCAAAGAAGCGCATGTCTTCTTCATGAGAGATTTCTGGAATCTCTTTTGGAAATTTCTGGAATCCTTGCAGCTTATTGTGTCTTAGCCACATATTTCGTATGAGCCCTAAACTTGTTTCTAGATTCGCGAGAATATAGAATGTCAGAAAAGGAACATTTCTGTGAAATTTTTTTTCCGTCTCTATTTATTCTTGTAAAGGCTAATATAAGTTGGTACGATTTGTGGTAAACCTCAAATCCCTCGGATTTTTCCTCTTAAATAGTCGATCCTTTGTCATCTTGAAATCACTTTGAAATCCAGGTTAGTAGCAAGTCTGGATGTTTTGCAGCACATTTCTTGTCGAAAGTCTTAGTCGAAAGGCGAGAATTGATTATTATTATTATTAGTAATCGTTTTAGAAGCTATCCGATGTCCCCCGCCCCCCAGCAAAGCACTACGTACACTTGAAATCATCTACATATTTCCTACGATGCAATGTTTTTCCTCGTTATTTACTTTAAGAAAACGAATGGTAGATTAATTCTGAGAAAGATTTATTCCCTTCAAATCCAAAGAGTAGTGGAAAAGTACTTGTTGATTAGGATTTGGGTGTTCTTCAACGGTCGGCTCTCTAAACTCCTCGCCTCCAAGTTGCCTGTGTTCTTACCTAATCCGATTTCTGAGTTCTAGAAATCTCTTATGATTCGTTCATTAAAAAAAGCGCACAAATTTGTGTGTCGCTGTATTTCTCTGGGAATGGGAAAAATCCTGTAGAAAAGTTGAGTTGAAGAACTCTAAAAAAATGGCATGTTCTGAAATTTATATCGTTAAATATCGCTCCAAATATTTATGCCCACCACAAAAACTATTGTCCTATACTCAGTCGCTGAGGATCTCCTCCTAGTTTATAAAGATAGAGTGAAACGGAGTATTTTCTCCTAATGTTCCAGTTTTAAATTTTAGTTTTTTTTTTCAAACTCACCCAAAATATTCACATTTTGTCTAACCTCTAATAAGACTTCGACCACCACCTTTTTCCTGAGTTACAGACCGAAAAATGAGCACAAATTTCTAATATTTGACATCTCCTAAATATTTCCTCTTGTCCAGAATGAATGAAAAGAGGTGAAAAGCAGATGAACAATTTTTTTGTGAAAAAATATATATTGACTAATGGATCGTAAGAATATCTCGCAAACTTCAACTAACTTCCCTTCAAACTGCTATTAATTCACCAATACAACGTAAAATTTTATATGAAATAACAAATAATAGTCCTAGTCTAATCTCTATAATTGTTACTCTTCTTTTGACCCTCTGAATATGGATGATATAGTTATATACATTAATATCCAGAATCGTCGTGAACGATTTGCCATTAACCTTGACATGATTATGTATTGATTTTTCATTTGAATTGCAGCTACAAAAAGTCAATACAGACTTCGTACATCTCATCCGGGGCTTATCTTTCGGACCCAGGTGAAAAAAAAATCAAAAATGTACATAGCATTTCTAACAATATGGATAACACCTATTAACACATAATAATAAAAGGTAATCTTATTTTGTTTTACGTCTGGAGTTGAGAAAGCAACTCGAGGAGCGTCTAGGAATGTAGTGAGAGCCCCACTTTACTACTTTTTGCCGTTTTATGCGTATCTTTGTTCTGGAGTTTAATTCGGGACGTAAATGGATTGAGATTCGTGGATTAAGGACATGTGGAAAGAACGAACGAATCCACCAATGTGCATATTTTCGGAAGAAAAACACGGAGTCTTCAATTACATTTTAATTATATAATAATTAGAAACAGCGCGGTTATGAGTATTTTATTTAAATAACTTAGTTATTAAACCAGAAATGACGATCACCACCAAGGTTCTGGAAACGGAATCCGCTTAAAAGGATATACGAGTCCTTTTCTTTTGTTAGAATTCTCTTCAAATGTGGATTTCTCTCATTCGCAGCGATTTCGAGTATCAACAACACTAAAATGGTACGCTATAAACAAAAAATCGTTGAATAATACAGTAGTTACACGTTAGTTTCTTTTGAAACATCAGAAAGAAATATATTCTTCGTGCAAACTCTGCAATGTTCGTTCGCAGACAATAAAAAAGTGTACTTTGCACTTTCGATGGTTTTTCTTCTGTTTTCGTCTCACTTCTACGTGTTATTCCACTTTCTTCAGCCTGTTTGAAAGAAAATCCATGAAGAAAATTGAGTTTTTCTTTTCATTTTCACTTATTATGAACAATTCTTCATCCAAGAAAAGGAGTCGTAGGGTGTAAAAAGAAAGAAGCGAAATTTACAATGAAAATGGCAGTTTGCATCTTTTTGGCAAATCCCTATAATAAATTCTTCACAAATGTCATAAGTGAATAAATTTATAAAGCATTTAAAATTAATCCATTGATATTATCATAGCCTAACAAATCAATGAATTATGATAGCTAGAAACAATAAATAACTATTAGACCTAAGAAGAAATTCCTTTTTGATATCTCTACCAGATTTAAAAGACAGGGATGCGCTACGTTCTACAGGAAATTTCTAGAAATGCGAATTTCCGTTCTGATTAGGTAAGAGTTCAACTATACTACAGTTGCTACCATTCGATCTGTTGAATTTTGTATGAATCCTAAGGTTTTGCAACATTGTGTTCCTTGCAACCTGCTATTTCTATTGAAACTGTTGATTCGTTTGAAGTCTACTTTCGTTATACGACCTATACGAACCCGTGAGATCCCTCTCATAGCAAAATCCAGTAGCACTGCAAATCCTTACGAGCCTGAGCGCTCCGCTGATCGTCATCATCGTTTTCTCGGTACAAATTGCCGAGTTTTTTCAACGTATTGCGGGCCCCTCTTCTTCTTCTCCTTATGTTTTCTCTGTTTGCCTTCATCCAGTTTCGTAAAAAGCGCAATTTCGCTAAAATCGATGGCAATATCGTTTAGAAGAGGAGGGGCTGGACGGGGACGGGACGGCAGGCCGGCCGGCCGGCCCGCTGCTCGTCGGCTGTGGCCGTTGGCCGTTGGCTGTGCTTCGGCTCCTGCTGCTTCGGCTGCTGCTCCGCCCTGCTCTGCTCCGGCTGCTGCTGGCTGGCTGCGGCATAATAAATTTTATTTTGCGTTCTCGCTCCCTATTTTATACACACACACTCCTCCTACCCTCAGACATTCACTATTGGCTAGACTTAGAATGCTTTTATGGGTTTCGAGCCGCTTGCAAGCGATGACTGCGCCCATAATTAAGGATTTTTTCCTACAACTTACAAGTAAGCTTTCTTACCTTAATTCATATTACAGAGATGATTCCACGTTCTCTCGCCCTTGAATCCGGGCATTCTTTTAGTTGAAACTATTTTCCAATGGAATGTGTAAAAGAATTGTTTACCTATGCTTTGCACAAAAATTTATTTGTACTATGTCATTATTTATATTACATCATATTATTTATATCTTGTATTTATCAAAATTAAAACATATTTAATCCATATTACAGAGGCCTATCCAGCACTACCGCTTCTTCAAAGACTACCTTATAATCTGAGCGGGTCAAGTGAGGCCACAACTAAATGATGAACCCTTCCCCTAGTAAGAAGGTGAGGAGGTTCTGGAAAGAACCTAATATTACCATCGAACTCAACGATGATAGCAAAGGGATTGGCGGTTTCGTAGACGTCGATTTTATGATTACTAATCGCCTGCTATTCATAATTGTCCAACTATACGTCAGAGAACGGTCTGCTCGAACTAGTCGCCTGTATCTCCGCCTTTATCCTCATCAAAATGAGTAAATAAGCACTGAGCCGACGTGTTGATCTACTTAAAAAGCGTTCAGAACCCGCGCGTTACTCTCAAATCCAAGCTATAAAAGATGTTGTGATGTTGAGATGTGTTGCGCGCCTCCCATTCCAGGATGCGTTGATTTTGCACAGCACAGGAAGTGACTTCTGCCCCGCAGCAGAGACACAGAGGGTTTATTACTATTGATGAGTAAGGAGGCAGCCTGGCCTCTGAAACACGTCGAAAGAATTCTTCTTCGAATATTCTGCTGAGGATTAACATATGTTGTGGAGGTTAGGATTCAGGAAAGCGGATTGCCTAAGGCGAACCTCTGAAGGAGAAGGCCGAAATCTTCTGGAACATTCCCTTTGCTACAGTGCATCAACCCAGCTTATACTGTACTTCTATCATATTTTATTTTTCAAGGATTCGCATACTCCTTTACCGTACGACTATCGGTCACGTTTCAACGTAGAATAATCGAAATGTTCCTCCAAGTTCCATCTTAATCTTGCGTCATGATTGACAGTTTCCTGAATGTTTAGCGCATCGTTTTAAGGTTTCAGAAAGAAGCAAAGACCGAAATTTTCTGGAACATTCCATGCACATTAGCTATATTCAAGCTTACACTACTTCCCAAACTATTTTACGTTCCGTCTGTCGGTCACGTCTCGACATAGAGAATAGGCGAAATTTTTAAATTTCTTTTATTTCAAGGAAATAGACAGTATCCACTGTTGGTTCCTGTAAAACTGCGTAAACGTCACATAACTAAGTTAATTTGTGTAATTACAGACTTCCTAATTCCTAAATATATATATACATTTTTTTCTTAAATCTTCCTAATTTGATAGCTCTAAATTTATTAACGGTATTTGTGGAAATTTCGCTAAAGTCAAAGCTGAACTGGATAATTTTGAATCTAACAACATCTCAAATTTTAGTAGGATTTCTCTTGAACTGGAAGTTTTGTGCAAAATAAAACATCTGTCCATGGCAGGTGATTACAAAGTTATTCTCGACGCTAATATGTATATATCGTCCGCAAGATCACAAGATCGGGCGATATTTTCAGCCTGAGCCCTAACCTTTTAGAATTGCTATCTGTTACAGCTTGCCGTTCGGGGTTAATAACGTCGAAAAACGTGGAAGTCAAAAATTAAATCTGACGGAAAGGTTGGGATTTTTTTGGAAATTTTCCGACTTTTCATTCTACTATCATACAGGTTGAATCTCTGATAATTATGTAGACTAATAACTGAGGCTTAGTAATTTTCATGGGAGAGTTTTCGAAAAGGGCTTGAGAACTGCATAAATTGTTCTTAACTCTGCATCGTCAGCTCCTGAGTTCTAGTGTGCTCCTGAGTCCTAAAATATTTGTATCCTGATGCTTTGAATTCCCTGTAGATTATTCATTCTGAGTTTTCGTTGCTGGGATCTCTAGGAAACCTAGTCGATTATGATTTATCGTTACTTTTTTGCCCAGCACCATTGTATAGCCAGAACTCGACTCATTGTTAATATTTGTTCTATTATATTTCTTATCTCTCTATCGATGCACATGTGCAGCGCGATATGGGGTTTATTTTGTTTTCGCCAGTCTCCATTCAGCTCGCCTTTACAACACGTAATTTTTTCCATCTTGTTCCTATTGATTTCGTTTTTTCTCCCTTCCTTTGTGTCATCTACACAGCACTTATTTTATTTTTGTGCCATATTGTTTCTCCGCTTTTTTCCTCCTTTTGTTCTACGTTCTTGATTGTCTGCCCTTTGAAATTATAACGTTGCCGAGCACATGCAAGCGACCGCGGTTGCAGGAGCTCCGAGAGTCGATCTCTGGGAACTGAATTCATGCATTTATTAGTTGCGATACAAATGCAGTTCTCAATAGAGCGCAGCGGCGAGAGCAGCAGAGCCCGGACCGACCACCGACCGTCGCCGCCACCGTTGCCGCCGCCTGCTTCTCCTTCCGCAGTCCGCGTTGCTGGGCGGGGCCCCGCATCCGGGCACGCAGGCCAGGCGGCGGAGGCGGGCCCAACGAGATCGAGTGACACCTTGTGCGAGCGAGAGCGTCGGCGAGTGGTCTTTGTTCTAAAAGCAGTACATGCGGGCGCGAGTCACCTCCGCTCTTCTTGATCTTTAATGCCGGCAATTTTCAGCTGTCCCTGCAGCTGCACTTGCTGTATGGGGAACGAGTACGGAGAAATCCTGCAGCGTGAATGCCGGCGACAATTTAAAAGTAGCTCTATTTTTCGACCGTCTACTGGAAAAAAGAAATAGGGAAAATTATTTTTATATTTTCTATTGTTATACTTTGTGTTTATTTTTTATTCTGTTTTTTCAACAGGACGTTTATTTCACCTTTATATTTCCTGTTCATTGATAATCGGTTGATGCTTTCCCATAAACACATCGGAATTTCTTCGAGAAAATCTCTAATTTTTTCGACAAAAGTTCTTGTATGCAGAAAATAGAGAATATCTACACAGATCAGCTTCTGCAAATGCAGAAACGTCACGAGTCGTGCCTAACTCATGTAATATTATGTATTATATATTATTACACTATTATTATGTAGTATTATTAATATTACATATTTCCGATTTCATATTTCTACAATTGCAGACGTCTACATAGTTCCAATAGCTGCGCGTTTATTGATTTTATTTTCCGTAGCTTTTCTTACGTCAAACTATAATCGCATAATTTGAATTTCGAAAATTGAGCAAGTCACGTGAATACAAGACGTCATTCTGTGCAATTGCACAAGACCCGAACTCTCCGTGTTTAACAGAGTCTTTGAATTTCGCGGAATTTTGTTATGGGAGTACCGTAATCGCGCGAATGAGTCATATCGAACATCGGATTCTTCATCTCGACGCGTCGTTCGTAAGTCCTAAAATCCTTAAAATTTGTTGAAGATTTCTCTCGGCAACAAAAACAAGCGGTAGGGGCAACTTGTGCAATTGCAGAAACTGCACAACAGGGGGACACATGTAAATGTTTTAAAATACCATGTTTACTAACATAGAGTAAATAATAGGGTACTGGTTATTGGTATCACATGACAAAATTCAAAAATGAATGCCTATCAGAGACTTCTTCATAATTTAACTCAACAGAGACGAAAAGATACGTCCTTCAAAACGGTTACTGTACGTAGAAATTTGTGTAACAAGCTCTCATACATACTCCACAGCTATGTTAAATAAGATGGAAAGTAGTTCTTTGGTTTTTCTTCTCAAAGTCCTCGTCGAAATATCCTCATATATAATCAAACAGTTAAATATTCTCTGCTGAATACCTTGCTTTTAAAATTTTCTGGGGTAGAAGTTGTCTAGAAATAAGTACTGATTGAAAAAAAAACTCAGCAGAAAAGAGAAAAAAGTCTGAAAAAAAATCCCATAAGTAGCCAAGGCAGTACTGAACGTAGCTAAGAAGTAGTGAATGAAAAATCCAAAAGAAAGGACGGTTTTCTGTGTTTCCACAACCCGAAAGGTTTCCACAATGTCCGTCGCACTTTAAAAAAACGGACGTCTAGCGATTTCTACGTCTGATCGACGAATTCGTCTTAGAGGATTACACCGACATTTTGTGTTTTCACTTCTTGACGAAGTTTTTCTTGGTAAATTGCGTGGTGCACGAATTGCACTGGTCAGGATCTGCAGAAATTTTCTTCTATCTGTCGATTATTACATCATACTAAATAGATGTGTTAGACGGATTCATGGATTCAACAGTTTTCAATTTATTCAAAAACTTATTCATTTTATATATATGTATATGTATATATATATATATATATATATATATATATATATATATAGAGGGAGTCGAGAGCGAACATTTATTCATTGAGTTTTGGGGAATTGGTACAAAGTTCAACATTTCTTGAGATATGAAGACGTCTATACTCTAGTGGGTCGAATTTTCTGCAATTACGGACTTGTGTCGAAACTAACTACTGTACACTGTTCTGCGATAAATTACTGAATCGCATCGATATATCTATGAGGAACGGAATTCTAGAAATATTCTCTTACATGCAGCTGATCGTGCTCCATCCAATCGCATTCCTCAAGCGAATGATTATGGAATATCTCTGGCAGCTGTCTAAAAACAGTGGATTTCGCCAGCTGTCGACCAACTGACGCTCATTTTTGCAAAAATTTACCTTCATATCCGTATTTCTATCACAAGCGCACACACATTTCTCAATTTCGTTTCCGTAGTCGTTTTCATAGTGATCCGCAAACTGTCACCATAATTTACCGTAAACTGGCCACTCCTCACACAAAAGCAAATTTGAAGATTGTACGATCCAACGGCATAAATTTCTTTTAACCATTTAAATTTTGAAATTTTCGGATTTTTTCGAGTAGGGAATACATTTACGTTCTTTTAGATTTTATTCGACATGGTGAAGAGAGCGAAATGCGATTTGACAGTCCTCATAAAATAGTGCGTTGAACTTGCGCGCTCCACTTGTGATATGACCTTGAGCCCGCCTTTAAACTTTTGGCAGCAAATGATCTGATGATGACCAGAGTGTGATCTTGGATGGTTCCATGTATATTCTTTTCTAAACTTTGTTTTTCCGTTAATCCCAATGAGGCCGTGCCCTGTATACGGTACTTTAATTTGCATTTGTCATTTTAGGCGCTTATAGATTAAGTATTATTATTATTATTATGTTAAAATATGTATGCAAATGTACATTTGCGAGATTTCGCGCGCGAAACCTTAAAAAGTTGTTTAAACTTCAAAGTTCTTTTGTGTAAATGCACAGCTGCAGACATTCGCAATAAATATGTACATATGCACGGTGCGACTCATCGACTCCTTCCAGAGGACGAAAAAAAAAGACTTTTCGCTTGGATTTCATCCGTTTCTTTTTCCTCTTTTACTTTTTAGTCCTCAATATCCACGTGAGAAAGGCGATTTTTCAGCCGTTCAGCTTTTTTTTTCGAAAAATTTCAACAGAATGAAAAACAACATTTTCATTTCCTTGAAAAAAAAACAATCCTAGAATCCCATCGCGCCCACGTCCCTCCTCATCCCTTATCTGCATCGGGTGTCGGTGGACGAGTTCGTCTTTGTTTGGATCCTATGCAAATGTGTATAATTGCATGCATTGTTTTTTTTAACGAAGGCTGCAGGGAATAATCCCTCATTGCCGTGTCCTTCACAAGAGGAGTGATTCATTCACACATGAAATCCGAGCAAGCTGTAGGTCCTGTACGGAACGGTGCGCTCGAGTCGCTTCTGTCTGCTTCTCCTTGTCCATTCATTTCCATTTCGAGTTATAATAGGTTTTTCCGGGGATTTAGAGCATCTGCGCACAGTTCCTACCATTATTTCGCACTCGGCACTACTCTGGTTTGAGACTGGGTCAACATTTGGCAGTAGGTCATATTTTTCGACATATCTTCTGTGTTTGCAGCAGCGCAATTCCTATCTATGAATGTCGTTACCGTTTCTCTTACAGGGAATGACCTCCAATGACTTGTTAAGGACGTCCGGACCCTAGTGGAATTAGTGTGATCTCTCGTCTATATGAACGCAGAGATCTGCTATGTGCTGCTGCTGCACACGACGGAATTTGTGCATTTTCACGTGATTTCAGCCACTATGTGGGCGTGGCACTTCACTGCGAAACTCTACACTACATGAATAGTCATTCAAGTGAACCGAATGGCCGCTGAGGCTCACACACACACACACACTCACACATAGACATACACGCACCGCATTCGCACTCTCTGCGTCCCTCCTCGACGTCGTCGTCCCTCGCTCAGCAGGTCGATCCTAATTTGCATTTGATTCCTGACGAACTCCATCGTCTTCGCATTGATCAGTCGCGTTCCGCTGCAGACGCGGCGTCGTCGTCGCGCACCCCATCGCGACGACATCATCGTCATCGACGTCGCCGTTGTCGTCATCGTCGGTCGCTGCGTTCATCGCGTCCACGTTCTACGTTCTCCGCTCCGGTTGTTCTCGTCGTGCTTTCACAGCGGCGGCGGTCAGTTCAGTGCATCGGTTTCTTCGCGTCGTCTGCGTGCTCCGTGCCGGCCGTGCTCTCTCGCCTCGGCTTCGTCGTTGGACTCAACGACCGCGCCGATCGCCACCGCCCAACTGTCCTTGTGTGAGCGTGCGTGTGTGTGCACCACATGAGCGCGCCAAATTTGATTCGAGTTTGTGTGTGTGTGTGGCCCCCGACCAAAACGATCAGCACCTTCCGGCAACCCGCGCTCCGCCCCCGCATAACTTACGATCTTTCGCGTAAGGTTAGTTCGCTTCTTCCAGTATATTTTTCTCTGTCGTACAGTAATTTTTCTGGTAAAGGAACAAGGTTGCTACAGTTCTTAGTTTCGGTAAATGTTCCGCGTTCTTTTTGTTTCTATAAGTTCAAAGTTGTTTTAGTGCCGGCCTTTGGTTTCCCGTATTAAAGTTTGTTGATTTTCGTCGTCATGTGCATTCGCTGAGATTTTTGATCTCATACTGTTCAGAATTATTTGTTGCTGCTCAAAACAATTTGCGAACAAACTTTCTTATTCCTCTTTAGCTTTTTATTTGGTACTGTAAAGCTAATTTCAATCTTTTTAATATCAGGAGGATCCCAGAAATACAAAACGAGTTCTGTACTTTTGTCTAACATTGATTATACCTTGACACGTACTGGACCTTCTTGATGTTTTCCAGCTGGTTTCTGGTTTACGTTCGTTTTTTTCTAATTGGAAATCAAAATAGCTTTCTTAATGTAAATAGTCTAAACAGCAACTGCTTTTTCTTGTCGAAATATTGTTTTGTTCTTGTTTTCTCACTTTGAGTACTTGAAACCTTCGTTCAGTCGCAGTTACCATTCCTTGTATTAAAGTAGTCTCGTGGTGGGAACTAAACAACACTCTTTAAATGTGAAATTTTTGATCACATGAATGCACTCTTCGATAATTTTAGGATTGTTTCGTTACAATAATGGGATTGTTTTCGTTTTATTCTCATTCAAAGAAGATTCCCCTTAAGATCTTTTGATGTTTACCATGAAATTGTTTCTTTTCTTTCATTAAAAGTAGTCAGTCTTCACTCTTCTATCTTTACAACATCGATGTAAACAACAATGCTAGTAGCAAAATAACAGGTTGTTGCGCTGCGATTTCATCGCTTTCCACCTCTTCTAGTTCTAAAATTCTTTCCTTTTTTACGTGGCCAAACGATTCGTCTTTGCGTCATTTCATTTTTATTTGAAAATACGTTTATCTATCATGTGACTAATTTCCAGAGAGCACTTGGTTTTTCAAGCACTTGAAATGACTCGCTTCGTTTGCAGATTTCGCTATTTGCTTGTGTTATGAAATGAGAGTTCCATTTTGCCGTTTAGTTCATGTTAATTTCATTGCTTATTTGTGCCCTATTCGGTCTGTTTCTTGGAATTCTTCAGCTTAATCCAGTCTGCTTTAATATCATCTTTTTTCTTGAGGTGAAGTCTATTCTATATCTCGTGTTGCTTTGATAAAGCGTTGATAACTATGTAGCATGAGTTTGACGTAACTATGTAGTGTGAGTGTAACGCAGTTTTTTCAGTTGGACACGATAGTTTCTTACCAATGGAAATTTCCAGATGTCCTAGAATGTTGTTAAAATTTGCCAGGGCTACGTTACCCACTCTGTTTAGGTTTAGAAAGAAAGAATTTATTTGGAATTGTAATGTGCTTCCACGGGGAACTGATGACTAATTTTTATGTTAGCAAAAATAATGCCATTTTTCTTCAACATCACACCTTGTGGATTGTTTTCCTCGCTGCTTTTCTAGCGCCTACAACAATTTTTGTAACATATTTAGTAGCTATTTTTAACCATTTGGAGAGTAACGTACAATTGCTGTGATTGAAGTCACTTTTTTACTCGTTTAATGCTAGCAATTACTAAAACAGTAAAATTTTTCCAATTAAAGGTTCACTTTGTTTTCTGGTTAGTTATCGTATTCATTTCACCATGCATTGAGGGTTTCAGCATTTATATGAATCTTCTTCATCTATATATATATATATATATATATATATATATATACATATATATATATATATATATATATATATATATACATATATATATATATATATATATATATATATATATATATATACGTAATGTACTTTGTTAACTGACTCCACAAAGCTATTGATTGTTCTAGTCATTGCGTAACGTGCGTTTTCTTGATTTGAAAAACTCCTCTGCATACGTTTTCGTTTTTTTAAATCTTATTTCGTATTTTTTGTTGCACTATAGCCACTGCCATAAAAAACTGCTATCAAAGTAACGAAGGATGCGTACACTCATTTCTTCGGAGCCCTATTTGAATTGTTTGCTAAACCGGTTTCTGCATTGCGCACATCATTCTATGTTAAAAGAAGGGAATTACAAGAGAATTCTTTGAAATTTCGTTTTTTGTGGTAGAGTGAAATTTATACATGTACTTTAGTTTATTGTAATGAGATTGTTTCCCTGAAGAACAACGAAGATTCATCGTCGATAGTTCAACCGTTCGCCTGTGGTGTCGTAGTTCTCAAATCAAATACGTTAACTAAGTAAGTGCTTTTTTAAGTAAAAAATGATCAATAGTTTCCTTCTTATTTATCTATATAGCGTCAAAACTCGTCCAATTAATGATTTTCTACGCAAGATTCTAGATTATCTTGATGTTTTAGAGCTCAATGCTTAATTCCGGTTTCCGTCCGCCAAGCAATTCTCTTGAGAAAACCCTATGTGTGCGGAAAAAAGAGAATAGATCTGGATAGATTTAAATGCATCTAATCGTCATGGCCTTGTGTGGGTAATGTCATGCAATTACAATTGCAAGCGTTATCATTACTGCTTTCGAAATAATTTTCCTCCTTTTAAGGGAATACGGTAAGTAATCGAGAAGTTTGAATGGCTAAAATGTTGCGTAATGGTGCTAAACGTATGAATGATGCAAGTTACAGTGTTTGTTCTCGCAGTTGCGCAAGATGACACATACACAAACAATTTATATTTTTTCATTTTCTACCGTAATTGTTGTAGCTACTATTGTACTTTATTATTCATTTTCTCCTTCTGATCCTATCTAATATTTTTTGAGGATACTTCTCTTATGGAACTTACATGCTGCTTTCAAGTCAAATATTTGTCAACGACTTCGTCCAATTGTTGTTAATAGGACAAGCCGAAGAGTGCATAGAGGAATTCATTTTGTAAAAAAAAAGTTTGCATGTAAATTACATTAAGAACAAAAAAGTATGGTTTTGCTGTCTAGACGTATTTACATCAGTCAAGTGCTTGAATGCTGCACTTTCTTTTTCTTATTTCATGCACTCAGAGGAATAACTTCTTAATGGTTTGCAAAACTTAATGTGCATTTTATCTGTCACTAGGCAACTCAGTGAGCGTGGGATTAATCCAGAAACTATGGCAAAATTTCGCAGCTACAGCTTTCTTCAGTATGTTAATTACGTGACATTCCAGATGTTCAATGGCTATTATTTCGACACAGCTGAACTCGTACATATTTTGATGAGGGTTTTTTTCCTGCATTCTTCGTATGATTTACCTCTTAACGATGTTTTTATGTGCTCTTTCCACTCATCTATTTCACAATTCTATGGCGCCATTTCATTGAATTTTGTTATTCGTCGTCGTTTTTTTTATTTGTCTTTGTAATTGTTTTTCGTTACGGTGTGTTCTCCTCATCCGCCCGTATGTGGCGTTGTTCTGTTCATACAAACTGCTCACGAATTCCTCTTACGTCGTCTTTTATTTGCCTGCGTTCTTAGCTAAATCGACGAGTTCCGCTTCGAATTTTTATGTACGACGACCTTCGTCTCACACTCTTCCGCTCTCTCTCTTTCTTTCCTCTCCACTTTCGCACTCCTCGTCCCTCTATGTCTTTTTAATCTGCGAATTCAATTTGAAAGCGACGCATTTTCTTCAAGCGGCTCTTTCGCTTCTACACTCAAAGTGGCTACTTTCAGATGTTTCGGGAAGAGGATGTGCAAATGTCGAGTTTACCAGTAATTACCACCGCCGGATTTAATGGTCTGATCAATCCAGCTAGTATTCTCAATGGTGCCCGAGAGAGCAACGACGCTGGCGATACAGATAGACAGTGCTCGACTGACAGGTCGATCTCGGCCACTCCCTCACAGAGCGGAGACGATCAGCACCAGGCAAGTCCTCGTTTTTGAAAATCTTATATGTGTGACACACGAGTCACTTAGTCAAGTGAAAAAACACTGTATTCGACTTGACCTCCACGCGTCCTTTAAACGAGAAAAGGTGTAGTGGCTAGAAATGTGTGAAATTCCTACGATTCCTACGGTCGACGATACTTTTTCGCTTTGACTACCAACGAGACATACCGAAAATAATGACATTCTCCTCGTCACAAACAGAAATTCTTTTGATGTTTTTATGAATATTTACCTTTTTATCCTTTCGAAAGTGCACGTATTTGCATTAAAACACTTGGGTTTGATAACCCTCTCTTTTGCTAATGTTATTTCCTAACCTGTCACCATTTTTTGCTTTTGTTTTGGAGAACTAGTGCATACAGATATTGCGAGCATGGTACTGGAACTTATTGAATCAGTCAAATAAATGACACATGCATAATCCTGATCAAAAAAGCTCGCTCCAGTAAGATTGTCATGCCCCCACATATTGCTGTGATTTCAAAATTTATCCACTTTGTGAAAGGCTGGATTTTGTTTTACGGTGCTCCAGACTACAGAAAGTGGAAGTCAACGGATAGTTTTGATTGTATCGTTCAATAATACATTTACTACGTTGTTATTGGAGGGAGTGACATTTAAATTACTTTGTACTTTTACATCATGTTTGTGTAGACAGGAGAACTTTTGTACTTTTTTCATTTTTCAATGTTTACGTCGTTGGATTTTGTTTTCTTTTTCCTTTAAGCCTACTAACACAACTTATGCTTTGAACAAAACTTATTGCTGTCAAAGTTGCTCAGAGCATCTGAATTCTACTTCATGTATTCTCATACGCTCTTTTGTAGCACTCCGATTAATCTATCCTATGTGTATTTAAATTCATTCTTCCAGTTTCCTTTTTTTTACAGTATTTCTATTTTCTCCTGAAATTTAGCGAAGAATTCGGTTTGCGACATGTCTGAGTTTTTTTTTATCCATCCATCTCGACTTCTTGTTGATTGTTTCCGATTTGTTCGTCTTTCTAGAAGTTCGGTTTCTTCACGTTTTATTTACTTTAATGTGCGCTCCAGATAATCAATCAGTTCTGTGAGCTTAGCTATGAACGTTTCTCGAAGATTTTTGTATCAATAGGACCTTATTTCAAAAGCGTCAGCCAAAAATTCTTCTTAGCTGTTTTCTTGCGACAAGTCTGGAGATTCTCCTTGAATCTAAAGAACATTGAAAAATCCCTTGAATAGTATTCTTTTTGTTCCGTTTTCCTCCCGTTAGTGGCATCAAATCTTAATTTTCCAAACATTCTCAATTTTTCACTATTCTGAGAGCATAGGTTCTGCTCGCGTATCCTTGGCATACGACTGTCTGACTATTTTTTTTTTGGAGTTTTTTCTTACCCGAAATCACGGCATGATGCCGCTGCACGTCCTTCGAACTTCTTGCCGTTCTCATTCATCTATTTTTCAACTTTGTCCACCTGTTGTTTTGTATAAATGAAGACGATCGGTATACAGTACTCATATGTGCAATGCAAAGCTGACAAACGTCGAACAGGATTTTCCGCCTCAGTTCGGCGGAGTCGACGGTTCATACGTCTATCCGTCCGTCAATCAGTTTGAAAGGGTTTATTTAGCGATCAATATTCATGTGTAGTTGGCATTTTGGAACTGGTCTGGGGACTACGCGCACTTTTTCGCTCTGACTAGGCACTTTTACACTATTAAACCGAACTGCCGTGTTATTTTCATGTCATCGGGTGAAATTTCATTGAAAAGATTTTAAATTCAGATTTGTGTAGGAACGAGGTCTTTTTTTCAGTTCGAAGAAAAAAAAACTAGTGGAAATTTGTGTTTTCCTAGCGTAGCGCACGTATGCAAAGTGTACAGCTGTTAGCCTATTTGTTAATCGAGAGAGCAGCACAATAAATCTGAATCACCATTCTACATCAATAACGAATAAATGCGGCATGATTCATATTTGTGCAAACTATTTGCGATAATAATAGTTTGTATTGTGTTGAACGAGAGAGAGGGAAGGAACGAGAGCGATAGAGGAAGAGAGAGAGCGGGGAGACGGAAACAGAATGGAGATGAGAATGCACTTCAGAAAGCAGTACTGCATAGGTTGTTCGTCCCCTTTGTAAACCTTTGTAACCTTTGTACCTTTAGCTTTGCTTTTCATCTGATTTCTAGTTTTAGGGTTAGGACATTTGGTACTGATGAGGGTCACACGCCCCAGTATATCTGCTGCTTCATTTCTTTACATTTCTTTTTTTTTTCGAAAAGTTTCTAGAAACTCAAAAAATATTAACAGGCGGAGTTTTTGTTCGGAAATGATCTTATTAATTGTAAAAAAAAACTTTGCAAGCCATAAATGTCTTGCAAATTGCAAATTAATTTCAATTGCGAAGTTACTTTTTTTGAAGGAACTTTGGGGTTAATGATGACGTTTGTACATTTGCTAGTTGCTGACCACATTTTTTTTTCACCAAATTCCTATAAAATCCAGTGATTTTCAACCAGTTTGGAATCTGAGGATTTGGATCGAAATATTTTTTTGTGTTTGAAAAACAATAGAAAATCCTTTCGGTCCAATGAACACATGCGTATTTATGATTGTGCACTTTTCTTTCGGTGCATGCGCGTATATCATTCATTCATCTCCAATCCGTGCACTATAAAACACAATTTGACCCGATAACAAGAGAGTTGCATAAGGTATTAATGAAAATGGACCACTGACTACTGTAATTACGATTGGCACAAGCAGTCTTTTTTTCCAAATGAAGATCCTCCATTTCGTTCAAAGATTTCGGGCGTTTCCGTTTTTCTTTGTGTTCGCTTTTGTGGCTCACTTGCAGAAACTCGACAAGTGCATGACAGCAGAAAAATTATTTCCGTTACAACTTCCTTGTTGCGTAATCTCAGGGCCGTAAAACATTGTACTTTCTTTATTTACACTTTTTCAGTGCCATGTTTTTGTTTATTTTATTTATCTACGTTCCTTTTATTTTTGGTCACGTATTTTTCGAGGACTTGGATGAAATCACCATTTTGGCTTGGTTGTTTCTAAAAATGTTTCTGTGAAAGCAAAGTTTTTCAGATTTTAAAGCTCTGAAAGTTGTTTTTTTTTTTCAAGACATCTTTTACGTAAAAACAGCCTTGGTTCCTTCCTACAATATGTAGCACGAAACGTGAAACCAAGTTTTTTTTTCTTTTGGTTTTTGTTGTTTTCCAGTTGTTTTGTTTAGTTTTTATATCGCTGGTTAGTTCGTAGTAGTTTATAGATTTTTTTCTAATATTAATATTATGATTTTTTTAGTGTGAATGTTTTTTGGAGGTCTGGAAAAGTCTTCATTTTTTCTGACGAATTTTTAGCTCTATGTTTAGTTTGATTATTTCATCTTATTGTAGAATTCCGAATGTAAATGTACTCGTTTTATGCAAGGTGTTTTTAGCAAGCTATTGAGACTAGAGCTCAGAGGAACAATTTATTCCTCTTTTCATTTTTTTCCTTTCTGATTTTTTTTGCTTCTTGCTTCTTGCCAAGTGTATTTGGATCGAACACAGATTCTATGGATTGGAAGTGGGTTCGGCACTGTTCTTGTTTTTCTCGTTTTCTCTTTCATCTCACATAATTTTGGCTTTTTTAGAAATAAGTCCCCTAAATTTTTTTTCCTCCGACACTAGTTGGAAATAACCGTAATACGTTGTACCGAGTAGTACCGGTTAATCCGACCCTGTTCTCTTCGCTCATCATCCGTTTCATTTTGTCCTCTCACTCGCAGCACCGAAAAAGCGATGACCGCCCCTCAACATGATTTATATATGTATGTACTCATGTTAATGTATAGTTATTATGCAGCGCACGATGTTTCAATGTGTTGTCGGTGTATTTCAGATCCGATTTTCTATCTTGTCCTCCTCTCTTACTCTAGGAAGAGATTCGCATACGGCTCGTTAAATGTTGAGTTTCGAAACGAGTTCTCTGCCATCTCGAACATCTCCTGGTGCTCCCATGACCATCTGGTATCTCTAGATCTTCTCAGCGTGGTGTGAGAAATAATTGTAGATTGCGTTTTAGCGATTTGCCCTTTGTCAGAGAGTTCAATCGAGCGGCCGACAAAATGAATTATGTCTGGTTTAATTCAGGGTTAGGAAAGCGAATGGAGTCGAATTTTTGCATTAAATTTATGGGGTTCGCCTTACGCTAACCTAACACTGAACGCTTCACCGCTCGAACACTTATGAACTCTTTTGAGGACCATTTATTTCACACACACACGTGTCTGTTTTCAGTGTCACCACCGAATTTTTAGATAATTCCGTTACTGAAGTAAAAGAGAACGTGAAAAAGTAGCTGTATTAATAAATATGCAAATGAAAGTAATTTAAATGTTGGAATCAAACATTTTTTTCCCGCAGCTGTGGGAAGGACGAATTTCCATCTATAAAACCGATGTATGACATCATTTGAATCTTCTTTTCTTACAGTGTCTTAGAAGTAATCCACTGCATCAGAAATTATTAACTTCTAGACGTTTCTTAATTCTTTATTTATAGTTTTCAAATGGAAATCGATTTAGTTCTTTTTTCTACAGATATAAAAATGGTTTATAGAAAAGTTGTAAATACAAAAAAATACATATTTACATGTTCATAGAAAAATGAACAGTCTTAATATACATGTGGTGTGAAATGCATAATTCTCTACTTACTAGTATAATTTTCATGGGCGGTGGAAACTAAGGTTAGCTTTTTTATTGTAGTAAGAATCCCGTATCCTAGGAAATTTGTCCAATTTTCTTTTCCTTTCTCTGCTCTTGTACTGATATGTTTTCGAAAAAGAAAAACCTCCCTTCTTACTGAGCTGCGAATTTGTGAGTACCGCCTGAGTAATTTTCACCAGTCCATAGTCGGTGCCAGAATTCTTCAACCAGGCGACCGCAATGCGTGTGCCGCAACACGCGCCATTTCCTCGCTTGACATGTATAACCTCTTCCTTCTCTCCTTACCCAGTAGAGGACGCGTTTTGATTCGCGCGAATATGAAAACCGAATATGTGGTTTTTTTTTATCTGAAGACAATTGGAAATGACTACGAATAATGTGCGGGAAATACAGCGAATTGTTCAAATGGGTGCTTTTAGAATTTCTAAATAACAGCACATTTTCCCGCGAAATTCTTCTGTTTTATAATTCTAATACAGTATATAATGGGAGTGTTAATGGTTGGTTTTGATTTGACAATGAAAAATGTAATTCCACTTGCACAATTTATGGTCTCACTTATTCGAGATTTTGGTGACATTGCCTTTCTTTCGATGAGCAACACATAACCAAGAATAGGGATTGATGTAGAAAATGGTTTCATTGAAAATTGATTCAGCACGTTTTTTTTTCACCTCGATCATTATTTTCTTTCGATGTTTTCATACCGTCACTGATCTGCTTTTCCTGTAGAATTCATGAAATGTTATGAATTGTTATGAATTGAATTATGTACGGCGAAAGCATGTCATAATAGCGTGCAACAGCCAATTTTATAAATTTAATATATCTAAGGAACAGTTTTCCAGTTCACATCAATTAAACTCTGCCTTCCAAGACCATAGTTTGCATCGTGTTTTTTCTTCTTCACCTATTTGTTTCGATTTTTGAGTCTGCTTTTTTGTTCACTGAGTGTTCTTGGGTTCTGATTATTTTCTTATCCATTTAATTTTTTTTAAAGGACAGATCAGCTAGAAAAACTACTGGGAATGTTTTTCATGCAAGTATTTTTTTCGTCCTAAGCATTCTAAACGGAAAGTGCACTGTAGCGATTGACGAGCAAATGTTTGCACGATTTCAGGATTTGGACGATGATCCGATGAGTGGGATGATGGTAAATGGATCCACCGTCGACTCCACCTCACAGCAACAGGTCACGCCTCTGTCATTGTCACAGGAAGTGGCGGAACTGAAGAACAACTTTGTTTACATATCCCATCAGGTAATTACAGGCTTAAATTTTTACTTCGGATCTGAAGATTTTTCGGATTTCGTACTTCTGATTTTGGAAAAACTGTGGTACCGAGCCCCTCTGGTATGAGGAGGATATGCTGACGTCGTACGAAATTTTCTTTGCTTCCGCCTCACTAATTTATCGGTGTGAGATTATCGCGTGCGCAATTGTCGTATCTGGTCGTACTGTAGTGATTTGTACGCGGTCTCTGTTTGTACAAAGGGAAATATTTAGAAAAGACGATTGCGTTGAGTGCCACAATTTCGAAACCATTCGCTATGGAGGCAGTCGCTGCTCATATTCATTCTCTCGCTCATTCGCGCACCACTATAGCGAGCAATTCGAATCGAATTTCACTCTTTGGATAGCTATAGGGGGAGTAGGTGTGGCCCAGGCCAAACGTTGAAACACTCGCGATGAATGACTCATGCGCTGTAGGTTTGAAAATCGCTGGAGGTTCAGCTGAAGGGATGAGTGCGGAGAGGAGATTGGACTTGGGTTGATTTTTAAAGGTCAGTGCGATGTCAAATCATCAGGCGACTAATGTCTTCGAAAAAAAGGGAGATTATGTTGAAAAAATGAATTTTTGAAATGAATGAGAGAAAGGAAAGCTCGATTACTTTTTTCATGGTTAATAATGCTGTTGTTAAAACTATATGTTTCGAATACAACAGTGTCTAAACATTTAAATTAATACATATGAAGAGCTGTTATCATTTTCTTTTTTCTTAGTAGCAAGACAGGTAATTTGTGAGTTATGTATACATGAAGTTTGTCTTATGATGGTAATTTCTTTGTCTTTCTTATAATGTTAATTTTCCTGTCTTATATATTTTTTCCTATCCTATAATGTTAATTTTCCTGCCTCTGGCTATCGAAGATTTCATGTATTTTATTATCTATCCAATGAACCGTTTTTTCTCACTTAAGAGGCTTTAAAAGAATGCACTATATGGATGGCACTCTTCAATTTTCTCTATTCGATGAAAAGAAAATGTGATTGTAAATGCGCCACATTTCAATATTTAGGCTGCTATTTCTCCACGGAGCCTCGTTATTCCCTAAAAAAGTGACAATTTTTCGTTTAAAAAATCTAACAAAACGAGTTTATGTTTAGTTTATTCATTCTGATTTGTGGTACAGCAAATGAGATGAATTTCGTATTAATTTGCACGCTGGTCACATTTGTAGAATCTCCTAGTTAAGCCATTTTCGATTACATATTTTTTAAAATTATCTGCAAATGCTATTTGTTTTTGTCACTCTTGAAATTCGTTTGTCAAGTTAACTGATTGTTATGTCTATCTTTGTGAGAGCTTTTTCGAAGAGATGCTAAAATTGCGATGAGAAAAGAGTAATGAAGTGAAAATTAGCCAAAAGATGGAACAATCCATTCGAAACCCATTCGCAAGTTCGGAAGAGAAACGAGATTTATTTACGCAGTTTCCAAATCTTATAAATCTGAAGTCACATAGGAATACGCTTTTTTCTATTTCATTAAGCTAGTTTTTGCGAACTTACAGTCGGTGGATCTTCAACGGTAAAAAAAAACCGTCACTGCTGCGACGTGATTATTGTGGAGATCCGAGTTTGATGGTTTTGTAAACAAAGGGGAATGTTTTCTGTTTTTCTCCTTTACCCTTTGTTTTCTGCGAAAGCGTTTGCGATTCTTGGAAAAAAAATCCGCTATTTAACTATTCAAATGTCTGACCCCATGCTGAATATCTCCTGATGTTATATTAACCACGGAAAAAAAATGTGAAAAATTGTTCCGAATTTTAGATCCATAACCACTGTTCAGACAAAGCAAGTTGCTAGAATTAGAGTACGAGGAGTTTTTCAAAGTTAGTGGTTGAGGTGAAGGTTTAGGGTGAAGCAACCTTTAAGAGGATCCAGGAGAAAATTAATGTGCCATCGTGGTTTACAATTGCTTCCGGATCATATGTTTTAATACACAATAAGGCTGAACCCCGATGAACATTCTTTGAACATTTCAACAAAACAGGATTTGGTCGCCATTTTTCAAATTTTCTTTTTTTTTCTCTGAACGAAAGATGAATATTTTGTTCTATTCTCTGATGTTATTTATAATTATCACTTTAAGATCAAAAATTCAATCGCTCAACAATGAACAGTTTCTTATTCATAGGGGTTGGCTAAAGTTTTTAATGTTTTTAATGCGTAATTATGAAGCCTATAAAGTCCTAATGCCCTAAAGGTTATAAAGTTTTCATATTCGTTGTTTACCCACTCTGTAAAGGGTCTGCATTTAAACCCGGACTGTGTATGCACATCGCCATTTGTCTTTGTTTTCGCATCGTAAAGCGCGAGCAGCTATTCAAACGCGATCGGATGAATTTTGACGAGGGAGCACTTTAATTTTTATGGTTGAACGCTGAGCGCGCCCCTTCTAAGGAGATTTAGCGTTTTGTAGTGTAATTCTAGTGCGTGGACATTCATTTCATTAATAATTGTATGTCCTTGATCCAAATCGCAATCGTACATCCCTCGTGCACGTTTGCCTATTCAATTCTTTTCATATTTCGTTTAGTGTTTTTTTTCTACTTCGACTCCGATGCCGAGTCTGTCATTTTAGAGGCGAACGTTCACGGCAAAACTCTTTCACAATTAAGGGGTAGAGGTCTGATTGAAGACCATTCAGGTGGACAATACGATTTTCAACTATTTAATCGTCTTTTAACTCAAATGTCAAACTATTTCAAGGAGTGTACATCTCAAAATTTGAGTAGCAACGCTAAAAAAAAGACACTTGCCGCATAGTTCTTGAATTCTCTTTTGAAAGTTGAGCGGATTCTGCCAAATTCGATTCAGAAAACGTTCCTAGGGAGCCTTATAGATCCTACACGATTCTTTCCTCGGGAAACTGCCAATGAATCCAAGTTAGTATAAGTGGTACATGTAAATCATTGAAAAGTACTTAAGTACAATTATTGAGCTTGGAGCAGTTACTACAACGTTTTTCTTGGTTTTTCTGAGCGATTAAAAAAACAAATCAGTAGATTTTAGTTCCTGATTTTTTTGGAGACGTAAGAACGTTAAGCAGTTAGTTTTCTTTCTTGATTCTAAGCATTCTGCTTTAATTTTTGTTTTTGTAAAAGTGTTTTTTTTACCGCTGAGTTGTTCACTAAAAAGGAAATACAGAAAAAAGATTTTGAATTAGCCAACTTTTGTTCCGTTGGAGCAGATGAATTGGACAAATAAAAGAAGTGCTTCGTTTGGCGGAACTTAATGTGGGTTTCCGAGGAAATTTCTCAAATTAAGAATCTCTTTGAAGAGAGTTTCTGTTTGGGATTTCGCAAGAAACACAAAAGAACAAAGATCGGAGCGAGGACAACAGCAATTAACAAATTAGGTCTATCAATTATGTGAGACGTATGATTCGAAATTTGTTCCACACAAAACACCTCACTATGCCTTTCTGTATGTTTTTTCAGGTCTTTTTGCCGCAATTGAAAAGAAGCTTTACTGCTTTTTGCGAGGACCAGTTAATACTAGTTAGTACGTTTACTGAGCAGTGTCTCTTCAACTAACGGACGCTTACTATTTGGTTAAAATTGGCTTGTAGTTAGAAATCCATGACAAAAACGTTATTTTCAGTTGACTTTTGTTTTAAACGTAGGCCCCAGCGAATTCGATAACATCGCAATTCGAAATCTTATCAAGAAAAGAGAAATTGCGAAGCAGATCTAATTTAGCTTTGCTTATTTCAAGCGGCGAAGCTTGTTTTCGATGAAGACGAAGTTTTGATTGGCTCTCCATGTGCTTGTCCGTTTGTTACTTCAACGCTATGACGCGATTGCAACGAATGTTTCTTCAACGAAAAGCAAAAGACCCTTCGTTGCAATCCTCGCCTGCTCCAACATCGGCCTCATCGTGTACGCTGCGTCTCTCATCTCGCTCTTCGACTAATAAATGTTATCGATCGAGGGTTTAAAGTATTGCAAGAAACGATAATTGACAACAGCCTCCACCACCAACTATAAACAACATTTTCGTGTTGGAGTGATGCTGATGGTGGGTAGTATCGAATGGATGGGGGAAGGGGACGAATTTAGGAATTGTTCGGGAGCGAGAAGTATTGCGCGATTTCTGCCCGGAAAGTGCAAAATGGTTTGAAGACGCAATGTCCAGTTCTGAAAAGACCTTGAGAACTGTTCACGTTATATGTGGGAGCCGAAATAATAAAAAGGCAATGAAATCGTGGACAGAATGCTTAGGTTGTTAGGCAGCTAACGCGAAGCGTTCGTAATTGAAAAAATGAATTTTAAAAGAGATAAGGCAATTAAATTGTGCAATGTATAGGAAAATAATGGAAAAGGAGAATTGAATGACTGAGGCCGGACACATGCAAGGTGGGCATGCAGAAGTGGACAAAATTTAAGAGTTTTCAAAGAGAGGACTGTTGATTTCCTTGGATTCAGTTAATGTTGTTCACTTTCCGCTACATTAAGTAATTTCATGAAAAAAAAGACGACTTCCACTCATACCCAGTTTGTTTGTTAGTAGTGTTAGGGTTGCTGGCTTGAACTTACCCGATTTTCAAGTGAAACGTGAAAACTTCGACGAGAAGAGTCGTTCCCTTTATAATGTAAAAGCAAAACGTCAAAACAGTGATAAATAAGAGTTAGGGAGAACAAGGTATGAACTGTGCAGCAGAAAATTTAATTTTTCGAAAAATTAAGGGCAAAACGTTTTAGAAAGCCTGATGCTGCTGGATTTCCTTTGACCGAACCCCACAGAAGTGTTTCAAGAAAAGGTCTTTCAAAAATGTGATGAATTCAGTTTTTTTTTTCGCAATTTAAATAGGACTGTAATTTTGAAGGAAACTGTTGCTTTCACTGTTATGGTAGTATCGAATGGATGGGGGATGGGATGTTGTGAAAAGAAACCTATCAAGAAGTTGGTTGTTCTTCCTAGAATTTTATCCAAATAACACGCTTTTTTTTAAAAAGTAATAATTGCTACAAAACGAACGCACATTTTATGCCGTAATGCTTCTATGGCTTACTAAAAACTTTCTGGATGAATGATGTTTTAATCTGGTGCACTGCTCTAGTTTTGTTTATTCAAGCAACAATCATACCTACCTATATTTCTATTTCCCACTTCATAGGAATTAGTGGATGTTTTTGTTTTGCAAGAAGTTATTTCCTATGTATGACTTGATTGGTTACTGTCATACCGGTCCAGTAAATTACCGCATCGAAATGATGCGAATATAGTCCATGTAACGTTTTATTACTCCGTTAGAAGAGAAGAAAAAACAAAAATGTTTTAATAACAGTGCGATAAAAGTACATGGTAATGGTAATGGAAAAAGACAGGCAGACGAAAATTATACATCTCGCAAACAGAGGCTATAATTAGAAGATTTCGCTCGGCGAAATGTTCAAGAATTAAGCCAACGTTTGAACTTAAGATGTACATTAGGGATCATCGGATAGTCGGCGATTTTGCCACTTATTTGATGAGTTTCTCCGTCTTGTTCTTTATCGGTATCGTGAAAAACTCAACCCACACTACTGCTTAGATTCTCGCTTCTTTTGAGAGAATTTTGTAAGCTTTTCTGTAAGGATATTATGAAAGCGTTTTTCACGTTCAGTGCCACTTTTCACTGTTCCTTTTTGAGGTATAATTTTTCCCTTTTTTTGATGGAAGTGTTGGACGAGGTTCTTTTTTTATTGGCTCAAGAGGAGGGGAGAGAATCGACCACTCCATTTAACTTGACATGATACCTCACCTCATTCTGGAATTTCTTCCATTCATTTTTTTTTCAAATCATGTTTAAAAGATTTAATGCATCCACCACCCTTCCACCTAATCAACTTCGTCGTCTGAAGGCTGAAGACCAAATCACCTTGAGAGGGTCTGATAGATTGTAGACATTGAATTTCTCGTGTTTTTCATGTCCATGGCCCTAAAAAGGATTAATGCGAAGGTTATCTGGATGAGAATAAATACCTTGGTTTGTCCTAAATCGCTTGAAACGTATTGTAAAACTTAAAATGCAAATAAAGCGCAGATTATCGTTGAACAACCCGAAAGATATTTGAGCGACATTGATTGAATCTGTAATTTTTTTGTACAGTTCAATCCTTAAGGATAGTGGTGGTTCAGTCATCCAGGAATGTTCTGAGCATCAATCAGCATTCTCGTAAACTGTTGTTCTCAGTTCAATGTGTAGCTATGATGTCGGTTTTGGTAATCCGATCGATAGCTGCTCGTAGCCGTCTTTATCCCGACAAATTGCGGTCTCAATATTGAATCGGCAGGGAACACCGTATCTTTTCCAGTCTAAAGATGATAAACGATTGTGGTAAGGTTTTGCCGCCAGAAAATTCGAAATCATGGAAGTGAAAAGTAAAATTCACCCTCCTTCCCCTTACTTTTCCACCTCGCTGCCTACAACACGATTTTTTTTTCGTTAATTGAAATACAAACTGATTGGTTTTCTTCGTTGGCATTACAGAAAGGGTCTTATATAATACACAACTCGGAGTGGAAGTGTTGTTCCTGGGGAAAAAAAAACATCTTCCCATGTTTTTTTTCGCCTTATGGTAAAAAGAACGAAAGTACACCCATGGTGTTAGAGGCTGTACTCACTGAGATGGGAAATGTTATTAGCTTCCTCACTCAAATTTTTATTCCAATTTTGACTGTACTAATGGATTTTTTCTGTGCTGGGATAGGTAAAATTGCGGTAAAAAAATCAAACAGTATAAAATTGCGTTCATAAGGAACAAATGACTGTTACAACAAAACTTCGTCGAGTTCTTACGTTTTCTTCTGTGGTGTGAAGGTATGGAATTTCTGCTGGCACTTTTTCACATTCTTCATTTCAGATGACTCGAATTATGCGTTCGTTGCATGTGACGCCATGCATGTGCGACACATGTGGTCCAAAGCACAACTCGATGAACGACACTCGGCCGAAGGTCAATTTTCACCTCATTACGCTTGCCTAAGGCGGCACATTCAAGCCACTACATTATATGATACTAAAAAAGCAAATTATATGCATTGGGATACTGTAGATGTAGCCGTAGATTTGTCCGTTCTAGGAAGAGGTGTCGCATGTGCTGTCTGCGATTTTTCCCGGGGCGACTCCACAGCAGTTGTCAGGCTTAGCTGATTTGACAAAGTTGAACCGAACTCCCGTTCCACCACCGCAACGGATGGGAGCTGGTAAATGAATTAGTTCAAAATCTCCAGAACATTCACAAAAAAGGAATGATTTTCAGGATACGCCGGTCATCCTGGTGGCGGAAAGCTCACTGCTGCACCTGCAGACAGAAGAGTTGTAGCCGAATACGCTAGAGCGTACGGTGGCGCAGCTGCAGCGAAACGATTCGGCATTCCACCACCTGTTTCTACTTACTATCAAAAGAAAGATGGAAATAGTGAGTAGTTTTGGTGTTTCACTGACCGCAAAAAAAGAAAAGGAGCGGGAAAGGGAGCGGAGACGTTTTTGTTCCGCTATTAGCAGAGTGATACATATGTCCCACAAAACTGAATCAAAAATCCAAAGTTGAGTTCTGAGTCATAATACTAAGGTTTTGTGCGGATTCGAATGAATTCAGCCTAGTTTTATTCGTTCTCAAAAAATAGTTCTTGCAAATATATTTTATTTTTATGACCTTCAGCCTTTTGGTTCGGCTGGAAATGGGTCCTTGTTGTGTGTGTAGTGGGATACTGTGGCCACAATTGTAACTAGAACTAATCTTCGCACGTTCGATCCCAACTGTTATTATAACCACAAGATCAGAAACCGCTTTTCTCGTAAATAGAATTAGCTTCTCGGCGCATTTCTTTCGTTCCTCTTCGGCTACAAATTTTCTGTTCGGCTATTAGCGTATCATATCCATCTCTCTCTTCATATTGTCACATAAAATGCCTATTTCAGCGATACTTGCTGGCGCCGTAACCGCATCACCTGGACCATCATCGGAAGGAGAAGCTGAAGTTGTAGCTCAAGTTCAGTGTAATCCAGACAATAATATTCCTACTCCATCTCAACTGAATCCTGCCTCACTCCCTAGCATCAATAATCCCATGTCTGTACTTCAACAGGTCAGATTTAAATCCTTTAGTTGAGTTTTTGAAAAAGATTTTCAATTTTTTTATTGCTGCACAATATTTATTATTTTTTAGCCTCCCACTCCAAGCGCTCTACCTTCCTCACAACCTCAAGCAGCTGTAGCGGCAACAGCTTCCGCACCACCACCTGGCCAAGCCGCTTCAGGAATGTTCACGCCAGCTATGGTGGACATGATACGAATGAACGCAGCCCATGCGACGGGATCTCCTGGTTTCTTGCGAGGACGAGGACGAGGACGACCGAAATTGATTGGTACGTTCTAGATTATTTGTTAGAGGCTTGGCGAAAGAGAATAAAAGGATCTATTTTTAGGTGATGAATTGGACGCTGATCTTGTGGATTACATGGTTACGGTTAAACAAGCTGATCCACACGGTCATTTGACTGCATCACAAGCGCTCATCATTGCTAAACAATACATCCTTGAGAAGGTACGGTTTTTGTTTGTTTTGTGACATCATACTGCTCTTTTTCTAACGCTTGCGCTAATAGAAGTAATTCTATCTTCTATTATTTCATACTTTTTATTCCTCATATTACTTTATTTTTAAATTAGCTGCATTAGGAACTTTTTATTTGACGTGTTTTCTCTCTCAGTCTCTGTCTGTCTGTCTCTCTATCTCTTTTCACTGCTTTATTCTTATGTCTTTGTTGTGGTCATTACAGCCTTAAATTTAATTAGCATAATTCATGAAAACTCTTCATTTTTCTGTTTTCTTCCTCTTTGACTCTTCAAAAGTCGCCTTTTTAGGCACCAGGGCTACTGGAGGAACACGGAGGCCACGTAAAACTGAAGCTTACCTGGGCGATGAAGCTGGTGTCAAGAATTGCTGAGAGGCAAAAAGTTCGTATGGTTTTACTTATTTTCCTCTGTAGATTTTCCAGCCGTGTCTATTTTTCTAATCAAAACGTTCTTCGCTTAACCTTTTCCATTTAAAGGAAATGGAGCTAGGCTTGCCCGCTGGCAGTCTTTCGAATATGGGCCGACATCAGCTGAATAGTCTAAACAATTCGTTAACTGGCGGTGGATTTATGGCAGACATGATGACTCAGAATATTCTAAGTCATCATATGATGATGAACATGAACTCACAGATTAAACAGGAACCGCCTGCTGTTGGTGCCGTAACGGAAGAACCGAAGGAGGAAATGCAACCGACAGGTGATTTTCGGACATGATTGGGCTTTGATTTTGAATTAGTTTTCTAAATATTTCTGTTTTAGTTGGTGCTCCAGAAATCCTTAGCATCAAAGAGCTGAATTTGCCATTCCTCAACAGCCTTTTCGGATGTTCAGATGAGAATTCCGGGGTAATTGAGGGTGAACTACCTGCAGATAATGATCAGGAAATGAACCTCACCGGCACGGCCACCTCGAATTGAGTAGTTGCCATCGATGGCTGAGGTAGTAGTGCGTAGATTTTCGTAATAATCTTATCTAAGTTTAATAACTTTTTCTCTTTTTCCATTTTCTAGCGCATTTTGCGTGTTTTATAAATCTCATTCATTTCACCATACATATATACGTATAGCTCGTCATTTTGTTCGTTGAAGTTTTTTTTCTACTCTTTTTAATTGTCACCCCTCCTCGTATATTTTGTTCCGCACTCATTTTCGTCACTATGTATATTGTTTGTTTGATTTTTACGTGTTCCTCCCAACATGCCACAGAAGAAAGCGCTCCTCTCGTAAGTATGTGCTAAATGAACGGCCACGAAATTCGGTAATATTGACACATACAGTACTAGATCTTTTCGCCACAGTATTCTTATTTGTATCATCAGATTTTACTATTTCCTACACATTTCAAGTTGTTCTCGCTACGTTGCAGTAGACTTCATATGAGTCAGTTTTGTTCACTGTGATGTTCTCCTCACAGTAACAAACCGGGTTTACCGGAAGAGGTGAGAGTAATGGGTGAATCCGTGCAGTGTTCGAACATCGAACCAATCGATTTGATCTATTCCAAAACAAAAACGAGAAATTTCTGGGAAAAATCCATGATTGTGGCAATCTTACTGGTTCCTCACCACAAATGAACTTGCATTCAATTTGCTCACTGGATGCTTAAACTTTTATTTTTCCACTTTGACATTACATTTTCTTTTAAGTCTCTTCCTTTCGAACAGGAAAAAGGAATAAAGAGAGTAATGGGATAGAAGTCTTTTTTTTTTCTTAGATTCCATCCACTTATTTACTTGTGTTTTGACCGGTTTTCCACTTGAAAACAGTTTTCAACCGTAGTCGACATTGCTTTAGTAGCTTTTTTTTTTCTAAAATATTTGATATACAAGTTATCAAAGATACGGCAATACCGTCTGCTTTCTTGTAGGCATCAAAAAAGTGTAGAATTCCAGACATTTTTCTACTACTGCACGGATTCTACCCAGTTATATATACATCTACCTCTTCCATGGAATTTCCGGAAAAAAGATCGTAGAAGAAACTTGGAAACTATAGTCTCTTTCTCTCATTCTCTCGCTCTTTTCGATCAACAAACCCTCGTGCTAGTAGCATTGCCCGCATTGTCTTCCACAAAATTGTGGCTTTATCAAATCTCAGATTGGCAGATTTTAACCAGACTCATACTTATTACTTTATTGTTCCCATTGTTATATTTTTTCTATGCTCTCTATACATATTTTTTTACGATGTCTTCTCGGCGAATGTTTTAGTCTGTTCGAGCTCTCGGCAATGCCCAGTTTTACGTTATATTTGTATTGTTGTTGTTTCGCGCGCGCACATACGACGCATATACGTGCGTACATATACGTACGTACGTACGTATATACACGCATGCACAAACCACATCATCATCACTTCACCTCTCTATCTCCCGCGTCTTTATTATCTCCAGTTACGTGCAATAAAAACACTTAGTGTACATTGTGAACGCTTCATTACACTCCATTAAACGTTTATACTTATTTTCGTAAGGTGTAGCAGTGAAGGAGGGCTCTGCTGGAAAGTTATCTGCAAAAAAACTCGACAACCAACCAACAGTCAGTGTCAGTTCCGCTTTGGGCAGGGCTCAGGCCCATTTTTCGGAAGCTCATGCATCTTCTGATGTTTACGTCAGCTTTATTTTTGTTTTCTTTTTTTTTCTCAGCCCTTTCTTCCCAGCAATTGATGTTTAAAGGATTCCAACACCAACACTTATTGTACAAGTCACAAAGATATTTCATTGCTGCACAGAGAAGGACATAAGAAAGTAGGTAAGGGGATGATCAAGGGTCCCAAGGTTAAAAGAACACAAATTATATAGGTGACAGCAGGCTTATCATGAGCCGGGATCAGAATTCAATTCAGATCCAGCAGAGGCGGTGTGGTTCAGTAGCGATAATTGACGATATGACGTAAACGATTGTAGGTAGTTAACGCAGCTGGACGAATTGTTCCCACCTCTGACTGAAATACCTGATTATTCCATTAAAAAAAGAAAACAAAGAAATATATGTGTAAAAAATACGTTCCGTTCATTCTGCAACGATAAATTGATTGAAACCCAGTGCAATTAGAAATTAAATTTTATGTGAAAGTGATCTCTGAGCAATTTATTCTTCCGTATACACATTTCTACAGGTTCAGATTTTCTCTGGTGGAGATTCTAAGTGTTTTACGTGAACTTCGTTGCTTAAACGAAAGTGATTTAAGAAATCAAATTAGAGAAGATTTTCCAGAAACTTCGTTAGCCACCTCAACGATCTACTACTTTGGCTGTTTTCAGGTGGAAAAAGTGAGCAAATAGCAAGTAGACGTTTTCTAACTTCTCTGTCATTCTCCTTTCTTTTATTTTTATCTGAACGCTCCAAACGAAAGGCTATTATCGCAATTCACGTTTTAATAATTTATGACTTCATGAATTCAAGAAAATTTATGGAGATGGAGGTGGTAAAAGTAAAAGAAGGCTTCTCTTCAGAGGAGGTAAAAAACTGCAAAGTTGTTATTTTTCTCTATTTCTCGGTTGAAAAGAAGTCTGGAAGCTTGCTCCGTATCGTTGGACGGATTTAGTAGTGATGTGATTTTTTTTTGTGATGAGACTTTATTGTTCTAGGGAAACGTTTTGAAAAAAAGCTCTTTTACAAGAAGAAATAATAATTTGCATCCTCTACGAAAGAAATGTCGTTTCAGAGCGTCAAAGCAATTCTTGTTATTCGGTTTGTTTTTTAATTTACTGCATTTTAATTAAGTTATCTTCATGAAGTGAGCTCGAGCTTTCGTGCACGGGTGTCTTCCTTCTCAAAGCAGTTTGTAGTGTTCATATACTAGGGACTGAATATCGCCGAGTGCCACGTGGACACTGCCGTTGGATTTCGCCAATTTTCTGGAACGTTTTCTTTTAATTTGCAAAATAATTTTTATACTTCAGTCCATGATCAATGTAGATCAAAACGGAAACAGACTGACAAAATGATTGAAGCCAGTTCTAGAACGACACCAAATCAAAATGACGCGAAAAAATTAGCTTCAAAAAATTTAACCATTAAATTTTACATAGCTGGACAAAATAAATAAATCGAAGGTTCCATCTGTTTACTGAAAAGCAATAGTCGTTGCTTTCTTCACACACATCTATTTTCCGAAAGGAGCTATTCGATAGAGGCCTAACGGCTTTCGTACCGGACCATTTATTCTGTTTTTTTTTGGATTTAGCGAGGTTGGCTGTAGCGTAGTGCTAGGAGATCCCGCAGTATCTACATGGTTCATCACCGCCGCCTCATGCCAGTAACAGTTTCTTCACATCCCAGGATCGATAACTTGGCAGTAACAGATCATTTTTGAGATGATAAAGGCACTGACTTAATATATCGGGTGGTCCTCGGTAACTGTACAAGTCGCTCATGCGTCCGTACACTCCAGACAATTTTTAATTGAATTCGAATGCGACGTAGGCGCATCCGAAATGTTTAAGGCCGACACTTTATCCTCTTTTTTCTTTACAGTAGTAATTATCGTAGTAAATGATGTGGGGAAGAAGGGGACTAGTTCTGTTTATAAACATAGAAAAAGAGGATAAATATTGGAGGTAGTTTGAGATTTTCAAGTCAAAGCCCAAATCTATTCATCATTATAACTAATGCATCATTATAACTAATGCAGGGGAGTAGGATTATTTTTTGAGGATTATTAGCGTCCGCAATGTATGTAGTTTAATCCAGGAAAAACATTTATCTAATGTAGGAATTAGGGATTAAATGATTTGGTTGGAGAATTGTACCAAATCTAGTCTAAATGATTAAAACAAGTGGAAACATTTGTTGGGGACAGGTTTTGCGTTAAGCTTTATTCATTGGACTTTCAGTACACATAATATTTTGTAAATTATATTTTATTTTTATATAATTTTTATTTTCACATAATTTTTCTGTGAGAGCTTATGGAGCAGGAATGGATATGTCTTCAAAGAATTATCATTATCACACCTGATAAGTGCCTTCTACTCAGCCCATTATTTTATCTGCACTAATTTTTCGTGCTTGGTACGTATCCATCGTGCGAAAAACGTTCTTGCCGATCTCATCTCAGTACTGAAAGTTTTTCAAGGATAGCTAGAATCGAATAAAGAAGATCTTCATCACAAAGGCGAACATTTTCGTCAACCGCAACCCTCGATCTTTCCATACAACAAGACAATCCAGACCTTTCATTCCAAGGTTGACGCATCGCGACTTTTGTAGAGTAGATGTTCTCCGGACGTGTATCTACTACAACATATTAGACATAATTGGTGGAAATTGGACAGAAGCAAAAAAAGCCTAAAAAATCCTTATAAAAAAGTCTAAGAAATCTAAATATCTAATAATCTCACGGAAATGATACTTAAAAGCTTCGGACAACTGTAAAGCACTGCTGTTTTCATAGCTTTCAAGCTTTTCTTAGCTTTTAATTTCCTAATAGCCCAGGTAGTTTTTTTTGCTGTTCAATAAATACGAAATTTTGAAAAGGACAGACCATTAAAAAAAAGCTCCATTAAAACCTTTTCGGAACTGCTGTAAAACAGAAATGGGTAAAGTTTTTCCTTCAAATTTTACGTCTATCGTATCAGTCAGCGTAATTGTGTTGCAGTGGACGTGATGATGCAACGCGTGGACCGAAAAACCTGATAAGAACTGCACATATTTGTCTTATGCAGGAACTTATGTCAATAAGAGCAAAAAAAAAGTGGGGAAACTTCTTTTTTGAGGGAACTTTGAGAAAAAGACTAAACTATATTACCGTGCTTTATACTAGTCAATGGCAACAGTCGAACATTGAAGGGAATTTTCTTGCCAGAAAAAAAAAACCTGGAATAATTCGCTATGGTTCGACATTAGTATTCAATATTTCGTAGTTTTGAAAATTTTCTAAAATTGTTATTACTGTACTGGTTTGCATTGTACTGAACTTATGACTTATGGAACAATTTGAAAGGAACTAGTACAGTAAAGACAGTTCAGCTCAAAAAAAGAGAGCAAAGATGAATAAAGAAATATTCCAATTCTGAGAAGTATTATTATTGATAACTTACCAACGAAAGAATAGTTCTCGACATACAAAAGAAATTTGGGTGGGTTGTACAATTGAATAATTTAATCTTTTAAATTTTTTATTCTTTTTTTTTCGTGTAATTTTGTTTTGCTCTTGCTCTCGAACCGGTTTCAGTCATTTCCCTCAATTTTTTACGCAATGAAACAACAACGAAAAAAAAGGTGAATGCGCTGTCGTTATTGTTCACTCAAGTGACTAATTCAAAGTAATTATGACATTTAAACCCAATAAATCAATTAGAATCGATAATTGATCGATGAATTGAAGTTAATCAAATGAACTTTATGGTATTACACTAAGGTTGCACCAGTTTGGATTCTGAATTGTGAAACTGAGTCTTCGTCTCATCTTACCGTAGAGTAGGCCTAGGCCTGTTCTTATTTATTTAATGGATTTGTCTTCATGGGTCCCATATATCCATTAATATCGTTGTTTTCATCAAAACAACATCGTTATTACATCGATCGGTTGCATGAGTTTCTTCTATGACAAAAAAGCTATTCGATTATGAATAAATTGCTGAAAATCCTTTTTGTTTATATTCATAGCGGGCTCTTTGCATTTTTGATTTCATATGTTGATTGTGTGTATGTATGTATGAATGTATTGTGTGTGTGTTCGGCACGGCACAGCACAGCACCATGGTTTGAATTCTTGATTATTTTTCCATTGTCACGTCCTTTCTTCTTAACTTTTCCTCGTAACAAAACGACCATTCTGTTTACATCATCCAACAGTAAAATTGTGGATTTAAAATCATATCGTAGAGGCAAAGGGAACGAACGAAAAAAAAAGAGAAGTGCATGATCGCGCCAGCGCTGCAATCATGTTTTTGTTATGTTTTTAAGGGCATTTGTTCCGAATCGGATTATACTGCCATTCGAAGTACTCAAACGACCTTCTGGGCTCTAATCAATCTGTTATTAGAGCGGAGGGAAACACGACGACGACGCATCGGGCAAGGAGCGAGGGAGGGAGGCAGGGAGCTACGGCCTCGTCGAACACGGGGACAGATGGCTAGAGAATTTCGATAATAAAGAGGCATGTAAGGAGTCGAAGCCGAAACACAGCAGATGTTCGATGTGTACGGACCGATGATGGGGACTGATTTGCATAAACGATGATTTTATGATGATTTTAGCGACGATTATCCAATTTGTTGAACAATGAACAAGGTTCTGTCACCATTTATGGATTCGTCTTTTGAAAATGGAATGAGAGAGCGGGGCAGTGAAGTTTTTTTCTTAAAGGCAGCATACCACGAATCTGAGGTGGTGCGGATTTCAGGTGGAGTATTTGCACACGGGATAGTAGATCATGGAGAGGGATGTGATTCCTCCATTTCTTCCTAATTGCCGTAAAAAACAGCTCGGAAGATGCGCTCGTGCACAAAGCTGGCGCGCTCCAATCGAACTCCTTGCGAAAAATAGTGCGCCGGAACGCTCGAGGCCGTATCGTCCGGGCCGTTTTTTTACGGCAATTAGGAAGAAATGGACGGAATCGCCCTTCTCTCAATAAGCTACGATCCCGTATACGAATACTCCACCGGAAATCCGTACCACTCCAGATTCGTGGAGTGGTGACTTTAAATGACAAGGATTAGTGGTGTGACGTTCGCAAACAGGACTCTACTTGGGTTCAATGGTGCAGAAGAACCAGGAAAAGGTGCACAAAATAACAAAATGACAACAATGACAACATGACATGAATAGAAAAATCAAAATGTAATATGATGATGGTTTGGAAGGATGATAACATCCAAAATATAATGTGGAAAATTTCCTGGATTCCTTGGCTCAAGAAATCATAAGAGTCAAAACAAATTGCTCCATCACGAATTTTTAGACAATAATTATTAAGTTTGATGTATGTCCAACATCAATTTTGAAAATTTGTTGAAAAAGAGCAATAATCACGCACATACATATGTTAAAGAGAAATAATGGCAATGGGAATTCTTCTATTACCCATAATGAGAAAATTTTTATCGCTTTATTTTTTGAATTACAAAAAAAAGAATTGTTTGTTAATTACAT